>NC_058087.1:10306191-11028218 GCF_014858855.1 Bufo gargarizans | reverse complement strand
CTGACAATGGGGTCGGAGTCATTATTTTGTAACTGGAGAAAGCACTATGGGAAAATAGCAGCTATAAAAAGGAGAATTTTTGTACTTGGACACATTATAAGGGGGCCACTATGGGGACATAAGTTCTACTGGGGGCACTAAAAGGGGGTAGCTTTTTGTACTGACATGTTATAAGGGAAGATTTTTGTACTGGCACGTAAGGGGGCATTTTTTGTACTTAGCGCACATTATTACTTGTTCTACAGGGGCACTAAAAGTTTTTTTTTGTACTGGCACATGTTATAAGAGAACATTTTTTGTTTTTGCACACATAAGGGTGTATTTTTGTACTGCCACACATTATAGGGGAGCATTTTTGTATTAGCACACATTGCAAGGGGGAATTATTTTACTGTCTATCCTTATAAGGGGCAATTTTTGTGGTACTGCCACACATTATAAGGGGGATTTTTTTGTACTGGCACACATTATAGGGGAAATTATTACTACTGGGGGCACTATGGGGGCATTATTACTTCTGGGGGCAAAATGAGGGACATTATTACTGTTGGGTGCTCTGTTACCACATAGTGCACATTGGCAGAGAATTATTACTATTGGTGGAACTTTTGGGACGACTGTTACATTGGAACGTTATGCAATTAGACACTATGATCTGCTGCCAACAAACAAAGATTTTTAAACATGCTGAAAGAGCCAGACTGCCCGATGAATGAGCTCATTCATCGGGTAATCATCAGCAGTATTAGACTGCCGGATCATGGCTAACAAGCATTCCTACGAACACTTGTTAGAGATGATTGGCCCAACAATCGCCTGCCGTAATACAGGATTTAGATTCAAACCAAGGGGTACTTTGCCTTATTGAAGAGACACAGTGGTGTATGGAGATTTAATTGTTAGGCCCAATTAGAGGCAAGAACTCCAAAACAGTGCTTTCTGCAGATGGTTATTTCTGGTATGGTTGGTATGAGCTAATTTTCTTACGTCTTTTTCCCATGAAGCACTGCATGATGAATAAGTCTCCATACACCGATGTGTCTCCTCATTGAGAAACAGCATGCATTATCTAAGGTATCTTAGTTTATGTCTGGTACTGCTACATAGCCCCATTCAAGTCATATGGACTAAACTGGAACATCATACAAAGACCAGAGACCAGAAATGGGATGTTTTGGGGGGGAAATAGGTAGAACTTTTTTCCTAATCTCCCCTTTTAGCAAGGTGTTTAATGACTTTTCCTTAATTTTAACTCTGTACAATTGTTAGGATGTGGGGCAAGGGGCCTTAAATGTATTACTCTGCAGGTGTAAATTGTATAATTACTGCAATCACTTTGGTCAGTAGATGGCAGCAAAGGATAACATGCCAAAAGTCTATATGAGCTGCCTATAAGAGTAAAGTTAATAACCTGTTTTGTTTGCAAAGTTGGTAATTACCATAGCTAATTTAATGCTGTTTGTGTACCCCTACAAGAGTGATAGCAGGCTGTATATGCAGGTTTGACACAGCACTTAGCAATTGAATTATTGCATCACACTCTCCCTGTAAGGGGAGGAGGGGCCGAGAGGAGCAGGAAGTAAACAGACGGAGGTTGTTCTTGGTGCAGCTGGAGACCAGGAGAGATCTTTTCTGCAGATTCTGGAAGGGAATGGACCGGCTTACAGTGAAGACTGACGACAGCACGAAGGAGAAGTTTGCAGCGACCCCAGGAGTGTCGTGTCTGTGGCATCCAGTTCTGGAGTGGACCAGGAAATAAGTTAAAGCACCAAGAACCTGCTCAAGGAACTGTAAGTGGGCTCTTCCAAGTCACATTGCACGACACTGGTAGAGTGGCATTTGGACAGACAAATACGCTCCAAACACAGTTGCATTGTGGTGTACGGGCTGCAAGCTAATGCATATCTCTAAGGGACTCATGCGCTGACACCTTCCTATCTCACTGGCTGCTCATAGGGTGTTATATTCCCTTTGAGCTGGAGTAAGGATTACAGCTGCAATCTAAGGGACAGACATCATTTACCTGTGGATTACAAATAGGGAAGTCTGATTTAAAGAGACAGACATTTACCTGTGGATTACAAATAGTATTGCGCAATACTTAGGGTGCACCCAAATGAGGAACTCTTCCAGGAACATACAAGTGGACTTAATGGACTTTGGCGAAAACATCACATTTACTGGTTTATTGTCAGGCTACTTTCTCACTTGTGGCAGAGTGATCCGGCAAGCAGTTCCATAGTCGGAACCAGGGCCGTTTGAAGGAATTTGGGGGCCCCAAGCAAAATAGACATGGAGGCCCCCCCCCCTCCACGCCCTCCCCACCTTACGCACGCAAAGCCTACAGGAACCACAGTATAGTCATACAGTTTAAGTTCACCCACACTTTATATAAATAAAAAAGGAGGTTTACAGTGCAAATACTGTGGATGGCACTGTTTAGGGGGGGATCTGTGGATGGCACTGTAGGGGGATCTGTGGATGGCACTGTTTAGGGGGGATCTGTGGATGGCACTGTTTAGGGGGGAGATCTGTGGGTGGCACTGTTTAGGGGGGAGATCTGTGGATGGCACTGTTTAGGGGAGGGGGGATCTGTGGATGGCACTGTAGGGGGATCTGTGGATGGCACTGTAGGGGGATCTGTGGATGGCACTGTTTAGGGGAGGGGGGATCTGTGGATGGCACTGTAGGGGGATCTGTGGATGGCACTGTTTAGGGGAGGGGGGATCTGTGGATGGCACTGTTTAGGGGGGGGATCTGTGGATGGCACTGTTTAGGGGAGGGAGGATCTGTGGATGGCACTGTAGGGGGATCTGTGGATGGCACTGTTTAGGGGAGGGGGGATCTGTGGATGGCACTGTTTAGGGGGGGGATCTGTGGATGGCACTGTTTAGGGGAGGGGGGATCTGTGGATGGCACTGTAGGGGGATCTGTGGATGGCACTGTTTAGGGGAGGGGGGATCTGTGGATGGCACTGTAGGGGGATCTGTGGATGGCACTGTTTAGGGGAGGGGGGGATCTGTGGATGGCACTGTAGGGGGATCTGTGGATGGCACTGCCATCCACAGATCCCCCTACAGTGCCATCCACAGATCCCCCTCCCCGACGCTCACAGCAGTATATTTATAAACTAACTACTTTAACTTTATTCATTGCTCATTGCTGAGCTCTTAACTTGGATTATTTGGATATCTCTTACTTTGTCTTCGCTCCGGTAACTAACAGCAGGCAGTGAAGGCAGCGCTCACTCACTGACGTCACGCGCCTGCGCCGCCTAGTGGGAGGAGCAGGCGCCTGACGTCAGTGACAGTGAGTGAGCGCCGCCCCCCGCTGCCTGCTGTTAGTTACCGGAGCGAAGACAAAGTAAGAGATATCCAAATAATCCAAGTTAAGAGCTCAGCAATGAGCAATGAATAAAGTTAAAGTAGTTACTGATTGGTTTAAAATATACTGCTGTGAGCCGCGAGCCGCGTGGCCCTGTATATTCTAACCCCCAGGCAAGCGTCCCTGTCACCATGGGAACGCCTGGGGGTTAGAATATACCATTGGATTTGAGTTTTTGCGATCTCACTGAGCTCGTAAAACTCAGATCCGATGGTATATTCTAACCCCCAGGCGTTCCCATGGTGACGGGGACGCTTGCCTGGGGGTTAGAATATACCATCGAATCTTCTGAGTTACTCTGTTTGGCCCCGTCCAGCTCGGGGCCCCAACCAGCTCGGGGCCCCAAGCAATTGTTTGTTTTGCCTGTCCCTTAGCGACGGGCCTGGTCGGAACTGCCTGCCGGATCCGGCAAAACGTATGCCAACTGATGGCATTTGTAAGACTGAGCAGGATCCTGATCAGTCTTAAAAATGCCTGATCATTCAGAAAAATGCATAGAAATGCAGGATCCGTCTTTCCAGTGTCATCCAGGAAAACGGATCCAGCATTTATTTTTTTCACCTTTCTTTCGGTCTGCGCATGCGCAGACCAGAAGGACGGGTCCGGCATTCCGGCATTTCAGAAAAATCCGGCATTCAGGCAAGTCTTCAGTTTTTTGGGCCGGAGATAAAACCGTAGCATGCCACGGTTTTATCTTTTGCCTAATCAGTCAAAATAACTGACCGGAAGACATCCTAATGCATCCTGAATGGATTGCTCTTTGTTCAGAATGCATGGGGATAAAACTGATCAGTTCTTTTCCGGCATTGAGCCCTTTTGACGGAACTCAGTGGCGAAAAAGAAAAACGTGTGAAAGTACCCTAAGGCTGTGTTAAATTCACTGCTGGTTTATTTTCTATGTATCGATCTGTTTTACATATTCTCAACTTCTTGTTCATTATATTGTTCAATAAACTCAACTGCTGGGAAATAACCGTTGTCTGTGTCTGTGTGGCATCGTGTACCCTCTGTACCTGTGGGCCCAGCCCTCGGTTTTATTTCACAATGCCCATATATTCAACCGTTCCTCAAGTGTTTAAAGGCGTTTCCAGGGTCAGCATACTGATGTACTATCCTTGGGTCGGTGAGAGCCTAACTCTCGACACCCCATTTATCGACAGCGTTGTTGTCTCTTAATTTTTTCCTAGATCCATCAAACTGCACACTATTCAATGGAATGAAGCTGCAAAAAGTAGATGCCAAGCAGGTAGGTGGGCAAAGGTCAAACAGTGTTGCGGGTTATTTTTGGACATCGCCTCAGTCCAGTAGAAACCCAGCCTAAGGGTCTATTCACTCATCCATATGAATTGGTGCGGACTTGTTCCGAAATTTTGCGGAACAGTGCGGATCCATTCATTTTCAATGGGGCTACGGAACGGAAGTGCCAACGCGGACAGCACACAGTGTGCAGTCCGCATCCGCACTTCCGTTCCGCAGCTGTCACGGACGGTGTACAGGAAACAAGACAAAGCAACATGCATATATGACTCACTGGATCCAAAGCTAAGGAACCAAAAGGGAGACCCCTGCACAAGACCTGAGACTTTCCCTGGCTGCTCAGCCTATGCAAAGATCCCAGAGGTGGATGGTTGCATATCCACGTACCTCGACTATATAACCCCTGAACACCCTACAATAGTGAGGGGACACGACCACCGGCTCCCTACACCAGACACGGAGGGAGTCAGGGTCACCTGGGATCCAGCAAAGCAGAAAATAACAGATAAATGTTCAGCACTTAACTTAGTAGCAGACTGGAAAACAAGATCAGCATGCACACACACTCCAGGAAGTAGTATAAGCCGCCCAGTAATGCATTATGGGGAGGAATTTAAAGGGAAGCAATCAGTCCAACTACATGACAGCTGAGAGAGGCTAACGAGATGAGGAACTGAACATCACAACAAAGAAAACTCAAGGAGGAGGTTCTGAAAGGCTTCTGTCAGAGCTTCTCAGCTGTCTGGTTGTGACAGTACCCCTCCCTCTACGAGTGGACTCCGGACACTCAGAGCCCACCTTCTCAGGATGGGACCTATGGAAAGCCCTGATGAGACGAGAGGCCTTAATGTCCGTCACTGGGACCCACATCCTCTCCTCAGGACCATAACCCTCCCAATGAACAAGGTACTGAAGAGAACCGCGGACAAGACGAGAATCCACAATCCTAGAGACCTGAAATTCAAGATTCCCATCAACCATAATCGGAGGAGGAGGCAAAGGCGAGGGTACAATGGGTTGAACATAAGGTTTCAATAAGGACTTATGAAAAACATTATGGATCTTCCAAGTCTGAGGAAGATCAAGACGGTAGGCAACAGGATTGATGACAGACAGGATTTTGTAAGGCCCAATAAACCTAGGACCCAACTTCCAGGAGGGAACCTTCAATTTGATATTCTTGGTAGACAACCACACCAGATCACCAACATTCAGGTCCGGACCAAGCACACGTCTCTTATCTGCCACACGCTTATATCTCTCACTCATGCTCTTTAGATTATCCTGAATCTTTTGCCAAATAGATGACAAAGACGAGGAGAATCTGTCCTCATCAGGTAAACCAGAAGACCCCTCTCCCGAGAAAGTCCCAAACTGCGGATGAAACCCATATGCACCAAAAAATGGTGACTTATCAGAGGACTCCTGACGACGGTTATTTAAAGCAAACTCAGCAAGGGACAAAAAAGAACACCAATCCTCTTGATTCTCCGCCACAAAACAGCGCAGATATGTCTCCAGATTCTGATTGACGCGCTCTGTCTGGCCATTCGACTGCGGGTGGAAAGCAGAAGAGAATGACAACCGAACCCCCAAGCGAGAACAGAAAGCCTTCCAGAATCTGGAAACAAACTGCGTGCCCCTATCAGAGACTATGTCTGAAGGAATACCGTGCAATTTGACAATGTGATCAATAAATGCCTGCGCCAGCGTCTTAGCATTGGGCAAACCAGGAAAAGGGATGAAATGCACCATTTTGCTAAAACGGTCCACCACCACCAGAATCACAGTCTTCCCTGAGGAACGAGGCAGGTCCGTTATAAAGTCCATGGACAGATGTGTCCAAGGACGGGAAGGAATGGGTAAGGGAAGGAGAGGACCTGATGGCCGTGAATGAGGGACTTTGGCACGAGCGCAAGTCTCGCAGGCTGCCACAAAACCCTCAACCGACTTACGAAGCGCAGGCCACCAGAATCTCCGAGCGATGAGATCCAGTGTGGCTCTTGCCCCCGGGTGCCCAGCAAGGACCGTATCGTGGTGTTCCTTAAAAATCTTGTGTCTTAAAGCGAGAGGCACAAACAACCTCCCAGGAGGACAAAGATCAGGAGCCTCTGACTGGGCTGCCTGCACCTCTGCCTCCAATTCAGAAAAAAGAGCAGAGACCACCACACCTTCAGCCAAAATGGGACCCGGGTCTTCAAAATTCCCGCCTCCCGGAAAACAACGTGACAGGGCATCTGCCTTCACATTCTTAACTCCAGGGCGGAACGTGACAACAAAATTAAACCTAGAAAAGAACAAAGACCATCTGGCCTGTCTCGGGTTCAGACGCTTGGCTGACTCCAAGTAGGCCAGATTTTTATGGTCAGTAAATACGGTAATAGGGTGTCTGGCTCCCTCTAGCCAATGGCGCCATTCCTCAAAAGCCAACTTGATGGCCAACAATTCCCTATCTCCCACATCGTAATTTCTCTCTGCGGAGGAGAGTTTTTTCGAGAAAAAGGCACACGGTCGCCATTTGGCAGGAGAGGAACCCTGAGACAAGACCGCCCCCACACCCACCTCAGAAGCATCAACCTCAACTATGAAGGGTAAAGAAATATCAGGTTGCACCAAGATGGGAGCGGAAGCAAAACTCTCCTTGATATTAGAAAAAGCCTTACGCGCCTCTACTGACCAAGAAGAAAAATCTACCCCCTTTCTGGTCATATCAGTGAGTGGTTTAACAATAGAGGAATAATTCAAAATAAACTTCCTGTAATAATTGGCAAAGCCCAAAAAAACGCATCAGCGCCTTCTGATTCTCAGGAAGCTCCCACTCAAGCACAGCGCGGACCTTCTCGGGGTCCATGCGAAAACCAGAAGCGGAGAGAAGAAACCCCAGAAATTGAATTTCTGGAACCGCAAACACACATTTTTCCAGTTTCGCATATAATTTATTCTCCCGCAGGATGAGCAAGACCTGACGTAAATGTTCCTTATGAGTTTTGAAATCAGGAGAAAAAATCAAAATGTCATCCAAATACACTAATACAAATTTTCCCATCAAATGATAAAAAATGCTGTTCACGAAATGCTGAAAAACGGCTGGGGCATTCATCAAACCAAAAGGCATAACCAAATTCTCAAAATGGCCCTCAGGGGTATTGAAGGCCGTCTTCCATTCGTCTCCTTCTCTGACCCTGACCAGGTTGTATGCCCCACTTAGATCTAATTTGAAAAAAGACTTTAGCCCCAACAACCTGGTTAAACAGGTCCGGGATCAGAGGAAGCGGATAAGGGTCACGAATAGTGATACTGTTCAGCTCCCTGAAATCCAGACAAGGTCTTAAAGAACCATCTTTTTTCTTAACAAAGAAAAAACCAGCGGCAACAGGTGACTTCGAGGGTCGTATGTGTCCTTTTCTCAGACTCTCAGAGATATAAGCACGCATAGCGATCCTCTCAGGTTGGGAAAGATTGTATAAACGAGATTTAGGCAGTTTGGCGCCTGGGATGAGATTAATAGGGCAATCGTACTCCCTGTGCGGGGGCAAATCCTGAACTCCACTCTCAGAGAAGACATCCGAAAATTCAGAGAGAAAAGATGGTACAGTCTTAGTAGCAACCTCAGAAACAGATGTCGTGAGGCAATTCTCTCTGCAAAAGTCACTCCAACCATTTATTTGCCTCGCTTGCCAATCAATGGTGGGGTTATGTTTAGTGAGCCAGGGTAGCCCCAACACTAGAGGAGTAGGCAAACCGCTAAGGACGAAACATGACACATCCTCAACATGAGCATCACTCACAATTAAACGGATATTGTGAACTATGCCCTTTAATGATTTCTGAGAAAGTGGAGCGGAATCAATAGCAAAAACAGGAATATCCTTTCCCAAAGTGCGCACCTGGAAACCATGAGTTATTGCAAATTGATTATCAATGAGATTGACAGCTGCTCCACTATCCACAAAAATCTCACAAAAAATGTTCTTGCTCTCTAGCGCCACCCTAGCCGGCAGGACAAAACGGGAACTACAAGCAAACGGAAAACCTTCAATCTCCGCCTCAACCCTGCCAATAGTAACAGACGGAACATTTTTAAAAGATTTTTTCCTGTTTGTTTCTTTATTACTCCCAGAAAACTGCCTGAATCTCCTAGAAGGACAAACATTTGCCAAATGATTTATACCTCCACAACAAAAACAAACCCTCCCATGCGAGCTGAATCTTCTATTGTCAGAAGCAATCAACCCCAGCTGCATGGGCTCCTGCTCAGCAGGGGCTGACAGCGACCGAGACCCCTGCGCACAGAATGAGACCGCTGCACTGTCCTGGGACTGAGTATGACAGGAAGGGGACATCTCTCCTCTCTCTCTAAGACGCCTGTCAATACGAACGGCCTGAGACATAGCAGAGTCCAAAGAAATAGGCCTCTCATGAAAGGCAAATGCATCTTTCAATCCCTCTGAAAGACCATGGCAAAATTGACTTCGGAGTGCAGCATCATTCCAACCAGTATCAGCTGCCCATCTCCGAAATTCTGAGCAGTATATTTCTGCGGAATTGTTTACCCTGGCATAATAGACGTAGTCTAGACTCAGCCAGAGCAATACGATCCGGATCATCATATATCTGACCCAGGGCTAAAAAGAATTCATCCACTGAACGGAGAGGCCGTGCCCCCTCCGGCAGCGAAAAGGCCCAAGACTGAGCGTTACCCCTGAGCAGCGATATAATGATCCCCACCCTCCGTTCCTCATCACCAGAGGAATGGGGAAGAAGGCGAAAATGGAGTTTGCAAGCCTCTCTAAAACGCACATAATTCTCACTACCCCCGGAGAACGTATCCGGGAGCGAGATCTTAGGCTCAGAACAAACTCCATGAACGCAAGCTGAACCGGTCACTTGAAGCTGAGAAAAAGTCTTACGGAGATCAGCTACCTCCAATGAAAGACCCTGGAAGCGTTCAGCCAAAAGTGAAACCGGATCCATGCTTGAGACGGTTTTGGCGGCTTATAATGTCACGGACGGTGTACAGGAAACAAGACAAAGCAACATGCATATATGACTCACTGGATCCAAAGCTAAGGAACCAAAAGGGAGACCCCTGCACAAGACCTGAGACTTTCCCTGGCTGCTCAGCCTATGCAAAGATCCCAGAGGTGGATGGTTGCATATCCACGTACCTCGACTATATAACCCCTGAACACCCTACAATAGTGAGGGGACACGACCACCGGCTCCCTACACCAGACACGGAGGGAGTCAGGGTCACCTGGGATCCAGCAAAGCAGAAAATAACAGATAAATGTTCAGCACTTAACTTTAGTAGCAGACTGGAAAACAAGATCAGCATGCACACACACTCCAGGAAGTAGTATAAGCCGCCCAGTAATGCATTCTGGGGAGGAATTTAAAGGGAAGCAATCAGTCCAACTACATGACAGCTGAGAGAGGCTAACGAGATGATGAACTGAACATCACAACAAAGAAAAGTCAAGGAGGAGGTTCTGAAAGGCTTCTGTCAGAGCTTCTCAGCTGTCTGGTTGTGGCAGCAGCCCCGCAAAAAAATATAGCATGTCCTATTCTTGTCTGCAGACAAGAAAAGGAATTTCTATTGCGGTGCCGGCCAATTTGTGGATCGTAAAACACTTGCGGACATCTGAATGGACCCTAAAGGTAATCTGTCAGTATCCTTATCTGAGAAAACCACTTTAAAGGGAATGTGTCATCAGAAAATGATCTATTGTTTAAATTGTGGATCTATGTTTAATATATTTTAAAATAATTTTTCATGCTGTCATTTTTAATTTTCCATGTCAATATCTATATTTAACCAAAGCCATAAAATCCTGCAGTTTTTTCACTGGCCACTAAGCCTAATAATAGGCGCCACTTCTTGGTCTGCACAGAACACTTTACTGCAGTTATCTGCTTATCTGTCATTCTAATCCTGCCTGTAATGATATGACCTCTGTGTATAGATAAGACAGGATCCACCATTCACAATAGGGTATTGTCAAATCTTATCTATTCTTTCCCTGTACAATGTCCTCTGCACAGGTCACAGAGCATGCCCAGAAAACTCTCCATAGAAGTCAATGAGGTCCCCTCCTGACCATTGTGTCTATGGGGCTGCCGTAAAGCAATTTTCCTAATGCTTTCCAAATGCTGTTAAGGGCAGATCAGGCTAGATGGCCGCCCCTATAATCGTGTTTAGGAAATAGATAAAAAATAAAATAAAATGATTAGAAAGAAAGGATATATGCCGCTATCTGGTTTTAACTGGCAAATAAAAATTTTCATGACACATTTCCTTTAGGAGGTCGCAGAGTACAAACTTTGAAAGAATTGTCCTTTATTCACACATATTTGTGAGAACTCTTCAAGTTTTGTACAGAGTAAGGCTACTTTCACACTAGCGTTCGGGGCTCCGCTTGTGAGCTCCGTTATAAGGGGCTCACAAGCGGCCCTGAACGCATCCGTCCAGCACTAATGCATTCTGAGTGGACGCGGATCCGCTCAGAATGCATCAGATGACACAATCAGAATGCATCAGATGACACAATCAGAATGCATCAGATGACACAATATGGCTCAATCTTCAAACGGATCCGTCCCCCATTTACTTTCAATGTAAAGTCTGGACGGATCCGTTCAGGCTACTTTCACACTTAGAATTTTTTTTAACAATATAATGCAGACGGATCCGTTCTGAACAGATCCACCGTCTGCATTATATGAGTGGATCCGTCTCAGACGGATCCGCTCTGAACACAAGTGTGAAAGTAGCCTTAGAAATATTAATATTAGTAGTGGTATCAGCCATTCAAATCTTTTGTATTTTGAGTGAGATCACAGTAAAACCCTTTTAGGACCGAGAATCATGAGTGCAAAACTGCTGACAGACATAGGTAGGGGCCGGGGACACAAAGTAATGGAGTGCATTAAAAATGAACTATGAGTGCCGCTCCTGCAATACACCATGGATGGGCCTGCAAACTGCAGATCTTCAAGCTCAGTGTATGAGCAGTTCCACCCTGCTGCGAGTGACGGCTCTAGCATCCAACCAGGAGACCAATACAGTTGTCACTCTTAGCAGAGGGCAGGGGCTGTGCAGCTGCTCATTAACTCCAGCACCGCCTAACATATTTAAACAAAACTGCTGACAGCAGTTTTTGGATTAATGCATTCTCAAATTGGATATTTTTTCTACTTTTATAGTTGACTAATATTTCTGTTTTTCATTTTTTGCCAGACATAACGGCTTTTTTTTTTTCAATTGGAACCATCATCTTTTCAATTTGCCCGTATACCGTATAAGGAATATTGTCACGAAATTGTAAAAAATTGATCTTTACTCAGTTGTTTCCTCTTGTCCTATGAAGTATTTGGTACAACCAATTAAATTTATCCCATAAAATAATTGTCCTGCATAAAATAATACCAAATGTGCACACGTTACCTGATGACTGATGCACCGATTCCTGTCCAACACAAAGATCATCATTAATTCGGTTTTCTCCGCTAAGATATTGGTGGCATCCTGCTAGGATATGCCACCCATGTCAGAAAGGTGTGCGTTCACCTCTGGGAGCCGCACCTATATCTAGAATGGGACCTTCTAAGTGAGCAGAGAGCAGCTGACCATGCGCGGACGACCTCCATTCATTTTTATTGGACTGCCGAACACGAGTGTTGGCTCAGCTATCTCCAGGAGTCCCACAGGAGTGAATGGAGTATTAGCTGCGCTTGTGCTGTGTGCTCTCCCTTCAATAGCCTAGCTCACTCGCTTGGCTATTTTCGGAACTCCCATAGAAATGAATGGAGAGCACACGTGCATGCCGAGAGGAGAGGGAGAGGACAGGAGTGGTGCGGATGGTGGAGGCAAGGATAGGAGGAGTAGTAGTCAGAGAGGCGCAGTGAGGAAGCCGGCAGCAGGAGCTCGTCCTTCACTCACTGTGCCTGCGCCAAATACTAAACGATACGGCGCAGGCGCAGGATTTACGGGACATTGAAGAGAACTCGAAAGTAAATCAACTGGACCTGGGCGTGCCAAAGGGTGTGTAGACCGAGTCTCTAGGTGCTGAAGCAACGCCCCAGTAGCACCTAAAGGCTCATTAGCATATTGTAAACATCTCATTAGCATATTTTAAACATCGGCGGCAGGCAGGGAGTTATAAAGCATACTGTTATGTACTGCTGACATTAGCACATCGTTAATGTCAGTCAGTTACACAACGTTATTTCTCATGACAGAAACCCTTTAAGGGTGCATTCACATCACCGTTTAGCTTTCCGTTCTTCTGGTCCGTCAGAAGAAGAGAGAGAGAAAAAAAAAACTGGATCCTTAAAAAAACAGATCCTATGCAATCCTACCATTAACTGATGCAACAGGATCCATTTTTTTTTTCTCTCTCTTCTTCTGACAGATCAGAAGAACGGAAAGCTAAACGATTATGTGAATGCACCCTAACAGATGGGCTGTCTGTTTCAGTAATGGAAGGGTGCCTGAAGATTCCCCCTAACCAAATGCAGTGAAGTCCACAGCATCAAATACATGTGTTATGTTGCACTGATGTTTTGACCATGCACTGCCCTGTTTAATGGCCCTCAACCTTCTGATAACTTCAAAGATTCCTTCCCTCAAAGGTTGGGCCCTGGTTTTTAGCCACTATTTGTCTGGCGTAGCTCACAGGGTCAATATATCCCTGTTGGATGTTTCTCACAGACACCAGCTTCTCACTGTAGCTGCTCGCACATCGGATGCTGGCTGCACATTACACACTAGCTACAACTCCTAGCCGCTAAGGACCTTAACTCTTAAATCATCATAGCCTGTGGGATACAAACATTGCATACAGTACATTTTAACCCTCTTAAGCAGTGAAACACTGGGTCACTACATACGGCGCTAAGCTACAGTATGCAACACAGTGGATTGAGAATTCTGCTGCTAGCTCCATCCACGGTTTCCTGCACCAGCAGCTGCCCGGATTTCAGACCCCCACTGATCTGATATTAATGATCTGTCCTCAGCATAGGTCATCAATATCCAAGTCCTGGAAAGCCCCTTTTAACATACAGATTTTAGACTTGAAGCTTCTATGGCGTACAACAAGCATTGATTAATGGAACATGAATGCACACTTTGCTCCTGGAATTGAGTCTCGGAGGTCATTGCTGGGACATTAGGTTCAATGACCGTGATGTTCCTGAACTTTTTATCTAGGCTTAACAAATGCTACCATAAATTATTAAAGCTGATTATGATTTACATCCTGATTTTTCACAAGCCTTTAAATTAATCATTAATATATGACTCATAATTAAGAATAGACAAATAATAAATCCAGTTTTACGTTATAGCCTATATATGCACACTTATTGATTGTAACACTGTGTAACAGGGAAAACAAAAAAAAAAATCAATACTTGTATAACAGATACAATACAGTCAAGAAATACAAAATGAGTCAGAAGACATACATATTTTCCCAAATGTATAATTGCAATAAAAAGACCAAAAAATATATATAAAAATCATTTAACCATCTTTATATTATACAGGTCCTTCTCAAAAAATTTGCATATTGTGATAAAGTTCATTATTTTCTGTAATGTACTGATAAACATTAGACTTTTATATATTTTAGATTCATTACACACCAACTGAAGTAGTTCAAGCCTTTTATTGTTTTAATATTGATGATTTTGGCATACAGCTCATGAAAACCCAAAATTCCTATCTAAAAAAATTAGCATATCATGAAAAGGTTCTCTAAACGAGCTATTAACCTAATCATCTGAATCAACTAATTAACTCTAAACACCTGCAAAAGATTCCTGAGGTTTTAAAAACTCCCAGCCTGGTTCATTACTCAAAACCGCAATCATGGGTAAGACTGCCGACCTGACTGCTGTCCAGAAGGCCATCATTGACACCCTCAAGCAAGAGGGTAAGACACAGAAAGAAATTTCTGAACGAATAGGCTGTTCCCAGAGTGCTGTATCAAGGCACCTCAGTGGGAAGTCTGTGGGAAGGAAAAAGTGTGGCAGAAAACGCTGCACAACGAGAAGAGGTGACCGGACCCTGAGGAAGAGTGTGGAGAAGGACCGATTCCAGACCTTGGGGGACCTGCGGAAGCAGTGGACTGAGTCTGGAGTAGAAACATCCAGAGCCACCGTGTACAGGCGTGTGCAGGAAATGGGCTACAGGTGCCGCATTCCCCAGGTCAAGCCACTTTTGAACCAGAAACAGCGGCAGAAGCGCCTGACCTGGGCGACAGAGAAGCAGCACTGGACTGTTGCATGTCATTCGGAAATCAAGGTGCCATAGTCTGGAGGAAGACTGGGGAGAGGGAAATGCCAAAATGCCTGAAGTCCAGTGTCAAGTACCCACAGTCAGTGATGGTCTGGGGTGCCATGTCAGCTGCTGGTGTTGGTCCACTGTGTTTTATCAAGGGCAGGGTCAATGCAGCTAGCTATCAGGAGATTTTGGAGCACTTCATGCTTCCATCTGCTGAAAAGCTTTATGGAGATGAAGATTTCATTTTTCAGCACGACCTGGCACCTGCTCACAATGCCAAAACCACTGGTAAATGGTTTACTGACCATGGTATTACTGTGCTCAATTGGCCTGCCAACTCTCCTGACCTGAACCCCATAGAGAATCTGTGGGATATTGGGAAGAGAAAGTTGAGAGACGCAAGACCCAACACTCTGGATGAGCTTAAGGCCGCTATCGAAGCATCCTGGGCCTCCATAACACCTCAGCAGTGCCACAGGCTGATTGCCTCCATGCCACGCCGCATTGAAGCAGTCATTTCTGCAAAAGGATTCCCGACCAAGTATTGAGTGCATAACTGAACATAATTATTTGAAGGTTGACTTTTTTTGTATTAAGAACACTTTTCTTTTATTGGTCGGATGAAATATGCTAATTTTTTGAGATAGGAAATTTGGGTTTTCACGAGCTGTATGCCAAAATCATCAATATTAAAACAATAAAAGGCTTGAACTACTTCAGTTGGTGTGTAATGAATCTAAAATATATGAAAGTCTAATGTTTATCAGTACATTACAGAAAATAATGAACTTTATCACAATATGCTAATTTTTTTAGAAGGACCTGTATATCATTAGAAGGGGGATGTAAATGCTCCAATAATTTAATATTAGATGGAACATGACTAAATTATTAGGGCACGGTTAATCAATAGTTATTTATGGACCCTAATTTAATACTGTAGGTATAAAATTAATTATACTCAATTAGTGTTGAGCGAAGTGAAGCATTCAAAGCGGAATTTGGTTTAGGAAAACTTTGCAGTGAATCTGAATTTTCTCTCACTTCGTGGTAATGAATCTGTTTTTCCAGAAATAGTGGCTGCATGTGTTACTAAGTGAAAGTAAGAACGCAAGATCACCCATATTGCCATGCAGCCAACCAATCCGCAGATAGCCATCCCCTGTGATGTCACAGCCCAATAAAACCCTGATCACACGTGGTCTCCTCAATTGTCCTGTGAGCTGAGCATAGGGAGAGACGTGGCAAGTGCTCATGTGCTACGGTCAGTGTTGCTGAAAATGATTAATAGTAGAATATTGGAGAGGGAGAGTGCAAGGAGACTGCAGGAAGACATGTTGCTTCAGTTTAATTTATTTATTCCTACATTTAATTATTCCTACATCAGCCATTAATGTAATTCAATACCAATAAGATGGAAGCCTTTATTATTGCAGTGCCCAGCCTGTAAAACAATACCATCCAGTCTGCACCCCTTAGGGGGGTCAGGTCTTAATGATGACCATCTTCATCTTTTGGTGGCTTTACTTCTTACAAATCATACTTCAAAGTCTCTATGTCCTAAAAAAGTCAGCAAGATGCAGAGAGGAGGAGCTGGATGTCCCTGATGACATATTCTCATCGATATTAGATGATGTGGAAAAGGAGGAAAAGCAGATGGCAGAAGAAGGGCTCCCACCTGTAGGGCAGGAGAATGCTGGGGTTGGAGAATTGGGTATGCCAGAGCTGATTAATATTCTGTGTTTACTGTCAAATAACCTGCAGGAGATTGCAGCAATAATATGCATATTGTCCCCCACCTAACCAGCCAAACCCCATACCAGCAATAGCCCCTATATAAAAGTGCCATTCAGCCATTAACAATGAAAAAGAACTATACAGTGCAGTCTTCATTATTACATGAAAGGCAGCTGCGGTCTAATTAGCCACACGATTCTTCACCGCAGCATAGCCTCAACCCAGCCGCAGCAAGGCCGCTCCGTGTGGCTGTACCCTAAGGCAGAGTGGCCTGGTATACCTGATTTATAGTGATTTGTGACTAATTAATTTGTAAATAATCGAAGTTTATTATTAGTTAATGTGCAGTTAATGTGCAAGAAAATATATATACAGTACAGACCAAAAGTTTGGACACACCTTCTCATTCAAAGAGTTTTCTTTATTTTCATGACTATGAAAATTGTAGATTCACGTTGAAGGCATCAAAACTATGACTTAACACATGTGGAATTATATACATAACAAAAAAGTGTGAAACAACTGAAAATATTTAATATTCTAGGTTCTTCAAAGTAGCCACCTTTTGCTTTGATTACTGCTTTGCACACTCTTGGCATTTTCTTGATGAGCTTCAAAAGGTAGTCACCTGAAATGGTCTTCCAACAGTCTTGAAGGAGTTCCCAGAGATGCTTAGCACTTGTTGGCCCTTTTGCCTTCACTCTGCGGTCCAGCTCACCCCAAACCATCTTGATTGGGTTCAGGTCCGGTGACTGTGGAGGCCAGGTCATCTGGCGCAGCACCTCATCACTCTCCTTCATGGTCAAATAGCGCTTACACAGCCTGGAGGTGTGTTTGGGATCATTGTCCTGTTGAAAAATAAATGATGTTCCAACTAAACGCAAACCGGATGGAATAGCATGCCGCTGCAAGATGCTGTGGTAGCCATGCTGGTTCAGTATGCCTTCAATTTTGAATAAATTCCCAACAGTGTCACCAGCAAAGCACCCCTACACCATCACACCTCCTCCTCCATGCTTCACGGAGGCATGTAGAGTCCATCCGTTCACCTTTTCTGCGTCGCACAAAGACACAGTGGTTGGAACCAAAGATCTCAAATTTAGACTCATCAGACCAAAGCACAGATTTCCACTGGTCTAATGTCCATTCCTTGTCCATTCCTTGTGTTCTTTAGCCCAAACAAGTCTCTTCTGCTTGTTGCCTGTCCTTAGCAGTGGTTTCCTAGCAGATATTCTACCATGAAGGCCTGATTCACACAGTCTCCTCTTAACAGTTGTTCTAGAGATGTGTCTGCTGCTAGAACTCTGTGTGGCACTGACCTGGTCTCTAATCTGAGCTGCTGTTAACCTGCAATTTCTGAGGCTGGTGACTCGGATGAACTTATCCTCCGCAGCAGAGGTGACTCTTGGTCTTCCTCTCCTGGGGCGGTCCGCATGTGAGCCAGTTTTTCTTTGTAGCGCTTGATGGTTTTTGTGACTGCACTTGGGGACACTTTCAAAGTTTTCCCAATTTTTTGGACTGACTGACCTTCATTTCTTAAAGTTTTTCTTTACTTAGCTGCTTTTTTCTCGACATAATACAAATTCTAACAGTCTATTCAGTAGGACTATCAGCTGTGTATCCACCTGACTTCTCCACAACGCAACTGATGGTCCCAACCCCATTTATAAGGCACGAAATCCCACTTATTAAACCTGACAGGGCACACCTGTGAAGTGAAAACCATTTCAGGTGACTACCTCTTGAAGCTCATCAAGAGAATGCCAAGAGTGTGCAAAGCAGTAATCAAAGCAAAAGGTGGCTACTTTGAAGAACCTAGAATATGACGTATTTTCAGTTGTTTCACACTTTTTTGTTATGTATATAATTCCACATGTGTTAATTCATAGTTTTGATGCCTTCAGTGTGAATCTACAATTTTCATAGTCATGAAAATAAAGAAAACTCTTTGAATGAGAAGGTGTGTCCAAACTTTTGGTCTGTACTGTATATATATATATATATATATATACACACAAACCGGATTCCAAAAAAGTTGGGACACTAAACAAATTGTGAATAAAAACTGAATGAAATGATGTGGAGATGGCAAATGTCAATATTTTATTTGTAATAGAACGTAGATGACAGATCAAACGTTTAATCCGAGTAAATGTATCATTTTAAAGGAAAAATACGTTGATTCAAATTTTCACGGTGTCAACAAATCCCCAAAAAGTTGGGACAAGTAGCAATAAGAGGCTGGAAAAAGTAAATTTGAGCAAAACGAAGAGCTGGAAGACCAATTAACACTAATTAGGTGAATTGGCAACATGATTCGGTATAAAAAGAGCTTCTCAGAGTGGCAGTGTCTCTCAGAAGCCAAGATGGGTAGAGGATCACCAATTCCCACAATGTTGCGCAGAAAGATAGTGGAGCAATATCAGAAAGGTGTTACCCAGCGAAAATTTGCAAAGACTTTGCATCTGCCATCATCAACTGTGCATAACATCATCCGAAGATTCGGAGAATCTGGAACAATCTCTGTGCGTAAGGGTCAAGGCTGTAAAACCATACTGGATGCCCGTGATCTCCGGGCCCTTAAACGACACTGCACCACAAACAGGAATGCTACTGTAAAGGAAATCACAGAATGGGCTCAGGAATACTTCCAGAAACCATTGTCAGTGAACACAATCCACCGTGCCATCCGCCGTTGCCAGCTGAAACTCTACAGTGCAAAGAAGAAGCCATTTCTAAGCAAGATCCACAAGCTCAGGCGTTTTCACTGGGCCAGGGATCATTTAAAATGGAGTGTGGCAAAATGGAAGACTGTTCTGTGGTCAGACGAGTCACAATTCGAAGTTGTTTTTGGAAATCTGGGACGCCATGTCATCCGGACCAAAGAGGACAAGGACAACCCAAGTTGTTATCAACGCACAGTTCAGAAGTCTGTATCTCTGATGGTATGGGGTTGCATGAGTGCGTGTGGCATGGGCAGCTTGCATGTCTGGAAAGGCACCATCAATGCAGAAAAATATATTCAGGTTCTAGAACAACATATGCTCCCATCCAGACGTCATCTCTTTCAGGGAAGACCCTGCATTTTTCAACAAGATAATGCCAGACCACATTCTGCATCAATCACAACATCATGGCTGCGTAGGAGAAGGATCCGGGATCCGGGTACTGAAATGGCCAGTCTGCAGTCCAGATCTTTCACCTATAGAGAACATTTGGCGCATCATAAAGAGGAAGGTGCAACAAAGAAGGCCCAAGACGATTGAACAGTTAGAGGCCTGTATTAGACAAGAATGGGAGAGCATTCCTATTTCTAAACTTGATAAACTGGTCTCCTCAGTCCCCAGACGTCTGTTGAGTGTTGTAAGAAGAAGGGGAGATGCCACACAGTGGTGAAAATGGCCTTGTCCCAACTTTTTGGGGATTTGTTGACACCATGAAATTCTGATTCAACATATTTTTCCCTTAAAATGGTACATTTTCTCAGTTTAAACTTTTGTTCCGTGATTTATGTTCTATTCTGAATAAAATATTAGAAGTTGGCACCTCCACATCATTGCATTCAGTTTTTATTCACGATTTGTATAGTGTCCCAACTTTTTGGAATCCGGTTTGTAATATATATATATATATATATATATATATACTGTATATATAAACAATGATATTACTCAAAAGTTGTGACATAGTGTTCTGCAGTGCCGTTATCGTGCCAGACCTCAGACTTCTATGTGTTTCGCCATGTGGCTTCCTCTGGAGTTACTGAGTATTGTTGGAGGATTATAACTAGAGATGAGTTAAAAATTTGATTTGGCTTCTTTCCCAAATTCTACAAAAAAAAGTTGCCTTGTGACATTTATAGAGAGAGATTTCATTTTTGGTATATTTATTGTAATTATACATTATCTGGGAAAATATTCAGTATAACTGTTTTTATGATAACTGTTCTAAAACCTAGTATAGAAGAGATCCAAGTGAAATCCAATGGACCACACTGAAGAAGAATGCGGCCCTGTTCTTGCCATCAAATCTGAAGGAATTTTTGAGGTTTCAAATCCATCTTAGAGCCTCTGATGCATATGTGCCTAAATAATAATATTTCCCAAAATTCGGATCATTTAAAGAAATAGACAACCAAGAGACATCGCAAGGCTTTCCTTCACCTGGAGCAATATTGTTTGTTGTCACTTCTGCTGCCACCTCCAGCACCCAGGACGCATGCCTAGCACGTCACTTCACACCTGCTACGCCCCACTTCTACAGGGCCTCTAACAAGATGACTGCATAGAGCAGGGTTTACTTTTTGTAAGTGTTCATTTCCCTGGGTCTGCTGCTTTGTTCGGGTCCGATTTACGATACCAATTGTGTATTTTTCAGTTTTTCTACTTTTGCACAATAATACCACTAAAACATAGTTTTTTGACCCATAGCTGTTTTATTTTTCAAATAGAACCATATGTGGACTTTTTGCAGGATGAGATTTTTTTAATGGAACAATTAAAAAATATCTAATTTACGGGGTTGTCTGTTCAGAGCCTGTAAAACAGCTAGGGCAGCGCTAAAGTCCGCCCAACAGAGGCGGTGATGTCACCGAATACAGTGCTGGGTGGGAGTCTCCACCCAGCAGTAGGTTATTATAAACAAAAAAAAAAACTTGCCCTGCGCGATCCTGCACAGGGCAATACCGATATCACAGGGCCTTCCTGGGGGAAATTCTGGGTTTGTCTGGGTTCAGCTCTAAACCCGGACAACCCCTTTAAATTACATTGTCCTCTGTGTGGCCCAGCTAGCATGCCCAATGCATTCTGTGGGTCATTCAGTATAAGTAGTAAGGCTGAAGCTCAGCCTGTGTTTGTGGGAGGGGCGGAGGAGGCCTATTTAGTGCCACCTCACGCTCCCATCATGGACGCCGCGCTCTCACGTGACGTCTCTGCGCATCGAGGTTACAGTGCCGACGCTGCCACTCACCTACGCTGCTGCCCCTTCCAGCCTTCGCTCGAAGTATTCCTTCCTCTGGAACCGCGCTCCCCCGGTAAGCCAAGCGGCGCCTCGAGCTGCTCCCTGTCCTGGGAGCCTCGGCGCCGCGCTCCCACATACCCGCATGTCGCTTCCTGGCCCCACCTCCCGCTGAACGCCAGGCAGCATTGAAGCCGAGTCCCCAGCGCTCCCACTTATTTTGCATGTTCGCAACCTGGCCCCACCTCCCGCACTGGCTGGTCTCCAGGCAGCACTGACGCCGGGTCCCTGGCGCAGCAACCCCCCCCCCCCCCCATTAACCCCTTCACCTGGCATCCCATGAAATAGCATCCTGGCTTCACCAGGGTGCTTTACATACCTGGGCAATGAGCTGGCTGGGGCTCCAGCAACAACCAAAACAAGGTTTCCAAACAGTGGAAGCCCATGCACGCCGCCCACAGCCATGCATCAGATACTTCACCAAAGTCCCACACATGCCGGAGCCAGGCCCCAATCAATCAAAAAAAAATAAAAAATTTTCAGGTACACACATACGTGGTATATTTCATTCCACGCCATTATCTGCCACAGCAGAGTCATGTCAATGTTTTTCTTCCTTAAGTTTCACCAACGCCATGGTCTGCCACGCAGCAGATTCATGTCTTTTTTCCTCAGGTTCACTCACGCTATTGTCTGCCACGCAGCAGATTCATGTCAATTTTTCCTTCCTTAAGTTTCGTCCACGCTATGGTCTGCCACGCAGCAGATTCAGGTCAATTTCCTCAGGTTCGCTCACGCTATGGTCTGCCACGCAGCAGATTCATGTCTTTTTTCCTCAGGTTCACTCACGCTATTGTCTGCCACGCAGCAGATTCATGTCAATTTTCTCAGGTTCGCTCACGCTATTGTCTGCCACGCAGCAGATTCATGTCAATTTTTCCTTCCTTAAGTTTCATCCACGCTATGGTCTGCCACGCAGCAGACTCATGTCAATTTCCTCAGGTTCGCTCACGCTATCGTCTGCCACGCAGCAGATTCATGTCAATTTTCCTCAGGTTTGCTCACGCTATTGTCTGCCACGCAGCAGATTCATGTCAATTTTTCCTTCCTTAAGTTTCATCCACGCTATTGTCTGCCACGCAGCAGATTCATGTCAATTTCCTCAGGTTCGCTCACGCTATTGTCTGCCACGCAGCAGTTTCATGTCAATTTTCTCAGGTTCGCTCACGCTATTGTCTGCCACGTAGCAGATTCATGTCAATTTCCTCAGGTTCGCTCACGCTATTGTCTGCCACGCAGCAGATTCATGTCAATTTCCTCAGGTTCGCTCACGCTATTGTCTGCCACGCAGCAGATTCATGTAAATTTTCTCAGGTTCGCTCACGCTATTGTCTGCCACGCAGCAGATTCATGTAAATTTTCTCAGGTTCGCTCACGCTATTGTCTACCACGCAGCAGATTCATGTCAATTTTTCCTTCCTTAAGTTTCATCCACGCTATGGTCTGCCACGCAGCAGACTCATGTCAAATTCCTCAGGTTCGCTCACGCTATTGTCTGCCACGCAGCAGATTCATGTCAATTTTCCTCAGGTTTGCTCACGCTATTGTCTGCCACGCAGCAGATTCATGTCAATTTCCTCAGGTTCGCTCACGCTATTGTCTGCCACGCAGCAGATTCATGTCAATTTTCCTCAGGTTTGCTCACGCTATTGTCTGCCACGCAGCAGATTCATGTCAATTTCCTCAGGTTCGCTCACGCTATTGTCTGCCACGCAGCAGAATCATGTCAATTTTGCTCAGGTTTGCTCACGCTATTGTCTGCCACGCAGCAGATTCATGTCAATTTCCTCAGGTTCGCTCACGCTATTGTCTGCCACGCAGCAGATTCATGTCAATTTCCTCAGGTTTGCTCACGCTATTGTCTGCCACGCAGCAGATTCATGTCAATTTCCTCAGGTTCGCTCACGCTATTGTCTGCCACGCAGCAGAATCATGTCAATTTTGCTCAGGTTTGCTCACGCTATTGTCTGCCACGCAGCAGATTCATGTCAATTTCCTCAGGTTCGCTCACGCTATTGTCTGCCACGCAGCAGATTCATGTCAATTTCCTCAGGTTTGCTCACGCTATTGTCTGCCACGCAGCAGATTCATGTCAATTTCCTCAGGTTCGCTCACGCTATTGTCTGCCACGCAGCAGATTCATGTCAATTTCCTCAGGTTCGCTCACGCTATTGTCTGCCACGCAGCAGATTCATGTCAATTTTTCCTTCCTTAAGTTTCATCCACGCTTTCGTCTGCCACGCAGCAGATTCATGTCAATTTTCCTCAGGTTCGCTCACGCTATTGTCTGCCACGCAGCAGATTCATGTCAATTTTCCTTAGGTTCATCTACGCTATTGTCTGCCACGCAGCAGATTCATGTCAATTTTCCTCAGGTTCGCTCACGCTATTGTCTGCCACGCAGCAGATTCATGTCAATTTTTCCTTCCTTAAGTTTCATCCACGCTATCGTCTGCCACGTAGCAGATTCATGTCAATTTTCCTCAGGTTCATCTACGCTATTGTCTGCCACGCAGCAGATTCATGTCAATTTTTCCTTAGGTTCATCTACGCTATTGTCTGCCACGCAGCAGATTCAGGTCAATTTTTCTTTCCTTAAAGTTTCATCCACGCTGTTGTCTGCCACGCAGCAGATTCATGTCAATTTTCCTTAGGTTCATCTACGCTATTGTCTGCCACGCAGCAGATTCATGTCAATTTTTTCCTTCCTTAAGTTTCATCCACGCTATCGTCTGCCACGTAGCAGATTCATGTCAATTTTCCTCAGGTTCATCTACGCTATTGTCTGCCACGCAGCAGATTCATGTCAATTTTTCCTTAGGTTCATCTACGCTGTTGTCTGCCACGCAGCAGATTCAGGTCAATTTTTCTTTCCTTAAAGTTTCATCCACGCTGTTGTCTGCCACGCAGCAGATTCATGTCAATTTTCCTTAGGTTCATTTACGCATTGTCTGCCACGCAGCGGATTCATGTCAATGTTGTCTGTTCCTTAGATTCATCCACGCTATTGTCTGCCACGCAGCGGATTCATGTCAATTTTGTCTGTTCCTTAGGTTCATCCACGCTATTGTCTGCCACGCAGCAGATTTAGGTCAAATTATCCTTGGGTTCAGCCACGCTGTTGTCTGCCACGCAGCAGATTCATGTCAATGTTCCTTAGGTTCCTTCATACAATTGTCTGTCCACGCTATTGTCTGCCACGCAGCAGACTCATGTCAATTTCGTCTTTTCCTTAAGATTCATTCATGCTTGTCTGCCACGCAGCAGATTTACGTCAATTTAAATGTTTCTTTCACGTAATCATCTGCCACGCAGCAGTTGCCCTTTCCGTCTCGTTTTCTTTCCCTAACACGTATCAGGCTTCAGTTGTGGTCTGCCACGCAGCAGTCCACGAGAGTTTTCCGGACATGCATCAGGTTCATCCACCGCCCTGACACGCATCAGGGACAGGTTCCCACGTCTCATGCGCTACTCACTCGCCCCGTCCTAATCCAGGTGCCTCGATGTGCCTCACGAGCTTCGCCTCTAGCCACGCAGCTAGCCCACGGGTTCCGGCCGCCTGCAAGGCGTCAGGTCATTCAGGGGCACCTCACAGGTGTCAGGCACGGTCAAGCTTGACTCAGCTTTCGCTCCCTGATTCACGTCAGGTTCTACCTTCTTCTGCTCTCAAACCTCACCCCATGTTTCTAGGGTCACCCCGGAGGTCTGTTCGGTTCGAAGTTCGCTAGGCGAATTCCTCAAGGTACCAATCCCAGGTCACCTTTTTTCATCCAGGTCGTTTTCGTTTACGATTGCATCAGCCAAGTCCAGGTAAGTTTGATTTCTCTACTTCATTCCTTAGGATCAGGCTAGCATCCGCAGGTCTTTTTCCTTCAGGTAGTCTAGGCCAGCTCATCAGGTAGGTTGGGCCTCTTAACCTCTTCCTGGTAACGGATTCGGTCACTCTTCGGTGTCATTCAGAGGGTTTCACCGATTCACTCGCTGGTGTCAGGTGGCTCTATCACCCTTACCTTCCATTTTTCCTGTTCACAGCACGATGTCTCACGCATCGGATATCGCCGAGACTCGCTCCATTCCGGAATCGCCCGGCTCAGCCCACGGAAGCACTCTTTCATGCAGGCAATGGACCATCCCGAAACTCATGGCCGAATTAACCAGGAGAGACATCCGCTATCCTGCCTCAGCCCGCAAAGCTGAGTTGTACAGGCTACTGACGGCAGGGCCTATCTCAGCGGCTGAAGAGCAGGTGTCTCTGTCCACGGTCCAGACAGCGCTGGCCCAGCTTCATTCCGCTATCAACACTCTCACCAGTTCGGTGCCCGACATGCAGACCAGGTTGCTAGTGGTGGAAACCAGGCCATCAAGTTCAAGCACTCCCACCTCTCCGACTCCAGGCCCATCCGCCATTCATGCCCCAACCCCAAGCCAGGCCCCCAGCTCCTTCACCATTTCCCCATCACATTTCGTTCCCGATAATATCCGAAAGGACACTTTGGCAGGTGATGCCAGACGCCGATCCATCGGGGGTTCCTCCACCCGCCATCGAGACACCGATGATGGATTGAGCAAGCATGTCAGAACTGCCAAGTCACTCATCCATAACTCCCTATCCCTCAATACAGCCAGGAACTACAAGACCGGGTGGGAAACCTTCTCACAATTCTCCCTCAGACACCCACAAGGACATCTGGATCAAACAACTCATCTCATGGCATTCCTGGCTTATTGTCACACAGACCTTCACCTATCTTTCAGCACCATCAAATTCTTCCTGGCAGGGGTACAATATTTCCTCACTTTAGATTTCCCAGGCAGCCAGTCCATATTTTCTTCCCAGGCCATCAAATCCACCCTTAGAGGGTTCCAAAAGAGCAGCAACAAGCCGGAGTCCCGCAGGAAACCAGTCACCGGGACAATGTTCAGGGCTTTTTCCACCTCCCTAGACAACGATCCTTTCGGGCCATACAAAAGCATAGTGATCAAAGCTGCCATGTATCTCAGTTTCTACGGGTTCTTACAGCCCGGGGAATTCACCAGCTCTCCGGGACACGCAAGCCTCACTTCAGACCAGCTGGTCTGGCAGCAGACCCATTGCACCCTTTCTCTCCCTTCCACCAAAACTTCCCAAGTAGGACCTCCAGTCAAAATTGTCTACTTCCAGACCTTCAATGAATGGTGCCCGGTGGCCGTGTTCAACAAGCTTCTCGCTATCTCAACAGTTTCCGCGCCAGGCAGCCCTCTCTTTCCCTTCAACTCCAAAGGTCTGTCAACTTCACAGTTCATCCATCACATCAGAACTTTAGCTTCCGGGCTGGGGTTCGATGCCAAGGCCATCTCAGGGCATTCGTTCCGCATAGGCGCGGCTTCCGCAGCATCAAGTCACGGGGTCCCAGCACACGTCATCCAGGAAATGGGCAGATGGCAATCCTCCTGCTTCACGCATCACATCCCTAATCCACGAGCCGAGATCACCAAGGCTTTCACCAACTTAGCCCTATGAGTTCTACCCTCACATTTCCTACCCGTTGACTTTTGCCCCTCATTTAGCTCGCACCCGGCCATGGCTTCCCGCACACCCCAGCCATCTGCAGCAGACAGCCTGTCATCCCTTCCCCCCCCCCCTGTCCTCAGCCACGGTCTCTCACCGTAGCCAGGACCACAAGTAGTAAGGCTGAAGCTCAGCCTGTGTTTGTGGGAGGGGCGGAGGAGGCCTATTTAGTGCCACCTCACGCTCCCATCATGGACGCCGCGCTCTCACCCCTCCCTCCCACCCTTCCCCTTTCTTCACCTTTCTCACCATCAGGCATGCCCCTCATTTAGCTCGCACCCGGCCATGGCTTCCCGCACACCCCAGCCATCTGCAGCAGACAGCCTGTCATCCCTTCCCCCCCCCCTGTCCTCAGCCACGGTCTCTCACCGTAGCCAGGACCACAATTAATATTATACCAAATGTGTTATGTGTCATTTATGGCATAATAATAGTGGCATGGCCCATCTCATGAGAAAAATTTTAAATTGTGCTGCATTTCGAGAGCTTTACATGTTTAGCTTATCCATTAATGTAGGTGTACTGTATGTGATTTTTTTTGCGGGATGAATGGTACCATTTGAGGACACACAGGGCACAATGATCACCATGTATTATTATTATTATTTTTGTTTGCAAAGTGGTAAAAAAAAGGTATTCTGCCAATGTGTCTTTTTATGTGCGCCTAGGATGCATCCAAAAATCATAGTTAAATGACTGTGCCATTATGCAGTGAAATGAAAGTTCTCAACTTGGCGATTAAAAATGAGAGTGCTTTTAGCTGCAGTCATTAAAAAAGCTGGTGCATCACGGTCGCATTGTGTGAACACAGCCACTGTGTTATTATGGCCAGGCTTATGGGGTTGCTAATGTGCCATACTTAAGTTTGCAACTATGTTCCGTAATGTAAAACCATGCTAATTTTATATATAATTTTATCTTTTCCATGGCCACAGCACTGTGCCCCATCCATAGGCAAGATGGGAACACGCCATTGACACGGTGCAGTGCAAAGGTGGTTTGAAGAATCAGACCAGAAGTATAAGTATAAATGTCTCCCTTTACTTAGTTAAAAATATAACTTATGAAACATCTGGCAGTAGTGAGTACAAAGTGAAGTTTCTAGCACCAGATGAGGACATATGGTGGCTTGTTGTATGGCAATAAAATGGCACTAGAAGGCACTTGTGCCCACTGGGTGATATAGGCTACATGTTTGTCTGGCCTGGTAGCTGTTCTAAGTGATGGGTGTCTGAGCTGTAGTCCCTTGTTGGCAACAGGTTCTTTGAAGCTGTGGTCTTGCTGATCACTCTGTTGTCTAGGCACATTAAAGCTTCTTGAAAGCAGTGTTCTCGATTCTGGCAATTACTGTACCCTGGATTGATGGTATCACAGAAGAATCAGATGCAGTCCCTTAGAGAAGGAGCTCTGGCATGTGCTTCTTTCCTCCTTGCTGTCTGGACTCCAACTACCCCTCCTGGAAGAAAGTAGGACCAGACCACTCCTACCAAGAGGGGAAAACCAGGGTGGTTAGTAGAGATTGCCTTGCGTTTCTACCGGCAGTCGTTTTGCAGCGAACTTTGGGCGTTCGCGATTCGCCGAACATGCGAACATATGGCGATATTCGCGCCCGCCATATTCTTTTACATTGTGAAGAACTTTGAACCATGACACATCCATCAGGTGGTACAGAACAGCCAATTGAGACGTTTCAGCACATGGACACACCCCCTACCTTATAAATAAACCTGATCTGGCCGCCATTTTACATTCAGTCTTTTGCCAGTGTAGGGAGAGGTTGCTGTGTGGAGCAGGGACAGACGCATACGCAAAAATTACATTGCCGATATTCTGCATAAAAAATAATGAATTGAGATTGTAAATTCAAATAATACATCTGGTATGTCACTGTCCATGTTGTGGGACTATTTGTGCACTTCTAGTAATTATTTGGTGGCTGCAAATAGGACCTGAAGGCTTTTCAGGTTCACCTGCCATTCAAGTCTATGGGGCCCGCTGCGAACCGCCCTGGCCAATGTTCGTCCATCACTAGCAGTTAGCCCTTTTCCTGACAACCATACCTCTACTTGCTGCAGTGCTGGGCATTAGTGTTAATCGTAAATATTCTAATCGCAAATTTTTATTGCGAATATCAGCACTTCAAAAATTCACTAAATTGTAGAATATAATGCTATATTCTAGATTTTTTTATCACTAGATAAAGCTATAATATTTTTTCACTTTATATATACACTCACCTAAAGAATTATTAGGAACACCATACTAATACGGTGTTGGACCCCTTTTGCCTTCAGAACTGCCTTAATTCTACGTGGCATTGATTCAACAAGGTGCTGATAGCATTCTTTAGAAATGTTGGCCCATATTGATAGGATAGCATCTTGCAGTTGATGGAGATTTGAGGGATGCACATTCAGGGCACGAAGCTCCCGTTCCACCACATCCCAAAGATGCTCTATTGGGTTGAGATCTGGTGACTGTGGGGGCCATTTTAGTACAGTGAACTCATTGTCATGTTCAAGAAACCATTTTTCCAGTCTTCAATAGTCCAATTTTGATGAGCTTGTGCAAATTGTAGCCTCTTTTTCCTATTTGTAGTGGAGATGAGTGGTACCCGGTGGGGTCTTCTGCTGTTGTAGCCCATCCGCCTCAAGGTTGTGCTTGTTGTGGCTTCACAAATGCTTTGCTGCATACCTCGGTTGTAACGAGTGGTTATTTCAGTCAACGTTGCTCTTCTATCAGCTTGAATCAGTCGGCCCATTCTCCTCTGACCTCTAGCATCAACAAGGCATTTTCGCCCACAGGACTGCCGCATACTGGATGTTTTTCCCTTTTCACACCATACTTTGTAAACCCTAGAAATGGTTGTGCGTGAAAATCCCAGTAACTGAGCAGATTGTGAAATACTCAGACCGGCCCGTCTGGCACCAACAACCATGCCACGCTCAAAATTGCTTAAATCACCTTTCTTTCCCATTCTGACATTCAGTTTGGAGTTCAGGAGATTGTCTTGACCAGGACCACAACCCTACATGCATTGAAGCAACTGCCATGTGATTGGTTAACTAGATAATCGCATTAATGAGAAATAGAACAGATGTTCCTAATAATTCTTTAGGTGAGTGTATATACACTACAGACCAAAAGTTTGGACACACCTTCTCATTCAAAGAGTTTTCTTTATTTTCATGACTATGAAAATTGTAGATTCACACTGTAGGCATCAAAACTATGAATTAACACATGTGGAATTATATACATAACAAAAAAGTGTGAAACAACTGAAAATATGTCATATTCTAGGTTCTTCAAAGAAGCCACCTTTTGCTTTGATTACTGCTTTGCACACTCTTGGCATTCTCTTGATGAGCTTCAAGAGGTAGTCACCTGAAATGGTCTTCCAACAGTCTTGAAGGAGTTCCCAGAGATGCTTAGCACTTGTTGGCCCTTTTGCCTTCACTCTGCGGTCCAGCTCACCCCAAACCATCTCGATTGGGTTCAGGTCCGGTGACTGTGGAGGCCAGGTCATCTGGCACAGCACCCCATCACTCTCCTTCATGGTCAAATAGCCCTTACACAGCCTGGAGGTGTGTTTGGGGTCATTGTCCTGTTGAAAAATAAATGATGGTCCAACTAAACGCAAACCGGATGGAATAGCATGCCGCTGCAAGATGCTGTGGTAGCCATGCTGGTTCAGTAGTCCATTCATTCACCTTTTCTGCGTTGCACAAAGACACAGTGGTTGGAACCAAAGATCTCAAATTTGGACTCATCAGACCAAAGCACAGATTTCCACTGGTCTAATGTCCATTCCTTGTGTTCTTTAGCCCAAACAAGTCTCTTCTGCTTGTTGCCTGTCCTTAGCAGTGGTTTCCTAGCAGATATTCTACCATGAAGGCCTGATTCACACAGTCTCCTCTTAACAGTTGTTCTAGAGATGTGTCTGCTGCTAGAACTGGTCTCTAATCTGAGCTGCTGTTAACCTGCGATTTCTGAGGCTGGTGACTCGGATGAACTTATCCTCCGCAACAGAGGTGACTCTTGGTCTTCCTTTCCTGGGGCGGTCCGCATGTGAGCCAGTTTCTTTGTAGCGCTTGATGGTTTTTGTGACTGCACTTGGGGACACTTTCAAAGTTTTCCCAATTTTTTGGACTGACTGACCTTCATTTCTTAAAGTTTTTCTTTACTTAGCTGCTTTTTTCTCGACATAATACAAATTCTAACAGTCTATTCAGTAGGACTATCAGCTGTGTATCCACCTGACTTCTCCCCAACGCAACTGATGGTCCCAACACCATTTATAAGGCAAGAAATCCCACTTATCAAACCTGACAGGGCACACCTGTGAAGTGAAAACCATTTCAGGTGACTACCTCTTGAAGCTCATCAAGAGAATGCCAAGAGTGTGCAAAGCAGTAATCAAAGCAAGAGGTGGCTACTTTGAAGAACCTAGAATATGACATATTTTCAGTTGTTTCACACTTTTTTGTTATGTATAAAATTCCACATGTGTTAATTCATAGTTTTGATGCCTTCAGTGTGAATCTACAATTTTCTATATTTAACCAAAGCCATAAAATCCTGCAGTTTTTTCACTGGCCACTAAGCCTAATAATAGGCGCCACTTCTTGGTCTGCACAGATCACTTTACTGCAGTTATCTGCTTATCTGTCATTCTAATCCTGCCTGTAATGATATCACCTCTGTGTATAGATAAGACAGGATCCACCATTCACAATAGGTGATTGTCAAAGCTAATCTATGCTTTCCCTGTACAATGTCCTGTGCACAGGTTACAAAGCATGCCTAGAAAACTCTCCATAGAAGTCAATGAGGTCCCCTCCTGACCATTGTGTCTATGGGGCTGCCGTAAAGCAATTTTCCTAATGCTTTCCAAATGCTGTTAAGGGCAGATCAGGCTAGATGGCCGCCCCTATAATTGTGTTTAGGAAATAGATAAAAAATAAAATAAAATAAAATGATTAGAAAGAAAGGATATATGCCGCTATCTGGTTTTAACTGGCAAATAAAAATTTTCATGACACATTTCCTTTAGGAGGTCGCAGAGTACAAACTTTGAAAGAATTGTCCTTTATTCACACATATTTGTGAGAACTCTTCAAGTTTTGTACAGAGTAAGGCTACTTTCACACTAGCGTTCGGGGCTCCGCTTGTGAGCTCCGTTTTAAGGGGCTCACAAGCGGCCCTGAACGCATCCGTCCAGCACTAATGCATTCTGAGTGGACGCGGATCCGCTCAGAATGCATCAGATGACACAATCAGAATGCATCAGATGACACAATCAGAATGCATCAGATGACACAATATGGCTCAATCTTCAAACGGATCCGTCCCCCATTTACTTTCAATGTAAAGTCTGGACGGATCCGTCTGAGGCTACTTTCACACTTAGAATTTTTTTTAACAATATAATGCAGACGGATCCGTTCTGAACAGATCCACCGTCTGCATTATATGAGCGGATCCGTCTCAGACGGATCCGCTCTGAACACAAGTGTGAAAGTAGCCTTAGAAATATTAATATTAGTAGTGGTATCAGCCATTCAAATCTTTTGTATTTTGAGTGAGATCACAGTAAAACCCTTTTAGGACCGAGAATCATGAGTGCAAAACTGCTGACAGACATAGGTAGGGGCCGGGGACACAAAGTAATGGAGTGCATTAAAAATGAACTATGAGTGCCGCTCCTGCAATACACCATGGATGGGCCTGCAAACTGCAGATCTTCAAGCTCAGTGTATGAGCAGTTCCACCCTGCTGCGAGTGACGGCTCTAGCATCCAACCAGGAGACCAATACAGTTGTCACTCTTAGCAGAGGGCAGGGGCTGTGCAGCTGCTCATTAACTCCAGCACCGCCTAACATATTTAAACAAAACTGCTGACAGCAGTTTTTGGATTAATGCATTCTCAAATTGGATATTTTTTCTACTTTTATAGTTGACTAATATTTCTGTTTTTCATTTTTTGCCAGACATAACGGCTTTTTTTTTTTCAATTGGAACCATCATTTTTTCAATTTGCCCGTATACCGTATAAGGAATATTGTCACGAAATTGTAAAAAATGGATCTTTACTCAGTTGTTTCCTCTTGTCCTATGAAGTATTTGGTACAACCAATTAAATTTATCCCATAAAATAATTGTCCTGCATAAAATAATACCAAATGTGCACACGTTACCTGATGACTGATGCACCGATTTCTGTCCAACACAAAGATCATCATTAATTCGGTTATCTCCGCTAAGATATTGGTGGCATCCTGCTAGGATATGCCACCCATGTCAGAAAGGTGTGCGTTCACCTCTGGGAGCCGCACCTATATCTAGAATGGGACCTTCTAAGTGAGCAGAGAGCAGCTGACCATGCGCGGACGACCTCCATTCATTTTTATTGGACTGCCGAACACGAGTGTTGGCTCAGCTATCTCCAGGAGTCCCACAGGAGTGAATGGAGTATTAGCTGCGCTTGTGCTGTGTGCTCTCCATTCAATAGCCTAGCTCACTCGCTTGGCTATTTTCGGAACTCCCATAGAAATGAATGGAGAGCACACGTGCATGCCGAGAGGAGAGGCAGAGGACAGGAGTGGTGCTGATGGTGGAGGCAAGGATAGGAGGAGTAGTAGTCAGAGAGGCGCAGTGAGGAAGCCGGCAGCAGGAGCTCGTCCTTCACTCACTGTGCCTGCGCCAAATACTAAACGATACGGCGCAGGCGCAGGATTTACGGGACATTGAAGAGAACTCGAATGTAAATCAACTGGACCTGGGCGTGCCAAAGGGTGTGTAGACCGAGTCTCTAGGTGCTGAAGCAACGCCCCAGTAGCACCTAGAGGTTTATTAGCATATTTTAAACATCTTTATTTTAGGAGAACGACGGCAGGCAGGGAGTTATAAAGCATACTGTTATGTACTGCTGACATTAGCACATCGTTAATGTCAGTCAGTTACACAACGTTATTTCTCATGTCAGAAACCCTTTAAGGGTGCATTCACATCACCGTTTAGCTTTCCGTTCTTCTGGTCCGTCAGAAGAAGAAAGAGAGAGAAAAAAAAACCTGGATCCTGAAAAAACAGATCCTATGCAATCCTACCATTAACTGATGCAACAGGATCCATTTTTTTTTTCTCTCTCTTCTTCTGACAGATCAGAAGAACGGAAAGCTAAACGATGATGTGAATGCACCCTAACAGATGGGCAGTCTGTTTCAGTAATGGAAGGGCGCCTGAAGATTCCCCCTAACCAAATGCAGTGAAGTCCACAGCATCAAATACATGTGTTATGTTGCACTGATGTTTTGACCATGCACTGCCCTGTTTAATGGCCCTCAACCTTCTGATAACTTCAAAGATTCCTTCCCTCAAAGGTTAGGCCCCGGTTTTTAGCCACTATTTGTCTGGCATAGCTCACAGGGTCAATGTAACCCTGTTGGATGTTTCTCACAGACACCAGCTTCTCACTTTAGCTGCTCGCACATCGGATGCTGGCTGCACATTACACACTAGCTACAACTCCTAGCCGCTAAGGACCTTAACTCTTAAATCATCATAGCCTGTGGGATACAAACATTGCATACAGTACATTTTAACCCTCTTAAGCAGTGAAACACTGGGTCACTACATACAGCGCTAAGCTACAGTATGCAACACAGTGGATTGAGAATTCTGCTGCTGGCTCCATCCACGGTTTCCTGCACCAGCAGCTGTCAGACCCCCATTGATCTGATATTAATGATCTGTCCTCAGCATAGGTCATCAATATCCAAGTCCTGGAAAGCCCCTTTTAACATACAGATTTTAGACTTGTAGCTTCTATGGCGTACAACAAGCATTGATTAATGGAACATGAATGCACACGTTGCTCCTGGAATTGAGTCTCGGAGGTCATTGCTGGGACATTAGGTTCAATGACCGTGATGTTCCTGAACTTTTTATCTAGGCTTAACAAATGCTGCCATAAATTATTAAAGCTTATTATGATTTACATCCTGATTTTTTTACAAGCCTTTAAATTAATCATTAATATATGACTCATAATTAAGAATAGACAAATAATAAATCCAGTTTTACGTTATAGCCTATATATGCACACTTATTGATTGTAACACTGTGTAACAGGGAAAACAAAAACAAAAATCAATACTTGTATAACAGATACAATACAGTCAAGAAATACAAAATGAGTCAGAAGACATACATATTTTCCCAAATGTATAATTGCAATAAAAAGACCAAAAAATATATATAAAAATCATTTAACCATCTTTATATTATAAAGTAATATGTATATCATTAGAAGGGGGATGTAAATGCTCCAATAATTTAATATTAGATGGAACATGACTAAATACTAGGGTACGGTTAATAAATAGTTATTTATGGACCCTAATTTAATACTGTAGGTATAAAATTAATTATACTCAATTAGTGTTGAGCGAAGTGAAGCATTCAAAGCGGAATTTGGTTTAGGAAAACTTCGATTCGCAGAGAATCTGAATTTTCTCTCGCTTCGTGTTAATGAATCAGTTTTTCCAGAAATAGTGGCTGCATGTGTTACTAAGTGAAAGTAAGAACGCAAGATCACCCATATTGCCATGCAGCCAACCAATCCGCAGATAGCCATCCCCTGTGATGTCCTAAAAAAGACAGCAAGATGCAGAGAGAGGAGGAGCTGGATGTCCCTAATGACATATTCTCATTGATATTAGATGATGTGGAAAATGAGGAAAAGCAGATGGCAGAAGAAGGGCTCCCACCTGTAGGGCAGGAGAGAGCTGGGGTTAGAGAATTGGGTATGCCAGAGCTGATTAATATTCTGTGTTTACTGTCAAATAACCTGCAGGAGATTGCAGCAATAATATGCATATTGTCCTCCACCTAACCAGCCAAACCCTATACCTGCAATAGCCCCTATATTAAAGTGCCACGCAGCCATTAACAATGAAAAAGAACTATACAGTGCGGTCTTCATTATTACATAAAAGGCAGCTGCGGTCTAATTGGCCACACGATTCTTCACCGCAGCATAGCCTCAACCCAGCCGCAGCAAGGCCGCTCCGTGTGGCTGTACCCTAAGGCAGAGTGGCCTGGTATACCTGATTTATAGTGATTCGTGACTAATTAATTTGTAATTAATCGAAGTTTATTAATAGTTAATGTGCAGTTAATGTGCAAGAAAATACATATATACACTGAGCAAAAATATAAATGCAACACTTTTGGTTTTGCTCCCATTTTGCATGAGCTGAACTTAAAGATTTGAAACATTTTCTACAGACACAAAATACCCATTACTCTCAAATACTGTTCACAAATCTGTCTAACTCTGTGTTAGTGAGCACTTCTCCTTTGCCGAGATAATCCATCCCACCTCACAGGTGTGGCATATCAAGGTTTGGATTAGACAGCATGAATATTGCACAGGTGTGCCTTAGACTGCCCACAATAAAAGGCCACTCTGAAATGTGCAGTTTGATCACACAGCACAATGCCACAGATGTTGCAACGTTTGAGGGAGCGTGCAATTGGCATGCTGACTGCAGGAATGTCTACCAGAGCTGTTGCCCGAGCAATGAATGTTCATTCCTCTACTATAAGCCGTCTCCAAAGGCGTTTCAGAGAATTTGGCGGTACATCCAACCGGCCTCACAACCGCGGACCACGTGTAACCACATCAGCCCAGGACCTCCACATCCAGCATGTTCACCTCCATGATCGCCTGAGACCAGCTACCCGGACAGCTGCAGCAACAATAGGTTTGCATAATCAAAGAATTTCAGCACAAACCGTCAGAAACTGTCTCAGGGAAGCTCATTGAAGGCGTCTGGCACATTGGAGAGGCGTTCTGTTCACGGACGAGTCCCGGTTGTCACTGTTCAGGGCAGATGGCAGACAGCGTGTGTGGCGTCGTGTGGGTGAGCGGTTTGCTGACGTCAACCTTGTGGATCGAGTGGCCCATGGTGGCAGTGGGGTTATGGTATGGGCAGGCGTATGTTATGGACAACGAACACAGGTGCATTTTATTGATGGCATTTTGAATGCACAGAGATACCGTGACGAGATCCTGAGGCCCATTGTTGTGCCATTCATCCACGACTATCACCTCATGTTGCAGCATGATAATGCACGGCCCCATATTGCAAGGATCTGTACACAATTCCTGGAAGCTGAAAACATCTTAGTTCTTACATGGCCAGCATACTCACTGGACATGTCACCCATTGAGTATGTTTGGGATGCTCTGGATCGGCGTATACGACAGCGTGTTCCAGTTCCTGCCAATATTCTGCAACTTATCGCAGCTATTGAAGAGGAGTGGACCAACATTCCAGAGGCCGCAATCAACAACCTGATCAACTCTATGCGATGGAGATGGGTTGCACTGCGTGAGGCAAATGGTGGCCACACCAGATACTGACTGGTTCCCCCCCCCCCCCCCCCCCACCACCAATTAAGGCAAAACTGTGCACATTTCAGAGTGGCTTTTTATTGTGGGCAGTCTAAGACACACCTGTGCAATATTCATGCTGTCTGATCAGCACCTTGATATGCCACACCTGTGAGGTGGGATGGATTATCTCGGTAAAGGAGAAGTGCTCACTAACACAGAGTTAGACAGATTTGTGAACAATATTTGAGAGTAATGGGTCTTTTGTGTATGTAGAAAATGTTTCAGATCTTTGAGTTCAGCTCATGCAAAATGGAAGCAAAACTAAAAGTGTTGCGTTTATATTTTTGCTCAGTGTATATATATATATATATATATATATATATACTGTATATATAAACAATGGTATTACTCAAAAGTTGTGACATAGTGTGCTGCAGTGCCGTTATCGTGCCAGACCTCAGACTTCTATGTGTTTCGCCATGTGGCTTCCTCTGGAGGTACTGAGTATTGTTGGAGGATTAAAACTAGAGATGAGTTAAAAATTAGAAATTGTGCTGCATTTCGAGAGCTGTACATGGTTAGCTTATCCATTAATGTAGGTGTACTGTATGTTATTTTTTGCAGGATGAATGGTTTCTATTGGTACCATTTGAGGACACACAGGACATAATGATCACCATGTATTATTCATATTTTTGTTTGCAAAGTGGTAAAAAAAAAGGTATTCTGCCAATGTGTCTTTTTATGTGCGCCTAGGAAGCATCCAAAAATCATACTTAAATGACTGTGCCATTATGCAGCGAAATGAAAGTTCTCAACTTGGCGATTAAAAATGAGAGTGCTTTTAGCTGCAGTCATTAAAAAAGCTGGCGCATCACGGTCGCATTGTGTGAACACAGCCACTGTGTTATTATGGCCAGGCTTATGGGGTTGCTAATGTGACATACTTAAGTTTGCAACCATGTGCCTTAATGTAATGTAAAACCATGCTAATTTTGTATATACTTTTATCCTTTCCATGGCCACAGCACTGCGCCCCATCCATAGGCAAGATGGGAACACGCCATTGACACTGTGGAAGGCGGTCCATGCCTGAAGTGACACATTACTGCTTTCCACCTCCTGTTCCTCCTCCCTGTCTCCCATCATCTCTCCCTCCAACCTTCTTCCACTGATGGTGCAGCGAGCCCCTGAGGAGCTGGTTCATAGGTTGGTAGTGGTGATGTGTCACGGTGTACTCCCTCAGGTCATTGCTCCTTGGGGATCGGTGCAGTGCAAAGGTGGTTTGAAGAATCAGACCAGAAGTAAAAGTATAAAAGTCTCCCTTTACTTAGTTAAAAATATAACTTATGATGCATCTGGCAGTAGTGAGTACAAAGTGCAGTTTCTAGCACCAGGTGAGGACATATGGTGGCTTGTTGTATGGCAATAAAATGGCACTAGCAGGCACTTGTGCCCACTGGGTGATATAGGCTAGATGTTTGTCTGGCCCGGTGGCTGTTCTAGGTGATGGGTGTCTGAGCTGTAGTCCCTTGATGGCAACAGGTTCTTTGAAGCTGTGGTCTTGCTGATCACTCTGTTGTCTAGGCACATTGAAGCTTCTTGAAAGCAGTGTTCTCGATTCTGGCAATTACCCTGGATTGATGGTATCACAGGAGAATCGGATGCAGTCCATTAGAGAAGGAGCTCTGGCATGTGCTTCCTTGCTCCTTGCTGTCTGGACTACAACTACCCCTCCTGGAAGAAAGTAGGACCAGACCACTCCTACCAAGAGGGGAAGAAAAGGGTGGTTAGTAGAGATTGCCTTGCGGTTCGCCCAGCAGTCGTTTTGCAGCGAACTTTGCGCATTCGCGATTCGCCAAACATGCGAACATATGGCGATATTCGCGCCCGCAATATTCTTTTACATTGTGAAGAACTTTGACCCATGACACATCCATCAGGTGGTACAGGACTGCCAATTGAGAGACGTTTCAGCACATAGACATATCCCCTACCTTATAAATAAACCTGATCTGGCTGCCATTTTACATTCAGTCTATTGCCAGTGTAGAGAGAGGTTGCTGTGTGGAGCAGGGACAGACGCATACGCGAAAATTACATTGGCGATATTTCGCATTGAAAAAAATAATGAATGGAGATCGTAAATTCAAATAATACATCCGGTATGTCACTGTCCATGTTGTGGGACTATTTGTGCACTTCTAGTAATTATTTGGTGGCTGCAAATATGACCTGAAGTTTTTTCAGGTTCGCCTGCCATCCAAGTCTATGGGGCCCGCTGCGAACCGCCCTGGCCAATGTTCGTCCATCACTAGTAGTTAGCCCTTTTCCTGACAACCATACCTCTACTTGCTGGAGTGCTGGGCATTAGTGTTGAGCGTGAATATTCTAATCGCAAATTTTTATTGCGAATATCAGCACTTCAAAAATTCACTAAATTGTAGAATATAATGCTATATCCTCGCAATCATGAATATTCTAGATTTTTTTTATCACTAGATATCTTGTCTTTATCCTTATTATGCTATCCATCATCCATACCTTTTTTTTTATAGTTATTATTTAATTGCACACATACTTTTTCCAGCTCACCTGTCCGGTCTTTATTGCTCCCGACTCCTGAAGCCTTGGGTGAGTCCCAGTTAAGGCAGCACAGAAGATATAAGGGCTTCAGATTACAATGAAAGTCCTCTAAAACGTCTCCTTTATTTTGGTAAATAGAGTTAATAGAGTTTAATAGCAAATATTTGACATTGATTCTTAAGGGTCGTGACATGGGCATCTTTGAGGATGCCGAATTTAGGTATCTTTGCGTGGATGCACCAGTGACTCCAATAATGCATGCCCTGCCCAAGGTCCACAAGTCTGTCCACCCTCCCCCCTTGCGGCCAATAGTATCAGGAATAGGATCCCTGACAGAGCGCCTGGGCAATTGGCTAGATAACATCCTACAACCAATGGTTAGGCGTGTACCGGGCTTCCTAAGGGATACAGCGGATGTTCTAAGAGCCATGTATAGTCTCAAATGGCAGCGAGATTTCAAATGGGTCACGGCAGACGTAGTGGCTCTATATCCATCTATTCCCCACAGGGTCGCATTACTGGCTATGGAATTTCATCTCCATAAATATACAGGACACAGTGATGGCTTCATTGACTATGTATGTGAGATTGCCAAATTTCTATTGGTACATAATTACTTTATGTTCGATGGGGTGTACTATCTCCAGACACGTGGAGTGTCAATGGGGGCAAAATTCTCGCCCTCATTGGCTAATTTGACCATGGCGTATTGGGAAGAGAAATACATTTACAACCCGAATAACCCATTTGGCCCGGGATTGGTCTGGTACGGCCGATACATCGATGACCTGCTACTCATATGGGCGGGCGATGTGTCTTAATGACAATGGATACAACTTACGCTTCACGTGAACAGTGGAAAAATCCAGCATCAATTTTCTGGATTTGACACTTACTGGTTATCCAGGTGAGATAGTGCACACACGAACCTATAGAAAAGAAATAGCGGGTAACTCCATTCTTAATGGAAGAAGCCATCATCCACTACATGTCATTAAAGCGATTCCTGGGCACTTAGGAATTGTAGTTCTCCTCTTTCTTTTGAAGAGGCATGTACTGCAATAGACAAAAGATTAAAAGCTAGAAATTATCCAGACTGGATGCTCCAGAGAGGTAAAAATATAGCAATACAAAAAAACTGATTTCATATGCTCTTTGGTTGCAAAAATGGCCGAAAAAACTGTAAAAACCGGGTGAAAGATGGGAATGATCATGGTGGCGGGGGGCTGGACTTTGTCCCAACCTTGACCTTAACATACAGCAAACAATTCCGTAAAATACGGAATATAGTAAATGGCTGTTTGCCAATTCTATATGACGATGAGATACTGTATAATGCATTAAAATTTGGATGTCAAATAGTGTCAAGAAGGGCGCTGTCCAGCTCCCTGTCACCCTCATTATTCTCATCTAACAAGACTGCTAATAAGAAACATAATTGGCTTAGTTACAGGGGTTTCACCAAATGTGGTGGTAGCCCCTGCAAAACCTGCAATTATGTTGTTCCAATACAAACCTTTGAGAATTTTGACCATTCTTGTAGCTTCTTAATTAAGAGTTACATTAACTGTAACACCACTGGCGTGGTATATATCATCCGCTGCACAGAGTGTGATCTCATATAAGTAGGGAGTACCATACGTACATTTAAAAACAGGATTCTGGAACATCTTAACTATATCAGTAATCCTAATGCCATAAATATCTCCAATGTAGCGAGACACTTTGTGCAGGTTCATGCCCGCAGGACAAAGGGTTTTAGTGCCTTTGCAGTGGAAAGGGTCTTTGCACCTTTGAGAGGTGGTGACCACCATAAAAAAAACTCCTGCTTCGTGAGGCGTATTGGATATTTAGGCTTAGGGTACTTTCACACTAGCGTTTTTCTTTTCCGGCGCTGAGTTCCGTCCTAGAGGCTCAAATCCGGAAAAGAACTGATCAGTTTTATCCTAATGCATTCTGAATGGAGAGTCAGTCCTTCAGGATGCATCAGGATGTCTTCTGTTCAGTCTTTTTGACTGATCAGGCTTTTCAGAAAAACGTAGCATGCAGTATTTTTACCTCCGGCCAAAAAGCCTGAACACTTTGACTGAACGCCTGATCAGGCTTTTTTCCCATTGACTTGCATTAACGCCGGATCCGGCCCCGTGTGTTCAGTCAAAACTGATCCGGCTTTTGCATGTTAAACCCGAAAAATGTGAAAAAAAAGTTAAAGTCCATAAATGGCGGATCCGTTTTTTCCAATGCATTTTTCCATTGTGATCGAAAGCCTGATCAGGATTCAAATGTAATCCGTTTTCACACGTTTTTCCGGATCCGGCGGGCAGTTCCGGTGTCGGAATTGAACGCCGGATTAAAACAACGCTAGTGTGAAAGTAGCCTAAACAGTAGAGTTCCTGCGGGTCTGAATTTGAAAAAAGAGCTTATGTATATTTATCAATAATATGTAGCGAATGCTAGTGAATAGATGTCTTTTCCAAGCTGATCAAATGGATCTCTGTATGAAGGTTCTCTATGGTGTAGGGTTTAGGCCATATAAGTGTAAGTTACCATATGTTTTATAAGGTAGTGTGCTGTTCACACAGTGCGGTTTTTGTTTAGCCAGAATCTGGTAACCCAAACGTGGAGACAATGTTTTTGTCTCATGATTTGATGAAAACAAGGGTAAATCTGGTGAAAAGACCTCAGCGTGGTGTGTTAAGCATCTACGATTAGATGATGTGTGTTTAGGTAACAGGTGAAAATCATGATGGAGTGACCAATGGTGGAGGCTTTTCCCTCCCCTTGATTTTCGAGAGGAGGGACTAGTGCACATTTAAATTCATGCTCTTCATCGTGATACTTTGTTACGACTAAGGACAATTTGTCTGAAACGCGTTAACAATCACTGTGTGCAAAGTGGATGTGTCTGCTGTACTATTTATTACCAAAATAAAGGAGAAGTTTTAGAGGACTTTCATTGAATCTGAAGCCGTTTTTCCTTATATCTTCTGTGCAGTTATTATTTAACCTTTATTATAATTATTTACCCACCTATCATTAATAATTTATTTTTATAGATGCTATATTACTTTATTTTTTAAATAAATCATTACCTATAACAGACAATCACACAAAGGCTATATGCCAAAAGCTGGGTATGTGCAAGTCAACAATCTATCCATGAGACAGGTAGTCAGCATACCTTACAATGGCAGCCTTGTGTGAAATGAGACATTCAAGACCAGCTCTCATCTGCCTGAGAGCCAGTAAGCCTCAAAGTAAGGGTACTTTCACACTAGCGTTTTTCTTTTCCGGCATAGAGTTCTGTCACAGGGGCTCTATACCGGAAAAGAACTGATCAGGCATATCCCCATGCATTCTGACTGGAGAGTAATCCGTTCAGTTTGCATCAGGATGTCTTCAGTTCAGTCGTTTTGACTGATCAGGCAAAAGAGAAAACCGTAGCATGCTACGGTTTTATCTCTGGCAAAAAAAGCTGAAGACTTTCCTGAATGCCGGCATTTTTCCCCATAGGTATGTATAAGTGCAAGATCCATCCTTCCGGTCTGCGCATGCAATGACCAGTAAAAACGTGAAAAAAATATACAAGACAAATCCATTTGTCCGTATGACAAGTGAAAATACGGATCCAATTTTCCAATGCATTTGTGAGACAGATCCACATACAGATGAGTCTCATAAATGCTTTCAGTCACATGCAGATCGGTGGACCCGGCAGGTAGTTTTGACAACAGAGCTGCTTGCTAGATCACACTGCCACAAGTGTGAAAATAGCCTTACTTGATTTGAGTTGGATGGCTTGGGGGACCTGCGCCCCTACATCATTATCATTAGGGTGACAAAAATTGTTAAAAATGTTTTGGGTGCCAGCTAACTCTTCTCTCACTGCTTAGGAGAGCTGCATAAAAATGTTCAGATTTCTAATTGTCCTAATGTTTATATTCAATAACCTTTCTATACTGTTTGTCAAGTAAACTCATTTACATAAACATGGACATATGGGAAAGACATGCAAACAGTGCTTCAGCCGAAAAACAAGGCAGATTCTGCTAATTTGCATGTCTTTCCCATATGCCCATGTTTATGTAAATGAGTTAACATGACAAAACAGTATAGAAAGGTTATTAAATATAGACATTAGGACAATTAGAAAACTGAAAATTTTTATGTAGCCCCCCTAAGCAGTGAGAGAAGAGTTAGCTGGCATCCCCCAAAAAATTGTGGAAGCGCTCATCTCCATAGTCATCTGTATCGCCGTCCTCAGGACAGCAATACAGATGACTGTGCTGAGGAAGAGGAGGGAGAGGTGTGTCTGTTTTCCTTCCTCTGATAGGCTGCAGGCACTAGGCATGTCTTCGCGCCGCCTTAGCCGTACAGCGTGGGACACAGGCCGAAAGAGGCCTGCATCGCATTGCTGACATGGAGGAAAGTATAAGTGTTTTTTTTTTATATATATATATATATATATATATATACACAATACTTTTACTGTTATTACAAATGATGGAGGGAGTACTGTTATTACTGGCACATGATGGGGGGAGTGCTTTTAATACTGGCACATGATGGGGGGTGCTTTTATTACTGGCACATGATGGGGGAGTGCTTTTATTACTGGCACATGATGGGGGAGTGCTTTTATTACTGGCACATGATGGGGGGAGTGCTTTTATTACTGGCACATGTTGGGGGGTGCTTTTATTATTGGCACATGATTGGGGGGCTCTTATTACTGGCACATTATTGGGGGCACTATAGGGGCATCTACTGAGGCCACAAAGAAGGGGTATTTTATATGGAGGGCTCTGTACAGTAGAATTTTATACTGGGACACATTATGGTGGGTACTATGGGGAAGGGGGGAGAGGAGTACTATGGGGTCATCTACGGGGGGCACTAAGAAGGGGTATTTTATACTTACAAATTATGGGGGACACAGGGCATCTACTGGGGCATTTTATACTGGTACATTATGGGGGGCACTAGAAGGAAGGGGGAGAGGAGCACTATGGGGGAATTCACTGGGGGGCACTATATAGGGGTATTTTATACTGGCACATTATGGGGGCACTATGGGGACATTAGCTCAACTGGGGGCATTACAAGGGGGTATATTTTGCACTGTCACATTATAAGGAGAATTATTTCTACTGGGGGGGTATTATGGTGGGCTTTATTACTCCCCATTTTATGACCCCCTAGTGGCAGCACTAGCCTCTCCCTGCTCTGCTATCCCTCTGCCCCTTCTCCAAATCCTTATTATAAAATCTTTCTCATTAGGATAAAACACAACATCAGCTCCACCGAGCCCCCGGCCAAGTGTTTAAGTGGTGTCCGAGATCCCCAAGGGCCAAGTAATACTGTGCTACACAATATACAGTATACCTCTACACTGTGGAGTCTGTTCTATAAGCGCCATTGTTTTGTGGGGGCAGACAGAAAATAATCTGGAAGTGCCCCTCTCGAGACCAGGCTCTGGATCCGCCACTGACCTAGGCATGCTCTGGAGCTAAAAGATCACTTATATGCTTCTGCAGCAGATGAGGGAACCTCTCCTGCTGCCATCCCGTTGTTGGTCTGAAAGAAAAAGCATAAGGAGGCTATGCAGCTTACTGCTTAATGTGACACTGCCCTCCAACCCAGACAGCAGGGCTGTCCTTACAGCTGGCATCCGCAGTTTGGATTTAGACCTCAGTCCATAATACAGTGGCATAGAGGGTTACTCTTTATTAGTGGAATTCTATATAGTTCCTTTTTTCTTTGCCCTCTGCAGTTCCATGTGCTGTGTGTGAAAGGACACTATGACCAAAGGGCATACAGAACACAAAGCAAACGCATATAAATACAGCTCCGGCACAGTGACACATGAAAATCTTGTTATCAGTACAGAATATGGCAGCAGTTTTACAGCTCGAGGTTGTTTGAAGCCCATCAAGTCCATTTCAATGATACATAATCTCCTTGTTTGACTTTTAAAAATCATAAAAATAAAAAATAAAAAACATTGAAGAAAAGGTGCTTTATTTTTATATTTGCGTAAATGGGTTTTTGAGGGTTATTAGGGTAATTGCTTTTCTCATGTATACCTTCACCTTGCTTTTTTCAGTGTGGACTCTCCTGACTTGTTTTCATCATATAAACCAATCCCTCTGGTTTGTTTCCATCTGGTAGGTAGCACTTCCTGCTGCTGCATCCAACCAAACCCATGATGCACTTCTCCTTTCTCTGCCACAGCTCCAGCCCCGCCTCTAACAACGCCCCGCTAGTTTATAGCTCCTCCCATCCAATTAGTTACATTGACACTCTTCTACCACTGCAGCTAACAACACCAGCTAATTTATAGTTCCTCCCACCCAGCTAATTACATAAACACTTCCTATCACCGCCCTTAACAACGTCCAGCTAGTTTATAGCCCCTCCCACTCAGCTTGTTACATAGACACTCCCCCATCACCGCCCTAACTACACCAAGCTTTTTTTTTAAGCTTCTCCCAACCTGCTAGTTACTTAGACACTCCCCTATCATTTCCCCGCCCATGGACATAACATCACAGGTAATAAGAAAGAGCTGCATGGACATGGTCATGTGACCACAGCCCAGAACTTAAGGAAAAATAATTAGGTTACAAAATTACAGATCCCTTCATAAGTGATTAGATCCACTCCTAGCTCAGTAGTGAGAATCTTTTGGAGGAAGTGAAAGGAAGCTATATGTGCTAACTACTCTACGGTATCTCTGAGAAATTTACAGAGAGAAAAATACAATATCTTTACTTAACAGTACTCAGTCCGTCAGTAAGGTATTTGCTTTTTGAGGCTTATAAAGACTTTACTGCAGTGCAGTGGCATAACTAGAAATGACGGGGCCCCACAGCAAATTTTTGTACAGGCCCCCCTCCCCTAGCAACTTCTTCACAATGCCTGACTCCTCTGCGACACCCACTACTGAGATTAGTCAAGATCGAGCTCTCAGACGAGGCCCAGCAGTCGCTCCGTCCATTTCCTATAGTGTCACCATATGTACAGTAATGTTATCGTATAATACTGTTGAGGGGGCCCTAACAATAAAATTTGAATCATTTTCCTGCTTGAAGCCTATAAATAGGGTTAGCAGGCCCATGGGAACAATTGCTAGGTGGGGTTGCTCTGCCATCCCGTGTAGGAGATTGCTGCCTGAGTTAGAATTAGTCTGGAGTTAGAGTGAGAGAGACATGGCAGCACTGAGACATCAGGAGCAGGCAGCCAGTAATACAAGAGATGAAGCCTAACACTTGCCTCTGAGGATGCAAAGAGACCTATCCTGATTATAGAGCAGCCATTAAGGAGGTGCATGATAAAGACTGTGGAGATAATGTCCGTGTAAGGTTTTTGGCTCCACAGAACAATTGTCTGGGGGGGTTGTCAGATTTCAGGTACCCAGGCAGGCATACTGGAGAGGCAGATTGCAGGTCTGCTACAGGCTTACATCCAGCAGCTGGACATTGTAGTGGCGTATTGTGGGAAGAGAGATTGAGAAGGAGAGATATGGCACCCCATGGCTGGAAAATAAGAAAAGAACAGGTAGAGTACAGGTCCTTCTAAAAAAATTTGCATATTGTGATAAAGTTCATTATTTTCTGTAATGTACTGATAAACATTAGACTTTCATATATTTTAGATTCATTGCACACCAACTGAAGTAGTTCAAGCCTTTTATTGTTTTAATATTGATGATTTTGGCATACAGCTCATGAAAACCCACATTTCCTATCTAAAAAAATTTGCATATTTCATCCGACCAATAAAAGAAAAGTGTTTTTAATACAAAAAAAGTCAACCTTCAAATAATTATGTTCAGTTATGCACTCAATACTTGGTCAGGAATCCTTTTGCAGAAATGACTGCTTCAATGCGGCGTGGCATGGAGGCAATCAGCCTGTGGCACTGCTGAGGTGTTATGGAGGCCCAGGATGCTTCGATAGCGGCCTTAAGCTCATCCAGAGTGTTGGGTCTTGCGTCTCTCAACTTTCTCTTCCCAATATCCCACAGATTCTCTATGGGGTTCAGGTCAGTAGAGTTGGCAGGCCAATTGAGCACAGTAATACCATGGTCAGTAAACCATTTACCAGTGGTTTTGGCACTGTGAGCAGGTGCCAGGTCATGCTGAAAAATGAAATCTTCATCTCCATAAAGCTTTTCAGCAGATGGAAGCATGAAGTGCTCCAAAATCTCCTGATAGCTAGCTGCATTGACCCTGCCCTTGATAAAACACAGTGGACCAACACCAGCAGCTGACATGGCACCCCAGACCATCACTGACTGTGGGTACTTGACACTGGACTTCAGGCATTTTGGCATTTCCTTCTCCCCAGTCTTCCTCCAGACTCTGGCACCTTGATTTCGAATTACATGCAAAATTTGCTTTCATCCGAAAAAAGTACTTTGGACCACTGAGCAACAGTCCAGTGCTGCTTCTCTGTAGCCCAGGTCAGGCGCTTCTGCCGCTGTTTCTGGGGAATGCGGCACCTGTAGCCCATTTCCTGCACACGCCTGTACACGGTGGCTCTGGATGTTTCTACTCCAGACTCAGTCCACTGCTTCCGCAGGTCCCCCAAGGTCTGGAATCGGTCCTTCTCCACAATCTTCCTCAGGGTCCGGTCACCTCTTCTCGTTGTGCAGCGTTTTCTGCCACACTTTTTCCTTCCCACAGACTTCCCACTGAGGTGCCTTGATACAGCACTCTGGGAACAGCCTATTCGTTCAGAAATGTCTTTCTGTGTCTTACCCTCTTGCTTGAGGGTGTCAATGATGGCCTTCTGGACAGCAGTCAGGTCGGCAGTCTTACCCATGATTGCGGTTTTGAATAATGAACCAGGCTGGGAGTTTTTAAAAGCCTCAGGAATCTTTTGCAGGTGTTTAGAGTTAATTAGTTGATTCAGATGATTAGGTTAATAGCTCGTTTAGAGAACCTTTTCAAGATATGCTAATTTTTTTAGATAGGAATTTTAGGTTTTTATGAGCTGTATGCCAAAATCATCAATATTAAAACAATAAAAGGCTTGAACTACTTCAGTTGGTGTGTAATGAATCTAAAATATATGAAGGTCTAATGTTTATCAGTACATTACAGAAAATAATGAACTTTATCACAATATGCAACATTTTTTAGAAGGACCTGTATATTGGAAGAGTGACTCAACTAAGAGAGTACCGGGCCTGTCTACCCTATAAGCAGTCTCAAGAAATGTGAGGGGGTTATGTGTATTTGCACTTTGCCACAGGTTTCAGTAAAAGATAAAAAACAGCCTCATCATTGGAATTGCAGTTGCACCACCTTATTTTCTCACAAGGGATCCCCTAAAAAACACCAATGCCAAGGGCACCCCTCCTATCACCAGGTGTGAGATCCTAAACCAGGGTGTGCCCTGAGGGGAAAAAGGGTGTGCCTTCTTCCACTGTGCACCAGCCTAGGGAGAGCTATAGAAGGATCACCCCCTTGAGTACTACCAACTCCACCCTCGCCCGAGCCACCACTACCAATCTCTCCCCCTCACGTCTCCCCTCAGACAGCTCATCTATATACAGGAAATGCCCTCTCAGTCAATCACAGGCCTCAGACCTTACCTGCTGATTGGCTGAGCAGGGATATTAGTCATGTTTTCTGTGGGTTGAGATGGACCAGGAGAACACCTGGTATGTGTCTGTGTAAGCCCATTTTATAATAAATGACTGGACAACCCCTCTAAGATGCACAATAAAGGTAAAAAAAATTGACCAGGGAGCGGTCAAGGGATTAAGGAAACAAGGTTAACATGGATGGTTATGCCCGCCTTAGAGTTTATACACGTTGTGTCGTGGTTTTTATTGGCCATCATTTTTGCAAAACCACATCAAAAACTTTAATATGTCACCAAAAATTGGATAATAAGCAGAAACATGTTTACTGAGGTCAGAACCCATAAAAATACGGAAACATTTGTTATCATTAACCTTCTACACAGATTAATGTAACAGCCATAAAGTGCTTAGCACTTATGAGCAATTAACAACCATCAATGATGAGGTTCAGTCTGTGGCTCCATCTAATAAACTGATGGCGGTCAATGACCGCTCAGTTACAGTTTCATTGATTGGTCACAATCTGAGTGACTTATGAACTGTATATTACATAACTATTAAAGAGACAGGTACAAAATATATAAAAAAAATATCTACAGAAATGTATTGATCCAGGAGTGACCAAGTGTACCCAAGTAACCCATTTGTCCTACAGTGGTGACTTAACCCTTTCAATGACAAGAATGTATACATAGAATATGTACGGCTTAGCTTTTTTTTATTATTTCAAAGCCCAGAATCTCAGCTTTCAAATGACACCATCTAAGCTCTAGGTGAAATATTCAGCGAGCAGCACTTGTTTAGAACTGGGGAGTAGAGGAAAAGTTTTACTCCCTGGTTTGTGTCTACATAGAGGAGGGCGAGGAGGATAAGTAATGGACATTGCAAGTCAGAGCAGGAAACAAGGAAAGAGTCTGCAACTGTGATCTGTTCTCCTTTGCAGTCAGTGACCCCAGAGGGTGTGTTACATTAAAGGGGTTGTCCAGCCTAGAAGCTGACAACCCAATCCCCATTAAAAACAAAAACACTCACCTGTCCATGGTCCCATCGTGATCACTCCACCTCAGCAGTCACATGTGTAACGCCCCAGAGTGGCATTACCCCTTCTGCACCCTGCTACTATCTCTAATGGGCTAATATCATATTATAATATTTATTGCAGGTCCTTCACAATGTGCATTTCCTATTTTGCAACTGTTGTGTTCAAATGTAATGTGCCTGGTTCACCAGCAGGTGGCAGCTAACATGGCAGAGTTACAGGTATATAGAATGGAGGCTTTCATTCCATTCTAACCCCCCCAGTGGAGGAGTGGGTGAGTCCTACTTCCTGCAGGAAGAGTGGGGTCCAGTGAGAGTTAGTCTAGCTTACCCCCTGCTAAAACAGTGCGCACCGGGATCTGAAGGGTTAATCCGACATTTTTACGTGCATGGCGCATTTTCTTCTTGCCCAGTCAGAGCGGGAATGTAAAGGAACGCCCCTATCTGGAGTGGGAAAGTATAGCCCTGCCCACCAGGAGCGGTATTACAGTGTAAGGAGACGAAGTGGAAGCTTCTCCCTTGAAGCCCTTTCTTCATCACCAGTTTGTGCCAGCGCGAGAGGAAGCAAGATGGCGCACCCTCGACAGCCAGACTGGGGCAAAATGTGTTGGGGAGGCAAATTGCCTGAAGCACAGGATACCCCGCAGGATTGCAGTGACCCCCTCAGAAGGTACTGCACGTTTTCCCCGTGCCGCCCAGGAAGCATGGCTCCTTTGAAGGACTTAACCCCACCGTGCCTAAAGAGGTGTTGGCCCAAGCTAGGAATATGTGGGAGTACAAGCGGGCCATCGAGGATTGGGCCATCCAAGTCTGGGACAGGCCGCAGCCTGGAGAGGAGGACGAGCTCGGTAACATGGTTCTCGGTCCAGCAAGGCAGTGGGTTTTCTCATGGAGAATAAAACAGGCCGGGAGTTCTTTGTGGGACGGCGCTCCATGAAACGCCACTACCTTCCCCAGGCAAGGCACAGTCTCTACCAAGGGGGCATGAAGGAGGTGGCACACCAGCATTGCGGTCTGTTTTTATCTTGTTGCTTTAATCCTATTTTGTTGTTTCCTGGTGTATTGTGGATCTGCTATTCCAATTATGCTGCACATGCCAGGGATTTATGTACTTATTTATATGGATTGGCTTATGTCTGCCTAAATTTGTGTACAGAGGAGGGTGGGTTCCTATTTGTTTGTAGGCCCCAACCCCGCTATAATCAACAACATGTGCAGCTGTGATGAGGTTCCTATGAATAGAAAGACAACTTAGGTTATTTGGGCGTGTAATTCCTTTATCACCCTCTTATGTATATGGGCTGACCAGCGTTTGCTGGTGACGACCTCCTGGTTGCTAAATATGGGATACAATTTTAACTTTATATTGTGAATTATTGTCATATATGTTTTAATGAGACTTTAATAAAGATATTTGTTATTAATATTGAGTGGAGGTGTGGCTTAGTGGTATTGAGCATTTGAGTACGACCACACTTGGAGTACATGGTACTTGGTGTACCGATTAGTGGAAAGGTTGTTTAGATCCTTAGTTCTTGTGCATTGCCAAGCCAAGGAAAATGTGTAGCTACTTGGTCAGACATCAAGGTGACGAAGCATAAAGCATGATTAGACCTTGGTGCAAGGAAGAGAATACAGGATGAAGCCACCTGTCACGGATGGTGTAACAGAAAACAAGAAGTTACAAATAAGGATCCGACTGGCTTGATCCGAAACTAAGGAACAAAAGGGTGACCCCTATTTAGGCCCTGAAACTCTCCCTGTCTTCTCAGCCCATGCAAAGATCTCTATGATAGAAAATTGCATGCCCTCGTGCCTCGACTGTATAACACCTGAACACCCTATAATAGTGAGGGGACACGACCACCGGCTCCCTACACTTAATACGGAGGGAGTCAGGGTCACCTAGGATCAAAGCAACAGGAAAACACAAATAAATGAACAGACTTATCTGTAGAAGCATCAGTTGCAGTTTGCAGCATGAGCACACTCCAGGAAGTTGTATAAACCGCAAGGTGAGGCAGTATGGGGAGGAGATATATAGGGAGGCAATCACTGCTAATAGATTACAGCTGGGAGAGGGAGGAGAGATGTTAAAACGAAAGCAAAACAAAAGAAGATCATGCAGGAGGTACTGAACAGCGTCTATCAGAACTTCTCAAAGATCTGGTGGTGACAGTACCCCTCCCTCTACGAGTGGACTCCGGACACTCAGAGCCCACCTTCTCAGGATGGGACCTATGGAATGCCCTGAGAAGACGAGTGGCCTTAATGTCCGCTACTGGAACCCACATCCTCTCCTCAGGACCATAACCCTCCCAATGAACGAGGTACTGAAGAGAACCACGGACAATACGAGAGTCCACAATCCTAGAGACCTGAAATTCAAGATTACCATCAACCACAATCGGAGGAGGAGTGTCACAACCAGACAGCTGAGAAGCTCTGACAGAGGCCTTTCAGAACCTCCTCCTTGAGTTTCTGTGTTGTGGTATTCAGCTCCTCCTCTCATTAGCCTCTCTCAGCTGTCATGTGTTGGACTAATTGCTTCCCTTTAAATTCTTCCCCAGAAGGCTTTTCTGGGCGGCTTATACTACTTCCTGGAGTGTGTGTGCTCGCTGACTCTGTCCTCCTGTTTGCTTCAAAGCTAAGTGTTGTACCTTTATCTGTTATTTTCTGTTTGCTGGATCCCAGGTGACCCTGACTCCCTCCGTATCTTGTGTAGGGAGCCGGTGGTCGTGTCCCCTCACTATTGTAGGGTGCTCAGGGCTTTATAGTCAAGGTTCGTGGATATGCAAACCTCCACCATTCGGATCTTTGCATAGGCTGAGCAGCCAGGGAAAGTGCCAGGTCTTCTGCAGGGGTCTCCCTTGGTTCCTTAGTTTTTGGATCCAGCGAGTCGTTTATACATGTTGCTTTGCCTTGTTTCCTGTACACCGTCCGTGACATTATAAGCCGCCTTAACCGTCTCAAGCATGGATCCGGTTTCACTTTTGGCTGAACGCTTCCAGGGTCTTTCAATGGAGGTAGCTGATCTCCGTAAGACTTTTTCTCAGCTTCAAGTGACCGGTTCAGCTTGCGTTCATGGAGTTTGTTCTGAGCCTAAGATCTCGCTCCCGGATACGTTCTCCGGGGGTAGTGAGAATTTTGTGCGTTTTAGAGAGGCTTGCAAACTCCATTTTCGCCTTCTTCCCCACTCCTCTGGTGATGAGGAACGGAGGGTGGGGATCATTATATCGCTGCTCAGAGGTAACGCTCAGTCCTGGGCCTTTTCGCTGCCGGAGGGGGCACGGCCTCTCCGTTCAGTGGATGAATTATTTTTAGCCCTGGGTCAGATATATGATGATCCGGATCGTATTGCTCTGGCTGAGTCTAAACTACGTCTATTATGCCAGGGTAAACAATCCGCAGAAATATACTGCTCAGAATTTCGGAGATGGGCAGTTGATACTGGTTGGAATGATGCTGCGCTCCGAAGTCAATTTTGCCATGGTTGAAAGATGCATTTGCCTTTCATGAGAGGCCTATTTCTTTGGACTCTGCTATGTCTCAGGCCGTTCGTATTGACAGGCGTCTTAGAGAGAGGGGAGAGATGTCCCCTTCCTGTCATACTCAGTCCCAGGACAGTGCAGCGGTCCCGTTCTGTGCGCAGGGGTCTCAGTCGCCGTCAGCCCCTTCTGAGCAGGAGCCCATGCAGCTGGGGTTGATTGCTTCTGACAATAGAAGATTCAGCCCGCATGGGAGGGTTTGTTTTTGTTGTGGAGGTATAAACCATTTGGCAAATATTTGTCCCTCTAGGAGATTCAGGCAGTTTTCTGGGAGTAATAAAGAAACAAACAGGAAAAAATCTTTTAAAAATGTTCCGGCAGGGTTATTATTGGCAGGGTTGAGGCGGAAATTGAAGGTTTTCCATTTGCTTGTAGTTCCCGTTTTGTCCTGCCGGCTAGGGTGGCGCTAGAGAGCAAGAACATTTTTTGTGAGATTTTTGTGGATAGTGGGGCAGCGGTTAATCTCATTGATAATCAATTTGCGATAACTCATGGTTTCCAGGTGCGCACTTTGGGAAAGGATATTCCTGTTTTTGCTATCGATTCCGCTCCACTTTCTCAAAAATCATTAAAGGACATAGTTCACAATATCCGTTTAATTGTGAGTGATGCTCATGTTGAGGATGTGTCATGTTTTGTCCTTAGCGGTTTACCCACCCCTCTGGTTTTGGGGCTGCCCTGGCTCACTAAGCATAACCCCACCATTGATTGGCAAGCGAGGCAAATAAATGGTTGGAGTGACTTTTGCAGAGAGAATTGCCTCATGACATCTGTTTCTGAGGTTGCTACTGTCAGTATGGGATCTGCATCTCCACTGCAGGGTGGCAGATCGCTGTCTACACATTGCAGCACTATGGGTCCCAGTACTGGCTTACCTTGTAGGAGACGCAGGTGCCCGCCAGCATACCGTCGCATCCGTCCTCTTTGCCAGGTGTCATCTGATGAGCTATAGCACGCGCACCTCTCCCTTTCTTATAGGAGTAGGCAGCTGGTTCCTGATTACCATCCCCACCCGGAGGCGGGACTATTTGTATTTAAGGCAGCTTCACTCATCATGAAGTGCCCAAGCGTGGTTGTTGTACCTCTGGACTCCCGCTGAAGCATTCCACTGTGTCCGTTTGTTGGATTTCCTGGATTCTGACCTCCGCTTCATTTGACTACGCATCTGCCTGCTGTCTGTTTATTGGACCTCCTGGATTATAGACCTCTGCACTGCCTGACAACGCATCAGTCCATCTCTTCCAGTAAGTCTGCCTGGATCCCGTCCCTGCGCTGCCTATGAGACTGCTTATATCTGCACTGCCTGATTATGCATCTGCCCATGTAAAGTCTGCCTGGATCCAGACCCTGCGCTGCCTCTGAGACTGCTTATACCTGCATGCTATATTGCTCTGAACTGTGTGTTGCCTGTACCTGTCAAGTGACTTTTTGAATACTGTCTGCCAGTAAAGACCATCTGTTACTTTATTCTGCCTTTGTTGGACTCTGTTCACACTACTGCAGGTAGCTGCATTCAAGGTAACAGGTGCAGACACCAGGGTCCTGTCTCTGAGAGTCAGCAGTCTGCGATATTGGACTAATTCCAGTCCTCTATCAGCTGACACAGAGGATCCACATCCTCTGGTCGTAACAGTACGCTTGGGCCATGGATCCCGCTGGCTCTAAACCAGGAATGTCTGAAGTACTACATGAACTTGAACAACAGCGTACCACCCAGAAACAGGTGATAAATTACTTGCAGCATGTAGCTGCTCGCCTGGACTCCCTTGCTACAGCACAGTCTGCACAGGCTCCTACTGCTCCTGCTGTCCCTGTTGCGGCTGCAGCACTGCCAAGCATTTCTGGACCACGTTTATCTGCTCCACCCCGTTACAGCGGCAACCCGAAAGCCTGTCGTGGGTTTCTTAACCAGTGTACAATTCACTTTGAACTGCTTCCTCATCACTTTCAATCAGACCGCGCCAAAGTGGCGTTCATTATCTCTCATCTCGAGGGTGAGGCTCTGGCCTGGGCGAATCCAATATGGGAGAGATCTGGTCCTATCACCAATAATGTGGCACTATTCATGGGCTCTTTTAAGAAGGTGTTTGAGGAGCCAGGTCGAGCTTCTTCTGCGGCCTCCTCTCTGCTGCACGTCCGTCAAGGAAGCTGGTCGGTGGGCCAATATGCCATTCAGTTCCGCACCTTAGCGTCTGAAGTTTTGTGGAATGAGGAGGCTTTGGTGGCGGCCTTTTGGGAAGGGTTGTCTGGACGTATTAAAGATGAACTTGCAGGTCGTGATGTGCCTACCTCCCTTGAGGCTCTGATCTCTCTGGCTATTAAAATCGACATACGGTTTTCGGAGCGAGCTCGGGAGGCCCGTCAAGAGAAAAGACTTCCACAACAACTGTTTAAGTCTAATATGTCTCAACCTCCATTACGCACCTCCTTTTCGGATCCTGAACCCATGCAGGTGAATTCCACTCGGCTCTCGGATGAGGAACGTCGTCTTCGCATGTCTTCTGGACTCTGCCTCTACTGTGGTGGTTCGGGTCACCGTGTCCGCAACTGTCCCCAGAAGTCGGGAAACTCCAATGCTTAGGGTCTTTGGGAGAGGCGGCTCTAGGCGAAAACTGCTCCACTCTCCAAATTCCTGTGACTCTGGTTCTTGGGGGCATCAAGGTCTCCATATCTGCTTCCTTGGATTCCGGGTCTGCGGGGAACTTCATTCACCAAGCTATGGTGAGTCAATACCACATTCCTGTACGCCTGCTTCAAAATCCCCTGCTGGTGACTGCCGTCAGTGGACAAGTACTGACGGATCCAGTCCGGTTCATCACTGAGCCGTTGGAACTGCAAGTAGGGTGGTTACACGTTGAAAAGATTTCTCTATATGTGCTCCCTGAACTGTCCCATTCTCTTTTGCTGGGGTTGCCCTGGCTTAGGATGCACAATCCAGTAATCGAGTGGAGCTCTGGAGAGGTTCTTCAATGGGGACAGCTGTGCCAAGGCAAGTGCTTATGTTCCATTCAACGAAGGGTCTCTATATCCCCCCCTAAAAACCTGGAGGCCTTGCCAGTGGTCTATCATTCCTTTGCGGATGTGTTCGATAAAAAAGAGGCTGAGACACTACCTCTCCATCGCCCCTATGACTGCCCAATTGATTTACTATCTGGGACTTCTCCTCCTCGGGGTCGTGTTTATCCTCTGTCCCCTGCCGAATCGCAGGCAACAGCAGATTACATTAAGGAGAACCTTGAGAGGGGTTTCATCAGGAAGTCTTCCTCACCTGCAGGGGCAGGATTCTTTTTTGTGAAAAAGAAAGATGGGTCTCTTCGCCCCTGTATAGACTACCGTGGTCTGAATAAGATCACCATCAAGAATAAATACCCTTTACCGTTAATTTCTGAATTATTTGATAGACTCCGTGGGGCTCGGATCTTCTCTAAGTTGGACTTGCGGGGGGCATATAATTTAATACGGATTCGTGAGGGTGACGAATGGAAGACAGCTTTTAATACCAGGGATGGCCACTATGAATACCTCGTGATGCCCTTCGGGCTCAGTAATGCCCCTGCTGTCTTCCAGGAGTTTGTCAATGACATTTTTCGAGATCTGCTCTATTCTTGTGTTGTTGTCTATTTGGATGATATTCTTATTTTTTCCAGAGACATCAGAACTCATCGCAGGCATGTGCAGATGGTCTTACAACGCTTACGAGAGAATCGTCTGTACGCTAAATTGGAAAAGTGTGTCTTTGAAAAGTCGTCCCTGCCCTTCCTGGGGTACATCATCTCGGATCATGGTCTCAAAATGGATCCTGGAAAGGTGGCAGCAGTGCTCGACTGGCCCCGTCCCTCCGGCCTGAAGGCAATACAAAGGTTCCTGGGCTTTGCCAATTATTATCGTCAATTCATCCGTAATTTTTCTACCCTAACAGCTCCTATTTCTGGCCTGACCAAGAAGGGTGCCAATCCCAAACTATGGTCCCCTGAAGCAGAGACAGCATTTTCCTCCCTCAAGCAAGCCTTTTCTTCAGCTCCAGTCCTTAGACGCCCAGAACCCAACCAACAGTTCTTCTTGGAGGTGGACGCATCCTCTGTGGGAGCCGGGGCCGTCCTGTCACAGAAGAATGCCTCAGGTCGTATGTCTCCTTGTGGTTTTTTTTCTAAGTTATTTTCCGCTGCCGAAAAAAACTATTCTATTGGGGACAGGGAACTCCTAGCAATTAAGTTGGCTCTAGAGGAATGGAGATATCTTCTGGAGGGTTCTAGCCTACCAGTCATAATTTACACCGATCATAAGAACCTCACCTATTTGCAGACAGCTCAACGACTTAATCCTCGTCAGGCCCGTTGGTCTCTCTTCTTTGCCCGATTTAATTTTCAATTGCATTTTCGGTCCGCTGACAAAAATATCAAAGCGGACGCTCTCTCCAGGTCCTTTGAAACCACAGATTCAGAAGACGAACCCCAGTTTATCATTGAACCAAATAAAGTAGTCCCAGTGGCTCCAGTTAACCTGTCCAAGGTTCCCCCAGGTAAGATCTTTGTTCCGGAATCTAATCGAAGGAAGGTTTTACAGTGGGGGCATGCATCCAAGATTGCCGGCCATCCAGGTCAACGGGGGACCTTGAATCTCATCTCCAGACATTACTGGTGGCCATCCATAACAGCGGATATTGTAGACTTTGTGGCTTCCTGTACCTTGTGTGCCCAGAATAAGTCTCCCAGACTGAAACCTGCAGGTTTATTATTGCCTCTTCCGGTGCCTGAGGTCCCCTGGCAGCATATTGGTATGGACTTCATAACCGATTTACCTGTCTCTGAGGGCTGTACAGTCATTTGGGTTGTCGTTGACCGTTTTTCTAAGATGTCGCACTTTATTCCGCTTCCAGGTCTGCCATCTGCTCCTCGTCTTGCTGAGCTATTTATTTTACATATCTTCCGCCTTCATGGATTTCCCCTCCATATCGTCTCGGATAGAGGAGTACAATTCACCTCCCGGTTCTGGAGATCTTTATGTAAGTCTCTGAATGTCTCTTTGGACTTCTCTTCTGCCTATCATCCACAGACTAACGGCCAGGTGGAACGCATGAACCAAATATTGGTCAGCTTCCTGCGACATTTCACCAATGCCCATCAGGATGACTGGGTGAAGCATCTTCCCTGGGCAGAATTTGCTCATAACAATAGAGTCAACCAAGCCACAGGTAAATCTCCATTTTTTGTGGTCTATGGACGACATCCAAGTGTTCCTCTTCCTGTGCGGCCTTCTTCTGGAGTTCCTGCGGCAGATTCCTGTGTGGAGCAGCTGTCTCGGGTCTGGTCTGACACTAAAGTATCGCTTCGGAGAACAGCGGACCAGATGAAAAGGTCTGCGGATAAGAGGCGCAGACCTCCTCCTCAGTTTGCCATTGGAGACAAGGTATGGCTTTCTTCTAAGAATATCCGTCTCAGACTTCCCTCTTACAAACTGGCTCCGCGATTCTTGGGACCTTTTTCTGTGATCAAGAAAATTAATCCTGTTGCCTACAAGCTCAAACTACCTGCTACCTTGCGGATTCCCAACTCATTTCATGTTTCATTACTTAAGCCAGCTGTCTTTAACAGGTTTTGCAAAGGCACTTCACAGAACCCTCCTCCTGTCACTATGGATGATGAGTTTGAAGTTAAGGACATTCTAGACAGGAGGATTATCAGAGGTAAGACCTTCTATTTGGTGGACTGGAAGGGCTACGGGCCTGAAGAAAGGTCATGGGAATCTGCAGAGAATATTCATGCCCCTCTGTTGCTGAAGAAATTTCTCTCCAGGTCAGCCGTGTGGAGGAGGGGGCGTAAGAGGGGGGGTACTGTCAGTATGGGATCTGCATCTCCACTGCAGGGTGGCAGATCGCTGTCTACACATTGCAGCACTATGGGTCCCAGTACTGGCTTACCTTGTAGGAGACGCAGGTGCCCGCCAGCATACCGTCGCATCCGTCCTCTTTGCCAGGTGTCATCTGATGAGCTATAGCACGCGCACCTCTCCCTTTCTTATAGGAGTAGGCAGCTGGTTCCTGATTACCATCCCCACCCGGAGGCGGGACTATTTGTATTTAAGGCAGCTTCACTCATCATGAAGTGCCCAAGCGTGGTTGTTGTACCTCTGGACTCCCGCTGAAGCATTCCACTGTGTCCGTTTGTTGGATTTCCTGGATTCTGACCTCCGCTTCATTTGACTACGCATCTGCCTGCTGTCTGTTTATTGGACCTCCTGGATTATAGACCTCTGCACTGCCTGACAACGCATCAGTCCATCTCTTCCAGTAAGTCTGCCTGGATCCCGTCCCTGCGCTGCCTATGAGACTGCTTATATCTGCACTGCCTGATTATGCATCTGCCCATGTAAAGTCTGCCTGGATCCAGACCCTGCGCTGCCTCTGAGACTGCTTATACCTGCATGCTATATTGCTCTGAACTGTGTGTTGCCTGTACCTGTCAAGTGACTTTTTGAATACTGTCTGCCAGTAAAGACCATCTGTTACTTTATTCTGCCTTTGTTGGACTCTGTTCACACTACTGCAGGTAGCTGCATTCAAGGTAACAGGTGCAGACACCAGGGTCCTGTCTCTGAGAGTCAGCAGTCTGCGATATTGGACTAATTCCAGTCCTCTATCAGCTGACACAGAGGATCCACATCCTCTGGTCGTAACAGCTACTAAGACTGTACCATCTTTTCTCTCTGAATTTTCGGATGTCTTCTCTGAGAGTGGAGTTCAGGATTTGCCCCCGCACAGGGAGTACGATTGCCCTATTAATCTCATCCCAGACGCCAAGCTGCCTAAATCTCGTTTATACAATCTTTCCCAACCTGAGAGGATCGCTATGCGTGCTTATATCTCTGAGAGTCTGAGAAAGGGACACATACGACCCTCGAAGTCACCTGTTGCCGCTGGTTTTTTCTTTGTTAAGAAAAAAGATGGTTCTTTAAGACCTTGTCTGGATTTCAGGGAGCTGAACAATATCACAATTCGTGACCCTTATCCGCTTCCTCTGATCCCGGACCTATTTAACCAGGTTGTTGGGGCTAAAGTCTTTTCCAAATTAGATTTAAGAGGGGCATACAACCTGGTCAGGGTCAGAGAAGGGGACGAATGGAAGACGGCCTTCAATACCCCTGAGGGCCATTTTGAAAACTTGGTTATGCCTTTTGGTTTGATGAATGCCCCAGCCGTTTTTCAGCATTTCGTGAACAGCATTTTTTATCATTTGATGGGAAAATTTGTATTGGTGTATTTGGATGACATTTAGATTTTTTCTCCTGATTTCAAAACCCATAAGGAACATTTACGTCAGGTCTTGCTCATCCTGCGGGAGAATAAATTATATGCGAAACTGGAAAAATGTGTGTTTGCGGTTCCAGAAATTCAATTTCTGGGGTTTCTTCTCTCCGCTTCTGGTTTTCGCATGGACCCCGAGAAGGTCCGCGCTGTGCTTGAGTGGGAGCTTCCTGAGAATCAAAAGGCGCTGATGCGTTTTTTGGGCTTTGCCAATTATTACAGGAAGTTCATTTTGAATTATTCTTCTATTGTTAAACCACTCACTGATATGACCAGAAAGGGGGTAGATTTTTCTTCTTGGTCAGTAGAGGCGCGTAAGGCTTTTTCTGATATCAAGGAGAGTTTTGCTTCCGCTCCCATCTTGGTGCAACCTGATGTTTCTTTACCCTTCATAGTTGAGGTTGATGCTTCTGAGGTGGGTGTGGGGGCGGTCTTGTCTCAGGGTTCCTCTCCTGCCAATTGGCGACCGTGTGCCTTTTTCTCAAGAAAACTCTCCTCCGCAGAGAGAAATTACGATGTGGGAGATAGGGAATTGTTGGCCATCAAGTTGGCTTTTGAGGAATGGCGCCATTGGCTAGAGGGAGCCAGACACCCTATTACCGTATTTACTGACCATAAAAATCTGGCCTACTTGGAGTCAGCCAAGCGTCTGAACCCGAGACAGGCCAGATGGTCGTTGTTCTTTTCTAGGTTTAATTTTGTTGTCACGTTCCGCCCTGGAGTTAAGAATGTGAAGGCAGATGCCCTGTCACGTTGTTTTCCGGGAGGCGGGAATTTTGAAGACCCGGGTCCCATTTTGGCTGAAGGTGTGGTGGTCTCTGCTCTTTTTCCTGAATTGGAGGCAGAGGTGCAGGCAGCCCAGTCAGAGGCTCCTGATCTTTGTCCTCCTGGGAGGTTGTTTGTGCCTCTCGCTTTAAGACACAAGATTTTTAAAGAACACCACGATACGGTCCTTGCTGGGCACCCGGGGGTAAGAGCCACACTGGATCTCATCGCTCGGAGATTCTGGTGGCCTGCGCTTCGTAAGTCGGTTGAGGGTTTTGTGGCAGCCTGCGAGACTTGCGCTCGTGCCAAAGTCCCTCATTCACGGCCATCAGGTCCTCTCCTTCCCTTACCCATTCCTTCCCGTCCTTGGACACATCTGTCCATGGACTTCATAACGGACCTGCCTCGTTCCTCGGGGAAGACTGTGATTCTGGTGGTGGTGGACCGTTTTAGCAAAATGGTTCATTTCATCCCTTTTCCTGGTTTGCCCAATGCTAAGACGCTGGCGCAGGCATTTGTTGATCACATTGTCAAATTGCACGGTATTCCTTCAGACATAGTCTCTGATAGGGGCACGCAGTTTGTTTCCAGATTCTGGAAGGCTTTCTGTTCTCACTTGGGGGTTCGGTTGTCATTCTCTTCTGCTTTCCACCCGCAGTCGAATGGCCAGACAGCGCGTCAATCAGAATCTGGAGACATATCTGCGTTGTTTTGTGGCGGAGAATCAAGAGGATTGGTGTTCTTTTTTGTCCCTTGCTGAGTTTGCTTTAAATAACCGTCGTCAAGAGTCCTCTGATAAGTCACCATTTTTTGGTGCATATGGGTTTCATCCACAGTTTGGGACTTTCTCGGGAGAGGGGTCTTCTGGTTTACCTGATGAGGACAGATTCTCCTCGTCTTTGTCATCTATTTGGCAAAAGATTCAAGATAATCTAAAGAGCATGAGTGAGAGATATAAGCGTGTGGCTGATAAGAGACGTGTGCTTGGTCCGGACCTGAATGTTGGTGATCTGGTGTGGTTGTCTACCAAGAATATCAAATTGAAGGTTCCCTCCTGGAAGTTGGGTCCTAGGTTTATTGGGCCTTACAAAATCCTGGCTGTCATCAATCCTGTTGCATACCGTCTTGATCTTCCTCAGACTTGGAAGATCCATAATGTTTTTCATAAGTCCTTATTGAAACCTTATGTTCAACCCATTGTACCCTCGCCTTTGCCTCCTCCTCCGATTATGGTTGATGGGAATCTTGAATTTCAGGTCTCTAGGATTGTGGATTCTCGTCTTGTCCGCGGTTCTCTTCAGTACCTTGTTCAGTGGGAGGGGTATGGTCCTGAGGAGAGGATGTGGGTCCCAGTGACGGACATTAAAGCCTCTCGTCTCATCAGGGCTTTCCATAGGTCCCATCCTGAGAAGGTGGGTTCTGAGTGTCCGGAGTCCACTCATAGAGGGAGGGGTACTGTCACAACCAGACAGCTGAGAAGCTCTGACAGAGGCCTTTCAGAACCTCCTCCTTGAGTTTCTGTGTTGTGGTATTCAGCTCCTCCTCTCGTTAGCCTCTCTCAGCTGTCATGTGTTGGACTAATTGCTTCCCTTTAAATTCTTCCCCAGAAGGCTTTTCTGGGCGGCTTATACTACTTCCTGGAGTGTGTGTGCTCGCTGACTCTGTCCTCCTGTTTGCTTCAAAGCTAAGTGTTGTACCTTTATCTGTTATTTTCTGTTTGCTGGATCCCAGGTGACCCTGACTCCCTCCGTATCTTGTGTAGGGAGCCGGTGGTCGTGTCCCCTCACTATTGTAGGGTGCTCAGGGCTTTATAGTCAAGGTTCGTGGATATGCAAACCTCCACCATTCGGATCTTTGCATAGGCTGAGCAGCCAGGGAAAGTGCCAGGTCTCCCTTGGTTCCTTAGTTTTTGGATCCAGCGAGTCGTTTATACATGTTGCTTTGCCTTGTTTCCTGTACACCGTCCGTGACAAGGAGGCAAAGAGGAGGGTACAGTGGGTTGGACTTAAGGTTTTAATAGGGACTTGTGAAAAACATTATGGATCTTCCAAGTCTGAGGAAGATCAAGACGGTAGGCAACGGGATTGATGACGGACAAGATTTTGTAAAGCCCAATAAACTTAGGACCCAACTTCCAGGAGGGAACCTTCAATTTGATATTCTTAATAGACAACCATACCAGATCACCAACATTCAGGTCTGGACCAGGCACACGTCTCTTATCCGCCACACGCTTATATCTCTCACTCATGCTCTTTACATTATCCTGAATCTTTTGCCAAATAGATGACAAAGACGAGGAGAATCTCTCCTCATCAGGTAAACCAGAAGCCCCCTCTCCAGAGAATGTCCCAAACTGCGGATGAAACCCATATGCACCAAAAAATGGTGACTTATCAGAGGACTCCTGACGACGGTTATTTAAAACAAACTCAGCAAGGGAGAGAAAAGAACACCAATCCTCCTGATTCTCCGCCACAAAACAACGCAGATATGTCTCCAGATTCTGATTGATGCGCTCTGTCTGGCCAGAAGCGGAGAGAAGAAACCCCAGAAATTGAATTTCTGGAACCACAAACACACATTTTTCCAGTTTAGCGTACAATTTATTATCCCGCAGAATGAGCAAGACCTGATGTAGGTGGTCCTTATGAGTTTTGAAATCAGGAGAAAAAATCAAAATGTCATCTAGATACACTAGTACAAATTTCCCCATTAAATGATAAAAAATGCTGTTCACAAAATGCTGAAAGACGGCTGGAGCATTCATCAAACCAAAAGGCATAATCAAATTCTCAAAATGGCCCTCAGGGGTATTGAAGGCCGTCTTCCATTCGTCTCCTTCTCTGACCCTGACCAGGTTGTATGCCCCTCTTAAATCCAACTTGGAAAAAACTTTAGCCCCAACAATCTGGTTAAACAGGTCCGGGATCAGAGGAAGCGGATAAGGGTCACGAATTGTGATACTGTTCAGCTCCCTGAAATCCAGACATGGTCTTAAAGAACCATCTTTTTTCTTAACAAAGAAAAAAACAGCGGCAACAGGTGACTTCGAGGGTCGTATGTGTCCCTTTCTCAGGCTCTCAGAGATATAAGCACGCATAGCGACCCTTTCAGGTTGGGAGAGATTGTTTAAACGAGATTTAGGCAGCTTGGTGCCTGGGATGAGATTAATAGGGCAATCGTACTCCCTGTGAGGGGGCAGCTCCTGAACTCCACTCTCAGAAAACACATCCGAAAATTCAGAGAGAAAAGATGGTACAGTCTAAGTAGAAACCTCTGAAACAGATGTCGAGAGGCAATTCTCTCTGCAAAAGTCACTCCAACCATTTATTTGCCTCGCTTGCCAATCAATGGTGGGGTTATGTTTAGTGAGCCAGAGTAGCCCCAACACTAGAGGAGTAGGCAACCTGCTTAGGACGAAAAATGACACATCCTCAACATGAGTATCACTCACAATCAAACAGATATTGTGAACTATGCCCTTTAACGATTTCTGAGAAAGTGGAGCGGAATCAATAGCAAAAACAGGTATATCCTTTCCCAAAGTGCATACCTGGAAACCATGTGTTATAGCAAATTGATTATCAATGAGATTGACAGCTGCTCCACTATCTACAAAAATCTCACAAAGAATGTTCTTGCTCTCTAGCGCCACCCTGGCAGGTAGGACAAAACGGGAACTACAAGCAAACGGAAAACCTTCAATTTCCGCATCAACCTTGCCAATAGTAACAGATAGAACGTTTTTAGAGGACTTTTGTCACGAGGGTGTCAAGACCCACGCCTGACTCCGTTATACCCGGGGTCAGGAAGTCGCAGCGGTTGGCTGCACGCTCTATGTAAGATAGGGCTGTTTCCTTATGGTAGCTTTCTGGGTTTGCTTTGCAACCCTTTTTGGCTCACTCAGGGATCCATAGCTCCTTCTTCTCAGCTGTTCCTTGTCCAGCACTCCCAACCTCCTTATATTCCCCTCTCACACCTCTCTGGTTGCCAGATATAGAGCTTCCTGCCTGGACATCTATACTGACCCACTGGAGCTGTGTTGCTGCGTTCTCTGGTTGTTGGTCCAGAATGTTTCCCTCCGGATCCCTGTTGGACCTTTGGGGTCTGCTGTGGTCGCCCACCTGGGTTTATGTGTTTGTCTGTATTGTCTGTCCTCTCCCTGGTGTTTCCCTCTTAGTGTCAGTGGTGCGGACTAGCGATCCCACCGGCCCGTTCACTATCTAGGGCTCATTTTAGGGAAAGCCAGGGTTTAGGCACGTGATCGCCACACGGGTGAGGAACCCGTCTAGTGACGTCAGGGCAGTCAGGTGCCAGCCGCAAGGTGAGTCAGGGGTCACCACCTTTCCCTCTCCCTTGGGCAGGGCTTTCCCTTTTCCCTCCCTGTGCGTGACGCCGGTCATTACAACTTTTTTCTTTTTGTTTCTTTATTACTCTCAAAAAACTGCCTGAATCTCCTAGAGGGACAAACATTTGCCAAATGATTTATACCTCCACAACAAAAACAAACCCTCCTCTGATAGCTGAATCCTCTGTTGTCAGAGGCAAGGAAAACCCAGCTGCATGGGCTCCTGCTCAGAGAGGATTGAGAGAGACTGAGGCTCCTGCGCACTGAATGAGACCACCCCACTGTCCTTGGACTGAGTATGACAGGAAGGAGTGATCTCTCCTCTCTCTCCAAGACGCCTGTCAATACGAACAGCCCGAGACATGGCAGAATCCAAGGAGGTAGGTCTCTCATGAAAGGCAAATGCATCTTTCAATCCCTCTGAAAGACCATAGCAAAATTGACTTCGGAGTGCAGCATCATTCCAACCAGTATCAGCTGCCCATCTCCGAAATTCTGAACAGTATATCTCTGCGGACTGTTTACCCTGGCATAAAAGACGCAGTTTAGATTCCGCCAGAGAAATACGATCCGGATCATCATATATCTGACCCAGGGCTAAAAAAAATTCATCCACTGAACAGAGGGGCCGTGCCCCCACCGGCACCGAAAAGGCCCAGGACTAAGTGTTATTCCTGAGTAGCGAGATAATGATCCCCACCCTCCGCTCCTCATCACCAGAGGAATGGGGAAGTAGGCGAAAATGGAGTTTGCAAGCCTCTCTGAAACAAACAAAATTCTCACTACCCTCGGAGAACGTATCCGGAAGCGAGATTTTAGGCTCAGAACAAATTCCATGAACGCAAGCAGAAACGGTCACCTCAAACTGAGAGACAGTTTTCTGGAGATCTGCTACCTCCAGTGAAAGACCCTGCATGCGGTCAATCAAAGTTGAAACCGGATTCATTCTTAAGACGGTTTAACAGAAAACAAGAAGTTACAAATAAGGATCTGACTGGCTTGATCTGAAACTAAGGAACAAAAGGGTGACCCCTATTTAAGCCCTGAAACTCTCCCTGTCTTCTCAGCCCACGCAAAGATCTCTATGATAGAAAATTGCATGCCCTCGTGCCTCGACTGTATGACACCTGAACACCCTATAATAGTGAGGGGACACGACCACCGGCTCCTTACACTTAATACGGAGGGAGTCAGGGTCCATCTAGGATCAAAGCAACAGGAAAACACAAATAAATGAACAGACTTATCTGTAGAAGCATCAGTTGCAGTTTGCAGCATGAGCACACTCCAGGAAGTTGTATAAACCGCAAGGTGAGGCAGTATGGGGAGGAGATATATAGGGAGGCAATCACTGCTAATAGATGACAGCTGGGAGAGGGAGGAGAGATGTCAAAATGAAAGCAAAACAAAAGAAGATCATGCAGGAGGTACTGAAGAGCGTCTATCAGAACTTCTCAAAGATCTAGTGGTGACACCACCATTCTTTTTGCGAGCGTTCCATAGTATCGTGGAGGGATTACAGTACATGATACCCACACGCTCCACATATGACTATGGCCACGTCGTGGAGTAATTGAGCGCCTAGTACAGTATTTGTTCGGTTTACCTCGAGAGGGAAAACCGTGTTTGGACACCCTACTGATATAGGCAGGAATCTAGCTAGATAACTAACTAACACAAGGTCAAAGTAAGAACCATTAGTATTTAATGTCCTCAGAGGCAGTCCATAATGAGCAATAATGATGGAAGACTTGCTTATGAGGTACCAGACGTCCTCAGAGGCAGTCCATAATAAGCAAAGAAGTAAAGTGCTGACTATCTGGCTAACGATGACCAGGGTACTATTGGCTAATGCATTTTTTGGGAATATCTCACGTAGGGATGTCCTTATAAATAGTTCACTCTCAGACAGCAGCACTGTTCTGTCTGAGCGTGAGCTGCAGGGAGAAAGTCACCGTCCCTTCCACCACTGCAGCTGACAGAAGTTGATTTTTACCTTCATTTTTTTAATCCCTGTCGGCTGCGGAGTGTGAGGGGGTATGACCTAACCAGATTGAAAGCGTGGCTTAGTGGGACCTGGGGGCGGGACTTTTAATTCCATCCTTTGAGGGTGGCCTGAATGGCCACCCTACCTGCCCCCCGAACTGTCACTTCCACAGCACTCCACTCCCTTGACAGTGTCATCCATAGCTCCCTGCCCTTTTAAAGCTGACCTGCCGCAGTGAAGAAAAACAGCTGGGTTGTTATAGAAACCTGGTGTAAAACGGTGTGTATGTGGAGACCTGCGAGGGCCTGCGAGATTCTCTTCGCCGTGTGTATGGCACTTGTGCAATGAGCAGGATACAGGTATACACTAATGCCAAATTATGCAATGACTGGGTCAGGTGTAGATGATAGTCTATGGTTTGTTCGTGACGCCAATTGCAGCGTGCGCAGGGTACTATCGCAGGGCCCTCCCAAGGTGTTATGACACACGTCCCAGGTTAGGAATGCTAGAGTGGTGTAATGGCCTATAATGTCTCTGTATGGTGGTGATAATGGTGTCAACGGTGTCTCCTACCTGGGTACGGCTGGACTCCTGGCTCCTGGCTCACTTGCAATAAATTTGAGTGTAGTAATAGTAGGAGTAATAGAGGAATTTTGCAGCAGAAATGATGTCCAGACCTTTAGATGAAGTTCAAACTTTTCTTTACTGAAGATAACTGGTATCCAAGCAGAATACAGCTTTGGTCTCTGGTCCCAGCAGGTTTTGGCAATGGTTGGCAGGAATAAATCTTCTGCACTATAAATCTGGAGCTTGCAGGATAAGACGTCTGCTTAGTAGCTCTGTAACTGTGGCAGGAATTTATCTTCTGCACTTCTCTTTATCTTCTGTTTCGTGGGGACTGACTAGCTGAGGAGGGATATGGCTTCTCCTAGGTCTCTGGACTTTACTCACAGATAGGCTCTCAGGGAATGCTTTCGTCCTGGAACTCGGGAGGTTGTCTGTTTTCTTCTCATCCAGCTGAGGCTGCAAGTTTTCAGGCTGTGGAATAATCAATGTCACAGCCGAGACAAGATCATGGCCTTCTTCCCTATACAGGGGGACTCCTTACACACTGCTTGAGAAAGGTTCCATTGAGTGGACCGAAACGCCGCTGCTATTTGGTGAATAAATACACGCTTGTTTTTGGAAGTGCCGTGGAGTTCACTTTATATAGCATATCACAGACTCTGGATCCCTTGTACAATTAGAGCCTGGTTCAAGTTGGTCCCATCCAATTTGCTATTCCAAGGCAGTAGGACTCCCTTCATTAAAGAAATTTAGACATTGTTTGCAAGCAGTCTAGTGGTGAATAAGTCCAAGGGTCATAAGGTATAGAAAGGGAAATTATCACCTGTGCCTTCTGCCTGGGTGATAAATCCTGCTACCATATTTGGGGTCTACTTTGATTCTTACTATGGGGCATGTATGACAGTAATAAAAGTATCTCCTTAAGCCACAGATCATACTGCATTCTCTTAACAGTTTACCTGCTCGTTGTCGAGGTTTGTAATTACATCACCTCCGTCCCCATTTACTTGAATGGCAAAGAGCAGTTGTAGTTACACTGTGTCCCATTCAAGTGTATTGAATGGCGCTGCTGCAATATCGATGGCGAGCAAGTAAACAATGCAGCTGATCGTTGGAAATGCCGGGTGTTGTACCCCCATCGATCTGATATTGATTACCTATCCTGAGGATAGATCATTAATATGGGATCGTGAGAAAGTGGAAAGCTCCTTTAATGGACAGCACAGCAGCCAAGGGGAATTTATACTCTTCCACAGTCCTGGTAGTTAGAACATTGGTCCAACACTGAAAACATCTAATTAGTCCAAGATCAGAACAAATTATCAGCTTTTTTCCAGAAACGGCATCACTCTTGCTTATGGGTTGTGTGGGGTATTGCAGCTCAGACTCATTTACGTGGACGGGGATGAGCTGTTTCTGAAAAAGAACAGACCCATTTTTGTAAACCTAGACAACCCTGTAAATAAAAGCATGATAGGAGGAGCATTAACCTTTTTGTTCTTCATGACTTCCATCTATTAGCCATAATGTAGACGCATTACGTACAGTACATAATATGCTTAGTCCTGACCATGCAGTGATATAACCACAGAGGTCAGAAAGGCAGAAACAAATACAATCCAATAATCTCTAAAGGACATGCAGTGTATGAGTTAAGGTGACCAAGCCTGTTAAGATTGTGACAAGTAAGATTTCTTAAAAATGTGTTGATCTACGAGGATGGGAGCCTGATGATTGTTGAAGTGGACACCTTGGATAGATAGCTTTGCCTACTTATAATTAACCCTCAGCTCCCCCAGACCACAGGCAGCTCAGATGCTTGTGATTTAGGCTCCGCTAATAAGGCTTAAGTTGCTACGTTCCAAAAATAATCAAGGCAGGGATATATGATCGACCACTGTGGACGTGAATGTTTACAGGATTCTCATGGATTATATGACACCCAATGCAAGTCTTATAGAACTGCACTTCCAGGGGAAGGAGGTTTTATTCTTTTTTATCTTGAAGAGATGCCTTAAGGGAGAGGAGGATGTCCGAGCAAATCTCTGCAAAGGACTTTATGGAACACATTGCATTGGGCAGGGACTGAGCTCTGGTGGCATAGACACTTCACCCCTTCACAATGCTGCTGCATAATGTAAGTGCATCATACCTATTGTGGATTATGTTATTATGAATGGGAAATGGTTTGCACTGGGGATAATGGAACTGCATTGTTCCCGCATGGCAGTGTATGATGGATCAGAAGGTAGACATGCCTCATGGACCCAACAATATACATGGCAACTCTGTGGTTGGAGCAAACCACATATAGAAAGAACATAGTAAGACCTCATGTACACAACCATATGTATTATGTGGTCCGCAAAAAACGGATCCACAAAAAATACAGATGACTTCCGTGTGCATTCCGTAATTTGGGGAACGGAACAGCTGGCCCCTGAGAGAACAGTACGGACATATGGAAACGGAATGCACACGGATTAACTTCCGGAATGGAATGGACGTGGAAAGAATATACGTTCGTGTGCATGAGGCCTAACTCTTGGTAACTAGAACATAAGCTATTACTAAACTAGCAAAACTATATCAAATCTAGATTTTTTTTGCTAATGATAACGTATTTGTGTTTGTGTTTGTTTTTTGGGTTATTTTTAAAGCATAGTGTACAGTAACTCTGGATGTCTACATATAGCATTATTACCTTGTAATAATCGGATGTTTTGTAAAAAATAAAAAAATAACACAAACATAGGGCTCCTTTCCATAAAGCTATTCCAATATTTTATTTGTTTACATACAATATTTTGTTTGTCCATCACATTCCACAGCAATGTGCAGAGATTGTCCCCATTCACATTAGTCATGGTCCCCACTGAGACTCACAGTCTCATCCAGACACATGCACACATTAGGCCCAATTTCATAGGAAGCTACCATACTTAACCTATCAGTCTGTTTTTTGTGGGTGCAAATCCTTCTATTCCGTTGGTTATGAGTCAGTGAATATAAAACTGAAGAATGAGGCAGCACTCCAGAGTAAGATGAAAGGTTGGCGGATCTTTATTCATCCTCTAAACGCTTTTTGTGTGCGCTGCCTCAGTCTTCAATTTTATCTAAATGGATGGATGGACTGATAGATAGACAGATAGATAGGCCTATACATAGATTCATAGTAACATCGTTTTAGTAAGGCTGAAAAAAACATCTATTCATCCAGTTCGGCCTGTTATCCTGCAAAATTTATCCAGAGCCAAAAAAACTCATGAGATAGAAGCCAATTATTTTCCTCATTTTAGGGGTAAAAATTCCTTCCCGACTCCAATCAGGCATCAGAATAACTCCCTGGATCAACGACCCCTCTCTAGTAGCTATAGCCTGTAATATTATTACACTCCAGAAATACATCCAGGCCCCTCTTGAACTCTTTTAGTGAACTCACCATCACCACCTCCTCGGGCAGAGAGTTCCATAATCTCACTGCTCTTACCGTAAAGAATCCTCTTCTATGTTTGTGTACAAACCTTCTTTCCTCCAGACGCAGAGGATGTCCCCTCGTCACAGTCACAGTCCTGGGGATAAATAGATGATGGGAGAGATCTCTGTACTGACCCCTGATATATTTATACATAGTAATTAGATCTCCCCTCAGTCGTCTTTTTTCTAAAGTGAATAACCCTAATTTTGATAATCCTTCTGGGACCTGTAGTCCCCCCATTCCAGTTATTACTTTAGTTGCCCTCCTCTGGACCCTCCCCAGCTCTGCTATGTCTGCCTTGTTCACAGGAGCCCAGAACTGTACACAGTACTCCATGTGTGGTCTCACTAGCGATTTGTAAAGGGTGACTAAATAGATAGATAGATATAAGATAGATAGATAGATAGATAGAGTCACTGGCATAGTTATAAATAGCTAAGGCTACTTTCACCCTAGCTGTCTATTTTCTGGAATTGAGAGCCCTCATAGGGTCTCAGTACCAGGAAAAAACGCTTCTGTTTTGTCCCTATTCATTGTCAATGGGGACAAAAGGTAACTAAACAGAACGGAATGCTCCAAAATGCATTCCATTCCTATTAGTTGCGTTCCTATACTGGGGAGCAAACCGCAGCAAGCTGCGATTTTCTTTCCGTCATGGGATGTGGAGCAAAACGGACCCGTCATGACCCACAATGCAAGTCAATGGGGACATTGACTTTCAATGGTGTTTATAACAGATCCGTCTTGGCTATGTTAAGGGTCCATTCGCACGTCTGTAGAATGGGTCCGGATCCGTTCTGCAACGTTGCGGAACAAATCCGGACCCATTTATTCTCTATGGGGCCGGAAGAGATGCGGACAGCACACAGTGTGCTGTCCGCATACATATTTCCGGAGCGCGGCCCCGATCTTCCGGTCTGCGGCTATCGAAAAAAATAGTACATGTTACAGGCAGTTCTATGGGGGTGCCGGCTGGGTGTATTGCTGATCCGCAATACACTACGGACATGTGAATGGACACTAAAGATCATACAACAGGATCCGTTCATAACAGATGCAGATGGTTGCACTATCAGTAATGGAAGCGTTTTTGATTAACTCTGCCGGATTCAGCAAAAACGTTACTGTGAAAGTACCTAACACTACTGTGCGGATACTGTGGCAGATACTATAATGACAGCACGGTGATTATGGCTGGTATGATGGTACGGTAGCTCACACTGATAGGCGGGTACTGTGACTGACACTGTTATGAGGGTACTGAAGGTGACACTGGTCACTGCGTCATCTGAAAAACCAGTCACAGAGCACAGAGTATAATCCAGAAACTCTATGGGGGTCAGTTATCAAACTGGTGTAAAGCAGAACTGGCTTAGTTGCCCATAGCAACCAATCAGATTCCACCTTTCATTTTCCAAAGGAGCTGTGAAAGATGAAAGGTGGAATCTGATTGGTTGCTATGGGCAACTAAGCCAGTTCTGCTTTACACCAGTTTGATAACTGACCCCCTAAATGTATACAATATGAACATATTACCTTTCCATTCAGAATCTAGGACACTGGTGGGAGCGTGCCACAGGGGTCAGGACAGCCATCTACATACATTAGGGGTTTTAAAGGTCTTGATAGAGCCAGTATAAGTCGAGTTCTTGTCTTAATATTTTACGATTCACCATCACATAAGGCTCGGTGCATCATTCAGGTTTGTCCCTATGGAAGTGCACACCAGTCTTTTAAATGAAATTCCGGCAATGTAAGACATCAGGAGGGGGCACGGCAGAGGTTTGGCTGTAATGAGCTGCGTTTAGTCCTCGTTGCTCGCCTTGATTCCTGTTTTTATGTAGATGTGGCCTTTTGATGACAATGCTTAAATAACGTTTGCTTCTTGTTCTTGTATCTGCAGGGCGAGGAGGAGGAAGATTTGCTCGACAGATTTAAAGAGGTACAGCAACTGCTGCAAGTTAAGCATATTCCAAAAACCAATTACCGCTCTTGACGAGTCTAGCCAGCCATTCGATTTCTTTAATCATTTTTTAAAATGCTTGAGCAAAGTAGCTAACTCTTCCACTATTTTCTTGTAGCTCTGGGCTGTGCATCCAGCATTACTGGGAACTCTGACCTCCGTTGTCTTCTTGTTCATTTGCTGGACCATTAGAGACAACCTAAAAATCGGAGACACTCGCGGAAAATCCGTGTTTATCACCGGCTGCGATTCAGGCTTCGGAAACCTACTGGCTCAAAGACTTCACAGGAAAGGATTTGACATCATTGCTGCTTGTCTGACCGAGGAAGGGAGCGACAACCTGAGGGCCTGTACATCTCCTGCGCTGAAAACTGTCCTATTGAATGTCACAAACCACAACAGTATTGATAATGCTGTGACTTTTGTGGCCGAGGCGACAGGTAGTAAAGGTAACTCATATCACCGTATCTAATTCCTATAGTTGCCAACGGTCTCAAATTTGCAAGGACATTCCCTAATTTTCAGAGACAGTCCTGATCAATTTGGGCAGTCTCAATTCAAAGTGAGTTGGGCTTATGTAAGTCCTGATTGGGTTTGATGTCCCAAAATGTCGCACATTTACCAACTCCAATGTTGGTAAGTATGTAATTTGTGCTTTTTATAAGTGGTCTCCGACCTGTGCCTCTCCCGGAGGTGTGAGATCACAACTCCCAGCATGGCCCGACAGCTTGCGGCTTTTGTAGTTTCAAAGTGACTGGAGAACTAAAGTTTGCAGCCCGCCGCTGTATTTATTGATCCTTCTCCTGGACACTTTCCAGGTAGTGATGTCCTTGCCTAAAGTCACTCTCCAGGGAAGCAGCAGATATAATAATCCTCCAGCTGTGCTGCCTCTATATCTTTTTAATGAACAATTTGCATTCAGTGTTTTAATGATAATTTTGTTGCTGCCATAACCTAGACTTGCCCCCAAATGTAATTGCTATTTATTTCCTGAAAGTTACTTTCAGCGATGTTCTCACTTCTGTCATTACTATAACTGTAGACGATTGGCGGTTCTCTGTAATATCACCCATTATTTAGGATTTGCTTTAGTCACTCTTAAATTCTTCATCATGCAGGTAAGGCTACTTTCACACTAGCGTTTTTACTGGATCCGGCAGGGTTCAGCAAAAAGGCTTCCTTTACTGATAATACAACCATCTGCATCCGTTATGAACGGATCCGGTTGTATTATCTTTAACATAGCCGTCATGAACACCATTGAAAGTCAATGGGGGACGGATCCGGTTTCTATCGTCTCAGATTGTGTCAGAGAAAACGGATCCGTTGCATTGGGGGTCCTGCCTAATCCATCTTGCTCTGCATCCCAGGACGGAAAGCAACCCGCAGCATGTTGCGGTTTGCTCTCCGGTATGGGAACGGAATTAAACGGAACGGAATGCATTTTGGAGCATTCTGTTCAGTTTTGTCCTCATTGACAATTAATGGGGACAAAACTGAAGCGTTTTATTTTCCAGTATTGAGCCCCTATGACGGATCTCAATATCGGAAAACTTAAACGCTAGTGTGATAGTAGCCTTAGCCTACAGGCTGAGAGACAATGTTGATCACTGATTCCAATTTGTTTTTCATGAGGTGCATTTTTTTGCATAGAATTTGCAGTAGAACACCGAGACTGACTCAAGGATTTCTGCCACGGTTTGCACTGCCACAAAATCCATCCATGGATTAGCCCATTTAGTGGAGCTAATCTACATGTGGCTACCCACCATGAGTTGTGGTCAATGATTCTTAATCAGAATGGTCCCGGGTTATAAGTGGTGACCCCAAGTTTCAGTGCTGGGCCCTCTATTATGTAATTTATTTATAAATTATATTGAGGACAGGATTAATAGCACCATATCTATTTTTGCAGATGAGACTAAGCTGAGTAGAACTGTACGGTCTATGGAAGATGTCCATAAACTACAAGCTGACTTGAACACTCTGAGTGATTGGGCATCAACTTGGCAAATGAAGTTCAATGTGGACAAATGTAAAGTTATGCATCTTGGTAGTAGTAATCTCTGTGCTTCATATATCCTAGCACTGGGAGAGTCACTTATAGAGAAGGATTTGGGTGTCCTTGTGGATGGTACATTAAATAACAGCACACAATGTCAATCAGCTGCTTCTAAGGCCACCAGGATATTGTCATGCATTAAACGAGGCATGGACTCGCGGGGCAGGGATGTAATATTACCACTTTACAAAGCTTTGGTGCAGCCTCATCTGGAATATGCAGTTCAGTTCTGGGCACCAGTCCATAGAAAGGACGCTCTGCAGCTGGAAAAAGTACAGAGGAGAGCAACTAAACTTATAAGGGTCATGGATGGTCTTAGTTATAAGGAAAGATTAAAATAATTGAATTTATTTAGTCTTGAGAAGAGACGTCTAAGGGGGGACATGATTAACCAATACAAATATATAAATGAGCCATACAAAAAATACGGTGAAAAACTGTTCCATGTAAAATGCCCTCAAAAGACAAGGGGGCACTGCCTCCGACTGGAGAAGAAAAAGTCAGTCTCCGGAAGCATCAAAGCTTCTTTACTGTAAGAACTGTGAATCTGTGGAATAGACTTCCTCAGGACGTGGTCACAGCAGGAACAGTGGACAGTTTCAAAAAGGGTTTAGATGAATTCTTAAAAGTAAACAACATTAATGCTTATGAAAACGCCCTTGGTTGAACTTGATGGGCGTATGTCTTTTTTCAACCGTATTAACTATGTAACTATGTAACTAAATGACTCAACGCACATGTGGGCAGCAGCTTATGCAAGTGCTGGAGTAGGTGACTGGTTCTCCCTAAGCTTTGGTGAGAAGAGGTTATTGGTTCGTGACCTTTGCAAGCCCTTCTGGATTGGGTGAAGAAGAGAGACTACTTGTACCTTCGTTAAGCCACTGATTCTCAATGCTAATCCAATTAAAACATTATTGTTCTATTAATACATATGGATGAATTGCAGCTCTTCAGTACCAGCATGTGCACTTTTTCTATGGGCAGTTCATAGTTCTGGCCAAATGCACAGAAATCATTATTGTCTACCAGGACAAAAGCAACCATACTGTAGGGTTGAACTAAGATGCAAAGCCAACACAATAATGAGACATACAGTACTTGTGGGTAAAGTGGAGTTGGCTACATCTTTAATAAAATATGGAGAACCTTGTCTGGTATAAATACATTTCAAAATTCTCAAAACTATCACCGTGGTGAACATGACTTGCTACTAGCGATGGTTTGGGTGAATGGACCAATCCTGGTACTTAAAAGGGTTTTCTAGGACTTAGATATGATGACTTATCCTCAGAATAGAGCATCAATATCAGATTAGTCAGGGTCCAACACCCCCATAGATCTGCTGTTCGCAGCAGCCGCCAGCTCCGGAAATGATAGAGTGGATGGAGCCAGAAGCAGAAGTTTCTGGTTCCATTTATTGTACAGTTTCTGCCATGTACAGCTTATTTGTGGGGGTGTTGGGTGTTGTGCTGATGTTGGTGACCTATCCTATCTAAAGGTGCATCTAGAGCAGCAGCAGATTGTCAGGAAGGAAGTGTCCCTTCCCGATATTCAGCTGCTTGTTCAGGGAGGTGATTGCTACACTTACATGCAGCAATCACCTCCACAGTATGAGGACGAGCAGTCGCTATTGCGATCCCTCATCCTCATAGAGCTGCACTGTTTCTGGGCAGCAGATCTCTGTTTAGACAGCACAATCTGCTGCCAGGAAATGATAATTTAGGTGCCCTGCACTAACGACTGTTTTACCAGATGAACGGACGTTTTGCTCAGTTCATCAGATGATCGGTTGCACCTTTAGACGGACAGGTTGTTGGGAATGAGTATTCGCAGGAACATTCATTCCCAATAATCTTCCCAATTAAAGGATAACTGTCGTTTTTTTGGTTTTTTTTTGAGTATTGGATTGTGGTGATTAATATCACCTTGGTGGCCCTATTTAAACTTGTCACTGTGTACTTAATTACCCCTTAATTCCACAGTTTTGTTCCCTCTACTGCCTACTTTTACCTGTGCTTAAAATCAGGTTGCTATGCATGGTCCTGTCTATCTGTTGAAGGATGGAGTACGCAGAAGCACGCTGCGTGCAAGGTCACATTCCTGACAGCCAGGGACTGTAAGTAAATGATTAGAGCCAGGTCATCCCCAGCAGCTGATAACAGTGCCTGGGCTGTGTGCACTTCTCCCTGTCCCTGCGCTTGGCAGACGCTCCCTCACTCAGCAGAGCTGGAGAATGCAGAGTTGAAGCAGCACAGACCAGGGAAGGGAGATCTGCCGTCTGCTCAGTGTATAAATGAAAGCAACATGTGGTAAGAGGACCCCTTTGTGCTGCAGGAGATTAACCCTTTAGGGGGAGGGCTCTGGTTACTGACACTCTTGGGGGGCTATTGTTACTGGCTAGTGAGGGCAGGCGGGATTAGCCTCAGGGTGAGGGCAGTGGCGGCCATCTTAACTGAATAGTGAAATTGCAGTTTTATGCAGACTGGTTGCTAAGGGCTGAATCTTATTAAATATGGGGTAAGTCAGTCTAATAGTAACTGATTTTGGAATATCATGTTATTAGTAACTACATATATGAAAATTGAAATTAGGGTCTAAATGTGACAGTTATCCTTTAATGCCTAATCGAAATCAACCAGAAAACCTCTTTGCCTGACCAGGAAACTACTGGCATTGACATCTGAGAACCTAACATAGGATCGTAAGAATGCAAAGTACACAAGCCATATGAATAGACAATAGTAATAAAGTATAATACAAAGTAAATAATATAACATAGCAAGAGTACATGGGGGGTTGTTTTCCTTGGTTAGGGAGAACTTCCCACTCTGGACAATTTTGTTAGGGTGAAGGGACCACCCCAGCATTTCATCTGCCAATGAGAGGACAGCCTCACAAGAGAGCTACTGTGACTAAAAATATTAAGGGGATATTTGCCGGTCAATCAGTTGCTCCCCGATTTAACGGGTTTTTCCCATCTTAGACATCTATGGGACATCCACTAGATATGTGATAAATGCCTAATAGATACAGGTCCAACCTTTGGGACCCTCGTCTAGCTCAAAAACAGAGGTCACCCACTGCGGTGAATGAAGAGGTTGCCATGCATGCATGTCTCTCTCTATAAATTTCTTTCTCTCCATAATGCCTATTTGTTTATAAAAAATATTTTACATAATATTAATCTTATCTGCCCAAAAGTGCAGAGTGCAGCATGGCATTTTAGAAAATATGCTTTTGGTATACAATGATTTTTTATTTTTTATTTAGTGACTCTGATTTCATTTATGTGAGGAGTGTGACAACTGTTCTAAAATTTCTGACACCAAAAGGGCTCAACTCTAATTTTATTGTTTAGGTTTGTATGGCTTGGTGAACAATGCAGGAAGGGCCACTCCAATAGGGCCTACAGACTGGTTGGACATGGAAGACTTTCACAGAGTTCTTGATGTAAACCTAATTGGACTAATCGAGGTCACCATAAAGTTCCTGCCACTTTTGAAGAAGGGCCGTGGAAGAATTGTCAATGTGGCCAGTGTGATGGGGAGATTGGCTTTTGGAGGTGGAGGCTACTGTCTATCAAAATGTGGTGTAGAATCTTTCTCAGATAGTTTGAGGTGAGTTCATATTATAACTATAAATAATATTTTCTTTAACTAAATAAGGTGATCACACACATTAGATTAAATGTCAGGTGAACCCGTAGATTTCAGTGAGACTGGCCAACCATCTAATTTGTATTGGGGTGTCCTGACTCTCCCCTGATATCAGGTTAAAAAGGATCAGTCATGTTGGAATTCAACAAGCCAAATCCTTTGGTTGCACAAGAGATAAGCTACTGCCAGGAGAGTCTGACAACGGCTTCTTCCCCTCTCCCTTTTTGCCCAACTTGGTGTACTGTGGGGCTTGGGGAATTGCTGTTGGCCAACAGCTAGCTAAGATATATGGCCAGCCTCTTGACTCTGTCTTCAGAGTTGTTATGGTTAGGGTGACCATATACTTTAGATAACTGTCGACTGAATGCCCATTCAGTCAACGGCTGTTGAACCAAAGCACCCCTATACACATACATGTTTCCAATCATGCATGTATTCTCAATAGAGAGAGTGATATCGTCCACTGCCAGACACTTGTTATTTCCTGTGAGAACAAACAATAGGGAGTGTTGACTAGTGTTGAGCGAGCATGCTTGGCCGAACACCAGCACTTTGGTGCTCGATCAACACTAGTGTGGACATCTAACTTGCCCAATCCATCTTTCCCCTGGCATCTACCTTTGGGTGAAAGTTGAGACACCACAATACTGCAGTGTAGGTTGTTCTCTCACATGAATGGAGTGCTGGCCATTATTCTACTTGGTTGTATCCAGTTTAAAAAATAAAGTGTTTTGTTGAATTTGGTAAAATTATGTGAGTAAACCTTGTTATTGGTAATGTGATGGCAATGACAGAGATTTGGTATCCATGCACTTACTAAGAGAACATCTGTGTTAATGTGTACCTCTTCATGTAATTATCATTTTAAAATGTGCTATCGAAAGAAAAACGGGAAGACAGAATAGAATAGAACTCAGCTTCTCATTAATCATATCAAGGTCTAATCGTCACTTAACCTCAGAGAAATTCAGAGGATCCCCTGGTGAGCCCAAGCTCTGACTTGATAATGAGTCATTTATAAAATAGGGCCCCTTGTCTATCAGTGGGCGGGCCTCCAGAATCATTTCCTGTGGTGGCCCAAAGAAATTCAGTCCGACAGTGGACAAAGGTAACATACATAGTAACATAATACATAAGGCCAAAAAAAGACATTTGTCCATCCAGTTCGGCCTGTCATCCTGCAAGTTGATCCAGAGGAAGGAAAAAAACCTGTGAGGTAGAAGCCAATTTTCCTCACTTTAGGGGAATAAAAATTCCTTCCCGACTCCAATCAGGCAATCAGAATAACCCAATTAAAACAAAATTCTGGTTTTTAAATGATTTCATTAATGGGTGGAAAACGCTGTTCAATTCCACCTGCCGTTATGTAAAAAAGTAACTACCCCTTAGCTCTTAGATTAACCAGTTTAGATCACTTCTACCATAGACTTCAATGGTTTATATGTATGGTGGATGTCAGGTCTTTAAGTGTGGAGCTTGCTCAAGAGCTGAGCAGGTTACTTAACCGGTGTATGCCTGTTGTTTTACAGCTGGCAGTGTCCATGATCAGACACAAACTCCAATCAGGGACTTTTAACCCCCTTGGTCAGTTGCGAGCATGGTATCTGTCCGGTCATTTTCCAGGATGCTGTCAGTGACGAACGCTCCTCGCCCCTTCCATCATCAGATTGTGGGAGCTGTTTGGTTGCTTCCACAGCTGGGAGCTTTCTGAAGGCCCATCACAGTTACAATGGATGGTTAAACAATGTGGCTATATTCACACTCATATGTGCCAGGGATTCCATTAGGATCCTCTTTTGGCAGTTCCATCACATTTTATGGCAATAATAAAGGTTCGCCCACTGTCAAAATGACAGAAACCACAACAAACCCCATTAATTCAATAGGTTCCATCAGACACCATTGGAAATCATCATATGGTGTTCCAGTGTTGGCTTCTGTTATAAATGGAGGCCGCAATGTTGATGTGAATATACTATACTGTACTGAATCCATCACACATCAACCACTGGAGGATTGAATATTTTTATATTCTGTAATCAAGTTTTTTGCATAAACCAGACTTATTTGTATCTACACATGCAGCAATCCTCATGTTGACTGTTAACTGGTTAAGCAAACAATGGCAAATACATCTTTTTATTGTTGTCACAACATATCACTGTGATGTATTATCACAGTCAAGTTTAGTTCTGCTACATCTGCAAACATGAATGTTATGGCTCATCTGTGACCCACACACATTCACATCCATGTATTTGGGGGGGGGGGGGGGGAGCATGAACATGAGTGTCCATCTCGCAAGATGAACCATATGGACTATTCCCTCATGGTCGTTCAATTATTGATAGCAACTCATGGATAATAAGAAATATCTGTCCCTTTAGGGAAATATGCTGCTCTTCTCTAGTCGCCTAATACATTATATCCTACATGGACTTTCATCAGTCTCTTACATCTGATACTCAATGTTTGTTGATATTTGTTATTTCCAGGAGAGACATGCAGCATTTTGGAGTGAAAGTTAGTATTATTGAACCTGGATTCTTTAAGACCGGGGTCACCAGCCTTGAACTAATTGAGAAAGATTTACATCGCTTATGGAATAGACTTGCGCCAGAAGTCAGATATGCCTATGGCGATAAGTACTTTGATAAATGTAAGTAACAACTGTATCCTGTATGTAGCAGTAAAGTGCCCCGCTATAATAAACAGATCAGTTAAAAAAACAATTTTTAAATCTTGTCATATTAAATTTTAAATTAGAGAATTTATATGGTAAAATTCATGTGACTTAAGTGCGTTCTCTAAGAACGGGAGCCTCTTTTTATATTGCCTGGACAGGTTCAAGAATTTAAAAAGGACTCATCTGTCACGGTGCTCCATTTCCAGCTCAGTGCTCCCTTTTCCTTCCCATCGGGACCCCACTGGACCGGAAATGGGAAGTGCCATCTACATGCACGTCACCACTTCCAGCAAATCTATGGGAATCCCATGCCATGTCCTGCACACATCACTGCTGAGGCCATTGATTGCCCAGCAGAGGTGATTTGCATGTAGATGGCATGCCATACGTCAAGCCCAGTGGAAGCCGAGGAGAATGGAGCTCGGTGGTACAAACTGATCGCCAGACACAGGCGAGTCTTATTTTTTTAAATCTGCCTTTCAATATCAAAAGGGGTACCCAGTCTAAGAAAACACCTTTATAGGAGCATACACAAAATATAACCTCTGCGATAATACAGTGGTATCCCTTTCATATGGCATTCAATAATCCAGAAAATGTGATATTCCAGCAAAAGATCACAATATAAGGTGGACTTTTACAAGACAAGAAACAGAACCCTGGGCAAAGAGAACCAATTACAGGATTCTTGGGATAAAAAGCTATTGTAGTATATTTAGCATCATTTTATTTTGAACAGTTTTTTTTTAACATTCTTTACTAGAGGTGAGTGAATTAATTCCACTCAAATCAATTTTTTTGCAAATTTCCCTAAAGATTCCAATTTCTCCAAAATTGGTGATTTGTTCCACACAAAATGCTCAGAGTGACGGCCAACATTTTACAGATCAGAATATATCTTCTACCTAAAAGGGATAATTTTCAGACCTAAATAAAATCTAACAGTGCAGTGTGTTATTACACAGGCTGTTGGTTACCACCGGCTCCCATCCGTTTACCCATAGTCATATATGTCACTTAGACATCACTAATGCTGTCTTGGCATTAAAGATCATGAAATGGGTTGGATACAGTCCTAGGAGAACTCCTAGGGGAGTGTCATACATTGCTTTGCAGGGTAATATTCACTTTCGATGCAGGTAAAAAAAAATTGGTACTGAATCGAATCTAATGGGCAATTCGACTGAAATTGACCCAAAATGAATCTTGGGAAATTTGCTCATCTATAGTCTTTACCCATCTACATAGCCTTTCAAGAATCCGGAACATTTGATAGTCCAATTGCTTCTAGATTAAAGGAACATTACTAAATGTATCAGAGATAACCCCATCCTTCCACACCATACCATTTCTTGTAGATTTAAAAGTGCAGCGATTTTCAATGAAAACCTTGTGCAGCTCTGACATCTCCAAAGTTACAAACTGCATGGAACATGCACTGACAGCCAAATACCCAAGGACACGGTACGGTGCTGGGTGGGATGCAAAGTTCTTTTGGCTTCCTCTGTCTTATGCACCAGCCATTGTTGCTGACGTCATGTTAAAAATGGTATTACCTAAACCAGGCGGGTTCAAGAAAGCAGCAGCTAAAAACCAGGTGGATGTATAAGTGATCATTTTCTACAAATAAAAAATAAAAAATTGTGAAAAAAATCTTCTCTCGCAATCTGTATATAACTTACTTTCATGATAGATACAATGTCAATGGGAAGGAAGAAAGCTGTCTTTCTAGTGAGTCATGTTTCAAGACTCTTAAAGGGTTGGACATTGACTTACAGGATAGCCCCATATACTGAACAGTAGGTAGCAATAAACAGGCATTTTCTTCTTTCGGAAAGAGCTATTTTGCATAATTTTCCCAGAGTGCATTGTCCTAAGGACTTCTTCAAACTGGATCTCCCCAAGAAGAATCAGTACCATTTAAGAAGCAATAAGAATAAAGCACATCTCTTATTTTTTCTGATAAGTACTAATTTACAATAAAACATCATGAGCACAGTATCTGCTAAAACAGCTTCCAAAAATAGTCCCAAAGGTCTTGTGCTTTCAGGGTCTGAAAGGGGCGAGGGGCCCAAAATGCTTCTCGGCATTCTTCTCAGTAGTCTGATGGGAGACATCAGTTATGGAGGTTTAGTCCTGGGTGTATTCAGGTAACCCCAGCAGCTACCTGTAGGTGAGCTGGGGTCTTTCGATTGATTCCATTAGGTCAGGTCATTTGGAAATGCAAAGAGTCCCTAGAGTGGTTTCCAGGTGGGTATGGTTAACTCACTTCACTTGATGGTGCACTTGCTCAAGCATTTAAGTGAGTTCTCTGGGCTACAGATATTGATGAGCAATCCTCAGGATGTGTCATAACTATCATATTGGTTGAGTTAGACACTCAGCACCCCCACTGAACAAATGTTTCGGGCAGCCGGTCCCCAGAAACTATACAGTGTATGGAGCTGGAAGCAGAAGTCTCTATCTATTGTGCTGTGTAGTGTTGAGCGCGAATATTTGAAAAGCAAATTTGTATGTCGAATATCGCAACTTCGAGAATTTGCGAAGATTTAGAATATAGTGCTATATATTAGTTTTTCGAATATTTGTCATTTTTTTCATCTGAACACGATTCCTCCCTGCTTCTTGCTTGTAGGCCAATGAGTTATTGGAGAAATCATGACTTCAGATGCAAAAAAAAAAGACAAAATGACGTGCTATATATTTGTTTTTGACCCACACCTGTATTGATCGCGTAATATTCACATATTACGCGATCATTACCTTGCCGATTTTTTTGTAAAAAAAAAAATTAGAATATAACAAATATTCGAATTAGCGAATATTCAATAAATATTCTACAAAATATTTGCAAAATATCGTGAATTTGAATTTTGCCCTTGCCGCTCAACATTAGTGCTGGTGCCGTACTGGGGTACTGCAACGCAACTCCCATGAAGTGAACCCTCACGAATCTGATATTGATGACCTATACGGAGGATAAGTAGAAAGGAAGATGGCTTCGGCAGCATGGTGCAGTATCAAAAATTATTTTATTCGTACCTCCAGACACAATCGGCAACGTTTCGACTGTTCACCAGTCTTTATCAAGCCTAATGACAACAATGCTGGTAGGCATATATATACCCCCCCACATTAAAATACACACCCCACATTGCATCATCATAGCCAATCAATATATAATGGAGTACATCTGTACAAGTTGCTACTTACTGCAATCGATATGACCACCAAATCCGTAATGTGCGCCTCGGCGTGCTATCAATTCTAATGCGCAGTCGCGACTCGCCGACTTTGCATACCGGAAGTATCATCCGTCGCCATGACTCCGAACAGCACCTGCGTCTCCAACCAATGAGCTACTAGAAGCAATCATTGTCGTCATGGCCTGCGCGACTATCACGTGACTCCTAGTACGATGCGCACAGCCGTGCGTCAATCTCGTGGGTCACGTGGAGAGCGCAGCCAATGGAGACACAGTGCGGATATCGGAGCCATGGCAACGGCGACGCCGCGATCAGCGCTACTTGCCATATAGGAATGTGCATAATCAATATAGAAAAATGGGTAGGAATGTGCATAATCTATATAGAGGACTGAGTAGATCGGCATTGTGTAATATACGATCAGGAATCACAGTAGTGATCGCCCCATTATCAAAAAACAATCAGAGTATGCACATATCTACGGAGATGGAGACAATATACAACGCAGCACAGAGCAATCATGTAAGATCATCATATGCATAATGTATTATCCATATATATCGAACATCAAATACTATGAGAGGCATTTTAACATTTACATTTGATAATCATTGTAATAGGGATGTGTAACACATATAAAAAACATGATGTCCCTATACTTGAGAGGGCAATACACTGACCAATATCAATCGATGGATGCGACATTGAACTCTAAATTTAAACCATAAGGTTGAAGGGATCTAAGGGTATGGATCCACTTAAGCTCCTTTTTCCTAAGTATTCCCTTCCTGTCCCCACCCCTTCTTAGATACCCTACGCTATCGATTACTCGAAATCTTAGTTGATTAATGGAATGTTTGCAGTCAATGAAGTGTTTTGCAACCGGTTTGTCAATAGCTCCTGTTCTTATAGTGCTTTTGTGTTTATTGATTCTTTCCCTCAGTTCCATCGTGGTCTCTCCCACATAAATTAAGCTACATGGACACTGTATCATGTAAACCACATCTGTGGATTTGCATGTATAATGTCCCTTGATCTTAAACTGTTTGCCACTATAAGGATGGGTAAAACCATCACCTTTCATGATGCAACTGCAGTTGCAGCAGGAAAGGCAAGGGAAATTACCATTCTTAAGTGGTGCTAGTCTTTTCTGTTTGTCAATATCCTTACCCCCTATATCCGCCTTCACCAATCTATCACGTAGGTTGGGGGTCCGTTTGTATGCCATCATTGGGGGGACAGAGAATTCCTTAACTGCTGGTAATCCCTTCTGTAGGATCTGCCAATCCTGTCGTAGGATGGTGGCAATATTGCTACTGTCACACCCAAAAATGGATACAAATGGGATTCGGGCGGTCTCTTGTTTCTGTGGTTTCCTTATCATCGTAGAACCACGTTTCATGGATACAATCCTATGTTTGGTACGGTTGATCAATTTGTGGGGATAGCCTCTCTTGGAAAATTTCATGCACATCTCATCCATCCTATATCCAAAATGGGTGTCATCGGATACGATGCGACGTACCCTGAGTAGTTGACTCCACGGGAGAGAATTCACCATGGTCTGAGGGTGATTACTATCATACATTAACAGGGTGTTCCTGTCTGTAGGTTTCTGGAACAGATCAGTGCTGATCCTTCCATTGTGCACCTGAACTCGGACGTCGAGGAACTGCAGCTCACGGGCAGAATGCATCACGGTGAACTGCAGGTCCCGGACCCCAGAGTTCAGGTGCACATGAAACTCATCTAGCTCAGGTATAGTGCCTGTCCATATCAGGAAAATGTCGTCGATGTAGCGCCACCAGCACAGAACTCTCTCAAAAAACGTGGAGCGATACACCAGCCGGTCCTCGACCTCCGCCATGAAGATGTTTGCGTAGGTGGGGGCCACATTGGACCCCATCGCCACACCCCGCTTCTGTTGGTAGAAGGTGTCCCTGAAGAGAAAATAATTTCTCCTCAGGACCACCTCCAGGAGGGCGAGGATCAGCCGGCGCGCTCCTAGAGAGAGCTCCATGCCGGCCAGCGCCACATCAACGACATTTAACCCGTAAGAGTGATCGATGGATGTATACAACGATACAACATCGAAACTTACAAGTAAGAACTCCGCCGGCAAAACTAGTGAATTCAACTTGGTCAGGAAATGGCCAGTGTCTCTGACATAGGAGGGGGCCGTGGTCGCATGAATCCGCAAAACCTTATCCAAAAAAATGGATATAGGATTAAAGATGGAGCCCCTGCCCGACACTATAGGTCGGCCAGGGGGATCCACCAAACTCTTGTGGATCTTTGGTAGAACATATATTACAGGGGTAATCGGATGGCTCACATGTAGAAAGCCATATAGTTCATCATCGATGACTCCCTGGCTGAGGGCCTCATCCAATAATACCCCTATAGCACATGCTATATCACACTTAGGATCTTTACTCAACATCTCATAAACATTAACATCCCCTACCTGTCTTATGATCTCATCAATATATTTACAGGTGTCCATAACGACCACGGCACCCCCCACAAGAGTTTGGTGGATCCCCCTGGCCGACCTATAGTGTCGGGCAGGGGCTCCATCTTTAATCCTATATCCATTTTTTTGGATAAGGTTTTGCGGATCCATGCGACCACGGCCCCCTCCTATGTCAGAGACACTGGCCATTTCCTGACCAAGTTGAATTCACTAGTTTTGCCGGCGGAGTTCTTACTTGTAAGTTTCGATGTTGTATCGTTGTATACATCCATCGATCACTCTTACGGGTTAAATGTCGTCGATGTGGCCCTGGCCGGCACGGAGCTCTCTCTAGGAGCGCGCCGGCTGATTCTCGCCCTCCTGGAGGTGGTCCTGAGGAGAAATTATTTTCTCTTCAGGGACACCTTCTACCAACAGAAGCGGGGTGTGGCGATGGGGTCCAATGTGGCCCCCACCTACGCAAACATCTTCATGGCGGAGGTCGAGGACCGGCTGGTGTATCGCTCCACGTTTTTTGAGAGAGTTCTGTGCTGGTGGCGCTACATCGACGACATTTTCCTGATATGGACAGGCACTATACCTGAGCTAGATGAGTTTCATGTGCACCTGAACTCTGGGGTCCGGGACCTGCAGTTCACCGTGATGCATTCTGCCCGTGAGCTGCAGTTCCTCGACGTCCGAGTTCAGGTGCACAATGGAAGGATCAGCACTGATCTGTTCCAGAAACCTACAGACAGGAACACCCTGTTAATGTATGATAGTAATCACCCTCAGACCATGGTGAATTCTCTCCCGTGGAGTCAACTACTCAGGGTACGTCGCATCGTATCCGATGACACCCATTTTGGATATAGGATGGATGAGATGTGCATGAAATTTTCCAAGAGAGGCTATCCCCACAAATTGATCAACCGTACCAAACATAGGATTGTATCCATGAAACGTGGTTCTACGATGATAAGGAAACCACAGAAACAAGAGACCGCCCGAATCCCATTTGTATCCATTTTTGGGTGTGACAGTAGCAATATTGCCACCATCCTACGACAGGATTGGCAGATCCTACAGAAGGGATTACCAGCAGTTAAGGAATTCTCTGTCCCCCCAATGATGGCATACAAACGGACCCCCAACCTACGTGATAGATTGGTGAAGGCGGATATAGGGGGTAAGGATATTGACAAACAGAAAAGACTAGCACCACTTAAGAATGGTAATTTCCCTTGCCTTTCCTGCTGCAACTGCAGTTGCATCATGAAAGGTGATGGTTTTACCCATCCTTATAGTGGCAAACGGTTTAAGATCAAGGGACATTATACATGCAAATCCACAGATGTGGTTTACAGGATACAGTATCCATGTAGCTTAATTTATGTGGGAGAGACCACGATGGAACTGAGGGAAAGAATCAATAAACACAAAAGCACTATAAGAACAGGAGCTATTGACAAACCGGTTGCAAAACACTTCATTGACTGCAAACATTCCGTTAATCAACTAAGATTTCGAGTAATCGATAGCGTAGGGTATCTAAGAAGGGGTGGGGACAGGAAGGGAATACTTAGGAAAAAGGAGCTTAAGTGGATCCATACCCTTAGATCCCTTCAACCTTATGGTTTAAATTTAGAGTTCAATGTCGCATCCATCGATTGATATTGGTCAGTGTATTGCCCTCTCAAGTATAGGGACATCATGTTGTTTTTTATATGTGTTACACATCCCTATTACAATGATTATCAAATGTAAATGTTAAAATGCCTTTCATAGTATTTGATGTTCGATATATATGGATAATACATTATGCATATGATGATCTTACATGATTGCTCTGTGCTGCGTTGTATATTGTCTCCATCTCCGTAGATATGTGCATACTCTGATTGTTTTTTGATAATGGGGCGATCACTACTGTGATTCGTGATCGTATATTACACAATGCCGATCTACTCAGTCCTCTATATAGATTATGCACATTCCTACCCATTTTTCTATATTGATTATGCACATTCCTATATGGCAAGTAGCGCTGATCGCGGCGTCGCCGTTGCCATGGCTCCGATATCCGCACTGTGTCTCCATTGGCTGCGCTCTCCATGTGACCCACGAGATTGACGCACGGCTGTGCGCATCGTACTAGGAGTCACGTGATAGTCGCGCAGGCCATGACGACAATGATTGCTTCTAGTAGCTCATTGGTTGGAGACGCAGGTGCTGTTCGGAGTCATGGCGACGGATGATACTTCCGGTATGCAAAGTCGGCGAGTCGCGACTGTGCATTAGAATTGATAGCACGCCGAGGCGCACATTACGGATTTGGTGGTCATATCGATTGCAGTAAGTAGCAACTTGTACAGATGTACTCCATTATATATTGATTGGCTATGATGATGCAATGTGGGGTGTGTATTTTAATGTGGGGGGGTATATATATGCCTACCAGCATTGTTGTCATTAGGCTTGATAAAGACTGGTGAACAGTCGAAACGTTGCCGATTGTGTCTGGAGGTACGAATAAAATAATTTTTGATACTGCACCATGCTGCCGAAGCCATCTTCCTTTCTACATATGTATTCCAAGGCCTGATGGATCAAGGGCCTACGGCTAGGCTGCTGCATTGACCAACGCACTATCCTGAGACCACAAGGTGCTGCTTCTACACTTTAATCTCTACCTATACGGAGGATAAGTCATCAGTATCTCTAGCCCAAACAATGCCATTAAAGGGTTATTCTCATCTTAGACATTGGTGGCATATCACTGGAATATGTCAGCAATGTCAGATAGGTGCGAGACCCAATCCTATCTCTAGAACGGGACCCCCAAAGTGAGTGGAGAGCAGCCATGCATGCGAGGCCGCCCTACATTGATTTTCCATGGGACTGTGCAAAATAGCTGAGCACTGGCTCGGCTATCTCCAGCAGTCCCATAGAAGTGAATGGAGTGGTGGCTGCATTTGCACAGTGCGCTCTCCATTCCTTTCCAAAAATAGCCAAGAGCAATTGCTCCCACAGGAATGAATGGAAAGCGTGCAGCACATGAAGTGCATGGATAGTGCACTCTCTTTCACTTTTGGGGCTTCTTCTGGAGATAGGTATGGGTCTCAGAGGTGGGATCTGCACCTATCTGACTTTGAGGGCATATCCTACTGAAATGCCATCAAAGTCTGAGATGACACAACCTCTTTAACTTCTTTCATACTTTTGAGCATACACTTCTATTTTCGCTAGGTCTTCTTTGAATAAGAGAGATTTTTAAACTCATCAGCCATTAGGCTGGGCTAGTATGCCACTTTATTTTATATGTCATTATTTATTAACTTTTACACATTGTTTATCACTTGGATTTTTCATGCAGTTCCATTATGGATGTCCATCCTGGAGGTCTAAACAGGGTTTGTCGCTATCAAGTTTTTCACCCCGCTGCAACTTGACTACCCCGACTGGGGAAGCTAAATACCTACTCTTGGTGGCTCCTAGCGGATGCTGGGCTGCCTTTGATGAAGGTAGACCATTGATCCCTGATCTTTGCAGGTCTTTCTGGTCCAATGGTTTGGGAAAGGCTTTAGCAGTTCTTCTACTATCAAGAGGGCTTGTGATGAACACATTCCAATGCACTTGTTTTGAGAGTCCTCCAGTATGTTTCCATGGGTTGCACCCCAAGATAGTGTTTGTTTTTCCCTGACAATGCAATTTCTCTATAGAGTGGGGTCCTCCTTATGTACTTACCACTGAGTAACAAAGGGGATAGGACCAATCAGGGGTAGGGTTCATCTCTTCAATAGTGCAACTGCAGCCACAAAATCTGCCTCTATGAAATATACATTGCTGGTTGTTGACCTGCACACAAACCTACCACACACAAAGCCTTATTAAAATCACAATACAGAAAATCTTGACCCTCACTGCTTCTGTTTTGTGTGGACTCATGCAGTGTTTTTTTTAATCATTTTGCAGAGAAAGGGGTTACTTCAAAGAATCATACAATGAATTTTTGTATTGAAAGAAACTCTCATTTTAGGCTACTTTCAGATTAGCGTTCGGGGCTCCGCTTGTGAGCTCCGTTTGAAGGCTCTCACAAGCGGCCCCGAACGGATCCGTCCAGCCCTAATGCATTCTGAGTGGATGCGGATCCGCTCAGAATGCATCAGTCTGGCACCATTTGGCCTCCGCTCCGCTCAGCAGGCGGACACCTGAACGCTGCTTGCAACATTCGGGTGTCCGCCTGGCCGTGCAGAGGCAAATGGATCCGTCCAGACTTACAATGTAAGTCAATGGGGACGGATCAGTTTGAAGTTGACACAATATGGCTCAATTTTCAAACGGATCCGTCCCCCATTGACTTTCAATGTAAAGTCTGGACGGATCCGTCTGAGCAACTTTCACACTTAGAATTTTTTTAAAAAATATAATGCAGACGGATCCGTTCTGAACGGATCCCATCGTCTGCATTATATGAGCGGATCCGTCTGTGCAGACCCCAGATGGATCCGCTCTGAACGCAAGTGTGAAAGTAGCCTAAGACTAAGGCTACTTACTTTCACACTGGCGACAGCAGGGTCCGGCAGGCTGTTCCGGCGGGGGAACAGCCTGACGGATCCGTGCTACCGCTAGTCCACCGTGCCGCCGGAAGTCCACTCCTGCCCCATTTACTATAATGGGGGCGGGCCGGAGGTCCGGCCGCAGCATGGCGAACATGCCGAGAGGCAGCCGGACAAAAACTACAACATGCTGTGTTTTTTGTCCGGCTGCCTGTCGGCTTGTTTGCAGTGCTGCGGCCAGACCTCCGTCCCCATCATAGTGAATGAGGCCAGAGCGGACTTCCGGCGGCTGGGTGGACTAGCATGGATCCGGCAGGCTGTTCCCCCACCAGAACAGCCTGTTGGAAAAGGCTACCGCAAGTGTGAAAGTAGCCTAATTGTTACAAATACATAACAAGAACATCCGAAGATTACAATCCCGCTGCCGACATGCTGGATGACAATTCACTGGAATTAACATCAGGTTTAGTAAAGAATTTCCCAAATGTGTGCTTTAAACAAACATTTGCCTAATAAAATGTATTCACACAATCACAGAAGATAACTGACTTATTTAATCTGACACTTTATAACCAATTATGTACGAATGGTCAAGATTTGGTCAACATTGTTGGAAAGGTTGATCTCTGCTTAGTGTGATTATTCATAGAAAGCACTTTATTCATCGGTTCAGTTCATGAAAGCAGCATAGTGTGGGGAACAGAGCATGTCATAGAAGTAAAAAAAAAAAAGGGTTGGCCTGGACCTTCTGCCAAGTCATAATTATTACCGCAAGCTCCTGGAGCCCAATTCAAGACCTATACCTACCACTAAGGAAATCATTTTCATGATATGTCATGTCTCTATTGTACTAGAACTGAATCAATATGCACTATGAAGAATTAAAAATTGCCATCAGAGTTACAGTATATGCTCCCTCATGTGTCAGGCAGACATTTGGGCTCACAAGGTACTATAGCTTTAATGCATTGCAAAGGGGAAACGTATCTGAGGACAGACTGGTAATATAAATGTCATCTAGAAGTTAGAAAATGGGTAAAGTGTAAGTTGACCAAGTTACAGTATGTGCGGCTGCAAACACACAAAGCAACAGCACAATACATGTTCCCATCCATTAGCACTCTAAAAGGACTCACCTCTCCTTGGGCCTAAATGAATTCAGGGACAGTAGGGTCCCACTATATATTGCACTAATTAAGACAGCCCTGGAAAGATCGGTGGCTAGGTCCCCCACTATTCAGAAGAGCGGGGGTTCTGCTCCCCCTAAATCAATGCAGAGGCAGGCCGACCATAAACTTGGCTATAGGCAACTGTTCCATAGAGGGTGAATGGAGCAGGAGCTTGCATGCTTGACCTGCCTCATTTGGCTGCCTAAAGTGTACAGCCTTTAAGCATAGTTCACACATCAGTCTTTAGGTGAGTTTTAGATATATTTTTTTCAATCAGCAATTGTGCAGTACTCCAGAGCAGGGAGTACTTGCAAATTGTTTGTTATTTAATGCTCTGTATACCCAGCATGGTTATGGATAAAAGTGACAGAGTTAACCAACTCTGGCACAGCCCCTACAGGAAGCTTGAGTGTGGATCCTAGATCCACCCCTTGCTAGTTCTGGCCTGGAGATAGTGAGTGAAGAAGCAACTCCATATACTCCATTCCTCACAAGATTGGATTAAAGCTACAGATACTCACAAATAATCTCTGAAAGATCTACATTAGGCCTCTTTCACACTACAGTATGTCCATTTCAGTGTTTTGCGGTCCGTTTTTCACGGATCTGTTGTTCCGTTTTTTGCTTCCGTTGTGGTTCCATTTCCGTTCCGTTGTTCCGTTCCGTTTTTCCGTACGGCATATACAGTATACAGTAATTACATAGAAAAAATTGGGCTGGGCATAACATTTTCAATAGATGGTTCCGCAAAAAACGGAACGGATACGGAAGACATACGGATGCATTTCCGTATGTGTTCCGTTTTTTTTGCGGACCCATTGACTTGAATGGAGCCACGGACCGTGATTTGCGGCCAAATATAGGACATGTTCTATCTTTCAACGGAACGGAAAAACGGAAATACGGAAACGGAATGCATACGGAACACATTCAGTTTTTTTTGCGGAACCATTGAAATGAATGGTTCCGTATACGGACCGTATACGGAACGCAAAAAACGGACCGCAAAACGGAAAAAAAAAACGGTAGTGTGAAAGAGGCCTAAAAAAGAGAGATAAAAATGGGTGAAGAAATCTGCATGGCTCAGCAATGGAGTCAGTAAGGTATTCTGCTACATAAGCCATTAAGACTTTACTGCAGTGAGGGGAATACTGTTAGGACACCCTTCTCACTTGGAAACGACTTTGCAAATCGTATCTCTAAAACCTGTATGTCTCAGTTACAAATTACAGGCACAATTGAAAAAGTAAGATTACATGCCATAGATTCTGCAGGAAGAGACTTGAGAAACAGAGGAAAAAGTAGATTAATTTCCATCCTTGCTCAAAATCATACAAAACTATCTGGGAAGATTTGCACTGTATATTGTGGGAACTGTGGCTCATTTATTAAGACCTGAGTCGTAGACGCCGGTCTGAATAAGGCTCTGTGCTGTTGGTGAATCCGCCGAAGTTATGAAGAGGCACTGGCTTCTTCATAACTTCACTGCATCCACGCCGCTTATAATTGTAAGACAGCTGTCTTACATTTAGACCATTTTTTTGTCCTAAACCAGGCGTAGAAAATGGTAAATGAGATGGGCCCACTGTCCCGTCCACGCCCACACCACGCCACTTTTTTAGACCTGGCATGAGCGGGAAAAGTCACAGATTGTGTCGCAAAGGGCCTTTGCGCCGCAATCTGCACCAGAAATACGCAATCTGCGCTAGAAATATAAGCATATTTCTGGTTAATAAATGACCCCCTGTGTTTTTGCTATTTTTGGATGTACTACAACACCCATTTTTTACTACAGTTAAAGAGAGACGTTTATTCTGTTAAATCTGGCCTGGTTACTGAGTCCCACAACATATACTGACCATTTCACTCTACAAGCCCTGCCTTGGACCCATTAAAACACTTAAACGGTTTCTCCAGGCTCTCCTATATTGATGACCTATCCTCATTGAACAAGAAATTGATTTTACGGTAAGTACAAAAATCCAATTTTCTCGTTAATGGCATTGGGGGACACAGTACCATGGGACGTCCAAAAGCACCTCGAGGGTGGGATTGAAATCTCATGCAAAAAGAAGGGTGCACAGGTGCAGAAGAACCATGTGACCCAACAGGACCAGGAGGGACCCTAGCATGAAATGGTTCCAAAGAAAAAAGGACCCCAGGGGGGGAGAAAGGAGGGAGGGGGGAAGAGAGCAAGGCCCCCCCCCCCCTCTCCCAAAGGGATAAATACCTCCCCGCCTGGGGGAGAAGGGGATAAAGAAGGGGGAGTAGCACCCTGGACCCCCGAAAAAGTGGATGCCATCCCCGGCCACGAAAGGGGACCTAACCCGGGACCCCCGCTAATTCTGGAACAGGAATGCAGGGGAAATACTCACTGTCCGATGTCTTCGGGCACCGCAGGGTCACCCTATCGGCAGACTCAACACGGGGACCGTGGGAATGCCGGCATGCCACTGCGGATGCAGTCAATGGGGACTGGGTGACCGACGAGGCACCTGAGTACGCGCCCGCAGAGGGTGCAACTAAAGTTGCAGCCCACGATGGAGCACCCGCCTGCAGCAGGTGAAAACCTGCAGAAAAGAGAAAAAAGTTAAGATGAAAAAATCTAATAAAACAGCAGCAAGACCTGCAGGAAAATAGCAGGTCTGCCTCCTACGGACACTAGACTAAAACTGAATAGCCTAGTGCTGTGGAGAGGGTATAGCCCACCTGGGCGGAGCCAACCTTTTTTGATATCTAGTGCCTCCTAGTGGTAGCTGGGCATATACCCATGGTGCTGTGTCCCCCAATGCCATTAACGAGAAACTCTATTTTGTGAACAAGGCCTTAGTGTCAACTTGCAACAATGAATCAATAGAATAAATAATTTCTGATTCACCACAAAAATACACCCAACGCATTGTTCAATATATCATTAATAATATTTTATTTTTTTCATTGACATCTGATTGTTCCAAATTTTGCATAGTAAGTAGACTAAAAGAAAACTTGTCTACACACAGGTACCAGAAAATATATGCAACTGAACCAATACACAAATATATATATATATATTCTTCATGTAGCTCTATAAAGGCAGTTTTCTTAATAGAAGTTTGTATAAACATCTGTACAATTAAAAAAATGTCGATGTTAAACTCGGCCCTGTACATGTTAATGCATTCCTTTGTGTCCTGTATTACAAATTACTAACGTGCCTGTAATTACCGTGTACTATTCCAAATGTTTTCACAATAGCAACAATAATTTCTCTAAAAAATTTACAAATATACAAAATATTTATATTATTTTCAGTCAGTCTCAGTGCAAAGATATACATATAGTACATTGTGATAATTGTTCATAAAAATAGCAATTGGCATATTTTTTTTATTTAAAAAAAGGCAAAAAGTCTTCACCTAGAGGCTAAAAAGAGACTATTTTATAACAACATGAATGTTCTTGACCCATAGAAAAATATGTGCAAGAGTGTCTGACGATTCGGCGTTCCTAGTTGAAGAAATGGTTATACATCTGAGTCTTCCTTAACGAGATTGGCAGTGTCAATGAAAGTGTCCTCGGTGGGGGAGAAGGAGAAGTGTTGCTGCTCCTTTTTCTGAGGTTTTGGAAGAGGAGGAGGGGAGGTAAAGGGGGATGGGTCTTCCTCAGTTTCATTTTGTTGGTCTTTTTCCATCTGGAATAATGGAGAAGTGAATATATTATATTAAACAGTGTTATATTATATCATATCAAGCTCTTTCAGCACTCACACCTTGAATATGACATATTGCATCTAGTAGTGGTCTTCAATTTCTTACTTTCTAGTTCTTTTTAAACTAAAACTCCCATCATACCCTGACAGCCATAGGCATACTGGAGTTTGTAGTTTCAAAGTAGATGGAACAGCTGACAGTCATGAATGTTTGAACCCGTTAGTGACTGCCAATACATCTTTTTACAGTAGTCACTAAGGCAGTGATGGCGAACCTATGGCACGGGTGCCAGAGGCGGCACTCAGAGCCCTCTCTGTGGGCACCCGCACTGTAAAAAAAGTCTATGGTGTACCAATAGGCCTTAGACTTTTCCTGCCATTCATCAGCGCAGGGCGCACTATGAACAGCACAGGCAGCGCACTGAATGTAGGCAGACTATTATAGCTAAATGATAAAGTACATGGAAGACTGTATTGAACTATAGTATCCAGGTTAAATTGCCGTGTTGGCACGTTACGATAAATAAGTGAGTTTTGGGTTGCAGTTTGGGCACTCGGCCTCTAAAAGGTTCGACATCACTGCACTAAGGGGCCTAAGGGCTGTTTCACACCAGCGAGTCCATTGCGGGAATTACGCTCCGTGTGTGAGCGTGATCCTCCATTCTACTATTGCAGGAGCGCACGGCATTATCATGATTTATAATGCTATGCGCCTCGGCTTGACCTTACTTCTACAGAATCATACTTACATAAAGCTGTTGTATGGTTCTGCAGAAGTAAGGTCATGCAGAGGCACACAGCATTATAAATCATGATAATGCCGTGCGCTCCTGCAAGTCCAGAACTTAGGATCACGCTCACACAAGGAGTGTGATTCCCGCAATGGACTCGCCCATGTGCAACAGCTCTTAGGCTCGGCTGCCACCTATTTATGATTGAACTATCTATCTATCTAATATCTATCTATCAATCTATCTCATATCTCTTAAATATATCTAATAATAATAATGATAATAATAAAATGTATTTATATAGCGCCACAATATTCCGCAGCGCTTTACAAGTTTATAGGGTTCATATACAAAACAAAAATAACTGGATAATATGCAACTGAAACACTAGTAGTCAGGGCCCTGCCCTATTTCTTATATCTATCTATCTATCTATCTCTGTGTGTCTCTGTCTATCTAATCTTTCAATTGTCAATCTACTTAGGTAGTATAATACTTTTTTACATAAGCTAGCATTTGCTTTTTGCAGATGTAAAATGAGCAAATGTGGGCTGAGGCTCAGGTTCATTGATGACACATGAGTTCTCACCTTTCCTATATACCACGTAGAAAGGTGCTGTATCTGAATTGTGTTTCTTAAGAAAGATAGATTTTTTTTTCTATATTTATAAATAATTCCGGGCTGTTTAATTTATCTCGACAATGTTCTCAGAAGGACACCTTTACTCACCTCCGCATAGATTGGATTTTCAAAGTTTGTGCTTTGTTTAATCTTCCGTTTAAAGAAATTCCACTTTGATTCCTGCTGAGAAACATGAGATGAACACAGCGTCACTGAACACCGGCGGACAGAAATGTCTGGTACCAAAATACAATCCTCTGATAGAAGTGCTTATCAAAGGGAGAGTGCCGGGTATGGCGCTGCAAGCCTTCGTTGAACATGCTAACAGGAAATGCCAGGAAACAATAATATATGTGACTAGTAGTCGCCACCAGAGGAAAGGCATTTGTGATGTCAACATAGGAAGGGCATTAAGGCGGGATTCACATCACATTTTTGCCATCCGTTTAATGCATACAAAAAATGTATAAATTAAATGGATGCCTCAGACTGATGCCATACAGAGGCATTCATTCACCATAGAGTTCCACTGCAGAGTAGAAAAGCGTGGTATACTATAATGTTGTATCCTTTTTTCCCCAACCTATATGTTAGGGCTCATGCACCCGAAAACAGCGGGTCCACGATATATGAGCACCGGCCGTTTGTGCACTGCATTACGGAGGCGGACCATTCACTTAAATGGGTCCACAATCCGGAAGGTGCGGTGCAGAACAGAGGCATGGAACCCCACGGAAGCACTACAGAGCGCTTCCATGGAGTTTCTGTCCGTGCCTCCGCACAGCAACAAAGTAGTGCATGCACTACTTTTTTTGCGGTGTGGAATGTCGGATAGTCTATTAAGTTTTGATTTAAAGAAATACACACCAGTTACAAGTTATTGGCTCCAAAGGCAGCTCCAAATGAATTTTTGGCCCCACCAGAGAATCCTCTGGTACTATGATGGGCCAGTTCGACCATGGACACCATTATGTGTGTCTTATTTCTTCAAAGTGAATCTATACGGGCCACAGTACAGTAGGCCAGGCCTCTTTTTATATCCCCTCCTGCTTGTGAGGAGGCATAAACATCAGGTAGTCAACCACGGGATCCCCACTACCACCACCATATCCCCTTCCACATATAACCCCTACCACTCCACAGGGTCCCTGCCAGGTAATGTGTGTCACCTGTATTTTGACCACCCCAACTCCCGGCAATCACTTGATCACTTGTTGTTGTGTTGGGACAACCTCACTTTGTACCGAGTAATGTTTTTAATGGGAATAATTGTAACGTACCTCAACCTGAAGTGGTTCTGTGCTTGCTGAGGTCTGTGGGTTGTCAACAGAATACAGCGGGTTTTCAAAATTATCCTGTTTTTGTTCACTGCTTACTTCAGTCACCTGGAAATAAAAAGGAAGTTACTTCAGTGCCATCATCAATCAGGTCACTGACATGTACCCAACCTGCATCTCACACATAAAGATGACCGAGAAGAAGACACAGACACACCACTGATTATTATAAGGCTGAGGGGCAAAACATGTGAACCCAAGCTTTAAAAGATCCTTAAAAGAGGATCAGGGTAAAGAAAGATGGTAGTAGTTGGTTATGTTTATTCTACCTTATTAGACCCCAAACCATTATATTGTGAATGGAGACGACAGGCTTCAGATTCCACCCATGGCCCCTTCTGTATCATTTTACATATTTAGAATAATGAAGAAGATGCTAAATATCCCTACTGTTCATTTTAAAGGGTTGCCTTTCTTAAACAATTATATTTGTATGAAGGGTCCTCTGATGATATGCCAGTCATATGTAGTCCTGCTGCTAGGACACTCAGCAAACATCTATGGTTCTCCGCTGTGCCACCACAGGGGAAATAAGGCATTATGCATTGCCTATTACTGGCTGTGCACTTGAGCTGGGTCCTCCAAAGCAAGAAAAACTCTTTGCATCCTTTGTAGCTCTAGTCAATAGATGAGGACACCGAAAAGAGGACCCCAGTCTATTATACATTTTTTAAATTGTATAATCTCTTGGATATAGTATCCCATAGTCCAGTGGCCTCCAGTATAGAGTTAAGAACACTTGTAATGAAGAGTTGACATGAGTGTTTTTCACTGTCTACAAAATAGTTAAAATGGTTGGCCACATTCTGACTACTTGTGACCAATGTGTAAGTAAGATAACTACTATGACAATTGTTAATACAGCGTTTGTTGATATTCTGTGAAGTTTTTCTATATTTCATAAGTCATGCCCCTTTTTAGGCAGATCTACTATGTTGTCCACACAGAGGTCCTGTCCATAAAATGGCCGCTGATGGAGGGTCATGTGACTCCATGTGATGTATCCTGCCGTTAAACACCCTGCACCTGCACTAAACTCCCAACAGTGCAAATTAGGGATGGCAGGTCCAGTGTATTTGAACAGATGGCGCCATCACATGAATATGATTTGCTTGGTCACATGACCCTCCATCAGCAGCCATTTTATGGACTAGACCTCTGTGTAGACAGCACACAAGACTTGGTAAACAAAGGGGGCATACCTTATGAAATATAGAAAATGGTGCAGAATTTCAACTAAGGCTATATTAGTAAGTGTCATATAATCATCTTTTATAAACATTGGTCAATAGAAACCAGAAATTGGCCAACCCCTTTAACTTCTGTAGAAAATACAATTGTATGTGTGTGTGTGTGCTGGACCAGGTAGCCGGAAATGAGGGAGTTTGTTTCTTGGCTAATGCAAAGTGTGAGATGCGAAATCTAAGCCTAGAATGGGCAAATGGACCCCTGCTTGTAAAAACTGAACTTTTCCCCGTCTACTACAAGGAGGGAGTTACAGAAAATGTCTTATTCAACATTCATTGTACTTGCCCCTTTAATACTTTACTGTCCAGGCACATACTAGGGACAACAAAATGGGGTTCACACATGTTGAGGGCAGTCAACACCAAGTGCGTTACATTTCCCGCATACGCTCAAGGAAGTAGAGACTTGTAAATGTTAGATTTTCTGATATTTTCTCCTTTGTATCTTATATAACTCTTTAAGTTATCATTTTGTTTTGTTTTATGTTTTGCAAGCACTGCACTTTTTTGTAGTAAAGCTTTAAACTTAAAGGGAACCTGTCACCATGATTTTGCGCATAGAGCTGGGGACATGGGCTGCTAGATGGCCACTAGCACATCTGCAATACCCAGTCCCCATAGCTCTGTGTGCTTTTAGTGTGTTAAAAAACAGTTTTGAGCGATATGCAAATGACCTGATATGAGTCCTGTAGCCGGAGATGAGTCAAGCGGAAAGAAGCCCAGCACCGCCCCGCGTCCTCCGAATCTCCTCCTTGCTGGCTGACGTCACAGAGCTGGAGCGCCGAAATATCACGATGCGCGAGCTAGAGCATGCGCAGTGTCGGCATCATGTTCATTCCCTGTACTGGCATCAGCACAGGGAATGAACTACGCACGCGCTAGCACGCGCATCGCGAGATTTCGGCGCTCCAGCTCTGTGACGTCAGCCAGCAAGGAGGAGATTCGGAGGACGCGGGGCGGTGCTGGGCTCCTTTCCGCTTGACTCATCTCCGGCTCCAGGACTCATATTAGGTCATTTGCATATCGATCAAAACTGTTTTTTAACACAATAAAAGCGCAGAGAGCTATGGGGACTGGGTATTGCAGATGTGCTAGCGGCCATCTAGCAGCCCATGTCCCCAGCTCTATGCACAAAATCCTGGTGACAGGTTCCCTTTAAATGTTAGTCCTTGTTTGCCCTAAGAATCCATAGCCTTTCAAAGAATGTCTAATGCCTGAAAACAATGTGTGTCTGTGTGGCATCTCATCAGCCCTAACAACGGGTGTTTATTTGGGGGGTGTGGACTGTGCGGTGTTAAATAACAGTTTGTAGCGTGAGAGGAAGGTGGGTGCAATATTGAGTTAGTGGAGATAGGTTAACCCCTTCCACTGGGACTGTGCATACATGGTAGTCCCCACATTATAATGTATCAGGAGAGGCACTAGACGTCTTACATCTGGCGGCTGGCTGATGTTCACCACGCTGACACCACTTTCTCCAGTGTGTGAGTACATGGGATTCTCATATGTAACTGGCTCCTTCCCAGCATCCAGAGTGAAAGTTTCGCTCTAAAAGACAAAATATTATGTACAGATGTAGCAAATGTTATCTTTACTGCACACTACTCTGTTTGAGTCTAATAACTTAACGTTAGAACGGCACGCTTCACAAATAGCATAGCACACCATGGCACAATGCTCAATAGAGTATCATACCGAAAGATGGTGCTTACTACATCTGTATCAACCACTGTGTAGTATAACAACCAAATTAACTACATTAAAAATTACCTTTGCAGAGCAATTATCAGCAAATAAGCAAAACAAAAAAAATGCATAAAAAACATACTGCACTGTGTGAACAAGGCTGAATAAACAGGGGAATGCACAGGTAACCTCGGTAAATCACTATATTGTTACTATTTTCCAGACTTACCATTTGCATTACTCTATCTATAGAAGACTCCGCACCAAATCCAGATACCCCAATCTCCATGCTGACATCAGCTCCAGACCGGAACGTTACACCATTGCCATTTTCTGTTGATTTCACAAGTGCACTTAAACTATAATGTAAAAAGACAATGGTCAGTTCTCACGACAACTCTGCGTAATACAGAAATGTAGTTATGATCTTTCATGTTCCTAAAACTCAAACCATGGAAACCTCGGACATTTTATACGTTACTAGACCATATAGCCTAGGAAATGCAACTACATTAATAGACCTCGATTAGAAACTGAACCGACCTTGGGAACTTAGGGAGAGCCGGCAAAAGTTTTCCTGTCCGTCTGTAATTGAAGAGACCGCCAACCACCAAAGCACAGATAATAATGACCAAAATGACGGTGAGGAGCACTGCGATTGCCGCTAGAAAAGAAATTGTAATATTTTAATATATTTATATACATACAGCAAAATAATCTAAAATACAAAGGATGGGAAATATGATAAAAATGAGAAATACCAGTTCCTGGAAGGATGCCGGTACTATACGCCATGTTGCAATAGCTTCCCGAATACCCAGTTGTGCACCTAGAAGTGATAAGTGATGTTGAGAAGAATTAAGAAAGAATATTAAAGAGGTTGTCCTAACTTAGACATTTATGGCATATCCACAAGACATGCTGCGAATGTCTGATAGATGCAGATGCCAAATTCGGGACCTGGGCCCAGTGGCGTACATAGGGAAGTAAGGGCCCCATAGCAAGGATCATACCAGGCCCCCCACACAGGACAGAGGGGTTTCTGCCTAAACCCTTTTCAACGACCCTTGGGCCATTTTTCACTGCCTCATTTGCTAAAAGTTGTTCCTTTAGAGGGTAGAGTCCTGACCAAGTTTTCACCTCCAGTAGAAGAGGAGATGATCCCAACTAAGACTGGGCCCCCTCTTGCCCTTGGTCCCATGGCAGTTGCATGGGCTGCCGCTATGGTAGTTACGCTCCTGCTTGCGCTTATCTTCAAAAGGGGGGATCTGCCTGGTGATGGGGCTGCTATGAACACAGAGGTGGCTGCACATTCACCTCTAACAGGCTGCTGGGGGTAAGTCTATAATTACCACAGTATGTGTGTATCCATCACCATGCTGCGACTATCAGAATTTATTTGAACTACACAGATACTTAGGAGAATACAGTTATCTACATAGAAGCCATCAGACAAAACTTACTTGCATTTTGGAAGCCCCATTTCATCAAAATAGCACGTTCCTCCATGCATACATCTGCATGCCGGCGGCATAGTTGGAGGGGGTTCAATAGCTAAGAAAATGGAAAGCCATGCATGTTAGTAAGCAGTCCATGCACTTATTATGCATCAGAAGCAGGGGCTGGAGTCTACTACACTGCATGTGACACTGAGAACCCCCACAATTCGGATAATAGTCATTGCAAGGTTTCAATTTATAATACAAAAATGAATGTGATAAAAGAAGGGAAGCTCGTAGATGAAATAACATTGCATTATACAGGTTTGTGGCGACAAGGCAGCAATTAGCGATAAGCTTTGCGTGCTATAGTCCCATAAACCCGTGTTTGTTAGTGTCATTTCAGTACCAGGTATACCTGTGCAAAAAGGTAGACAAAGATAACTGTAACAAAATAATAAAGTAATGAAAGAGTCAAACGTTTATACAGTACTGTCTCATAGAGCCATAAGACGTCCTGCTGTAGTGACACCTACTGGTAAGAAAAGGTAGTGCTGTAAATAATAAACGCTTAAATATTACATCAGGTTGGTAAGTCGGACAGTCCCAGCACTTTTCTTCTCCCTATCACTCAGATTTGTACAAAGAAACCAGTGACATCAATGAAATCTGATAGACCAGAAATATGTAATATTATCACTAGAATTACATTTTAGTAATTTGGGAGTTAGTGTTTTATAGTTAATTTACATCATATAGAACATGCAGTGCTATTGCTATTTCTATTTTTTTTAGAAGATTATAATTTACCTAATATATCATTTCCTTTATAACTATAGCGTTTCTAATACCTGCATCACACTCAGTGGTACTGCCATCCATGAACTGGGTCCCTTGAGGGCAGGAACATGTATAGCCTCCTGGTCTCAGTAAGCACAGGTGGGAGCAGATGTCTTTGCAGCGGTTAGAAACTAAATAAGACAAAAAAAATTATAAAATAATAATTCTACGTCGGAATAATACTCTACGAGTCTCGTAGCTGGCGCATGCGCAATGCGATGCCCGGTCCTGGCAGGGCATCGCAATACCTACTGCGCATGCGCCGGCTACGAATTTGTCCGCGCAGCCGCAATGGAAAAGGCGAGGGGAGGGGAGTAAACGGGCGGGCACAGGCACAAGGAGGGCAGGGTTATGAGCCGTTAGGGAGGTCCGGTCTTGGGCTCGGAAGATTGAGACACCGCCCTGGGCACTTGAGAGGGCTCGTTTACACAATCTTCAAAGTTCATTTTTGGCAGAAAGAAGACTCGGTTATATGCAACAAAGGTACAGTTTTTAACTGCTGGGTGGCACATATAACGCTATAGGATCTGTCTAATATGGTCAAATGTGGTGACAGACTCCCTTTAAACAGAAGGAAACACAGCGTCTGGTGATGTCCATGAGCTCAAGACTCCAGGCAATCATTGCCAACAAATGGGTTTTCAACCAAGTATTAGAAATTTACATTTTATGTACAATTATTTAATTTGTTAAAAATTACTTTTGAGCCCCTGAAATGAAGGGATTGGGTTTAAAAAATTATTTAGTTCCTCACATTTTTATACAATCATTTTGTTTAACCGACTGAATTAAAGCTGAAAGTCTGAACTTCAATTGCGTCTGAATTGTTCTGTTTAAAATCCATTGTGGTAATGTACAGAACAGTAAGGCTGGTTTCACACGGGCGTGACGGGTTTGATCCAGATGCGTTCAGTGAAAATGCTGCGATTTTGGCACTAAAACAAGTCAGTTTTGTCTGCGATTGCGTTTAGTTGTTCAGTTTTTTCCGCGCGGGTGCAATGCGTTTTGATGCGTTTTTCACGCGCGTGATAAAAAACTGAATGTTTACAAACAACGTCTCTTAGCAACCATCAGTGAAAAACGCATCGCACCCGCACTTGCTTGCGGATGCACTGCGTTTTTCACGCAGCCCCATTCACTTCTATGGGGCCTGTCCTGCGTTACAAACGCAGACTATAGAACATGCTGCGATTTCAAAGCATTGCAGAAGTGATGCGTGAAAGAAAATGCTCATGTACACAGACCCATTGAAATGAATGGGTCAGGATTCAGTGCGGGTGCTATGCATTCACGTCACGCATGGCACCCGCGCGGAAATCGCGCTCGTGTGAAAGGGACCTAATTAGAAAAATTTTGTATCTGTCCAAATATATATGGACCTAACTGTAGATAACCCGAACCTTGTATGCCAAACTTGAAACACAAGTTCGCTCATCCCTATCTATGGCCAGTCTCCTTAAGGGAACACACCCTCAATCATTTCTGCTGGAAGATGCTTATTCTGAAACACTGCAATGAAAACTATTTAATGATACGTTCAATTACCTGTGCGGTTGTAACGATGTGAGTGGTATATTCGCACTTGAGTCAGCCATGGGTTAATTGTTAAGGACTTTAACCTTAGGTCCAGTACCAAACTTATTTTTCTTCCACACTTCACCCTTCTCCTTTGTTGTCCAGTACAGGATGGCCTTCAAACACATCCAGGCTGTAAGGGTTGCCGAGATCTTTTAACCGGATAAAGATAAAAAAGAATTTGTTTTCTTAGAATGAAGAACTAACCATCTACAAATATTGAAAGAATAGATTTTCTACACTTTTGGGCATCAGGAATGCTGGATTGTATGCTTCAGTACGGGATGGACAAATGTGGATAAATGCAGGAAAGTAGGTAGATGGTAGTATGGTGCACCAGTCCGAGGAGGGAAACAAATTACATGGACATCTGCACATCTGAGCGGATAGCTGAAGGGATAACTAACAACAGATTTGTTCTCACCTCCACGTAAAACTGTCTGTCTGTCTGAGCCATCAGGTTTAATAGATTCAATGACGTTCTCCTTGGAGTCACTCCAGTAGATTCTGTTGTTGTTGATGTAGTCAATAGTGATTCCAGTTGGCCAACCAAGTTCTTCTGAGACCAGAACCTGTCTCTGCTGCCCGTCCATCCAGGCTTGCTCAATCTTAGGCTGTCTTCCCCAGTCTGTCCAATACATAATTCTGTAAGAAGCCACATATTATGTTAAAAGAGTTGTTTGCTTTGGATAATCTCTTTTGTCAGAAGGATCCCCCAACGTTTATCAAAAGGTATCTGGATGCTGGGACCCTGTGATGTTCTCCAGTGCTATCTCATCATACTGCCCATAGCTGCCACAAGAAAGCTCCCAATAGGGCTGACAGGGATTCTAGGTGACACATGCACAAAGTGCATGATCAACCGACCCATCAGAATGACAGGTGTCATATATAAAATAACAATACATAATAATTTCTATGAATATCCTAAACTACCATTGTGACCCAGCTGCCTTGTACTACTCCTATAGTGTTAGCCAGTGATTTCTCTTTGATCACCAACATTTTGGTGTTTGTTTGACTACTCTTCTGTATACTCTCCCGCAATACTTGTAAGGTGGCGTGTACACAGCTAGGACACCTTTGACTTGAATTAGTAAAATAAAAATTTTCCCTGGTACTGCATACTCAAATTTCCTGTTACCAATTGTTATGGCAGTGGGTGTGAAACCACTCTGCTAACCAATGTATTTGTCTTTGGGGGTAAAGCAAAGGGCGTAGCTAAAGGCTCATGGGCCCTGGTGCAAGAGTTCAGCTTGGGCCCCCCATCCCTCATTGCTTTGTGGCCAGGGGCAGGGAAGCACATTGACTTCCTGCTGCCTGAGGCAAAAATTTAAACTGCACCCCCCACCATGCCAAATTCTTGACCTAACCCCTTCCCTCCAGCCAGAGGTGTAACTTGACCAGCATGGACCTTCTATAAAACAGGTGTCTTCTCATGTGGTACAAGGGTCTTTGGGGCCCCTCAGGCTCCTGGGCCCGGTAGCGACTGCTACCACTGCACCCCCTATAGCTACGCCCCTGGTATTCACCCATTAATCCCCGTACAGGGATCTGGACTTCGTTGCAGGTAATGTACCAGCCACTACCTCTTGGAGTAGTCTCCATTGGCTGCTGATTCACGGGAGTCAAGAGATACCGATGCAAAGCAACAAATCGACAGGAAAAACTCATAGTCAGTAACAGGCCGGGGTCAGGGCAGACAGAGGAGGTTCAGAACCAGGAACCAAGCTGGAAGATGACAGCAAGAGGTGGATCTGGCCTGATTGGTAAGTGTATCACCAATATCTGGAGCGTCCCTGCTACCCTTCCAGATGAATTTAGAGTTTTATTTATTTTATCATTGTGCATAGCAAATCTAGTCTTCAACTATTCACCTCTTGTCTGATTCCACTTCAGCTAGTCATTATCTAGGGAGTCAATCATAGAAGCCGCTAAGTACTAAGCTCAACAGAGTGTTTTCAGCCCTTACTAAAGTTGCATAAAAGGGGGGTGATATAGGTGCAATTGTGCCGAGTGGTTGCTTCTCTCCCAGGGTGTTGAAGACATCAGATCATTACAGACACTGAGAAATCACCTGTAATCAGTGGAGGGATCCAGTGGCAAGTGTTCAATTCTCCTGCAGCGCCACCGCAGGAGAAATAAGGGATTACGAAAATTCCCTTTAAAATCCTCAGCCTGTTTGTGTAATGCAATTATGTGCTGCTATAGATACTCACTAATAGATGATAGTTCTGAATAGAAGTTCTCCACTAGTTAGCCAGGGCTTATAAATGTGTTTTCTAAACCTCAAACCAAAGAGAGTTCCAATGCAAAAGAAATCCCCCATTAAACTATGAAGTGACACGTATGAACAACCTTTAGGTCCAACTTAGATGGTAGTAATAGCTTACCCCAGCTCTGGATTGACAGCAATGGCGGCTGGCTGGTCCACTTGAGTGTAAATAAGCCACTTTCTATATCTTCCATCCAGTTTTGCTACTTCTATACGATTTGTTCCAGCATCAGTCCAATAAATGTGTCTAATTAGTAATAGAAGGAATATTGATTGGTTTAGACGTGCCAAGTGTTTTTCCATTCTTGGTTCAGATTACATTTTGTCACTGAGCGGATCAGCTTGACAGTAAGTATAAGGCCTCAATTAGTAAAATAATTTATAAATGCATTTACAAGTCAGCAAAAATTCTTCAAACTGAGCCAAATGTATAAAGTTAGTACAAGCAGCAACTTTCTGGTCACATTGGGCCTTCCGAACTTTAGAAGCAAAGGAGGTGCCATCAGCTCCCACTGATCCTGAGGATGAAGCGGCCATCAGTGTGGGGGCCCTGTAGGTCCTTCACAGCTTTTTTCATGCACTTTGACCCTCCGGACCACATCAGGATGGGAACACAGACATTGATGATAATAAATAGTTAGAGCTTGGATACAATACCTTCCAACCCAGTCCACGGCTAGTCCATCTGGATTCACAATGTAGCGCAAGTTCATATCGACATCCTTTACCATATTATTACCATAATCCTCAAAGGTAGGTATATAAGCCCGCCTGATGGATCCAAACTCAGAGCCCTGCCCACGAATGCTGTAGTATACAACACCTTTTGGACAAAGAAAACATAATGTGGCAATATATTAGCAAAGAGGCAAAAACAAACAAACAATGGAATTGACTGAAATAATAATAGAAGTAATAACTGCACGGTCATATCGATAATCAGTATTATTATTATATGTCATTGAATGTCAAAGTCATCTGGCCTTCATTAGTTGGAACTACAAGTCCCAGCATATATTGTTGGCCTGTGGCGTGCATGGACCTAGGTCAAGCTCATCTTAACAAAGTTTATACATAACACAGAATTGAGCCAGCGGCGGCTAGTAAATGCTGAAGATATGTGGGCCATCTAAAATGAAAAATAAAGAAACTTTTACCAACTTTGTATTGGTTAAGAATATCTTACCGTTCTGTGTATGCAGCTCCTTTGCAGATTTATGTGTATCTATGGTATCAGCTTCCAAACACATTGTGTCGAGCCTGATCCTGCAGTCACACTATGGAATATTGGATAGGAAAAAGTTGGAAACGGACAGAAGGCGCATGACTGCAGGATCGGACTACACAAAGTGTCTTGCAGTCTGTTACCCAGGAGACGCATAGATCTGCGGAGGAGCTGCAAACACAAAACAGTGTCGCTCATTTTAGGTCCATATGCACACTTGTGTTGTGGCTTCCTTTCATAATGGAATCCACAACCCTCTGCTAGATCTGTTATATGGCCGATACCTCAGTGCTGGATGACTCGGGGGTTGTTGGGTTCGGCCATGGTGTATAACAGAATCTGTGACATCACCTCCAACGCAGATGTTAAACTGGGGCTTTAATGCATCAAGGCAATAACAAAAATTTCTTGCAAAGAGGTTGTATGTTTCAAACCTATTCCCTAATCACAGGACAACGGGATAAGAGTCTGATCAACAGGAATCCGACCGCTGGGACTCTCACCAATCATGAGAACGAGGGTCCTGAGTGGCAGTCGAGTTTCCTCTCCATTCACTGGATTTGTCCTTTCTTTGACATAGATGAATGAAGTAGCAACTTGCCTGGTTGGCTTCACCTCCCTGCATATGAGGAGGCGACAAACCCCCCATCTTATGATCAGCAAGAGTCCCAGCAGTCAGGCCCCCACGATTAGGGCATTTATTCCCTAACCTGTGTATAGGGGAAAAGTTAAAAACTTGGCGACCCCCTTTAAAAGAAGCCCTCGTGGTCACGTGAGTTTTGCAAACGTAAAAACTGTTTACTGTGATGTAAAGCAATGGTAGCTTATCTGTGGAAGATGTAATAACATTGTATTGATAATTTCATTGCAAGCAGAGCTTTTTGTTATAATGTCGATGATATTATTTTTGAGACTTCAAGTCATATTTCTCATCTTGGAAAACCGCTGCCCCCTTGTGGGCCAGAATGTATCTTTGTAAACTACGTACATGCATTGCAGCAACAACACGATCAAGGAATATAATGACTATATTACTAGATCGGTGGGGGTCCTACCCCCATGATCATGAGAATCTGGGCCCCAAACCCCATGGAGCCGACCTAAAATGCACAGAGCAGGTGGTTAGAAATGCGCACAGCCGCTCCATTCATTTCTATGGGAGATTTGCGTAAATAGGCGAGTACAGCATTATTGGTAGGCGGGGGGCACTATTATGTCATTTGCATTGGGGCCCAGGATCTTCACCTCTCTAGATGTATGGATTTTGTTAACATAGTCACACTTACTGAGGTCTATTCCCTCAGGATCCCAGTCATAGTCCAAGGCTTGGATGTGCTGCTGATTCTCAATATAATCGAAGTATTGCTCGGAAGATAGATTGTATCTCCTTATCCGTACATTGTCCGGCAGCAGCAGAATCGGGGGGTTACCTGTGATATAAAATAAATACAAGAAACCATATAGCGATAAGAAGACACTATAGACAGCATGTTATATTAATGTGGCCACCCCTACAGGGTGCCTAAAGAAAAGCACTCCTATACGTGGTACTTCACATTATCATTGTACAATGCTGTAACATAATTATGGTCCAGGAGAAGACAACCCCACCTGGAGATGACGTAAATCTATCCCCTTACGGGATGATTTACAAATAACCTGTTAGATCTTATTAAATGATATGATATGGATCAGGGGCAGATTGGCCATGGACCTTACAGGGAAATTTCCTGTTGGGCCAATGCCCAAGAGGCCGCCTAAGGCCCTATCTCTGCCGTTGGCTGGGTACATAATCAGCTATCAGTGGTAAGGTACTCATGTACCCGGCCAGCGACAAGCCCTCCTGAACTCAACTATGTCCTGCATCTCTCCTCCTGGGCCCCCTGCTCCATATCTTAATCAGAGACAACTGGAGGAGGAGGTGAGAAAATGGCCTCTATTGATAGGCCAACTCAGAGGGACAGCTTTTGGAGCAATATATTGTGCGGCACTGTGGTATTTTGTACTATTTTGTATATATATATATACGGTTTATTGGTATAAGGAGCAGCCAACTACTTTATTGGTTCGGACCTATCACACCAAAAATAAGCTGGACCGTGCTGGCATCAAATGCATTGGAGAAGTGACACCATTAGACCAGTGGTGACCTCTTATACATCTGTTCTCACCCTCAGCTGCACATTGTTTTCCATGTTCGTCTCCAACGGATCGAAATCCTTCAGCGCAGAAACATTCATAACTTCCTTTGGAGTTCCTACAGTCTTGTGGACACATTCCATATATATCGCACTCATTAATATCTGAAAATAGAAAGAGGGCAGGTTTGTAAGGAGCAGAAGAACATAGTCCATATGGCCTGGCACTGCACTGCTTACCGTCACACTGGCATAGTGTTTGGCTGAGCCAATCATTAGAGGCAGCGTACTGCATACAGGTTTATACAGCTGAGTGTATTACTTGCTGTACAAATCCACATGCAGTGAGCACCCCCTAGTGGTGGCTGTATATAGCCATACTTTTGTCGCTTGACTGAAAAAAGGATTTAAAGGGGGATTCCCATCTGGACATTTATGGCATATGCTAGTCCCACCTTTAGAACCCACTCCTATGTCAAGAATCAGTCCTCATCATATGCAACAGGAAATGGAAAGCACAACATTCTCCATTCAGCCTTAATGAGATTTTGGAAAATAGCCAAGAAAAAAAAAGCATGGAGCCAATAAACTTTTTAAAAATTGTGGAATTAACTCTAACAAAGAAATAGCACACGGGATGGGGCTCTCAAGTGATTTGTGTGAACGCTCCTGAATGCATTAATCTAGTATTTTGTAATGGGTGACCCTGCAATCTAGGATGGATTGTAGTTACCAGCAGGGGGGCCACAATAGATTACCTAAAAATACACTTTAAAGGGATATTCCTATCTTATAACGTGATGGTATATCAGTAGAATATGCCTTAAAGGGGTTGTCTCACCTAAGACATTAATAGCATATTGGTAGGATATGCCACCAATGTCAGATATATCTGCAGAACAGGACCCCCGAAGTGAACGGAGAGCAGCTACGTATGCTCATCGTTCTCTATTAATTTCTATCAGAGTTCCAAAAATAGACAAGCGCTCACTACAGCAGTCCTATAGAGGTGAATGAAGCAGTAGTCTCGCTTGCGCTGTGCCCTCACCATTGACTCCTATAGGACTTCTGAAAATAGTGGCTTGCGCTAGCTCGGCTATTTTTGGTACTCCCATAGAAATAAATGGAGAGCACGCCATGCATGTGCAGTGTGCCCTCCTTCGTTTTGAGGGCCCCGTTCTCTTAGATAGGTGGGACCTGCACCTATCGGACATTGGTGGCATATCCTAACGATATGCCACCAATGTCTGAGGTGACACCTTTATGATTAGTAAGGGGGGTCTGACCTCTGGGATCCCTACTGATCCTGAGAATAAAGGAGACTTAGTACTGGTTTAGCTCTGTGTTGAATTTTAAGTTTTTCCTGCCCAGCGACCCGACTGTGCAGGAACTTCACTTGGCCCTTTCCCTTGAAAGGATAGCATGTCCTATCTGTTAGGCTACTTTCACACTTGCGTTAAACTTTTCCGGCACTGAGTTCCGTCCTAGGGGCTCAATACCGGAAAAAAACTGATCAGTTTTATCCTAATGCATTCTGAATGGAGAGCAATCAGCATCAGGATGTCTTCAGTTCAATCACTGAGAAAATTCCGTCCAAAATTCCGGAACACTTGCCGGAATGCCGGCATTATTTTACATTGAAATGCATTAATGCCGTATCCGGCCCCAAGTGTTCCGGAAAAATGGATCTGGTTTTGCGGTCTGCGCATGCGCAGACCTTTACAAATGTGAAAAAGATAAATACCGGATCTGTTTTTCCGGATGACAACTAGAGAAAGGGATCCAGTATTGCAATGCATTTGTGAGACGGATCCGCATCCGGATCTGTCTACAAATGGTATCCGTTTGCATACAGATTGCCGGAATCCAGCAACGCAAGTGTGAAAGTAGCCTTACCTTACATCTGGTGGCATTAGAGGCCCAGCTTTCTTTTCTTTTTAGAAAGAGAGAGAATTTGCATCTATTCTTTTCCAGAGCAGCACTGCATGGCCTATAAGACTCCTTACACGTATTAGGTGCTCTCCATAATCCATAGGAGAAACAATACACCCAGGATCCCATCAATTAGCACCATGACAATAACCCTTTGATGACACAGAATCCAGATTATCCCAACATGTCCCTTTGCTATCATTCAAATCATCAGAGGCCACGTACCATCACAAGAATTGCGATCGCTCTCGCTGGCCTTGTACCCTGGTCGGCAGGAACAGATAAATCCCCCTTCAGCTAGGTTGGTGCAGTTATGTTCACAGATGTTTTCTCCACAGTGACGTCCAGTACCTACGTCTACAGAAATATAAAAAACACATAAATGTCCGCTTCCACGAGTCACAAAGGACGAAGAAACCACTGTTCAGTCTGACCCTGCAGATCTCCTCCCATCTGTCTGCAGGACCGGCCACAGGGCTTGTCTCTAGTCTGTACCTAAGGAGAAGCCTAGATCTGCAGGGAGCTGTAGATGCAAAACGACAGAGGATTTTTAATTTAGACTATTTGCAAATCCGATCATCTATGGTCGACTTTTAGGCTGGGCCTGCACGACAACAGCAAGTCTCAAACTATTCATGCATCTGGAGCTGTGAAATCACTGAAAAGTTGCAGTCAAGTCACACTCAACTTGCCTTGTGGTTTCACAACACTCGAAAGTCCCAGCACGTTACATTGTGATCCCATGCCATGTGACCAGCATGTAGCCCCAGTCTTAAAGGGGGTGTCTCACTTCAGCAGATTGCATTTATCATGTAGAGAATGTTAATACAAGGCAATAATACAAGTTAATACGAGCCACTTACTAATGTATTGTGATTGTCCATATTGCTTCCTGCTGGCTTCATTAATTTTTCCATCACATTATACCCTGTTCGTTTCTATGGTTATGGTCACCCTGAAATCCAGTAGCGGTGGTCGTGCTTCCTCACTATGGGAAAAAGAGCCAGTCTATGCTCACACCCATGGTCCTGGCCACCAGAGAGCCTGAGCTTTTTCCTATAGTGTGCAAGCACGACCACTGCTGCTGGATCGCAGGGTGGTCGTAACCATAGAAATGAGCAGTGTGTAATGCGATGGAAAAATGAATCCAGCCAGCAAAGGACGGAATATGGACAATCACAAGTACATTAGTAAGTGCCTTGTATTAACTTTCTCTACATGATAAATGCCATTTGTTGAAGTAAGACGACAACTTTAAGGGCTCTATAAATACCAGACAGATATGATAAATTTGCAAGTGATTATATGACCTGCCAACGCTCCTGAGATGTCTGTCTTAGTAGACATTGTGCCATTTCTCACTTAGGCCTCTTGCACACGACCGTATGGCTTTTTCAGTATTTTGCAGTCCGCAAAAAAAGGATCCGCAAAAAATACGGATGACGTCCGTGTGCATTCCGTTTTTTGCAGAACGGAACAGCTGGCCCCTGATAGAACAGTCCTATCCTTGTCCGTTATGCGGACAATAATAGGACATGTTCTATCTTTGAACGGCACGGAAAAATGGAATTATGGAAACGGAAGGTACCTTCCATTTTTTTGCGGATCTATTGAAATTAATGGTTCCATATACAGTCCGTATACGGAATGCAAAAACCGGAACGTAAACGAAAAAAAAACGTTCATGTGCAAGAGGCCTAAAAAGGATTTTCTGAGAGTTTTTACTGAGGACCTTTATGTGGTGTGCCCCTATAGAGGCTGTCATTGTCAGCGCTGACTGAAATGGTAACGCCCAGTTGTAAATTTACCCATATATTTCGAGAAGGAATAATACAACGAAGCATTCTGAGAAATACTTCCACATTCCCAAAAAAACTTTGATGGGAAAAAAAACTGGAATAGTATTAATAAATATGTGAATGACAGATACACTTACTGCACCCAATTTCATCCGAGCTATCCCCACAGTCATCATAGTTATCGCACACATAGTGGTGGGGGATGCAGTGGGAGTTGCCACACTTGTATTCATCCTCTGTGCATGGTCTTGGGGTGGGAGGTCTGCCTGTAGACACAAGATGGGATTTCATGGTTAGGATCCTACTTTTACGTTTGAAAGCAATGGAAATGATAGTATACATGGAGATGATAAAAACTAGAAATAACAAAAAAAGAGGTAGAGGTAAAGTTAGACAAAGTGAATTTAACATTGCTTATCTATTTACAATAAAATCATGTTGTGAATAGTGAATTTCTTAAAATTCGTTTCAGATCTGATTTGAATTTGTAGTCAGATTTATTTCGGTCCAAATAAATTCATCCAAAATCAAAAATGCTCCAAGTGCCCTGAAAAGTTGTGTATTAGGGCTCTTTCACACGAGCGGATCCCGAAGGGTAATCCGCTGCGTGAAAGAGATCCAAGCCCCGTTCGGACAGCAGAGACACGGAGAATTAACATGACTGATAATGCTCCGTGCCTCGATGTGATCTTTTTACTACAAAATCATAGTGACAACTTTATCTCACTGTGATTTTGTAGTAAAGAGGTCACAGAGAGGCTCGGAGCATTATCAGTCATGGTAATGCTTCGTGTCTCTGCTGTCCGGAACGGGGTTTGGCACTCTATAACGCAGCGGATTACCCGCACACGCATCCGCTCGTGTGAAAGAGCCCTAAGACACTCTAAGGCAGGCATCTCAAACTCGCGGCCCTCCAGCTGTTGTAAAACTACAACTCCCACAACGCCCTGCTGTAGGCTGATACCTGTAGGCTGTCCGAGCATGCTGGGAGTTGTAGTTTTGCAACAGCTGGAGGGCCGCGAGTTTGAGATGCCTGCTCTAAGGTCTCCTTGGACTGTATCCAACCCCTTTGCGTTACTGATGCCATGACAGCATTAGTAATGTGATAAGTATGGCTTTGAGTAAAGGGATGGGAGCCGGCGGTAACAAGCAGTCTAGTTAATAACACACCGCACTGTGTTAAAAAATGGTCCAAAAATGATAGGTTGACTGATCTGTAAAATGCTGGCCGACAAAATCTCAAACGTTTTGGATTCGCCAACATTTTTATTTTGGGGAAAATTTGTAACAAATGCAACTTGTGTTAAATCGATTCGCTCTTCTGTGTGGCTTACAAGTCGCATTGCTGGCGTGATATATTAAATGAAAATGCGGTAAGCTGCCAGAAGAAACTTACATTGCTCCTCAGTCTCATCGCTTCCGTCGCCACAATCGTCCACGGTGTTGCATACCTCATGTCTGTAGATGCAACGGTTGTTGCTACATCGAAATCGGAAGGGAGGCTCACAAGGGATGTCCACTGCAAATAGAAACGAGGCTTAGAACACGTGACGGGATCACCGACTACCCCAGAAATCTCCACACACAGGATTATACTTACGGCAAAGGTTCAGTTCTTCATCAGAATCATCTCCGCAGTCATCGTCTCCATCACACTTCCAGTATGGCAAGATGCAGATATGGTTCCTACACTCAAACATGGATGGAGGGCAGTACGTTCCATTTGGAAAGCGGGTTGCTAAGATGATAGATAGTAATACAGTAAATGCCTTGAGCTCGAGTCTAGTTATATAGAAAGTGACTTATGTCATAAATAAGGCATAATCAATCGTGAAGGTACTGGGGGAGATTTACTAAAACTGACCTTGTGTCCTTCACCCCTCCAGATCAACAGAGCACATGAGAAAAATAACCTGGAAGGGGTTGTCTGGTTTACATCTATAAATGACCCATCCTTAGCATAGGTCATCAATATCAGATTGGTGGGGGCCTGACACCCGAAACACCCCCACTGATCAGTTCTTTTGGGCAGCCACGACCCTGGTAAGTATACAATCTATGGATCTGAATCTCATATTAATAAACTATCCTGAGAATAGGTCATTAATATCGGTAGCCTGGACAGCCCCTTTAAGGCCTGAAACAATGTCCAGTACAATGTAAAAAGACAGATGCTATAGAGAAAAATCTGTGCGTACAATACGATAGAGCATGCTACAGATCCGCAACAGGTTCTATAAGGGACAGAATATTTGCCATATTCATTGCAGCTAAATCCATATGTGTGACGGTAGCCTGAAGAACACTAAGCTTGATGGATAACTTTTGTATATCTGCTCTGCACCTGATTCTGAACCTATTTACCGTCTCAGGCTATGAGAAGGCTTTCACACGAGCGTATTTGCAATTCCGTATATTTTATGTACCGGAATCCGCTGCTAATGTTAATGAATAGAGCTATTCACATGGGCGTATAATTTCCATCAGTATTTGAAATCCGCAGCATGTCCGCAGTTTGTAAGTACTTGTTTCCAAATATGCCCATTATAGTCTCTGGGAGTGCATCAAAAATGCAGGGAGGAAGGAATATGCATATAAATCCTAATGAAATACTGATGATAATACTGATGACAATACTGATGGTATATCATCTGGAATCTGTGCCTAAGGGAAGATTGGGAACTTAAAGTGGCCCTGGAAAAAACATAAAAGTGGCCCCATGTTGTAGGCTGGTCCAACTTGACAGAAGAAGGGGCAACACAAGCAGTGATGGTCAGTTCGCAGTGTTCACCAGCGAACACATGCGGGCTGCCATCTTTAGTAAGGTAGACTCACCCGTCCGGCAATGCACAGGTGAGCCCTTACCTGTGCCTGGAGCCGTTCTGAAATTAAATGCAGTCACAGGAGCAGGCAGTTCCGAGAACAGCTCGATGAAGGCCCCCGGCGGCTGTTCTCGGAACTGCCTGCTCCCGGTGACTGCATTTGATTTCAGACCGCCTCCCGGCACGGGTAAGGGCTTACCTGTGCATCGCCGGATGGGTGAGTCTACCTTACTAAAGAAGGCAGCCTGCATGTGTTCGCTTGCGAACACTGCGAACTGACCATCACTGAACACAAGTAGCCAGGGCCTGCAATACCATAGTGCAGCACAACATACCGCCCAAGCAGAATCAAATACCACAGTGTAGCACAAAATACTGCCTCCCTCATCACATTATCCAACTGTATCAATGTCCTGAGGATTATAATACAGTTTAGATCAGGAGGGAACTTGTGGCCGTTAAGCATCAGATCATTATGCACCTGGCCTGTGGCCAACAGGAGGGCTTGAGTACCCCCCCCCCCCCCCCCCCCCGGGAATTGGCCCACAGGGAGATTTCCCTGTAAGATCTATGGCCAATCTACCCATCTGTGCCTAATTCAGAGCCAGAATATGGATGGACTTCAATATGCTCTTGTGAAAGCGGCCTTTGTAAAGAAATGATTGATATCAAGTCCAGAAAAAAGAAATCGCCACCATGATTTAAAACCTTAGCTCCTCCTGTACTGTTCATACGAGCAACACTTTGAGATGCCATCTAGTGGACAGAATTGTGACCACATGCTTAAAAAGTTCTTGGTTCTTGGTTCCATTAATGCCCAGTTTCAATTTGACTGTACTTGGGTGAAATAATGCCTCAAAAACAGTTAAAATTAAACAAGCGTGAATAATGAGAAATTGTCCTACAACCAATTAACTCTTCGTGTCATTTTTAGAGTAATTACACAAGCTGCGGTGCCTGCATACTGATGATAGAACATGGTTTTTTAACTTCATAATTTCTATTGAAACATTTCTCATTCTAATGAATTCCTAATTATCCCCAATCCTGTTTTTAAATTGCATGTTGCCTAGCAGAATACAATTATATTTGTATTTTATTACCCTAGTACTATCTATTTCTATAATACCACAACAGCTCTTTATATGCACATTATATACGTGAAAGCTTCCCTTTACTCACTCTATTATGGCTTCATTATGAATTTTTAGAGGTTCACTGAAACCTCCCAAACTTACTATCAAAATTACTCTATTCTGTAAAAAATGTTAACACGGGAGCTTCTGGTTTTGTGAAAGTTTGTTTCTGCTTTCCTTGACAGAATTTGATCCAATTTTTGGCATAAATATAAGCTTCCACACAGTGCTATGAACGTATGGCCAAATGGCTGCATGCAACAAAATTGCGCAGTCATTGGCTACCATGAGTCGTGGTGGTTTAGCCATATGTGGACAGCCGCATGGTCTAACTAGACCCATTTTATAGTTGCCATCTAGTTGTCTAGATTAAACTCATCTGAAGCCATTGAGTTCTTTGAGGCTGATGATCAATTATGTATGGGGACTACTGACGCTGGGTTCAGACCTGAGCGTCCGCGATGGAGCGCTCTGTATGCGCGATTGTACGGGCGTTTGCAATCGCGCATACAGAGACAAGCGAACGCCCATTGTCGCGCGTTCCCGGAAGTCTATGTACGTCAACGCGCGACAAGACTCCCCAAAGAAGCTCATGTACTTCTTGGGGCGTCAGCCGTTTTACAGCGCGATCGTACGCGCTGGAAAACGCCCAGGTGAGAACCATTCCCATAGGGAATCATTGGTTCTTGCCTGTTGAGCGTTTTACAGCGCGTAGGAACGCGCTGTAAAACGCTCAGGTCTGAACCCAGCCTTATGGCATATCCACAATATCCGCTGTCAGGACAAAAATAAAATAAAAAATACCTGACAGGTTGGATTTCCTGGGAGATAAGTAGCCACATGGTCGATACACAGGGCAATGATTGGGAACAAATCCACTGAACTTTTGACTGCAGTAACATTGAAAATATGAAGTCCCAAGGACACATCGATACTTACGGCAAGTTATTTCATCTGAAAAGTCTAGACAGTCAGCTGTTCCATCACATCTAAATCGCTCAGAGACACAATGTCCACTATTACATTGGAAATACCCAGGATGGCAGGTCCTCATGTCTACAACAGAACAAAAATGCATCGCTATGTCAGAAATAATATATCAATGGTGAAAAGCCGCCCCAGGAGAATAGATCAGGATCAAATACATTATTTGCTCATGTAAATATAGTTTAAACGTCATTTTACAGTCTATTTAGATGTCAGTCAATTTATAAATACATTACATAACAGATCGTATTATTCAGAGCTGCATTCACAAATCTACTGGCTGTCATTGGAAACAGTCAACAGGCTTGTTGTCAGACACACCCCTAATAGTTCAGCTGAAATACAAGTGGTTATTTTTTTTCCTATATTAGATTACTATGCAGTGCCTGCTGTAAAAGATGTTCTTCCCTGAATATAACTCGATAGAATAAGCCTCGACAAGGACATTGAGCAGGCAAGAAATGAAAGATTTGTGCTCTAAAGCTTACCGAAGTTTAGTATATTAGGATCTATACAATATATGTGCAGTGTCCTACTGCTATGCCAGTGCTTGCCCTGCAAATGGGTTTTACATGCAATTTGAAGTGTATGCTGCAACAAGATCAACAATGTGATTTACTATGTAATTCTGCATTTTCCTGGAAAAGGCAGATAAAAATGAATAGCCACTAGGTGGAGCTGTATACTTTCCCTAATAGGAAGGAGAAGTAAGAACAGTCTAGGGACAGACATGGATGCTTGGATAGCTGTGAAATCAGAAAGATTCTGTGTAGAGACAGTGAAATTATGTCTGGACAATGATGTAGAAGCAAAGATATTTTTTGGGAAGCATGCCAGTGCAGAAAGGAGGTGCGAGTAGAAGCTCTGTGGAGGTAAACTGCTTCACAATAATCTTATAGACTCCATAGCAGACACTGACCAGAAAGAGAGAGACTTCCAGCCCTGGACAAGCTTAAACAAGACAAAATCTGGATATGCCCACCATACTACACCCGTATTCTAGATGCCCATGCAAAGGTCAGCTAGAGAAATGCAGTGTGAGGAAAAATCACTTAGCCTGTTAACTTTAACTGCAGCAGTGTACCCTGTATGAACTGTGGAAATTGCACTCTGTGTACGAACTGCCAGTCCATGCATGCTGAAAACTGTATTTGATGTGCTTGAACTTGTTCTACTGAATAATTGTCTAATGATTGCCACCTTCACCGATGCAGAAAATCCTGACTTCCACGTAACAAGTCCTCACCATCAATGGTGCCCAAATCTCCATCAGACAGGAGAAACCCCAGAACCAGGGTGTGCCTTAAAGGTAAGAAAGGTGCGCCCCTCCCATCACTGCACAGCCCAGGGGAGTGTCAGAGTAACTTCATCCAGTATTCTTGCAACTATCACTCCTATGCTCTCCTGGCCTCGCTGCATATGCATTTACAAAGTTACTCAACTCTGTATGTAGAATTATCTTATATACAAACTGTAAACTAGACTGCAAGATCAGCTGCTTGCAGCTCTACCATGGTCAAAATGGCAATGAAACAAAATGAGAGAGACACGTGCTCATTACAGTCACAAAGCATCCCTGCAGAATCCCGATATGTGCTATTTACACACCGCAATCTCTCTCATCTGAGTTATCTTCACAGTCATTGTCGTGATCACAGAGCCAGCGGCTGGGAATACAGTGAAGATTATCACATCGGAATTCACTTTCTGTGCACTCCCGGGGGCCTGCAATAAGCATTTGACAGTTAATAGGTGGACACGTATTCAGACACATGTGCTGACACTTGTACAGCAATTTCTCTCACTCGGAGAATCATTGCTTTTTTTCTAAGGCTACTTTCACACTAGTGAAACGCTTCCGTTACTGATAATACAACCATCTGCATCCGCTATGAACGGACCCGGTTGTATAATCTTTAACACAGCCATGACGGATCCATCATGAACTGCACTGAAAGTCAATGGGGGACGGATCAATTTTCTATTGTGTCAGAGAAAACTGATCCGTCCCCATTGACTTGCATTGTGGGTCATGACGAACCGTTCTCTCCGGTATGAGAATGGAACGGAATGCATTTTAGAGAACTCTGTTCTGTTCAGTTACGTTTTGTCCCCATTAACAATGAATAGGGACAAAACAATAGCTGTTTTTTTCCAGTATTGAGACCCTATGACGGATCTCAATACCTGACGGATCTCAATACCGGAAAATATTAACGCTAATGTGAAAGTAGCCTAACTCAATGTAGTTCAGAGCTGAGTTTGTAATGTGACACAGTCCATGGTTTCACACAGCACTTGTCAAAGATTTTAATTTTCTGACAGTTTAAAATAAAATGTACATCAGAGGTCTGGAAACCCCATGCACATGAGGCGAAAATATCAGCGAGGGTTTAATGCCAAATTATTGCAGGTCTGCAGCATGCCCATTATGTTGCAGATTTTCAGTGTGGATTTTGCCACGCCTGCGCCCGCTATTAGGCTCCAATCACACGTCCGTGGTGTGTTGCGGACCCGCGAATTGCGGATCCACAACCCCCCTATAGAAATGCCTATTCTTGTCCGCAGCTGCGGACAAGAATAGGACATGTTCTATCTTTTGCGGAGCTGCGGACCCGAAGATTCGGGGCCGCGCTCCGCAATTGCGGATGCAGACAGCACACTGTGTGCTGTCTGCATCCATTCCGTCCCCATAGAGAATGAATGGGTCTGCACCCGTTCTGCAAAATTGCGGAACGGATGCGGACCCATTTTGCGGACGTGTGAATGGAGCCTTACACAGTGTTTCAGGAAACAAAAATACCCTGAATGATTCCATCATCCCATTTACAACAGCATAACATCTGGCTAGAGCAGTAATAAACAGTAATAACAAAAATTAGCGATATCTGCCAAAGGAAATAAAAAAATGATGAAAATAAAAATAAAAATTCCAGTTCATTGGGTAAATAAAACCAAAATACATATTTTATCTATGGTATAAAATGGGACCAAACGGGTCTATAACTGCTACATTCCTGTTACTCTTCGCTCAAACAACACAAAAATCTGAGGATATAACAAAACCGAACAACTCAAATCAAGCTACTCACTGCAGTTGCGCTCATCAGATCCATCCCCACAGTCATCATCTCCATCGCATTTCCAACGCAGAGGAATACAGCGGTGATTTTCACAGCGAAAGTCCCCGAGTGGATCACATGTTCTCTGTTCTGCAAATTCCAATCATTCACAGGTAGGATTTGCTGGTTCAATGACCGTAATGATTATACAAGTATTTTGTTAAGCTCTAAATGGTTTAATAGTCATTGGCATACAGCCCTGGAGAAAAAATACAGGCTCATTTCTTTTTGAAGGGAACCACCGACTTTGCTTCATGAGGCTTGTCCCAATAACAACGAACTGAACGTTAATAAAATAATTCATCTTTTTGACTTTGATTGAGTCAGACTGGTGGAAAGAGAAGACATTAACGTTGCTTATATAGCCCCGACATACTCTGACTGGCACCAGTCCGTTCCTGACCCAGATGGGGCTCACAATTTAATTTCCCTCTTAGAAACACAAGAGATGATATCATATAAAGCCAATATCTATCAGTAAGTTTTTATAGTGTGGGGGGGGGGGGGGGTGGAACCATCACAGACACACAGGACCTACACATTATGTACAGTCATGTGAAAAAATTAGGACACCCTTTGAAAGCATGTGGTTTTTTGTAACATTTTTAATAAAAGGTTATTTCATCTCCGTTTCAACAATACAGAGAGATTAAAGTAATACAACTAAACAAAGAAAACTGAAGAAAAGTCTTTTCAAGATCTTCTGTAAATGTCATTCTACAAAAATGCCTATTCTAACTGAGGAAAAAGATAGGACACCCTCACATGTATTCCCTCTTAAATTGGCTCAGATCTCACACAGGTATATCACACCAGGTGCACATAATTAGTAGATCGTTACTCTGCATGTTGAATGAGGCTTGCCCTATTTAAACCTCAGACATTTAGTTTGGTGTGCTCCTGACTGTTGAAGTGAGAGTGAGCACCATGGTGAGAGCAAAAGAGCTGTCAGAGGACTTCAGAAAAAAGATTGTAGCAGCCTATGAGTCTGGGAAGGGATTTAAAAAGATCTCAAAAGATTTTGAAATCAGCCATTCCACTGTCCGGAAGATAGTCTACAAGTGGAGGGCTTTCAAAACAACTGCCAACATGCCCAGGACTGGTCGCCCCAGCAAGTTCACCCCAAGAGCAGACCGCAAGATGCTAAAAGAGGTCTCCAAAAACCCTAAAGTGTCATCTCGAGAACTACAGCAGGCTCTGGCTACTGTTGATGTAGAAGTACATGCCTCTACAATCAGAAAGAGACTGTACAAGTTTAACTTGCATGGGAGGTGTGCAAGGAGGAAACCTTTGCTTTCCAAGAGAAACATCGAGGCCAGACTGACATTTGCCAGAGATAAAGTTGACAAAGACCAGGACTTCTGGAATAATGTTCTTTGGACAGATGAGTCCAAAATTGAATTATTTGGACACAACAGCAGAGGACATGTTTGGCGTAAACCAAACACAGCATTCCAAGAAAAGAACCTCATACCAACTGTGAAGCATGGAGGTGGAAGTGTCATGGTTTGGGGCTGCTTTGCTGCAGCAGGACCTGGTCAGCTCACCATCATAGAATCCACGATGAATTCTACTGTGTATCAGAAGGTGCTTGAAGAACATGTGAGACCATCAGTTAGAAAATTAAAGCTGAAGCGGAACTGGACCATGCAACATGACAATGACCCAAAACATACTAGTAAATCAACCAAAGATTGGCTGAAAAAGAAGAAATGGAGAGTCCTGGAATGGCCAAGTCAAAGTCCAGATTTGAATCCCATTGAGATGCTGTGGGGTGACTTGAAAAGGGCTGTACGTGCAAGAAACCCCTCAAACATCTCACAGCTGAAAAAGTTCTGCATTGAGGAGTGGGGTAAAATTTCCTCAGACCGATGTCGAAGACTGGTAGATGGCTACAAGAACCGTCTCACTGCAGTTATTTCAGCCAAAGGAGGTAACACTCGCTATTAGGGGCAAGGGTGTCCTATCTTTTTCCTCAGTTAGAATAGGCATTTTTGTAGAATGACATTTACAGAAGATCTTGAAAAGACTTTTCTTCAGTTTTCTTTGTTTAGTTGGATTACTTTAATCTCTCTGTATTGTTGAAACGGAGATGAAATAACCTTTTATTAAAAATGTTACAAAAAACCACATGCTTTCAAAGGGTGTCCTAATTTTTTCACATGACTGTATGGCTGGGGATGAATATTTGGGTTGTTCTCTTTTGAGATCTTTGGATGTTCTTGTCTGGTTAAAATTTATTCGATTCCTGTGTGATCTAACCAGCTCTTAGGCCCCCTTCACACGGGCGTCGCGGGTTATGGCCGGATGCATTCAGGGTGCATTGCGGGAAACCCATGCGAGTAGGCACGCAATTGCAGTTAGTTTTGTCTGCGATTGTGTTCCGTTGTTCATTTTTTTCCATGCGAGTGCAATGCGCTTTGCACGTGTTTGAGAAAAAACTGAATGTGGTACCCAGACCCGAACCCGGACTTCTTCACTGAAGTTCGGGTTTGGTGTTCTGTAGATTTTATTATTTTCTATTATGACAATGTTTTAATAAAAAAATATTAATAACAATAATAAAAATCCAGCCTCCATAACACCTACTTTATCTGACTTCTATGTTGGAAGAAAATGGAAAAGGTACGCATATTTCACCAGACAGCTGCTATAAATTCATAGATAAATGAATTACCTTCACATAGTATATTATAAATCTGGCTGTTTGCAGTCACCACTAGGGGGAGCTAAGTCCATAGGAATGTATACAATGACCATTAATACTAATAGAAGATGTACATAATTTATTTTATTTGCGCTCCCCCTAGTATTGGCTGCCAGAAAATGTAGTGAATCTATATTCAGGACCTCATCCAATAGAAGACCAAAAAAAATCTCACTTACCACAATTTTCTTCATCAGAGTTATCTCTACAGTCATCAAAGCCATTGCAAACAGCCCAAAGTGGGATGCATCGATAGTTTGTCTTGCAGGAAAAGTCAGTGTGATTGTCACAGCGATAAGCAGGACCCACTGAAAGCAGATTGTAGAAAACTCAGTGAGATTTAAATATCATCTCCTAATGTCTACTTATTTTTTTAAAGGAGTTTTCTGAGATTTTGATACGGATTACATGATTGGCATCACTTCTATGAGGCTGAGTGCGATACCAAGCACAGCTGCTACACAATGTATGGTAAGCTGTGAGAAGGCCGTAGTGCTCACAGGAGTGCAGCTGCTTTCTCAAACTGCTGATCGGAGGAGGTCCCGGGTGTCGGACCTCCACCGATCAGATACTAGTGACCTATTCTGAGGATAGGTCATCAGTATCAAAATCTCAGAAAAAGGATTATTGCAAATTATTGCTCTCCACCCATATTTCTTCGTATTTCATATTTAAAGGGGTCTTCTGAATGTTTTATACTGAAGACCTATCCTCAGGAACAAGTCATCAGCATCTGATGGGTGGGGACCCAAATCTTGGCACTCCCATGATCAGCTGGTTGAGGAGGCTGAGGCTCTCTGGTAAGCACCACGGGCTCCATACAGCTTACCAAGCACAGCACCATCCATTGGCCCTAAGGGTGTGTGACCAGTGCAAACTAACAAGATGCAACAACAGGTTGCAACTAACAGGGTGCACAATTTGCTACTACTTTATAGGGGTTGTCTCACGTCCAACATTGGTGACATAATGCTTAGAGCCACCAAAGAGAACAAGAGCTTACTGGCTATGTGGTAGTGCCAAAAATAGCTGGCTTGGCCAATTCCGGCAGTTCTATAGTAGTACATGGAGCAGTGGCTGCACTTGTGCGGTGTGCGCTCCATTCATTTCTAAGGGACTTCTGAAAATAGTCAAGTTCGCCCTCTGCTATTTTCGGCACTCCCATATAAATGAATGGAGGGAAGCCACAAATTTGTGGTCTGCTCTCCTTCACTTTTGGGCACCCCGTTTTAGAGATAGAGGAGTCTCAGAGGTGGGACCCAAACTTATCTGACATTGGTGGCATGTCCTCGCAATATGCCACCAGTGTTGGAGTTGAAACAACCTTTGTGATGAGCACCAATAGCCTGGTATATTGGGCCATATGTGGCAACACTAGATAATGTATATCTGATATGTAATTGCTATTTTATTAGGAACATGGAATCGTTCTTACTGCACTCCTGAATGGGCTCATCTGAATGGTCCCCACAATCATTGTCCACGTCACACTTCCAGCTCTGAGGGATGCAGCGTCCATTGTTGCATTTGAATTGTCCAGGATTGCAGGTTCTGGTGGCGCAGTGGGTGCTGTCTTCATCTGAGTTGTCACCGCAATCATCCTCTGTGTCGCACTGCCATGCCTCGGGGATACAGCGCTTGTTGGCACACTGCCACTGGTGGTCATCACATTGGTGAGTGGCTGCATGAAAGTCAACAACAAGAATTCTTAAGGAAGCAGAAAGAAAAAGCATCTGACATATAATCGGAGTGAGAATGGTTACCACTAACATCTATAAATTATTGTCATTAGCATTAACACATCATTCTATACAGAACACACCAAATAATGTCCCCTTCATGTCCCTCCGCTTACCACAAAGCATTGGATCTTCATCAGAGTTATCTGGACAATCTTGGACGGTGTTACACAAGAAGTGAGAACTTGTGCAGTTTCCATCATTGCACTGGAAATGTCCCACAGGGCAGTAACGATGAGGACAGGTAGGTGGCTCATCTGAGCCATCCCTGCAGTCTCGCTGCCCATCACATTTCCACCAGATCGGGATACATCTTTAGAGGGATGAAAAAAAAACAATTAATGACAGACACAGACCAGAGAATGGTCAGGTATGGACATCATGTGAATGGCTTTATTTCAGGTTTAGTAAGAGAAATAATAAGTGAATCAAGTCTTAAGGTGACGTGCTTACCTTTCACTGTCGGAACATAAAAACTGGGTACTGGAGCAGGAAGGAAGGCAGCGAATTACATTTCCAAACTGCATGGCCAGGAAATTGTCTGGACATTCACACGTGTACCCTTGGCCTCCTTCTTTAATGAGACACAAGTGGGAGCAGCCTCCGTTGTTTCGGCCGCAGGGATTGTTCACTAGAATGAGACAACATATCAGTACAGTTAAATATAGGCTACACTGCTAGTGATTTTATCTCAAAGAGGTCCTACATACAGCCAGGTCCATAAAAATTTGGACATCTACACAATTCTAACATTTTTGGCTCTATACACCACCACAATGGTTTTAAATTGAAACGAACAAGATGTGCTTTACCTGCAGACTGTCAGCTTTAATTTGAGGGTATTTACATCCAAATCAGGTGAACGGTGCAGGAATTACAACAGTTTGCATATGTGCCTCCCACTTGTTAAGGGACCAAACGTAATGGGACAGAATAATAATCATAAATCAAACTTTCACTTTTTAATACTTGGTTGCAAATCCTTTGCAGTCAATTACAGCCTGAAGTCTGGAACGCATAGACATCACCAGACGCTGGGTTTCATCCCTGGTGATGCTCTGCCAGGCCTCTACTGCAACTGTCTTCAGTTCCTGCTTGTTCTTGGGGTATTTTCCCTTCAGTTTTGTCTTCAGCAAGAGAAATGCATGCTCAATCGGATTCAGGTCAGGTGATTGGCTTGGCCATTGCATAACATTCCACTTCTTTCCCTTAAAAAACTCTTTGGTTGCTTTTGCAGTATGCTTTGGGTCATTGTCCATCTGCACTGTGAAGCGCCGTCCAATGAGTTCTGAAGCATTTGGCTGAATATGAGCAGATAATATTGCCTGAAACACTTCAGAATTCATCCTGCTGCTTTTGTCAGCTGTCACATCATCAATAAATACAAGAGAACCAGTTCCATTGGCAGCCATACATGCCCACGCCATGACACTACCACCACCATGCTTCACTGATGAGGTGGTATGCTTAGGATCATGAGCAATTCCTTTCCTTCTCCATACTCTTCTCTTCCCATCACTCTGGTACAAGTTGATCTTGGTCTCATCTGTCCATAGGATGTTGTTCCAGATTACTTCTGAGGCATTTGGCGCCATATACAGGCTTTTTCTCCCCTCCTGTGTCTTCACTGATAGTGACAGCTCTTTGGATCACATCTTGAAAGTTGACAGCAACAGATTCCAAATGCAAATAGCACACTTGGAATTAACTCTGGACCTTTTATCTGCTCATTGTAATTGGGATAATGAGGGAATAACACACACCTGGCCATGGAACAGCTGAGAAGCCAACTGTCCCATTAATTTTGGTCCCTTAATAAGTGGGAGGCACATATGCAAACTGTTGTAATTCCTGCACCGTTCACCTGATTTGGATGTAAATACCCTCAAATTAAAGCTGACAGTCTGCAGTTAAAGCACATCTTGTTTGTTTCATTTCAAATCCATTGTGGTGGTGTATAGAGCCAAAAATGTTAGAATTGTGTTGGTGTCCCAGTATTTATGGACCTGACTGTAAGTCAGTCATCGGCAGGTGCTGGAGAAGCTCTCTTGGTGGCCAAGGAAATGTCCCCCCACCCTCAGTCCATAAAGTTCAGCATGATAACCATCAAATATAAATGCATAGTATGTTATGTCAATGGGAGTGTTACAAGCTATGCTCCCCGGGAATAGTATGCAAAACAGCTCCCCTCCAGAAGTAAGAAGTATGACAACCACAAGGAGATACAGGGGGAGAAGATTTATCTAGGCTGGTGGTCCTTATGTCAGTCCTCTTCTCCTTTGCTCTGCAGAGTGATGAGCCTAATTTATTAAGTGGAAGATGCCGCTTAACAAATTAGGCACATCTCTGGCACTCTGTGCCCTAGAAACTGAAATTTACGCTAGATAGGGGTTGTCATTGACTTGAGATATCGTTTATGCCAGTTTCTGGATTAAATGAAAGTAAATTTGTAAAGCCCTGCCACTCCTGCTAAGCTCTGCCCCTGTTCTCGCCACTTTAGAAAAGTGGCTCAAAACGCTAAGGGGAAGATCTTTCCACCTTTCATTTTCCAAAGGAACTGAGAAAAATTAATGGTGGAATCTGATAGATTGCTATAGTCAACTAAGCCAGTTCTACTTTACACTAGTTTGATAAATTTCCCCTTAAAAGTTGTAAATTATGGCACACATATGGCATGCACCATAACTTGCGGCTTTTTAATGCCAAAAAGTGACGCTAAATCATTGATAAATCTCTCCCAAAACCTTCCAAGAACTGCTTGAAATGCATCTCACTCAGCCATCCAGAACCGTACTCCACATGGATGAGAGCAAAAACTCAGAAACAGCAGTCTACAGATGGGTGTCTCTATAATGGATCAGATACTGGCTTACAGAGTAGCTACCTGTAGGTGGCACTAGAGAGGCAAGTTTCTTCCCTCTGTAGGAGTGTGCGCGTGTAACATTTATATATGCATGTCCAGTCTATTGCTATGTGTACAGTATATCTATAGGTATACTTTTTTATGGGAACACAGTCCTAATGGTAGAACTAATGGCCCTATTTTGCACAAGGCCTCATGCATATGTTTTACGACAGATCTTTGCTGTATGAATCTATAATATGGCTTCCATAGTCTTCTTTGAGCCCATATTTTACCTCTGTACACCAGTTTTGAGAATCTGTGAATCGGCATGCTCTGTGGTATGCCATACAAAGAAGGTATTATACAGCACCTCATAAAGGCATCGTACTGTTGGGCGCAGGGTGCATGCAGATCCACAAGGCAGACCCATGCCGACGCCATCATGAGTCCTAGCAGTACCAGAAAAATAAAAGTGCTGCATTTCTCCTAAATAGCCTTTTCTACCCTGTATTTCAATTATAAACTAATCAATGGGCACTCACTAGTATAATTAATGCCTAGGGACCATTTTTTCTTGACATGTGCAGGGACAACAGAAGTAATGCCTTACTGCAGTACTAAATACCACCCTAGCAGAAACAAATACCACAGTACCACAAGTGCAGCACAAAATAATGCTCCGGCAGAACCAAACACCGTACTGCCTCCCTGCTGCAGGATTCAAGGGTATCACCATCCTAAGGAAGCTATACAGCTGAAATCAGGATGGCACCTGCGGACCCCGGCCAGGTACGTAAGTACCTAATGCTCCTAGCATTAATTAATTCTGAGAGCATCAGATCGTTATGTACCCCAGCCATCGGCCGTCAGGAGGGCTCTGGCGGCTCCCCAGACCGGGAAATTTCCCTGTAGGGTCTATAGACAGTCTGTCCCTGCCCACAATAGTCCAGTAGCAGTACCTACCTATAGGCTGCCTGTAAGGATGATACACATGAATATCAAATGGCCTGTGCGTGGTGTTGACTAGCATGGTTCTTCCGGACCCATTGTATTTATTTCCCTTTTCCACCGTTCTCGTGTTCCAGTCGGTCCAATATATGGTATCTTCAAATACAGTGATAGCAAAAGGGTGAGGGAGGTTTCCGTCATACACAGAGTGCCGGTGTCTACCATCCAGGTCCGAATACCTATAGAACGAGTGCAAAAGGAAAACTACTGAGGCAAATGTCTAAAGAAAGACAGGTCTGCATCTTCTGGCAATAGACAATAGATGCAAAATACTGTAAGGTTACATTACAATTAAATATGTGTTCCGAGCATGGGACGTGACACAAGGCATAGACACCAGGAGCGTGGCCAAGTCACCGCCTGAAAGACTGGTTTACAGAGGCATCTCAGCCACAGACAGCACACGAATAAGTCATAAATCATACTGCATTTAAGAGACTTGCAACTTTTAAAGAATAAAAAAATAAAATAAATGGAGACCCTCAGTAAACAGACAGGGACCGACATACCATTGGTGTAGTCTATAGGTGGGGAGGGGGCTTGAAATTACTGATACATTTTTTATCCATTAGACAAAGGATTGACTACACAGTCATAGAACGGGACAAGGAGCACTATGATGAACCTCTCATTCTTGATACATTAACAGCAAGGGGTCCACACCGCCCACCCAGCAAGGGGTCCACACAGCCCACCCAGCATGGGGTCCACACAGCCCATCCAGCAAGGGGTCCACACCGCCCACCAAGATATTATTTTGTCCGTCCCTGTAAATGGATGTGAAGGTGCAGGCCATTATAGGGCACAAAGTCAATGAACTATTAGTTCCTGATAATTCCCTGACAGTAAGCAGAGGAGAGAGTTGCATTTAGACGGAGCAATTGCCTCTGATGCATAAAGAGAAGTGATCTCTCCTGCGATCATTCATCCCCATACATATTCATTGTTTCTAGGCAGCAAATCCCTATTCATACAGAATGTCCTGATACCGAGAAAAAAAAGGATTTTGGTGCAGGCATCAGCTATGGTTTTATGCCTTTACATGGGCCAATTATTTGGAATGGGCATTCTTAGAAATATTCCTTCCTGATAATTGATTTGATCGTCAGTTCATACTAGATTTCCTAGATATTCCTACATTTACTCAGAAGGAAACCCAGAAACATATGACTTTCCAGTGGCCACATGTACCTAATGTGTGATCAGGGCTCAGGTCTTAGGGTGTAGTGAGGGTGCACCTCCAATGAGGCTAGGTAAAGCGATTGCCTCAGGCGGCGAAACCTAGAGACAAGTGTGGGTGGTGACAGGGCCATGGGAACTGAGCGCTTCCATTGTGGAAGTGCTCATCTCTCTTTAGTCAACTGCATCACAGTATGCTTTTAACAGTAAGGCTGGAAGGGGCGGCCATTTCAATTTTTAGCTCAGGCAGTAGAAACACTAGGTGCACCCTGGGTGCAGTTAGGGTTCATTGCCACTGAGTGCACAGCTCAACCATAAAGAACAGACAACTAGGCTTTGTTCACAATCGTCTTAGAGGCACAATTACAGATTCCATCAAAAGTGACTGACACCATGACAAGAAGCCGATGGACCTCATTATGGTCAATGGGGCTGAGGATATTTATCAAGCACTGTACTCCAGAATTCTGGCTTCAAAAGGTTGCATCAAAATGGGGATTTGCGATTGTTTGAGCTTATATGAACAAATATTCACCCCAGTTTTGATAAGTAGGCAGGAAATTGGTCGTAGTTAGATATGTTAGGTGCAGTCCAGATTTATCACTATAACTTTTTTTTTTAAGTCACAAAAATTGTTTCAGTCTTACTCCAGTAATTGGGGTGGCATAGGAAGTGGAGTAACATCTCAAGACAGAAGGGCTAAACCTAAAGATGCACCAAATTTTCAAACATGCAACATTTGAACAATTTAGCACAAATTACGGCAACTCAGACTCCTGCAAAGCTGACTTCCCCTAATAATAAATTCCTCCCAATGATATTTTTAAAAGATCGGTGATGGAAAGTTTTTTCTTATATTGACTCAAAACCTGTTTGAGCCAAATAAAATACACGTATCAATCACAGGCTATATGCAATGTTTTAGCCTCTGTTGCCAGAAATGACCACATGTGAGGCCCTACATTGTGTTCAGTTGACCACTGATCTTCATGATACTGTATATGACAAACACACTATACTAATAGACAATTACTAGTATGTACTAGGGTTCCTGTTATGAATAATATCTTGTAAAGGTGTCCACTGTCCTCCTAGATACAGTCTTATTATCAATCTCATGCTTTAACAATAGGCACAGAGGCACTTCTAAGGGTTCACCTTGGAGATACATTTTTCTCAGGGACTTCCTATGGTAAAAGGTTGGGAATTATTGTCCTAGTAGGTGAAGTACTAGTGATTAGTACTGGCCAATAGGCTGAAAGAAAATAGCTATTTTATTGTATTTGCTGTTTATAAAAAGTCAATGGGAGTCAGAGGACTTTTTGAAGGGTTTAGACCAAGAACTGTGTCCACTTTGACTGTGATTTATAGACAGCTCAGTGTCCTAGCCACCATTACAAAGAGTCATGCCATGTATACCATATGTTTATGAACAGTTACCGAGTTGCTTTATTCTTCTCTAAGTACGTACTCAATGTAGTTCAAGTGAGCATCAGCCCAGTAGAGCTTGTCATTGGTGTAATCTATTGTGATCCCATTAGGCCATTCCAGTTTAGTAGAGATGATAACGGTTTTGTTCTTGCCATCCATGCCGACTCTGCCAATGTATGGCATGTCTCCCCAGTCTGTCCAGTAAATGTGCCTGTAGAAGCAAAGCAGAAGTTAGAGACAACTAATGATATTTCCCATCACATATGAAACCACGGCTCACAGAAATCTATGCTCTTAGTCAGGAAGGACCCTTTTAAGTGGGTCAATAGAGCAGGCAATGATGGAGAAAAAAATCCTCGTTGGTCAGCGAGCAATTAAAGGGAATATACATTAAATTCCCTTTCATTGCTCGCTGACCAACGAGGATTTTTGGTGCCACATGAAAGATTGCCCAATAAATGAGCTTTTGTGTATTTGTAGGGTGACTGGCAGCACATTTACATGGACCAGTTATCAGAAGCAAGTGTTAATACGAATGTTCACTCCCGATAGTTGGCCAATCCTCTGCTCTAAGTGACTTCAATCTTTGGTCCATGTGTATGGATAATGGATTGAGTTGAAACGGTCAAGTAGGGAAGCCTCCCAAGCAAATTGTAAAAATATGCAAAAATAAGTTCACATAAAATAATCTATATTTTTTAGTTGTATCTGGGTCTAAAAAAATGGGTGACATTCAATAAAGCAACCAAGACGGCTTGTTTGGTGGATGTCACTGCATAACTAGGTAGATTTGCTTGTTGGGGCTCCAGGAAAGCTGGAAAACAACTTATGTGCCATATTGGTTCTTAGCATTACCCAACTTTCTCAGAAGTAGCTATATACTAAAGAAAAATAGACAAGTGGAGGCAAGGGCATACATAACATGGAGGCAATACATACAGTTGCCATGGGAGCGGCAGCCCTGTTTGGCTTAAGCCTCTATCCAGAGGTCCCCTCTCCATTGATCGTACAAGACTAGCAAAGAATCCAGGGATAATGGAGATGGGGCAAAGGCATCAGGTTCTCCTGGCCAGGATGGTTAGTGTTGTGATAGTGTTAAGAGGCATTAGCGACACATAATATGCTCACCCTGGCAATACAAATAACTAGAGATGTGCAAAGTTATGGGAAATTAGCTTCACCAAATTTCACAAATAAATTAGATTTCTGATGATTTACTTTGTCACAAAGCGCATTTCTTTGTATGTAGCAGGCACAATGACGTCATTTGACCCCTCAGATGCCGCATTCATTGCTAATCGCGGCCCCTGAGGCTACAGTTTAGGCCTTTTAGGGGTTAATCAGGAAAAAAATATAAAAATAAACACTCACCTTATCCATTTGCTCGTGTTGAAGCGATCGTGGCAGGCATTTTGATTGAAGACACCACGCAAAATCAGCACGCCAGCGTGGTGACGTCATACTGCACACCGCACAAGATTTCAGATTTTGCGCAGTTTTTTCAATCAAGATGGCCGTGATGGCCTTTTTGCACACAAATGGATGAGGTGAGTATGTTTTTTGGTTTTTTTTACTGCCATTTCAGGGAAAATTGATTCGGTACCATGAAGCGTCAGGAAATTCAGCTTTGCGGCGAATATAAATTTTCGTTTGACTTTCATTCGCTCAACACTACAAATAACCAGCAATGATTATTAAGAGGAAATTCAATGTAAGCAGAATCGTTTCCTGAAAGGCACCTGCATGCCAAGCTGATAAATATGCTAAGTAGATATTAATAAAAGACGGATTTGGTTTCATATCTGCAGCCTGTTGTCTTTCAGATGTAACCAGTGCAAAGATACGGTAAAGTGCAATATAATGAAATCAATTATAACGCAGGCAATGCTATGTTTAATATGTCATACCCTTTCTTTGGATGGAGCACGATAGCTCTGGGGTGCTGAAAGCAGAAGGTGTTATTGACGTCTGCACAACGGTCAACGAGCCTCTTCCTGAACCGTCCATCCAGCTCCGCAACACTGATACAGTTCTTATAGGAGTCCACCCAGTATAATTTTCTAGAATTGTAGTAAAGTGAGTATTTAGTACTATTCCTCAGGATGCTACATGTACAACAATCCATGAGAAGGATAGCAAAAAAGGGTCTGCTTTTTCCTGAAACAGCTCCACTCTTGCCCATGGCCTGTGCCTGGTATTGCAACTGTTCACTTAAATGGAATTAAGCCCTGGATCACTGTGGACAAGAATGCTGCTGCTTTATCTATGTCTATATCCATCCACATAAAATCTATCTATAGAGAAGCTCTGTGATGGCTCAATCTGTAGCCCTTATGTCTGCACTCCTGACAGTCCATAATCACTCATTTAAGTTGAATCCTTATCAACTTGATAAGAATTCAGCTTAAACTAATGAGTGTTTATGAGCTCTTAGGTTTCATTGTGAAGGAGATAGGTGCAGGCTGTAGAGCACAGTTACACATGTAAAAAAAGACCCCAAATAAGTACAAGACAATAATAAAAAAAATGCCTTAAAGGTGTCGGCCTTTAGGTCCATGATGATGATCTAATAGATATCCTTTTAGGAGATGATGTGTCTTGAGCTCACTTCTATAATTTGCCTTGCATTTCCTTAATTTTGACACAATAATGTTTCAACGCTCTTTGTACGCACAATTTGACTTCTCAGCTGTTATCTATAAGTTTTTGGTTTGTATATATTATACTACCTGTTACTTCTTTCTTACCTGCCAACCCAATCAACCGCTAAACCTTCCCCGCTCAGGATATCAGTGTTAATAATTGTCTCTTTGTTGGTTCCATTTAAGAACATCCTCTCCATGACTCTCCTTCCCACATCAATCCAATACAATCTTTCTTCCGCTCGATCAAAGTCCAGGGCCACCACATTGCTCAGACCTTGTAATATTAGAGAATAAGACAGACTGTCCACAGTCAGGTTTCTCAGATAATACCGGTTACTGAATATAAGGTAAGGGGAAATATTGCTATTTTGGCGGCAGCTTTTTCCATCGGGCTCCCTGATGTAGCCAGGAGCACACTTGCAGATGTAGGAGCCGGGAGTGTTCTCGCAGATTTGGCTGCAGACCCAAGGAGACTCTGCACACTCATCGATATCATCACAGGTCCGTTTATCAGACATGAGCCTGTACCCAGCTCGACAGCTACAGAAGAAGCTTGTCTGTGTATCTGTACAGTTGTGATCACAGCCGCTGATAGAGGGATCTGTGCACTCATTAATCCCTATAAGAGAGCATATAAATGGTTAATGTGATGCGCCGATAGCAAAGCAGCATTTGTGCAAAACGCAAAATAATTTATTGAGCTACAATTCATGGCAATCCGACAAAGTATTTATTATACTGGTAATAGAGCTCATTCTTCCTATTAAATATAGATAGTCTGGAAAATTAATTAGTTTTTCTTTAAAATCTAAATAGTTCAAAAATTCTGTTCAAATGTCTTAATATATCTTCATAGTCAGAGTTCCACTTTTCTGATAAGCAGCTCCAAATCCCCCTACATAGCTATACAGCTAAATGATTACAATTCTGGCAGTCTGCATCCGCCACTAGAGGGAGCTGATACTTTTTATATATTGAACTAAATTCTAAACAGTATGCAGCACACTCCTAGGCTCCCCCTAGTGGTAGCTGCTGACAGCTAGCTTTTTTTTTTTTTTACCAAGTTTATGTTTAAAGAACATCTGTCAGCATGATCAACCCTATTAAACCATGTATACTGTCAGTTGGAGTAGATCATGCTGAGTAAAACGACTCTTCTCTTGTCGAAATCCATGGTCTCATTTTTGTGAAATCTGCATTTTATTACATATGCTAATGAGTAGTTCAGTGCACTGAGGGGCGAACCTAACCCCTCGGAGCACCACTTCACCACTGCCTTTCCTCCTTAGCCCTTCAGTGACAGGGTCAGGCATCTTCACTTTCTTAATTCCTGGCCCTGTAATCACGCACAATGGTCAGTAAATGTTCAATCGGTGTATGTGCGGTACGTCTCAGTCACCTTTCCTTGATGCTGAGATCCATGTCATTGGCGCACATGCATTTTAGATCTCAGTATCAAGAGAAAGCCGACTGAGATGTACTGCGCATGAGCCAACTGAACGTTCACTGGCGCATGCGCGGCATAACAGGGCCAGGCAGGAAGACAGCAAGGTACTCAGCCCTGTCACTCAAGGGCAGAGGGGAGCGGCTAAGGGAGGAAGAGGGAGGTAAAGCAGTGCTCCAAGGGGCTAGGCCCACCCCTTAGTGCAATGAACACCTCATTAGAATATGGAAAAACTGCAGATTTAGCAAAAACATTTTCTTAATGCAATGAAGTGTAATCACAGGACTTGTAACTTAGTTCATGCAACAATGCAATGTAATTACGGCTTCATTTCTGCATCACAATCATTCAACGCACCGCATCCTTTCTCATCGCTGTTGTCAGAGCACTCATCAATCCTGTTGCAGACTTTGACAGCTTCAATACAGTGGCCATTGTCACATTTAAAGAAGTTTGGAGCACAGGTGGCCTCTGGGGTGCTGCAAAGATGTTCCAGTTCATCGGACTCGTCCCCACAGTCATTGTCTCCATCGCAGACGTAGGCTCTGGTAATACAACGACCATTCTGACAGGTGAACTGCTGCTGCTGGCAAGGCGGGTAGCTGCACCCTCTTTCATCGCTGTTATCTCCGCAGTCATTGCGTCTGTCACACCTAGGAGATCAAGCCATCGATTAGAGGCATTCTGGAAAGATGGTCTCCTTTCATGCCACCAGCGTCTGGCTGTCAGGAGAGATGGCGCTGGCAATTAAAGCAACGTGCTGACAATGGAAAATGTAGCTAATAGCGCTCATGTCATTCAAACTATTTCAATGAAAGCTTCTCCACTGGAATTTACAAGCATACAAGTGAATAAATACAGGATTAGGCCTCCTGCACGCGAACGGGTGCTTCCCGTTGCCGTATTGCGGACCGCATTTGCGGATACGCAATACACGGGAACCATTCCGTGTGCATTCACATTCACTTCAATGGGTCCGCAAATCCGGAGATGCGGAATGGTGCGGAACGGAAGCATGGAACGGAACCCTGCGGAAGCACTACGGAGTGCTTCCGTGGGGTTTCGCCCCGTACTTCCGTTCTGCAAAAAGATAGAACATGTCCTATCTTTTTGCGGAACGGCCGGATCGCGGACCCATTAAAGTGAATGGGTCCACGATCCGCTGTGGCTGCCCCACTGTGGTTGTTCGTGCATTGCGGCCTGCATTTTGCAGGGATGCAGCACGGCCACGGGGCTCACAGGAGGCCTTACTTGTGAGGGAGCGGCTACAGAATAAGGCTACATGCACACGATCGTAGTGTTTTGCAGATCCGCAAATTGCCGCCACTACCATAGAAAATGTCTATTCTTGTCCTTAATGGCGTAGAAGAATAGGACATGCCCTATTTCTTTTGCGGGGCCGCGGAACGGAACTACATATCTTTTGCGGCCCCATTGAAATGAACGGGTCTGCAGTCATTCCGCATAATTGCGGAACAGATACGGACTCATTCATACGGTCGTGTGAATGTAGCCTAAAGAGAATATCCAATCTGCTTCTACAATAGCAAAAGCAATCCTGGTTCGTGGTGTACAATCTGAGCTAACATGTATGCAATCAAAGTAAAAGAACATAATATCTATTCATTAATTTTTTGGCATGATGTCTTAAAGAAAACCCAAAATGCAGTGCAATCTTCAGGCAGCATGCTATAGAGCAGGAGGAGCTGAGCAGACTGATATGTAGTTTCATGGGAAAATTCAGCAAAACCTGTAATTTATACAATTTAAAAGGTTTGTCTTATCTGAGACAATGGGGGCATATTGCTAGGATATGCCTCCACTGTCTGATAGGTGCGGGTCCCACCTCTGGGACCCACACCTATCTCCTAAAAGGAGCCCCGAAAGTGATGGAGGGTGCACAGCACATGCGCAGCCGCCCTCCATTTATTTCTATGGGGCCACTGAAAATAGCAGAGCACCGACTCGACTTTTTCCATTGGACCCATAGAAGTGAAGTGGTGGCCGGGAGTGGTGGCCGGTCATGCGCGGTGCGCTTTCATTCACTTCTATGGGGAGAGCGCTTGGTGGTGGCCGGACTGGAGTCCTCCAGCCACCACTTTGGCCCAGCACCTATCAAGCCATGGGGGCATATCCTAATGATATGCCCCCGTTGCCTCAGATGAGACAACCCCTTTAAGTCTCTGCTTTCTATGAACTTAGAGGGGTTGTCCAGTTTTTTTTATATTGATGACCTATCCTCAGGATAGATCATCAATATCAGATTGGCGGGGGGCCAACTCATGGCACCCTCGCCGATCATCTGTTTGAAGAGATCTTAGGGCTCATATGAGCGCTGCCTTATCTTGATTGTTTACCTGCTCAACCGCAGCGCTGAGCAGGTGCAATTACATCTCAGCTGTCCAATTCACTTCAATGGGACTAGTCTTTCCTATTCAAGTGAATACTACAAAGCCATCCCATTGAAGTGAATAGGACTGTGGAGAGGTTATTACACCTGCTCAGCACTGCGGTTGAGCAATTTACAATGAAGAGAAGGCAGTGCTGGTACAAGTGCAGTGGTCTCTTCAAACAGCTGATCGGCAGGGGTGCTGGGAGTCGGACCCCCTGAGGATAGGTCAACCCCTTTAAATACTGCCTCCATGTGCAGTTATCAATGACTGACTGCTCCGGACACCTACTGTATGAATGCAAAAAAGATAGGTAAGGTAGCCATAGAATGGTAAAACCTGAGGTTCTTAGACCTTCAGTACAGATCATGCTTTCACCTACCTGAAGCTATTTCGGATACAGAGGCCATTACTACAAGCGAACTCTGTGCTGGTGCATGTCCGTCTTGTACAGTTCTGGAGTTCATCGTAGGCATCACTGCAGTCTGAATCTCCATCACAAACCCAGTTTTGTGGAATACACCGTCTATCGGGGGGTCTGTTGTTGACACAGGTGAACTCTGTTGGGGCACAGCTGCGGTTGGCTGACGAAAATAAAGAGAAGAAATTGATCTCCAAAATAAATATGGAAGGCTGAGGTCCACATCGGAATTTATGCACCTTGAATGAAAGTGTTATGTGTTTAACCTTTTTAGCAAGAGAGACGGGAACAAGTGCCGGACGCCAGAATAATATTTCTTGCTTCTGAAAAAATGACCTCATTAGGCCCCATGCACAAGACCATTTTTTCTGTCCATATCTGATCTGCGGATGCGGACCCATTCATTTCAACGGGGCCGCAAAAGATGTGCCACGCCACGTGATGTGCGGTCTGTATGCATATGTCCGTTCCCGCAAAAAAAGATAGAACATGTCCTATTCTTGTCTGTTTTGAGGACAAGGATAGGACATTTCTACAGGAGTTAACATTCAGCCGGTATCCATGTTTTGCGGATCTGCAATAAGCCGACCGCATATAGGAAGACTCCATGAGTAACTGATACAATGTGGAGGGCCTGAGGGGGCAGGGTATGACCCATGTGTTAGACAACACACACAGGGGCAGATTTACTGTACTAAGCCTGTACAAGAACTGGACTATATTTGTGACTTTTTTGCTACTTTATACAAAAAGTTGCAATAATAAATCTGTCTAAAAATGTATGTCTACCCACAATACATCCAGCTGCCCCTTAGCAGATATAAACTGTTGGGCATGGGACGAATCACACTAGAAAAGGCACAAATATGTCATAAATTTATTGCAAAATGCCTACACTGACAAAACAAGCAAAATCACTCCACTTTTCTGGCGCAGCACATTTCATACCGGGTCACTGAGTTTTCAAAAAACTCCAAAAACTATCAAAAGTTTTGATCAGTGGGGATCGGATTACTGAGACCCCCCACTAATACCTAGAAGGAGCCGAGAGAAGTGCTCACATACCTCTCTCTCCTCACTGCAGGAGTCAAGACAAGTCTATTGACCTGTCTTGATTCCATCCTCTGCAGCAAGAAGAGCCATCCTCGTTCTGGCGATCAGTGGGGGTCTTTTATGACATATCAAACGTTTTTTGAAAACTTCATTGGGGAGATTTTCCCTTGCTCCTGAAAAGTGGCGTTAAAAAGTTGCAAACTCATAGGGCCAGATTTATCATTACACTTCCATCTTACTCCACGTTTACATATGTCGAAAGTCACTTTTGGCTAAGTCTGATTTATTAATGGTCCTTTAATACTGTGATAAATGTGGTTTGACGGTAGCAGTTTATCCTTCAGTAAGCAGCTTTACAAAATTTGCACGTCTTTATGGAAAAAGTCGCATGTTCTATAAAAAGTCGCATAAGATAAGCATGGCCCTCAATGGAGTGAACTTGCGCAATTTTTTGCGACTTTTTAAAGGGAACCTGTCACCGGGATTTTGTGTATAGAGCTGAGGACATGGGCTGCTAGATGGCCGCTAGCACATCCGCAATACCCAGTCCCCATAGCTCTGTGTGCTTTTATTGTGTAAATAAAACGATTTGATACATATGCAAATTAACCTGAGATGAGTCCTGTCCCTGACTCATCTCAGGTACAGGACTCATCTCAGGTTAATTTGCATATGTATCAAATCGGTTTTTTTACACAATAAAAGCACACAGAGCTATGGGGATTGGGTATTGCGGATGTACTAGCGGCCATCTAGCTACCCATGTCCTCAGCTCTATACACAAAATCCCGGTGACAGGTTCCCTTTAAATAGTCGCAATAGTAAATCTGTCTAGAGAGTCATTTACATAAGAAAACACGCCCACTTTGCGAAAACTGGCGAGCATAGCGCAGAGCTGAAAAAAGTCAAAAAAATTTGCGCAGTTTTAGCGACTGCGCAAATGTTTTTGACTTTTTCACTACATTATTCTGACTTGAGCTAATGATAAATCTGGCCCTATGTGTTTGCAATTTTTTTACTGTGACCTTTTAAAAAATAGTCCCTGCTTTTACGCCACCCCTGCCACTTTTCCTAAAGTAGTGCGGCAAGGGTGGGAAGGGGGCATGAGGTGGAGGGTACACCTAATTTAGGATGAGGCCTGCGTCTTGCCTTAAAATAGGCAAATCACAGGGGATATCAAGAAAGCACCACTCTTGATAAATCTCCGCCATAGACCCTTTTAGGCCTGCACCAGATTTATCACAGGGGATCAGGCTGGACAATAAGTGTGTTGCAGGGATAGACACTTCGTGCTAAGTGTTGCAGGGATAGACGCTTCGTGCTAAGTGTTGCAGGGATAGACACTTCGTGCTAAGTGTTGCAGGGATAGACGCTTCGTGCTAAGTGTTGCAGGGATAGACACTTGGTGCTAAGTGTTGCAGGGATAGACGCTTCGTGCTAAGTGTTGCAGGGATAGACACTTGGTGCTAAGTGTTGCAGGGATAGACACTTCGTGCTAAGTGTTGCAGGGATAGACACTTGGTGCTAAGTGTTGCAGGGATAGACACTTGGTGCTAAGTGTTGCATTTTGTCACACCCATTTTCTGAGAAGCCACACCCCTTTTCAGTGAAGTCACGACCTTTAGCTATCTAGGTGCTAGAGGATTTCTCAAGAACCAGATATGTATAATTTCACCAATTTGTGACAGCGTCTAGGCGCCAATAAACACATAAATTGAACAGGTAACAATGTAACAGAAGTGAATAACTGTAACAGATTTATACACAGCATCTATAGGCAACGGTAAGGTCCCCGTAGTGGTCCCATATTACAACTCCCAGTCATCGGGGCAGTGATGAATACTGTGCGTGGTTTGCCGATGGCGGCATATGCTATTGATTTGCTGTATATTGCTCCAGTGTCGTGGGTTACTATACTTTTTACTAAATCCTCACCACAGTTGTGTCTCTGGTCTTCATCACTCATGTCGCCACAATCATTATCACCATCACAGACCCATCTCGCTGGGATACACCGGGCATCATCACACCTGAACTGGTCACTTGAGCATGTCCTCACATGGGAAACTGCAATGAATGGACACAATTGGTGATTTGCTAATAGAAAAAGACACGCACTGTAAGAGATTTCCTGATTTCATCTAAATAGAAAGGCATAGGACATTCATTGTGCCATATAAAACAACCACGGTGCAGTAATATCTGAGCAGCCACACATAAGACGACGCTATTCATTGTACCTACATTCATCTCCATAGCTTAGGGTCCTGCACATTTTGTCAATCCCTTAAAAGGATTTTCTGAGATTGTGATAGGTTTTAATAGATACGTATGTTACTTGCTTACGTTATGCATCTTCCCCATTCTTTTCTTTTCAATTCGGACTCTCCTCACATTTTCACCACGAACATAACTCACTCTGGTTTATAGTACTTCCTGTTCCTGTATCCAACCAAACCCATGATGCACTTCTACTTCCTCTGCCAAACCTCCAGCCCCGCCCCTAACAACAACCAGCTAGTTTATAGCCCCTCCCACACAGCTACTTACATAGATACTCCCCTATCACTGCCCCGCCCCAGGACATCACAGGAAATAGGAAAGAGCTGCATGGACATGGTCGTGTGACCACAGTCCAGAACAAGGGATAGGGGCAATAAAGGTAACAGAAATATCTCATAAAATTACAGCTACCAGGAAAACCCCTTTAAGTCAGCAGTATATAGAGGAATTTACCAATGTATACTGACATATGCACATTCATACAGTGGCCTATGTCACCCATAAGCCCCAATGTTTTGCAGTAATATGAAAATTCGGTCTCCTTTTCCCTAACCCTTACCACACGATGCGGGTTCATCAGAGCCGTCTGCACAGTCCGCTCCCTGATCGCAGTACCAGTGACCAGGAATACAACGTCCGGAGGTGCAGCGGAATTCACTTTCTGTGCATGTTAGAGTATCTGGAAAGGAGATCATAAAGCAAATTATATTTTATACAATCATTTTAATTAAGCAGATATTTCAGGCTCTGTTATAAATTATATAGATTTATAAAGAATAGCCTAGGATTTGTAGGTTCACATACACATGCCTCAGCTGGCATAGGCTTTGCTGATTTAACACAAAATGTATTTTTATTATATTTTTATATATAAAAATATTCATTATTTCTAAACAGCAATTTAAAAACTATTAACTGTCAGCTGAGATCTCCAGTGTAATGTGGTCCCACATACAGATGTAGAAAATGTTAACTTGCCACTCAATGCACTAAGTACACAGTTGCAGTAAACTTTGATTTGAAAATTTCAATGGCATTTGTTGGCACGTTGTGTGGACTTAAGGTTTGATTCATCTGCATCACCCTCTAGTAATTCAGTTAGGGAAGGGAACTGCCAGGTACATTCTAAAAACTCCCATTTACTGTATGTTTGGCACTAACATTGATTAAAGTTCAAGGACTAATTCCTGTGCACACGACAACACCCCCTGTCCTGCACATCTGCAGGTCTGTGTTAACACATGGAAGTAGTGTTGTGTTGTGACTATTGTCTTTAAATAAAAAAAAATAATCTGACCTTCAGCTTTGCCATTTAATTAAGTAAAAAAAAAAAACATTCAACTATCCTGTATCATGTTTGCTGTTTAAAGGAGTTTTCTCTTGACAGATAACCCCTTTTAAAGTATAATAGCACCACCGGTAATCATCCGATTTTGCTAGACAGGTTGCCACCATCTGCTAATTTTTACCACAGTGACCACTACAGGAGAAATGTGGTATTACATCTGACCATTCAATGGAACGCTGGTCCATCTAATACATGGATGGTCTAGGTCTGTCAATGCAACAGCTGATATTGGTTAGAAGAGTGGTTCTGAATGGGTCCAAATGGAAAGTGTTCTTCTATCATTAAATCTCCTTTGATGACCTATCCTCAGGGTAATTCATCAATAATAGATTGGTAGAGGTCCGATACCCAACACCACCACTAGTCAGCAGTTTGAGGCAGCTGATATCACCGGAAGCTATACAGTATAATTAGTGGAAGCAGAAGCTTCTGTCCACAGTTTAGTTTTCGATGCTGGCATAATGCAGATCAGCTCCTACTCACTTGAACGGAAGCTAAGCGTCAGTGCCCCCCTACAGCCACCACACAATGTATGGCGCCTTCTGCTTCCAGCTCATATACTGTATAGTCAAGGGTGGCTGCCTGAAACAGCTGATTGGTGGGGGTGCAAGGTGTCGCGCCCCCACCATTCTTAGGATAGGTCATTAACATCTAAGTTTTGAAAAAACCCTTAAGATATTAATGTGATTAACTCAGTACCAGCCCCAACAAGGCTCAACATCTAAACTCCCTAGTGTTGCCTACAGCACATGCCCCAATTATTTTTTTTCCCAGTCTAATGTGTCAGTGGGGGATGCATACAGTATATGAGCGGTGTATCTCCTATTTAACAGGGTTATAAAAGCTTTCCAAGCAATTATCCAACTTATCGATAAAGTTTGAGAATGCTCCACAACTCACAAGACTCAATAACTTTGAGACGACCATCTGCATTACTGCTGTAAAGTAAAGGGCTTTCTCCCCCCCCATCTCCGAAGCTCTGTTGTCCGGGCAGTCATTAGTAATCTGATTAACCTCTACACATCTTACCACAATGAGTGGGGCTTTCATCGCTCATATCTCCGCAGTCATTATCCCCATCACAAAGATAAGTACGAGGAATGCAAATGTTGGTGCTCTGACATTTGGTGTACCCTGGCTGACATGTGCGATCGGCTTTAAAAGAGAAGGAGAAAAGTGCTGAAAAATGCTTAAATGACCAGAATCATCCAGTTAGAAAAGTTTCATTCATTCCTTATCAGAGGCTGAAATGGAGGACATGATCAGATGCTCCTTAGCATTGGGAGACAATCTCTCACTTTTTTTGACTTAGAAAACATGCTGAAAATGACTTGTTGGGATTTGTTCATGGCTGAGGAGCAACTCTCAGACATGGAGGAAGTATCAGCAAAATTTTAATAAAAAGCATAAACTTGTAATTTTGTGGGACAATACATAACGTGTAATAATGTAATAGGTCATCAATATGCTATATGCAATAACAATCATGTAATCATAGCTAAAGTGCATACATCTGCCCAAACTATCTGAACTGATAAAAGCCTACTTGACCCATGCAACATCCTACAAAATTATTGATTGTGTCCAATTTTCTCTCTATGTAAGTCAATAAAAATGTTGGGTGGAAGTCTTCCTCATTACGGTAAGACCTCATTCACATCAGTACATTACTGCTCCATATATGCAGCACTCCATCCAGCCTACTGAACCTCCAGATGTCTCAGATGCCAAATTTTGGTGGTATCCCCTCCATAGAAGCATTTCTTGTTATGTAGAATACCCCTATAATATGTGGCCCTAAAAAGGCACCACAAGGAGCGCTCACAGCTCCATACTACAAAACCATAGCGTAATCTGAATATGACTGTTCCTGTCCTTCATCCCAAATCATCAGGTGTCTAGCCAGAACCCTTTTCAGTACCTTAGTGGACCTTCAGATGCCAAATTATGGAGTTATCCCCCCATAGAGGCATTTCTTATCATGTAGAATATCTCCATAATACATGGCCCTACAAAGGCACCATGGGGCACCACAAGGAGTGTTCCAAGCTCCATACTATGGTCATAGAGCATTCCTCATTTATGATATGACTGTTGCTGTCTTGTACCCCAATCACTAGGTGTCTAGCCCCAGAACCCTTTCGAATGCCTTACTAAACCTCCATATGCCTCTGGTGCCGAATTATGGAGAAGCATTTCTGATAATGTAGAATATCTCCATAATATGTGGCCTTACGAAGGCACCACAAGGAGTGCTCCCAGGCCCACACTATGGAGCCGTAGAGCATTCCTCTTCTGGGATATGATTGCTCTTGTCCTCCACCCCAACCACTAGGTGTCTAGCCACAGAAGAAAACTTTTTGGTAAGAAAGTTAAAAAATAAATTTGTAAACTAATCGTAAATTGTACAGATTTCCTTTACAATTTAGAGAATATGGAAAACTTACGGCAATTCCTTTCATCAGATGTGCCATTGTCATAGCAGTTGTTGACTCCATTGCAAACGTATGAGCGGGAGATACACCTGCCATTGTTACAGGCAAATTCAGTGTTTGGGTCACAGGTTCTGAACAGACACCCGGCTTCGTCACTATTATCTCCACAGTCATTATAGTGGTCGCAGCGATAGCTATAGAGCACACATTTCCCATTGCTGCAGGTGAACGCTGTCGGTGAGCAGGTATGAAAAGCTGCAAAAATAAGACACAAGTGAGTGAAGTGAAGAAACATAGGACGCTGCACCCAAAAGTCATGCCTATTCTATACTGTACCTGCGAGAGCAAACACAGCTGCAAAACGGACTGCATGTTGGAGAAAATAATCATTGGGGTTAGTCATGTTTGGAACAAGATGCAGGGGAAAGGTTTCTGTAGAGGGAGCCCAGCTGCATCGCCATATAATAACCAACATGGGGGAGGGAGCTCATAGGCTAGCACAGGTAAATGAGTTATGCCACAAAAAATTGTCTACATTTTTAAACCACTAACCGGATCCGAATACTTTTGTAATTGCATGTAAATCAAAAATGTTGTATAGCCAGTGAGCTGTTCAATAAAATGTATGTTTAGCGCCACCTGCTGTTTGTTCTTTTCTTTATTTCTTATCCACCTCAATAAGGAGGTCGCACGTGCTCAGTTTAAATCTTCAACTGTCAGCAGCCATATGTTCTGTTAGAAGCTGTGGCAGTTACAGGGAAAGAGCTGCCATAGAAAGGACATGCCCCCTCAGAAAGGACACACCTGATGAGTAGAGATGTCGCGAACATAAAATTTTCCGTTTGCAAACGGCGAACGCGAACGTGCGAACCGGGCGAACCGCAATAGACTTCAATAGGAAGGCAAATTTGAAAACCCACAGGGACTCTTTGTGGCCACAATAGTGATGGAAAAGTTGTTTCAAGGGGACTAACACCTGGACTGTGGCACGCCGGAGGGGGACCCATGGCAAAACTCCCATGGAAAATTATGTAGTTGACGCAGAGTGTGGTAAGTTGAAATCGCAATGCGATTTATAGAACTTGAATTAATCGCATTGCGATTTCAACTTTCTCAAATCCGACAGTACATTCTAGCATGGAGTCGTTCCCATGGTGATGGGGACGCTCCATGAGCACGGAAGTCGGCAGAAGTTCTAAGTTGAAATCGCAATGCGATTTATAGAACTTGAATTAATCGCATTGCGAATTCAACTTAGAGCTACTGGGTTCCGAATGGTTGTATTGCTAGAATATAACGAAGATTGAGAATATAGTGCTATAGTCGTTATATTCGTCAATTCTAGCAATACAACCATTAGGAACTTAGCTCTAAGTTGAATTCGCAATGCGATTAATATAACCTGCATTTTTTCGCATTGCGATTACAACTTAGATCTGAGTTCCTAATGGTTGTATTGCTAGAATTGACAATGAATATAGCACTATATTCTCAATCTTCGTTATATTCTATCAATATAACCATTAGGAACCCAGCAGCTCTAAGTTGTAATCGCAATGCGATTACAACTTTGTGACACTGCAGCTTCAGAATTAATCTAAGATGGACGCTGTCCTTGCTTTTTGATAGGCGGTGGGAGGGTCTGGGAGGGAGGGTCTGCTGCTGATTGGCTGGAATGTGTCTGCTGACTGTGAGGATGTCACAACCATGTTTATGGCCGTGACTCCTTGGGAGCCGCATACAGTTGCCCGCGGTTTGGGGTTGTTGTGTCAACCGCAGCTGGAGGCATTTTGCTGTTTGCCTCAGGTGCGGTTGCCGCGGACAACAGTTATATGTGCGGTTGCCTTGGAATTTGTGTGCGTGTATGTATGCACTTTTGTATGTCTTTGTGCACTCGGTTTTATGTTTGGTGTGCACTGACATCTTCCCTTCACTGTGGTTGCCCGTGGCAACGTTTGGTTGTATTGTGTACATGTGGTGGCAGTGTCCCGGCCTTCGGGCTGACTCCCAGGACATGATTGCCACCCATGTCGTTGCCTGCGGCAACAGTCACAGTGTGTTCTTAGTTGGACACTTTCCCTTTAATTTGTGTTTTCCCTTCTTTGGTATTGGAAGGGTTAACTCCCTTTCTGTGTGTGTGTGAGTCACGGGTGTGTCTGACTGTTGGGTGTGGCTTCTTGGCCCTATAAAGCCTCAGTTGAAGGCAGTAGTCAGAGAGGGTGCTTCAGCCATGCTTGCTGGAGACAGCCTCCTGGCTATTTACCAACTGCCAGTGGGGGCCTCCTTTCTGGTCATAAAAATAATGTCGTTTGGTGTTTAGAAGATGTGTTTGTCTTTATGCTTCTTTATTGCAGCTTATGGATCTGGGTTCCTGTACGTGGATGTGTGGTTGCTGGGTTCATCTCAGGTTGTGTGGACATCAGCTTGCCAGCACAGGGATCCAGTCAGCAAGGCTGTGGCAGGTAGGTGGAACTAGTTCGGTTCACCTGCCATATCCGTAAGTCTGTTTGTGTTTCCCCTTTTCCCTGCAGCTTGGCCAGTGAGACCCCTGTTCCTCCGTGTCCAGTAGGAACAGGCCGTCTTACCCTGACTCCTAGTCCAGGGACCGGTCGGAGGGTGAGTTAGGGATCCGAGGTTCCTGAGCATGGGTCCTCCTACCTTAAAGGTCGGCCCATGCAGCTAGGAGTTAGGGTCAGGTTATGGACGCTTTAGGAGGTGACCTGCTCCCTAATCCTGTCGTCCTGGCCGAGCAGCGACCATCTTCCGGCATCGCACGGCTGAGGGTTTTCCCCATCCTCAGCCGTGACAGAGGAACAGGGTCAAAGTTTGCTCAATGATGATGTATAGGAGGCGGACCGAACATCGCATATGTTCGCCCGCCGCGGCGAACGCGAACATGCGATATTCGCCGGGAACTGTTCGCCGGCGAATAGTTCGGGACATTTCTACTGATGAGAGGCTGAAATGAATCTAGCACAGCACTTGGACCAATGAATGGGGAGATCTCCTGATTCCATGTGAGGTACAGGGCTGGCTCTAGCTTTGTTAGAAAGAGACTGTCATGTGCTACATGATGCATCATTTTCACTTTTTACATCAATCATGGCCTAACTCCTTCGACTGAAACAGAAAATGGCGGCCAATTAGGGTGGCTGTCTCATCAGAGAACCCATTTTGCACTGTAGAGGCCATGGAAGCCATGAGTTCGATATAATGGAAGTCACTCTTACAGAGTAGTTCTCCTTCATGGCTCATAGAGGGGAGTCCTTAAAGGTAGACCTATCCCTTTAACCCCTTAGTGACCAGCCTGTTTTGGGGGAGATTTTTTTTGCTATTTTTTTTCATTGAAAAGCGCATTTTCAATGGAAAATAAAAGTAGTTTTTTGGGGGGGGTTTTTTTACTGGAATTTTTTTTTATATAATCTGGTTTTTTTTTGCATTTTTTTTTTTTTTACCACTTAATAGTCCCACAAGGGGACTATAACAGACAATATTCTGATTGCTTTTAAAATACATTGCATTTTAAAGTCAGTGGTTTACTGACATTGACCAGCAGGCTGCGCCAGAGAGGCACAGCCTGCTGGAAACTACTCAAGGCAGGCAGGCGCCATTGCCTGCGGCATGTAAAGCGTTAAACAGCACAGATCGGCTCTCCTGCCAGTCAGGGCTGTTAGAGCAGAACCGCGGCTCTCATGTGAGAGCTGGGTCCCCGCTGCACGTGAAAAAGCAGCGGCCCAGCCTAAGGCCCCTTAGTGACCGCTGTAAAAAGGCGTATGGGTGGTCACTAAGGGGTTAATTACTTGTAGAGGTGGTGCTTTGTAACTATAACTGCTCTTCCCATTCAAGCAAGAAAAAAAAAAAGTGGTGTGGGGGATGATAAATTTCCCCCCTTTGTGTCCATTTCGACACTCGATTGATGGTTACATTATCCAAGGAAAGAAAATTTTTGATAATGAAATCAAACAGTCCATCAATAGATTTATGGTGTCATTAGGCCTCTCTTTCCCAAACCAAGCAATAAACATGATCTTTTCTAACAGGTATAAATGTCTTGGCTTCATAAAATTCCCTGTTAATAGGGTTGTAGGAGAGCAAAAATGGTGCCCCTCTTGTCTACAGGCTGCATTTGGTATTGCAGCTGTGCCCTATTCAAGTGAATGGTCTTGGCTGAATATTCTGGTTTATCCAATGTAAAACAAATAGTAAAAAAAAAAAAAAAGCATAAAAAACACATATAACTCACCACATACACGTTCCAGTTCATCGCTGCCATCTTGGCAGTCATTATCATTGTCACACTTCCATCTTTCCGATATGCATCGGCCATTGAGACATGTAAACTGCCCGCTCTGGCACCTAGTGGCGTTGTCTACGATACAGTCCTTGTTGTTGTTTGCCAAATACCAGCTTCCAGTTGAAGGACATTGGCATTCTGCTCCATTGGGACCTTAACATTCAGACAATATTACCACATGTACAGTTGTAGCATTCTTTAACTTGACACAAAGCATTAAATACGCAATTGCAGTAAACCTTAAAAGCTATGTACACCTTTGGGAATTGGATTGCATTTTACTCGTTTTGGGTTAAGAATCATATTTTTTTTTTATTGGTCTTTATTAAAAATTATTGAGCCCTTCAGTCACAAAGCGTTAACCATTTGTGTAGCTGTGTGAATGGTACTTATACTTTGTGCCAGTCATCTAATAAACCTTATGTCTAATAAGGTGATAAAAACACTTATTTTAGCCACATTCTTCTTAGTAAGATAAGAATTGAGCTATAATGAATGTTCAGGAGGTCAGAGATAAGGAGCCGTCAGCTGAGTGAAAATTCAGAACCTGCTACTAGACAAACTCAAGGCTGTACAGAGACAGGGGTTCAACAATTTTCAATAAAGACAAATTTAAAAAAAGATTTTTAGGTGAAAAGAAGTACAATGCAATAGTAAAAAAAAATTGCGGTCAAAAGGTATATATAGCTTTTAAGTTGACTCTTAGGCCTCATGCACACGACCGTTGTGTGCATCCGTGGCCGTTGTGTCGTTTTCCGTTTTTTTTTACTGACCCATTGACTTTCAATGGGTCCGTGGAAAAATCGGAAAATGCACCGTTTGGCAGCCGCATCCGTGATCCGTGTTTCCTGGCCGTGAAAAAAATATGACCTGTCCTATTTTTTTCATGGCCAACGGTTCACGGACCCATTCAAGTCAATGGGTCCGTGAAAAATCACGGATGCACACAAGATTGTCATGCGCGTCCGTGATCCGTGTCCGTTTTTTCCTATCATTTCAATGGCAAACTTGACTTAGATTTTTTTTTCATTTTTCATGTCCGTGGATCCTCCAAAAAACAAGGAAGACCCACGGACGAAAAAACGGTCACGGATCACGGACCTACGGACCCCGTTTTTGCGGACCTTAAAAAAAAACGGTCGTGTGCATGAGGCCTTAACATAACAAAATCCACTGAAAGTCAAGATAACATCAGCTGCCACTGCTTAATGTACCACGAGTAGTGATGAGCGAACCCGAACTATACATGTTTCGGTTCGGGGTTCGGGTGGTGTAGTAATTCCGTTATGGATTCCATTATAACGGAATACGTAGACAGAATGCAAAATGGAAATCTTTAAGAGGCATTCCGTTTTGATCCGTCATAATAGAAGCCTATGGACAAGCATAACGGATCCGTCTGGTTTCCGTTAAGCAGTACTGAAAACAAAGTCCTGCATAATGGAAATCAGACGGATCCGTTATGCTTGGCCATAGACATCTATTATGACGGATCAAAACGGAATGCCTCTTAAAGGTTTCTGTTTCGCATTCCATCTATGAATTCCGTTATATTCCGTTATAACGGAATTCCTACGCCACCTGAACCCGAACCTGTAAAGTTCAGGTTCGCTCATCACTAACCACGAGTATAAAGTTAGCCAATGCTTCATAGGTATCGCAAACTGTAAAAGAAGACATAACCCTTCTACATACGCATAGTACATTTTACCTGGCGCACAGATGTGGCTGCAGCCACCATTGAACTGATCGCAGGGGCTGGCGCACTGCTGTTGCTTGCTTTTAGCCAGAACATGGATATCCATTGGGCGCTGTGGAAGGTTCTGGACCATAACTATTTGATCTGAACCATCGTGTTTATTCGCCCGGTATATGCTCTTTGTGTTCCAGTCAGTCCAATAAATGTGTTGATCATACAGGGTCATAGCAAATGGATATATGGCAGTGCTAACCACAACTTCACGATTTGCGCCAGTTAAAGAGCAGCGTTCTATCTTCTGGCTGTTAAAGAAAGAAGAAAAAAAAGCACAAATAAAAAAAATAAAAATATATATTACACCGTAAATATAAAAGCAGTCTTGTTCTTATATTTATTCATACCAATTTTTTTTTAAAGGAACACTCCAGCCAGGACTGTGTTATTCCTAGTAGAGACGCTGAAGGGGTGGGGCATAACACATGGATTCAAAAGGACACCAAAGAGATGATACCTGTCATGCACCGCCCACTAAGGTCCTGTACTAGGCTTAAAACATTATAAGACTGGAGTGTTCCTTTAAATTTATGACATTTAAAACAGGAAAAAAAAATTGGTACCTAATACACAACTGGGGAAAATTATCAAGAAAGGAGTTACTCTTAAAGGGGTTTCCCAGAAGTACAATATTGATGAGTTATCCTCAGCCTCTTCAAACAGCTGATCTGTGGGGGTGCTGGGAGCCAGACTCCCACCAATTAGATATTATTGACCTATCCTGTGGACAGGTCATCAACATTTTACTAACCACAGGCAACAATGGTGCAGTTCCTGAAATAAAAAAAAAAACACATTTTTCTAATCTAAAAAAACACCTTTACTGGTGTGTGTTTTTTTTTATGGATTGGTATATACTGTATATAACATCTGTTTTTTTATGGGTTGGTATATACTGTATAGAAAATCAGTATAACACCTGTCTTTACTTCAGTTAAAGGGATTATCTGGGAATGTATATCTTCGACCCCCACCAGTCAGCTTTTAGAAGAGACCAGCCCTCCGTGAGCACTGTGGCCTCTTCCTAGGCCATGTGATGTGATGTCACCGTACATTGGCCACATGGCTCAGTTGCAAGTCAATGGGACTGAGCTGTAATACCAAGAACAGCCACTATACGATGTATGGCACTGTGTTTGGAAAGCTGCTCAGAGCCAGCAGTGCTCACCAGCTGATTGGTGGTGCTGGCCGGGACTCTGATCTCCGCCAATGTGATAATGATGACCTATACTGAGGATAGATCATCATTATAAATTCCTGGACAACACCTTTAAATAAAGGAGTGCAATTAGCTTTTAATGCAAAAATTAAAAGGCCTTTTTTGTGATGGGTGCCCAAATCAAGACACAAGAAGAAAGAAAACTTCCTTAGTATTAGCATGTTCCATGTGTACGATAGCTACAGTCCTTTCATCAAAAGCAGAGGTAATAGTACATACAAAACTGCATCAGCCCAATAGATTCGCTCTTCTTCGTAGTCAAGGGTAAGTCCATTTGGCCATACCAAGCTGGAGTTCACAATGACTGTACGGAAGTTTCCTCCTAGCGTGGCTCTTTCTATCTTGGCATTGGTGCCCCAGTCCGTCCAGTACATGTACCTAATATACAGAACAGGGGAACACTATTCAGTTCAGACACAAAACAGGCATAGCACATGCTCAATGTACTCTATACACCACTGTATACTATGGACTAGGGCTAATATGGCGGTCCTACCCTCTGCACGGATCCAACATGATAGCTCTGGGCCGGGATACGCGAGCAATCAGCAGTACGATTGGACCCATCCAGTGCCATTGAGGTTATGGTCTGGTTTAGATAGTCACTGTAATAAACCCTTTTATGGATCCAGTCAAAGGCTATTCCATCCGGAGCTCCCAAATCTAAAAGACAATTCAGAAGACATAAGGTTTCTTCAGTATACACCCCTAAAAAGAATACCGAAATATACAGCTGGGTGTTAAACAAAAAAGCTCATATATCAAGATAATAAACTTGTACTTATAGTCCTTAAAGGGGTTCTTTCACTTCAGCAAGTGGCATTTATCGTGTAGACAAAGTTAATACAAGCCACTTACTAATGTATTGTGATTGTCCATATTGCCTCCTTTGCTGGCTAGATTCATATTTCCATTGTGGTATACACTGCTCGTATCCATGGTTACGAACTCCCTGCAATCCATCAGTGGTGGTCGTGCTTGTACACTATAGGAAAAAGTGCCATCCTCTCTGGTGGCTGGGATCGTAGGAGCTCACATAGACTAGTACTTTTTTCTACAGTGTACAAGCACGGCCACCACTGCTGGATCGCAAGGTGGTCGTAACCATTGAAACAAACTGTGTATAATGTGATGGAAAAGAATGAATCCAGCCAGTGAAGGAGGCAATATGGACAATCACCATACATTAGTGCCTTGTATTAACTTTCTCTACATAATGAATGCTATTTGCTGAAGTGAGACAACCCCTTTAAAATGCATTGCACTTGCAGAACTGATCTTGAGTTTCAGCTGTTACAAAAAAATCACAATTGTACTGATGGTCACTGAGAAAGTCAGCAAGCTTGATGACAGATACGCCCCTAACAGATTCCCCTTTAAACCCAACCAATGCAACACTAAACAATATTGCTATTTTTCTTTTCTTCACTACCTGAAGCCACCGTAGTATGCTGATTTAAAGATGAAAGACCAAAGTAGCGAATTTCACTCCGCCCCGCTCCTGCACTTCGGGTGTAGTATATTCTGTTATCCAAGCTGTCAAAATCAAGAGCCACTGCTGTCCTAGGGATATTGACCCTGGGGAAAGGAGGACTGTGATTCTCAGGGTCCAGGGGCAAGCTATTAATGGAGCCTTCAAGGGCATATATCAAGTAGTCATCTGTTGATATGATGCATCTTGTTCCATCGCCACTAACTGCCCCAAAGGCACAACCACACTTTCGAGTCTGTGTCCCAGGTAGAGCAAAGCAAAAGTGTGCACACCCTCCGTTATTCACCAAGCATGGATTGTTGCCGACTTCCTCCGGTGAAACGGGTTGAAAACGTTTGTCGAATACAGTAACGTCCCTAAGAAGATTGATATTATCCCTGAGGACAGTTGGCTGCTCGGTGTTTCCAGGTTCCTTGCTGGCTTGGAAAACCTTTTTCAAGTTTCGATCCACCCAAATAATTGTGTTTTCAAATATGGTAATCCCATAAGGCGTTGGGTAACGGTTGCCATATCTTACTATTTCGGTTTCACCACCTTCCGGTCGAACCCTTGCAATCATATCCAAAGAGTCATCAACCCAATAAACATAGCCAGTATGGCGATCCACGGCTAAACCTCTGGGTGTAACAATTCCCTCAGACACCAGGACGGTTCTGTTGGTGCCATCTAGAAATGCCCGCTCAATTTTGGGATTTTGTCCATAATCTGCCCAAAAGAGGTATCTGTTCCTAGGGTCCACCACAATATGCCTGGGCATATCCACTGAGGTTTTCATTAGGACACGACGGTAGGTGGTGTTCAGGCGAACTACTTCGATGAAGGTTTCGGTCAAAAATGCATTGGTGAAGTAGAGATTTCCTAAAAAAATAAATAAAAATATTTACATGGTGGGTCTTATTTGTTGACTTTTTATTGTATCTGATATTTCACAGTTTCATATTACCCAGTGGTGTATCTTTCATGAAGGCAAACAACGATACTGCTATGAAGCCTGACATGAACTCCTTCCAACATAAAAACACATTTTTGTGCGGCTGCCACTAGGGGGAGCACAGTGCAATGAGAAAGATTCCATAGCAGTCAATGGTAACTGTATAAATTCCAGTGGACTAAGCTCTCTCTATTAGTGGCTTCAGGCAGTCAGTTTTATAATATACTTAGGGAGGCCACAGGCACAGAACAGTATGGGGGAGATTTATCATTGTACTTATGTAAGGTATGTAGTGGAAATACATTGAAAAAAATTGCTGTCCAGAATGACACCATACTTATAATAAACCTATTCCACTTTTTCCGCACAGAAGTTGAATAAAGTGGCTGAGGTGGAAGGCGATTTATTTATTACACTTTTAGGTAATTAAAATGTCTTCCTCTTAATAAAAAACAAACAAACAAACGAAGTCAAGTTTTGCATTGTGTGTTGCCTTGTAAGTGTTTGACCCACGCATACTGGGAAACTCGTTGGGGCAGGCAGCCCATAATAAGTTTATGGGTTCCTGTGATATCAGTGTACACACTTCTACAAGTCCATAAATTTCATAAAAATTATATTCACAAAGTTTCACCAAGCTTTTGATTTAACCGACCTGCAACCCAGTCGACAGCAATTCCTCGAATTCCGTTCCTCCCTAATACCACCAGTAACAACATTTCTAAAATAGGAGCCATTGGGTTTAACCCGGCGGATGGCATTGTATCCAGACGAAGAGCTGCTGAAGTCACACCAGTATATGAAACCAGGACTGCATGTGAACATCCACATGAAGAGCATTGCGTCCTACAAAAAGGTACAAAAATCAGGAAATGTATACTCCTCCATCAATCTTAAAGGGGTTCTCTGGGAATTAGGAAAATTAAAATACTTAAATATTACTTTATTATAAATATATCCCTAAATATCTTTCATTAGTTATAATGGCTTGTTTTCTGGGGAGCAATCATTAGGAGTAATAAAATGGCTGCCGTCCTATCAGTACACATATGTCTGCGCTCCTGAACATAGAAGCCCAATGGCTTAGGTAGGTTTAGCGTAGGACCCGCCTGACCTGAGACCACCTCGGCGCTTGGTAGGCGGGCTCAGATGTGTTTTGATCAAAATATATTGGCTAAGTGTCTCAGATATTATCATATCAGAGTGAGGACTATATAATGCTTGCATCTACTTTACTAAGTGCATTATTACCTTATTTCTGTGATTTTCTTTATTATAAATATATCCCTAAATATCTTTCATTAGTTATAATGGCTAGTTTTGTCTGGGGAGCAATCATTAGTACTAATAAAATGGCTGCCGTCCTATCAGTACACATAAAACCTGTCCTAATCACACAGGAGGACAAGTTACTTCAAAGCAGTGAGCTAAAGAGCTGCCTCATCTTCTTCTATGATCCTGAATACAGTTTAATATGATATTCAGCTGAATCTCTGTAGAAATGGAGTTCATGAGGAGACATGAAGTACAGAGAGGAGAATGGGATGTGGATAATGAGCAGCAGAACTTGCATGCAGTCTCCATTACCACAGTCTATCCTGTCCGTCTTCTCTGTACATCATGTCTCCTCATGAACTCCATTCCTACAGAGATTCAGCTGAAGATCTTATCATCTGTATTCAGGATCATAATCCCTGACAAGCAGAGCAGAGAGGAAGGATGAGGCAGCTCTTTACCTCAATGTGGTAAAGTAACTTGTCCTCCTGTGTGATTAGGACAGGTTTTGTGTGTACTAATAGGACGGCGGCCATTTTATTTCTCCTAATGATTGCTCCCTAAACAAAATGAGCCATTATAACTAATGAAAGGTATTTAGAAATATATTTATAATAAAGTAATATTTACGTATTTTCATTTTCTAAATTCCTGGAGAACCCCTTTAATGTCATAGAGGGCAAATAGTTATGTTCCTACAAAGACAAGATATAACTACTCAGCCTCTTATTCATTATTCTAATGCAGGGATCAGCAACCTCCTGCACTTCCAGCTGTGGTGAAACTATCACTCCCAGCATGCACATTAGCTTGGCTGCTCTCAGTACACCTATGTAAGGGAATGAAGTATGCCGGGATTTGAAGTTTCACAACAGCTGGAGTGCCGAAGGTTGCAAGCTTATGTTCATGGCATAAGGATGGGGAAATGATAGCAGGTCAGTCCTGTCCTTGGCTGATTGACTGCTAAAACCCAATACAGCTAGTAGTTCTAGATGCAGGAAAGCGGGGTTTGTCATGATAACACAAATCAGACCACATATGGAATATTGTGTACAATTTTTGGCAGTTGTGAAGGACATAGCAGAATCAGAATAGGTGCAGACGAGAGCAACCCAGGTACTGTATTTAGTGGAATGGGTGGGTTGCATTATCAAGACAGGTTGTCAAACTGATGGCTGAGATCTAATTACGATATATTAATATATCATCCACAAAAATTAGCACCAGAGTCACATGCTCACTGTGCCCATGATCACCAGATGAACATCTAGAATGGACATGCGAACAAAAGACCACAGCATCGCAGGCTCCGAAATGTAGCTCCAAACCGTTTATTCAGTCATAGCCACCATACAAAAATGCATTTTTGTATAGTGGCCATGACTGTCTGAATAAACAGTTTGGAGCTACATTTGGAGCCTGCGATGCTGTGGTCTTTTGTTCATATCGTATATATATCTCTTATATATATAAAAATTAGTTTCTGTCTGTCTGTTCTTTATGCGCGACCAAACAACTGAACCAATCTTTCACCAAATTTGGCACACAGGTACATCAAGGGTCCGGGAAGGTTTTAGACTGGGACATACCGTTCCTGAGATATTACCAAAAAATTACCTGCATTAGCCAATACAAGCCCCCAACTGTCATGCACACGGTCACATGATCTTATAAGCCAATAGAAGCTTGCAGGTCCTACTCCAGGTTTCCATAACAACTGATCACAGGTTTTAGCAGTCATATGACGTGTCAGGATTAGATATACAGCTCAGCAGACAGTATCACACAGGATAGGATTAGATACACAGCTCAGCAGACAGTATCACACAGGATAGGATATTAGATACACAGCTCAGCAGACAGTATCACACAGGATAGGATTAGATACACAGCTCAGCAGACAGTATCACACAACATAAGATTAGATACACAGCTCAGCACACAGTATCACACAGGATAGGATTAGATACACAGCTCAGCAGACAGTATCACACAGGATAGGATTAGATACACAGCTCAGCAGACAGTATCACACAGGATAGGATTAGATACACAGCTCAGCAGACAGTATCACACAAGACAGGATTAGATACACAGCTCAGCAGACAGTATCACACAACATAAGATTAGATACACAGCTCAGCAGACAGTATCACACAGGATAGGATTAGATACACAGCTCAGCAGACAGTATCACACAACATAAGATTAGATACACAGCTCAGCAGACAGTATCACACAGGATAGGATTAGAAACACAGCTCAGCGGACAGTATCACACAGGATAGGATTAGAAACACACCTCAGCAGACAGTATCACACAGGATAGGATTAGATACACAGCTCAGCAGACAGTATCACACAGGATAGGATTAGAAACACACCTCAGCAGACAGTATCACACAGGATAGGATTAGATACACAGCTCAGCAGACAGTATCACACAGGATAGGATTAGATACACAGCTCAGCAGACAGTATCACACAACATAAGATTAGATACACAGCTCAGCAGACAGTATCACACAGGATAGGATTAGATACACAGCTCAGCAGACAGTATCACACAGGATAGGATTAGATACCCAGCTCAGCAGACAGTGGGGCGGGGTGCTGTAGAGGTCACTGTTATGGGGTATACTTTCTATATCTTTTAACGACACACAGAAACATTAAATTAAATAGATGAAATATACCCGTGCGAAGCCGGGTCCTTCTGCTAGTATATATATATATTACAGAGATGAATATCCAGTTTGTGGCGTAATTTATAGAAAAATCCAGGGGGCCGCACAAGGCCCGGCCCCTCCCACAAGCCCCTACCCCTTTCTCACCACTTTAAAAAAGTGTAGAGAAGCTCAAAAGAGAAGTGCGAAATAATTTGCGACTTTTTTACACCACAGTAGTGGTGTAACCAGTGTAGGAGATGACTCACAATGCATTTTGTGTCAACCCAAAAGACAGAGATAACAAATTCAGGTCTACTATGCTGGTATTTGCTCAAGATCAGTTATGGAGAGGTTGGTCTCATCTAATGCTCCCCCCTCACACGCTGTCTATTCTGAAATTGTATTGCAAAGTCTTGAACCCCATATAAGTACCATGTGAAGACAAGGTCACCTACCTCTTCCTGCCATTGGTACCATAGCTTCGGAGTGATCCGCAGATTCTAAGCTGAACCCTTTGATTGCGGACAGCATTGACACCACAATAAAGGAGTTGTACGGCGTGCAGGTTCTGTTATCAGCGCTAAGGTTGAATCCTGTAGCACACGCACAAGCGAACCGTCCACTGGGTTTGGGTAAGCACAGCTGCTGGCAGGCATCAGGGTTGTTGCTGCATCCATTAGAAGAACCGGACACTTCTGTGTAGGAGATGAATATACAGTTTATTCTGTATGAAAGGTTAGACCTTTTTGTTTTATCAGCCAGGCAATACACAAACTTGTTTTCCTTAGGAAAATATAAAAAATACATATATTCCCTAGTAACCCTGCACACGCGCCGAATATCATTCACTTAGCCATGCAGCACATGTGCAGTGTGAATTCAGTGGGGCTAATCTGTGTGTTTCCACCCCTCTGCAAGAACTGACATGTCCATTCTTTAATTTCCATGACACAGACTTCAGATCTGTGCAAGGAAAATCCACCATGTGTGAAGTATAACATGGACTCCCACTGAAAAACACAAGAGGTGAATTGCACGGAGTTTCCTGGAGATTTCAGAGCAGTCCCAAAATCCACCGTGTGAAGAGACACACTCTCATAGGCTGCTGAATCAAGTCTCATGCACACGTCTGTATTTTTGGCCCGCATTTGATCCTCATTTTTTTGCAGATTGTTCACAGAACCCATCTCAATGGGGCTGCAAAAGATGCAGCACACGAGCCCCGTAAGTCTTTTTCACGGTCCTACAAAAAAGGTAGAACATGTACTATTCTTGTCTATTTTCAGGACAAGGATAGAACATTTTTGCAGGAGTAAACAAAAAAATTAAATTAGGAAAAATAACGGTCCTGTTTCTTTCTGTTAGACATGACGGAAAAAATTGTCTTGTCGACAGCACGATTTCTTCCGTCATGTATAATGGAACTAAACAGAACTGCTATTTGTCCCCATAGACATGCATTAGGACGGAGCAAAACGGAAGGAATGCCTCTTAAAGGGTTCAGTTTTGCATTCCATCCTAGAATTCCCTTCTAACCCTGTATAACGGAGCCCTATAATGGAATTCCATAACGCGAATAAGAAACCCGCCCTTAGAAGAATTGGGGGAGAAGGGCTGTGAGATGACATCCCCTAAAACACTGTTTTATAATTGTGCTTTTAAAAAGAGGCACTAAAATTATATGAAATACTCAAAAAGTGAAAAATGACCCACTCTTATAAAAAGATACTCACTGTCTCTGTAGTGGACACGTAGACACTTAAGACCTGAGATGTTGTCTCTCATGACCACCCGGTTAGATCCCGTAGACTTATCCACGCGTTCAATGGCCTCGTAGTCCCGGTCAGTATAGTACAGATAGTTCTCATGAACAGCTATACCCCAGGGGTGTGAGAGATGCTGCACTATGGTAATTCTGTTCGTTCCATCCACATTTCCTCTTTCAATCTATAAAGACAGTTATGGAGTCCTCACAATCTAATATATAAAGCTGAGTGTATATGTGTATATATGTCCGCTAAAGGAATCCACACTGTTGCATTTACAATCACAAAATTTGGCATATGATACATCAGGTGTCCGGGAACGTTTTAGACCAGGTCTCGGCTCTCTAGCACATACCGTTCCTGAGATATTCCCAAAAAATGCATTAGCCAATAGAAGCCTGGTCACATGTCCCTTATCAGCCAATAGAAGCTGGCAGGCCCTTAGTCTCCACATACACACAGTTTTACACCAGGTTTCCATAACAACCCATCCATTTTTCTTTACTGCTGTAGGTCAGCTTTAAAGGGGCAGGGCCCTGTGGATGACACTGTTAAAGGAGCGGAGTGCTGTGGAGTTCACAGTTCAGGGGCAGGTAGGGTGGCCATTCAGGCCACCCTCAAAAGACGGACTTAAAAACCCCGCCCCCAGGTCCCGCTAAGCCACCCAGTTAGCCCACGCCCCCTCACACTCCACAGCCAACACGGATTGAAAAAAAGAAGGGTAAAAATCAACTTCTGTCAGCTGCAGGGGTGGGAGGGAGGGTGACTTTCTCCCTGCAGCTCACGGTCAGACAGTACCATGCTGCTGTCTGAGAGTGAGCTGTTCAAAAGGACATCCCTGTGTCCATCCAGGCCCTGCGCCGAACAGAGGACAAGAAGTCTGAAAGCCAGACTGTCCAGCCTAAAACCGGACTCTGGCCACCCTAGAGGCAGGCTGCTGTGGAGGTCACAGTTAAGGGAATGGTCCGCTATGGAGGTCAGTGTTAAGGGGCAGATTGCTGTAGAAGCCACTAAAAGGGGCGGCCGCTATGGAGGTCACTAATAAATGGGCGGCCGCTGTGGAGGTCACTGTTAAGGGGGGTGGATGCTGTGAAGGTCACTGTTAAAGGGGCTGATTGCTGTGGAGGTCACTGTTAAGGGGGCGGGATGCTGTAGAGGTCACTGTTAAAAGTACAGGCCCTGTGGAGGTCTCTGTTAAGAAGGCAGGGAATGGTGGAGGTCACAATTAGAAGGACGGTCCGCTATGGAGGTCAGTTTTAAGGGGCAGGGTTCTGTAGACGTCAATATTAAGGGAGCGATGTGTTGTGGAGGTCACTGTTAAGAGGGAGGGTTATTGTGGAAATCACTGTTAACGAGACGGGGTACTGTGGAGGTCACTAATAAAGGGGCAGCCGCTATGAAGGTCATTATTACAGGGGAAGGCGCTGTGGATGTTACTGTTAAGGGGACAGGCTTCTATGGAGGTCACTGTTAAAGGGGCAGGATGCTGGGGAGGTCCCTGTTAAAAGTACAGGCCCTGTGGAGGTCTCTGTTAATGGGGCAGGGAACGGTGGAGGTCACAATTAAGGGGACGGTCCGCTATGGAGGTCAGTTTGAAGGGGCGCGGTGTTGTAGAAGTCACTGTTAAGGGAGCGATGTGTTGTGGAGGTCACTGTTAAGAGGGCGGGTTATTGTGGAAATCACTGTTAATGAGACTGTGGAGGTCACTGTGGAGGTCACTAATAAAGGGGCACCCGCTATGAAGGTCATCATTACAGGGGAGGGCGCTGTTGATGTTACTGTTAAGGGACAGGTTACTGTGGAGGTCACTGTTAAAGGGGCAGGGTACTGTAGATGTCACTGTTATAGTGGATACTGTTGATATCTTTTAACGACACACACAAACATTAAATAAAATAGAGGAAATATACCCATGCGAAGCCGGGTCCTTCTGCTGGTGGCTATATATAGTGCAGGGCTTTCATTATACATCGCACGAGCCAGAAAGCATTGCTATGTAAAATACTTTTAATCTTGCATCAAACAGTGAGAGGTGCAATATTAGGACTGCATAATGGAAATATTCATAGGCTCATATTCCGCGGGTCCTTTTTAACGTTTCACTTTTACAACAAATGACTGAAGCTCTCTGTTGCTTTAAAGTGCAGTGATGTCTAGCAATTGGGAAACATCTACAACCCCTAACATGCTTTTATGTGTGCAACATATACAGCTGCATATGGGCATGGAAGGTAGGGGGGGTGCACCGCCAGCTTAAAAACTGTTTCCTGCTGTCTATTAGACTACACGTAAGGAACTAAACTAAATTTATGAAATTAGCGAAGGATAGTAGTGATACAGGGGTTGACATCTATTCTCACATGGGATTCTTGTATAAATGTATTTAGTTGGAGAAAAAAATATCCTCAGAAGTGCATCTGTCAGCATGATCAACCCTATTAATCCAGGCATGCAGTCTGGCAGGGTTGATCATGCAGATTCAAACAATACCTTTGTTATGTCTGTAGGAAGAACCGTTGCCAAAAAGAGCGTTGTTGTAATATGCAAATGAGCCGGTTCGAAACCAAGGTGCCAGACTGAGCCCTCGGAGCACTGCTTTTGTAACACCCCTCTGATCTGGGCATACACCGCTCACCCTGGATTGACAGGGCTAGACAATCAAACAAGAGTAGCTGGAAGTGCCCACATCAGAGGGCTATTGCAAAAGCAGTGCTCTAAGAACTCAGTTGGTGCTCGAACTAGCTCATTTGCATGATACTAAACACATAGATATCTCGGCAACAGTTCTACTTAAAGACATAACAAAGGTATCGTTTTAATAAGCATGATCAACCCTACAGCGGCTACATGCCTGATTAATACGGTTGATCATGCTGACAGACACTCTTTAAGAGTTGCTACCACATGTGGATAAATTGGACAAATTTGTATGGGAACAACAATAGAAACCATGAATAGACCTAAAGATTAGTGAAGTTATCCAAAATTCTAATATCATAAAACTCTTTTTAGCCATCCAGAATTTATTTACCACTCCGCTGCCAGTAACGGCCCAGTACAGCTTCTGCTCCGCGATGTCAATTGTGATAAACTCGACATGATCAAGGTTGTTGGTGTACAAGACAGTTGGGTTGGAGCCATCCATATGTGCACTGGCAATCTTTGGAGGGACACCACTTTCAGTCCCCTGGTCCGTCCAGTACATCTTTCTAGAAAGACAAATTACAATTTTCTTACCAAATTTTCACAAAATGTTTTCCAAAACAACATACCGGTAGTTAAGATAATAATTATTAACTGCAAATGAAAGTCCAGACAGCAATGCTAACCAGTCATGTCAGCTGATTGCAGAGCAAGCTTTAATGGGCCTCATTAGTTTTGAAAAATTTCGATTCGGCAACTTCGCCGAAGTTAGCCTAGAAATTTGATTAATTCCGAATTAATTAGTCACGAATCACTATAAATCATACCCAGGCCACTCTGCTTTAGGGTACGGCCTCGCGGAACGCCCGTGCTGCAGGCGGGTTGTGGCCATGCTGAAGCAAAGAACTGCGCAGTGAATTAGCTCACAGCTGCCTTTCATCTAGTAATGAAGACCGCACAATATATTCCCCCTTCATTGTTAATGGCCGTGCAGGCACCTTTAAACAGGGGCTATTGCTGGTATGGGATTTGGCTGGTTAGGTGGGAGGACAATATGCATATTATTGCCTGCAATCTCCTGCAGGTTATTTGACAGTAAACACAGAATATTAATCAGCTCTGGCATACCCACTTCTCAACCCCAGCGTTCTCCTGCCCTACAGGTGGGAGCCCTTCTTCTGCCATCTGCTTTTCCTCCTTTACCACATCATCTAATATTGATGAGAATATGTCATCAGGAACATCCAGCTCCTCCTCTCTGCACCCTGCTGACTTTTCTAGGACATAGAGACTTTAAAGGATGATTTGGAAGAAGTAAAGCCAGCAAAAGGATAGTCATCATTAAGACCAGGCCCCCCTAAGGGATGCAGAGCGCAGGGAATTGGTTGGCACGCTGGCAGTGGAATAATAAAGGCTTCCATTTTATTGGTATTGAGTTACATATCTTAGGTTACGGCTAATGTAGGAATAAATAAAACTGATGCAGAATACGTCTCCCTGCACTGTCCCTGTACTCTCCCTGCACTGTCCCTGTACTCTCCCTGCACTGTCCCTGTACTCTCCCTGCACTGTCCCTGTACTCTCCCTGCACTGTCCCTGTACTCTCCCTGTACTCTCCCTGCAGACTCCCTTCACTCTGCCTGCAATATCCTTCTATTAATCATTTTAAGCAACACTGTCCCTAGTACATGAGTGCTTGCCATATCTCTCACTATGCTCTGCTCACAGTTAAATGGCAGAGACCATGTGGGATAAGGGTTTTATAGGTCTTCTTACTTTCACATTCCCTGGGTTTCTTACTTTCACTTTGCAATGTGTGAAACCGTAAAATGACACTTACTAATGTATTGTGATTGTCCATATTGCCTCCTTTGCTGGTTTGATTCATTTCTCCATCACATTATACACTGATTGTATCCAGGTGTTACAATTCCAGGGGCAGCGCAGATACTAGAAGCCAGGACGGGAGCTGCTGCACATAGCCTATTCACACTCCTGCGGTCGCGACCAACAGAGAGGTTGGCACTTTTTCCTAAAGTGTGCAAGCACGGCCACTACTGCTGGATTGCAGGGTGGTGGTAACCCCTGGATACAATAAGTGTATACTGTAATGGAAAATTAATCCAGCCAGCAAAGGAGACAATACATTATTAAGTGCCTTGTATTAATTTTCTCTACATGAGAAATGCCATTTGCTTAAGTGAGACAACCCCTTTAAGGTTCTGTTTAGAAATTAGTGAATCGGTTTGAAACTAATCAGATTTGACCTGGATTTTTCAAGAATTTGAGGTGGTGATTTGATTCAGGTCAGTATTGGAGGTAGAGAACAAGAAAAGAGAGAGGAAAAATTAATAATTAAAAATCAATAACATTTTTGTAAAAAGTAAGAGACAAGAAAGAAAACATAGGAGTCCTAGGAGACCTCAGATAGCCATATATACATTTTCAGGCCAATGGGAGTACTTTCGATTTGGGTAGAGAACTGATCTGGGCCCAAATTGAATCAGTCGGCCATTGTGGACGAATTGCATTTGGAGCAATTTGCTTATCTCTAGTTCTCTGCAAACTATAAAAGATAAGTGCGTATCATACCCTCTAGCGGGATCCACAGCTATTCCAAGTGGTCTTCCAGCTCCAGTAGGGGTCCCATCATTTGTAATAACAGTCTTTCGATACTTTACATCTCCATACAGTTTAAGAACCTTAAACGATAGGGGTGAAGTAGATGCAGATAAAATATGGATTGTGACCAGACTTTTCATGTGTAACCTCAGCAGACCATGCAAATACAGATTCCAGGGCACAGAATTAGGAAGTCTGAAGAAAATCAGAACCTGAAAGGCCTGAAATACAGTCCATAATACATTGAGAAGTATGCGGAGGAGTAACCTGATGGTCCTGGTCCGCATGCAAACCCTGATCCGGGGCACTCTATGACATGCTATCTATAGTATTGTGCCCCCTTAGACACTAGGTCTCGGATATCTAAGGGGGCACAATACTCTTAGTTATGCCCCTGTTAGGCCAGTGCAATTTTTTTCACCCGCACTAAATAATACATTTAATTATTCATAGCGTTTCATACAGTTTACCTCAATTGATTGAGTTCCTGGATTTGTATAGTAAAGGTTCCCTGAAATCCAGTCTAAGGCCAGGCCAACAGGCGTGCCCATGATCGCAGATGGGGCAAATGCCGTCCTGTTACTTCCATCTGCCTTCACTCTGTGTATTTCACCCTGGAAAATAAAAAGGAAAGTATAAAGAGTGGTGTTTTTTTTTAATCTAAACAGTGGTCATCACGTCGTGTGAACAGGTCCTAAGACAAGAATATCCCTTTAAAGCATCTTCTACTTACAGATTCTAAAGCATTGCTTTGCCTTTATGATGGACTGAAACCTTTGTTACCTGAGGTCATAACAGGTAAAAGCAAAATCAAAGTAGGGCGAGTAAAGTTTTCTATGTCCCTCAGGAGCGGCCTGGGAACTTAAAGTGGCCCTGAGAAAAATACCAAAAGTGGCCCCGTTTTGAAGTTGGGTCCAAATTGATGGAAGGCAGAGCCAACAATACCATATTGTGGCACAAAACACTGCCAGCAGCACAACATACATCCCCAAAACTTCCACTGGCATGCTGTGAGGAGGGCCCAGGTGGCCCCCTGGGTATCAGCCTACTGGGAAATTTCCCTATAAGGTCTATGGTCAATCCACCCCTGATGTCCCTCCTCTACCAACCCAAACCTTAACTTCCCACGTCCTTAGGATTATACTGTTAGAAAAGGTCAGAGTTCCATTTCATCTCTGTTTCCTCCAAGGCAACTTCACATGTGATTATTGCAGTAGACATGGAATCTACAGAACTTACAGGATTTTCAATCCAGTAGATCATTTCCTCTGAGTCATCAAATTCCACATCATATCCATTACGGATGCCTGCTATTGGTACCATGGCATCGTTGGTCTTTTGCAGGGGGTCAAGAGACATCCCATAAATGATATTATCTCTTACTATGATAAGGAAAGGCTTTTCATCTGTAAAAAAAAGAGAAATATAGAACCATAGGTTAGGTTACAATGCAAGAGTTTGGACAAGCCAGTCAGTATTTCTTTCAGTATTTCCAAGCACCCATATGTATAAATGATGAAGGGGTCTCTATTAGGCTGAATGGTAGAGGTTCCAGGTGTCAGACCACCACCGATCATGTACTGATGACCTAAACTAAAGACAGGCCATCAATTAATATTCCCAGACAACCCCTTTAAGTGCTTTTTATCATCTATTAGAGGCTGATATTTCTGCATTTTTTTCTCAAGGCACCTTGATAATCAATCAGGCATGGCCACTAAATCACTGCGTTACACAAACACTGGTACTAATATTGCTATTCTGCTAGAAGCAAGGAAATTACAGGTTAAGTGAAGTCACTAATTGCAATATCTTTCTAATTAAGTCCAAAGTAATGGCTCATTTCATTGCACTTGTCATTATCATTCCACGTAAGAATATCATTCTAATTAAATATTTTAATGAACATTTACCTGTTCAATGAAGCGTATGGTATTAGACAGCAGGAAAGCCCTGATCGTAACGGGTGTATATACAGTATAATCTATATATATAAAGAAGATAGTATATATGTATGTGTGTATGTTCCGCGATCACTCAAAAACGCAACTATCGATTTCAATGAAACTATACACATCCCTTGCTACCTGGAAAGAAATCTCGTGTGGTGGGTCACAGCTCTCTAGGACGTACCGTTCCTGATATATTCCCAAAAAATCACCTGCATTAGCCAATACAAGCCTGCAAGTCTTTCTCTTCATATCCCAACTGCCATACACACGGTCACATGTACCTTATCAGCCAATAGAAGCTCGCAGGCCCTTAGTCTCCACATACACACAGTTTTACTCCAGGTTTTCATAACAACCCAGCCATTTTTCTTCACTGCTCTAGATCAGCTTTAGGCTACATCTAGAGCAGTCGCTACATGTGTCGCGCGACATTGATGTCGCATGACATTTTGCCTCAACAATTTTTATAATGATAGTCGCAACATGTGACATGCTGCGACTGCGACGCGACAGTCACAGAAAAATCCATCTTGGATGGATTCTTTGCAGCTGTCGTGTCGCAGTCGCAGCATGTCACATTTCGCAGTGCGACACCATAGACTATCATTATAAAATTTGTTGAGGCAAAATGTCATGCGACACATGTCGTTGTGTAGCCCTAGCATTAAAGGGTCAGGGCGCTGTGGAGGTCACTGTTAAAGGGGCGGGAACTGTGGAGGTCACTGTTAAAGAGGCGTTCACTGTGGATGTTATGTTAAGGGGGCGGGCACTGCGGAGGTCACTGTTAAATGGGCGGGAACTGTGGAGGTCACTGTTAAAGAGGCAGGCCATTGTATAGATCACTGTTAAAGGGGTGGACACTGTGGAGGTCACTGTTAAGGGGGCAGGGTCCACTATTAAAGGGGCAACTGCTGTAGAGGTCACTGTTAAGGCAGCAGGGTGCTGTGGAGGTCACTGTTGAGGGGGCGGACCCCTGAGGAGGTCACTGTCAAGGGATTGGGGTGCTGGGAAACTCACTGTTAAAGGGGTGGGCTGCTGTGAAGGTCAAAGTTAAGGGGATGGGCTGCTGTGGAGGTCCCATTTTAAAGTGGCGGGGCACTGTGGGGGGGCAGTGTTAAGGGGTGGGGGACTGTGAAGTTCACTGTTAAAGGGGCAGGGTGCTGTAGAGATCACTGTTATGGGGGATACTGTCGATATCTTTTAACGACACACACAAACATTAAATAAAATAGATAAAATATACCCGTGCAAAGCCGGGTCCTTCTGCTATTGTACTATACATAAAGCATAAAATAAAACATGAAGAAATACTGCCATAGTTAAGGACTACTTGACAACTTGATCTGGACACCCGAAGGTCCCTTTACATGGGACGACAGAGCAGCAGATTGTCGGGAAGGAAGGTTTCCGTCTCGACAACCTGTTGATCACAGGTGGAGGAGACTGCTTAATTTACAATATGGGAAGGAGCGATCACTTTTGCCACTGCTCGTCCCCATACTGATTAGTCATTTGCCGGCAGCAGAGGCTGTTTACTCAGCACGATCTGCTGCCGGCAACAAAGAGATTTGTCTTAAAGGGCATCTGTTAGCAGATTTGTACCTATTGTACTGGCTGACCTGTTACATGTGCACTTGGCAGCTGAAGACATCTGTGTTGGTCCCATGTTCATATGTGTCCTCGTTGCTGAGAAAAATGAAGTTTTAATATATTCAAATTAGCCTCTTGGAGCAACGGGAGCGTTGCCGTTAGACCTAGAGGATCTGCTCTCTCTGCAGCTGCCACACCATCTAAAATTTGATTGACAGGGTCAGGCAGTATAAACATCATCACACCTGGACCTGTCAATCATAAAGAGGTGCCGAGAGACCAAGTATGATGGGACCTCTGACCCTCGCATCTGGTAGATTAAGTGGCTTGTCGGAGTGAGCCCTAAAGAACACGCCAACTTCTATTCTATTGCTGGACGTATACAGAAGGCACATTTCTTATGAACTGGATGTAAAGTGAATAAGTCTATTTTTCCCCTCAAACAGTGAGATTATCATCTAGAATTTGACTTGACATTTCTAGTGGACATTAGTGGACTGTTTTTATTTTATTTATTTTATTAGTATTATGTTTCTCTGGCCCTTTATTATAATGTGATTATGTATGTTTCTGGTTCTTTATCTTAAAGGGATATTCTGGGATTTCTATGGTTTTTAACAGATATCTCACGTACATGCTTTTTTTCTTCAATTTGGACTCGCCTGACTTATTTTCACCATGTAAATAAATAACCCTGTTTACATCCTGTATGTAGCACTTTCTATTGCTGAATCCAACCAAACCCATGATGCACTTCTCTTTCCTCTGCCACACCTCCAGCACCGCCCCTAACAACGCCCAGCTAGTTTATAGCTCCTCCCACCAAGCTAGTTACATGTATACCCCCCCTATCACTGACACGCCCATGGACATTACATCACAGGAAATAAAAATGAGTTTCATGGACATGGCCCAGAACAGGAGATAGGAGAAATAAAGGCAAAAGAAACACATTACAAAATGGCAGCTAACTCCATAAGTGGTTATTTTAAAGGGTGATGATGGAAACTGGAAAACCCCAATTTATTCTATTTATTTTTGCTCAGTGCTTCATTATTGAGGCATCCATTTTATTTTTCGGGTCTGGGCATTGAACTATGTGAAACTTTATCTAACTTTTAATTGTTGTCTTTTTTTTCTTCTATGCAATTTCAGATCTCAGGGTGAACTATATTGCCATGTTGAAATGAAGACAATAGATCAGAATGAGCATACCACAATCTAATCTTTGTGCTGAAAGTTTGTGTTGGCAGACAAAAATAACACTGTCATCAAGGATTAGGCTCCTAATATGTCTCAGAAGAGTGAGCAAAGGTCCTTTTTCTCAATCATTAGCAATAATTAAAAGCTTTCACAATTAAATTAGCAAGTGATACAATCTTTCTGGTAACAGAGTTGGAGCATCAGGTCCTTTGTCCATTCATTGGAGACTTTGATCGCTCATAGATGTTAAAAATGTCTGTTCTGCAAAATATTTCTTAAGGATATTGATATATAAATGGAACTGGGAACTTGAGAGAGCGCTAGGCCTCAGGACTGGGACCAGCACTGGGCTGTCACACTATGTCAGATGCTCGGTCATCACCCAGGTGAGCTCTGCTTACATCGCCAGGCAGAGGTCCACTGCTGGGTCCATATAGTCTGTGGATCATTGAGGAGCCTCAGCGACCGGACACTTGTTGTACACTCATGCAGTTTGTACTAAATGGCTCAAATGGTGCAACCCCTTCCTCACGGAGAACCTTTCCGTTTTTTTCTACCTTCCCGGAGCCATAACTGTTATTTTTCCATTCACATAGATGTATGATGGGGTTTTTTTTGGGGGGGGTTTGTTTTTTGTGGGACAAATTGTACTTTCTAATGGCACCATTTATTATTGCATATGATGTAGTGGGAAGCTGAAAAAAAATTGCAAATGGGGTGGAGTTGGGAAAAAAACTAAATTCCGCCACAAAGCGTTCCCTGTAAAACTGACCCATTAACTTAATTCAGTACGATTACAGCGATACCACATTTTTGAACTTAGAAAGAAACTTTAGTAAAAATATTTTTTCTTTGCATCTCCGTAACTGGCCTCCATAACTTTTTAATATTTAGGTCTACAATGCTGTGTGGGAGCTCATGCATTGCAGGGTGATCTGTCGTTTTTATAAATATTATTTTGGAGTGTGTAAGACTTTTTGATCACTTTTTATTTTATTTTATTGTTTGAAAGGTGAAGTTATGAAAAAACTGCAAATTGGCCATTTTGATTATTTTTTTATAGCTTTTACCGTACGGGATAAATATTTTTAGATTTTAATAGTTTGAGCATTTTGGAACATCAACGATCTTTATTTTATGTTGTTTATTTCTTTTTAAAACTTTTTTCACTTTTTTACACTCTTTAAGTCCCCCTAGGGGACTTTACATGCAGTCCTCTAATCTCTTCTCCCGTAGGATGCAATAATGTAACATTGCAGGCTATAGGAGATTCACTGCGCGCTATTATTCGATGCCACAGGCAGGGGCCTGATGCTAACTTCACTATGGCAGGCTTCAGCGCCCCTTCAGAAGGCACGAGGCTGCCTTAGCAACCAAACAGCTTCCTCAGTCTTGGGACAGGGGAGCCATTCTGTCCCCGGGGAAGCAGTTCTCCAGGGAAGACTGCTCAGGTGTCATGGTTGCAAGTGGCATCTGAAGGGACTGTGCCTCCAGGTGTCTGCTATGTAAAAGAGCAGGCACCCAGTGCCTATGGTGCCAGCTCAGCTCCTGAGTGGGGTGCTATCTTTAAACCAGCTGGTAATGAACAGGTCATGCATTTATTTCTCACTGAAATAAATAACAGAAGATATAGAAATATCCTACAGGAAGTTCTCTTACTAACATGTCATAAAACACTTGTATATAAAAATTACTTTAAAGGGGTATTCCCTTAAAGGCAGAGAAGCTATTAAAATCATTTAAAATTAAAAGTTATACTTACCATTCTGAACCCCCTCTGCTCCAATACTGCCGATCCGTTCCTCCCCACCACTGCAGCCATGGCATTATGTCTTTTACTGCAGCGATGGTGTGCCAGTATACCGCACATAACCCCTGCTTTCAATCACTGGCCTCAGTGGTGCACTGCACAAAACAGCCGAGGCCAGTAAATAACTGCAGCAGTCATAAAACAAAGCCCAGCAGGGAGGTGCTAGAACCTATGAGGTCCATAATGGTTAGTATTTTCTTTAACTATTGTAATAGCTCCCCTGAATTTCACAAAATACATTTTTATTCTGCCAACCTCATTAAACTAATGCCAAAAGTATATGATAGGTGGTGGTTTGACCTCTACAAATCGTGAGTATGAAGGGGCAGGAGTGTCCATTCAAGGCCATGCTCTCTTCACAGAATTTCCCTACACAACAGCAGCCCAGACCGGTCACCCGCCTGGCAGGGTAGCTGTAACACAGTGCCAATCTAATCAAATCCACTGTGCTGTAGTTCCTTGCTCAATGGAGTGACCAGGACCACTGCATCCCCTTCTTTTTCAAGACCGCCAAGGGTCCAAAAGGTCAGACCCTTACTGATCATTAAGTGATGGCTATATTTCATCTCTTGATGAGTCAGAAATGCCTCTTTCAATAATTCTCAGAATAGAAAGCTTCATCAAAATTTTCCAAAAGAAAATCAACGGATCCTGGAAAAAGTAACAATGCATATAAATATATAAATTGAAGACTATTCTATATTTATATCAAATTTCATTATCACCCACTGTATAAGCTTAGAAAAGCTTAAGAGTACCTTTTCCTGATTTCTTCAGCTTAGCTGAATTGACAAAAAAGATGAATAACCTAACCCTTGCCCCAACATTTTCCCTCTACAAAGGACCTACATGCTCACTGTTGACAGCTGGACAGATTTTATCGGCAACAGGACAAGACATTATTGTTCTGAGTGGTTCAAACATTACATTTTAAGAACTTTTGAAGTCTTGAGAACAAATTTAGATGTTAGCACATAAAGCGGGTGACATTTTATGTGGCTATTGGGTTCTCTCTCTTATTATCTTACCAATTAATAAAAAAAATACAACATCTCACAATATGATTACAAAGGAATATGCATAAGAAAGAAATATTACCCTACCCACCGTAATCATCTGTTTAAAAAATTACACAGTGTACAAAGCCTTCTGCTTCAGCTCTGCCAGAACCCCCACCTATCTGTTTATGATCTATCCTCAGGATAGGTCATCAATATCTGCAGCCCAGACAATTTCTTTCATATTTTTCCTTTTTTAAACATTCAGAATTAGCGGGTTTTCTTCCAATACAGTTTCTAACCAACCTTTCATTATGTCACCTAGCCCTATCGATCGGAGATGTGTTGGATCACAAATGATCTCAATGATTAAATCCACCAGGTCCGAACAAAAAATTCTTCCCAACATTTGACCACTAACAATCCCGTTGCAACGTGGACAGGAAACACATTATAGGGGATAACAAGATTTTATTTGGCTGATATTGGAACAATTTTTGCTACAGAGGGAGATCCTCATATTTAAACACCTAGAGTAAATCCAAAGTTGTAAGCTTAGTCTTAAAGTGGCCATACACATCAGATAGAAGTAGGCTGATGATTGAACAACCATTTTGTAGACACCGCCATAGAATTGGTAGTTCTCATTGGCCTTTCTAGTCTTTCAAACTGGCCATACATGTTCAATGAAACTGGGAAATAGGACAAGCGAACTTTCTAAAAACGTTCTTTTCAAGAAGGAATTCCATCCATGAACAATATTTCTTTAAAATTATCTTTCATACAACTATCAGCCAAAAATTTCAAACATCGGGTTACTTTTTTAGACGATAATGGTCTGTTACCGGTCAGTGAAAACAATGGTTCATTGTTAAATTTCACCCGACAAATGATCGTCTTCGTTGAAATCATCCATTTTGATTAACTTTAGATTAATGTGTGTGGCCACCTCTAATAATTACTAAAAGTGCTCCTGTGCACTCTATATTTCACTGTTGGCCACCCCTAAGGCCATGGTCTTCAGGCTCTATGGATCTGTAATTTTGTCTCACAAACAGAACAGATACTGAAGGAACCCAGACTCAGACACTGATGTAACATTCAATTTTTGATGCATGCACATGATTGCATTCTGACTCTTTCTCTGTTATATGAATTCAAATACTGCACCTAAAGAGGACTATGGGGCCATACTGAACCTTCGTATGACTCCAAGAGAAAAAAATGTGAGTCACTCCATGGCATGCCTTATTACAGAGGTAAATGTAGTGCTTACAATTTCTGCTGTACCATCTATTGTGTATGATGGTGGTGTCTCAACTCTCCCTTGATGAAAAATGTCAGAGGAAAGGAGGGTTGGACATGTTGGATTTCAACAAGCCAGATTTATTCTCAAAGGAGATAGGATCACTGCCAATGGTGTCTCTCCCTATTGAAAACACATCCATGATCGACTAAACCAAACATGCAGGCTTATGAGGAATAGATGTTGCTGGAATGAGCGTTCTATCTAAAGTGTTTAGTCAGCTCAAGAAGGAAAACGTGGACACTGTAAGGCAAGCGTGTTGTCTACTCTCAAAACTGCAGGTGAACAGATCACTGTCTCCCAAAAGGTACAAACAAGCTCATCCCTATCTGCTGGGATAATTCTGATCATCTGATCCCAACCTAACCTCTCCCTAAGGGCTTGTACATGACAAATTGTGGACCCGCAAAACATGCACACCGGCCGCGTACATTCCGAAAATCCGGCCCTGTGTAGAATTGTCCTATCCTTGTCCGTAATACGGTACAAGAAAAGGACATGTTCTATATTTTTGCAGGTGCAATGGAACGAACATACGGATGCGGACAACATGGTGTGCTAATCCAGACAGTTTTGAGCACATTAAAGTTGTCTAAATTCAAAAGCAAGTAAATTAAAAAACGTCATAACAGCTTCTTATTACCTCGCTGGCAGTTTACTAAATCAGCCATTAAGGTCCAACCTGACGGACAGACACAAGAATAAAATTTTGGAGAACTTGAAGACAGCAAGCAAAGATGGCTGCACGGGTTTGATGCACATGGATTAAGCCCTGTGGAAACAAATAATAAAACTATAAGCATCTAGATTATTAAATAGATTCATTCTGATTAAATAACCGTACTTATACCATTAACAACTTGAATCAAACTGCTAATATATTAAAAAAATAGCTGAATCAGTAGCCGGAAGACATAAATTTCAGAGTCTTTACCTCCAGGCTGTTTTACAGGATGAACGGCCGAGAGCCCCATCGGTTGGTGAATATTATAGATCATAACAGTCTGGTTTCCGCCATGCCACTTGTTGGCTCGTAAAACCCGATTAGTGTATCGGTCACTCCAATAAATGTAATCTTCAAAAATGGTAATAGCATGTGGATGTTGTAGCACCTGGAAGAAGGCAGATATCGGTATAAATCAAATCTATATGACATAATGTTATATAGGAGAAATTTATCATGAGGGAAATATTTGAAGTCAGTTTTGCTTGAGTTTGCGTTGGAGTGCTTTATGTCACATTTATCATATGTCTCACGTTGTTTCATAAATTTGTCTTATCCTTAAACCTAACACTTTTGTCTAGAAAAGCTACCCCGGTTTTCCTACTCCATCCTCCTACTGGAGTGAGACTGCAACTTTTTTGCGACTTTAAAAAAAAGTATTTGTGATAAATCTAGAGTGAAAATCATTCAACATAGATAACTGCATCCACCTTCCCACCCATATTTAGAAACAGAAGTGATTGGTGGAAAAATGCCAAAAGTCTTAAAATGTTCAGCCCGAAAAGTCGCAACTTTTTGAAGGCAGAATTCTGGAGTTAAGGGCGTGATAAATTAGGGCCTTTATGTTTTTTTTGTTTTTGGTTTGGGATGAGGCCACTAGCGTTGCTTATCTGTACAGGTGATTAATCTGTCATTATGTCAACAGGAATGTACAAGAATGTAAACCCTAGGAGCCATACAGTTAATTTAACCAGACATTCACATTAGATGTACAGTTTGTTGACCAAACCTACCGATTTCAGAAGGACTAACTGACCATCTAAGTGTATGGGGTCCCCTGACTCTCCCTTGACACCAGATGTTGGGCGATTTAAAGGGGCATTCCCATCTGAGACTATGGGGGCATATCGCTAGGATAGGTCCCCATTGTCTATATAAAAAACCGGCGCGGGGAAGGTGATGGCAGAGGACTCCGTCCACCACCAAGCTCTCTGCCCTTAGAAGTGTATGGGATCGCTCGGTTATTTTTGGCAGCCCCATAGAAATGAATGGAGGGCGGCTGCACATGCGCAGGGTGCCCTCCACCACTTTCAGGGCTCCATTCTCGGTGTAGGTGCGGGTCCCAGAGGTGGGACCCACACCTATCAGACAATGTGGAGATATCCTAGCAATATGCCCCCAGTGTCTGAGATGGAAATACCCCTTTAAGGATCAGGCATGTCGGATTTCAACTATCTGACCCCTAAGTAGAAATTGCACCACACAAGGGCAGCCAGCTCTCCATTCAACGCAATGAGACTGACAGAAATAACACTCGGCTATTTTTGGGACTACCACAGAGGTGAACAGAGGGTAGCTGTTCACTTAGGGGGCCCCATTCTGGAGACAGGAGTGGGTTCTAGAGGTGAGACCCACACCTAATGACACTGATGACATATCCTAGTGATGACCCAGATGGGTCAACCCCCGTTATGTTTTCAACATAAACTTCAGATTACAATTACCACTGAAAAAATAGACAACACGATAGACCAAAGCAACATTCAGAGAGAACGTGACCGCCAACCCTTATCTCATGTCTGTGTCCAGCTACACTCACCAAATCACTGGCCAAGGCCTGCCTTCTGTTATTTCCATTGTAATCGCAGTAGTCAATGTAGTCAAGATAGGCATCTGCAAAGTACAGGCGCTTAGTAGGATAATCAATAGTTAGTCCATTGGGCCAATAAATCTTCTCTGAAATGATAACTGTTCTTAAGGTTCCCATCCATACTGGACCTTTCTATTCTAGGACTTCTTCCCCAGTCCGTCCAAAACATTAGCCGGGCACTGGAAAAAAAAAAGAAAATCAGGGTTACATTTGCATAATTATGCATAAAATCTCACATTTTGACCCATAATGAAAGGGAGGGAAATTATATTCTTTCATTTGCATCATTGTCTTCACACATCTTGTTACATTATATATATCAGGAACAGTTTCATCATTTGTACTGTATACTTCAGATGGCAAAATAAACTGCTCTTCAATGATCAAAATATGTATTTAGTAGTAATTGGGGGCTAAATAAATAAAATTGTCACAAAATAAAAATATGAAGTACAATGTAGGCATCAACAATATCCATGGTTTACAGTTTTGTGAACCGTCTTCCAGGAGGCTTTTTATTCAGGGGTGGATTTTATTTAATTGGGGATTGTGTGAGGACCCAGAGCATTACAGAAGCAACAAGACAAAAAGAAGGGTCTGAAGAACCACAAAAACACTGCCACTCTGCAAGAATAAAATAAAAAAATGATATACTATCACGGATCCTAACATTGTTGCAAAGGCTGCAGTGATGCTGAGCACATAGCGACGTCATGTCACCTGGCCATGTTGAACAATGGATGTAGGACATGGACGACATGTTTACTGAAGTGGATTTTCGTAATAGGAATTCAACCTTCAATGGCAGCTATTGGACATCTGATGTCCGTATAAATACAATGTCACTGCAACCAATTTGGTGTGCTGTACCGACAATGGGGAGCACTGATTTTTGACAGAAAGACCTCTTATATAGAATGTGTCAGGGTCTGTTCAGTGAAAACTGGTGGTTTAATCACTTTTGTCTGCTACTTTGATTAGTTTCAGTTTTATCCATCCGGTTAGCATCCGTTTTCCAAACACGAAGAAAAAACAGAAGAATAACACTCAACATCTCCAAGCAACCATCAGTGAAAAACGCATTGCACCTGGGTGCCGTCTGTTTTTTATGCATCCCCATTCATTTCTATGGGTCAAGATTTGTGAAAAACTGAAATATAGAAAAACGATGTTCATGGACATATACCCATTGAAATGAATAGGTCAGGATTCAGTCCAGACGCTGTCTGTTTGCAATCCTGTCGGAAAATTTGCTCACGTGAAATTAGCAAAGGGTACGGCCATACATAGCAAACTCCCCGCCAAATAATGTGGATTTTGCTGTAGAAATGCACTTCAAAGGATGAAATCTGCAACACAAATTGACGTGCTCCACAAGGTACGGGTGGCATTTCTGAATATCATATTCACTTCACTGCTTCTGTAAATGGTGGGGACTTTCAGCACGCAGTTCTGCTATGGAAAATCTGCAGCGTTGGAGTGGCTGTACTCTAAAAAGATTGCTGTAGAAACTTGAAAATCCCTTTTAAAGGAAAACTGAGCATGAAAAATGTAATAAGGGTACTTTCACAGTAGCGCTTTTCTTTTCCGTCACAGAGTTCCGTAATAGGGGCTCAATACTGGAAAAGAACTGATCAGTTTTATCCCATGCATTCTGAATGGAGAGAAATCTGTTCAGGATGCATCAGGATGTAATCAGTTCAGTCACTAAACTGCGTTTTGGACAGCATGCTGCGGTATTATCTCCGTCCAAAATTCCGGATCAGTTGCCAGAATGCCATTTGCATTAAAAATACTGCAATGCCAGATCCGTCCTTCCGATCTGCGCATGCACAGACCGGTAAAAATGTGAAAAATATATATAACGGATCCGTTTCTCCAGATGACATCTGGAGAGACTGATCCGTTCTTGCAATGCATTTGTAAGACTAATCCGCATCCGGATCCATCTACAACTGCTGTCTGTTTGCATGCTTGCCGGATCACTCTGCCGCAAGTATGAAAGTACCCCTAAATGAAGTAAAATAATATTTTTCCTTAATTAAAAACCCTTTGTCACTTTTCTCCATTCCCAAAGCTATTATAAAAATGCAATTATTCTTACTCTGTTCTAGGATCCAACACAAGTCCTCGAGGATTTGTCACGTTCTCACTGATGAGGACAGCCCTATGTGTCCCATCGAGTCGAGAGACTTCGATTGTCTCCAAAATATAGTCAGTCCAGTAAAGATTTCGTCCTACCCAGTCCACAGCAAGGCTTTCCGTTACGGTGACACCACTGTCAAAAATCTGTAAAAATAACAGCATGGTCACGCTTTTTTTTAGGTTTTTGGAGTGGTCAGAACAATCAGCTCAAAGGCTTAAACTGATCTGGATAGCAAGCATAGATACTATATAAGGATTTTGAACAGGCAATCCAATAGTTAGGGCTGTATTAGACCTGCAAATAGTCAGATCATCACTAACAGGCGTTCGTAGGAATGCTCGTGAGTGATTATCTGTCTGTAAAAGCGCTGCCGATTACCCGATGAATGAACAAACGCTCATTCATTGGGCAATAGCATTTTTTATACATGCTAAAAAATCATTGCCAGCGTCAGATCGTGCCGCCTAGTCATGTTCTGCTGCCGACAACCAATGATTCTGTATGAGGACGAGCAATGGCATTAGTGATCGCTCATCCCCATACCGTGGAGGAGATCGCTGCATGTAATAGCAAAAGTTTGTTGGGAAGGAACGCTTCCTTCCCAACAATCGTCAGCCTCATCTGCTGGCCTAATACAGGCCTTATGTCTGATAACAGCAATGATCTGAACTGATAATCCATCAACATGAAGGCCATATGGATTAGGCTGGTCATAAACATCAGATACATGTCAGTGAAACTATTTCAGCAGGACTCCTTTACCATCTAACTTGTATGAAACCTAAGGGTCAGGAGCGTAACTATAGGGGAAGCAGCTGCTTTAGGGGGCCCAATCCCACAAGGGGCCCCCTCAGTAGGAAGACTAAAAGATGATATTGTCAGGGCCCCCTCAACAGTAGCATACAATGACATTACATACAGTGACACTGTAGGAAATGAATGGAGCGACTACCAGGCCTCGTCTGAAAGCTCAGTCTTGACTAGCCACAGCAGTTGGGGCTGTACGTGAGTTGGGGTTTTGCGAAGAAGTTGCTTGGGGGCCCCATTCAAAAATTTGCTGTTGTAGTTACGCCACTGCTAAGGGTGGATTTGACATTCCTGAGGACCCCAAAAAAGTTATGTCTGGGGGCTTCAGCCCCATTTCCCCAATACGCCATGCCCCATAACACCTCTAACCTCTGCCCCAACAGCCAGCTAAGCCCCACTCTCAGCTTAGCAGAGCATCCTAGGCACGTCTGCTACTGCTTTACAGATAGGAAGGGCCTCTCTGGGCCCAAGTTCATGTGAAGCGGCTATACAGCCGGTATGTTAGCCCTTTTAGGGATTTCTTTTTTCAACCAATAGCTACTGCTTGGTTTGTGGTTGTGGTACAGTCCACCCCTCGATGATAGCCTCCCACCTCTGCACCAATGGGATGTGTTGGGGGAGATAAGTATCAGGCAATTGTATATGAACTGCTTGATCCTTTTGGAAGATGAACCGTTGTCAATGGCTTTCTCGCCTCTTCTCAATCACAACCGACGCAGGCTTGGACAAGGCAAGAAAACGTGTACAGGGAGATAGGGAGAGATATCTGTCGGCCAAATGAGCAGTTGACAGATACGTTATCGCATCATGGGACCACTATCTCATGTGTATGGCCAGCCCTCAATGGTGGGATCTCCACCTACGAGACATTTATAACCTATCCACTGAGAGATCCAATGGTAACAATTGATCATGGGTCTCCAATATTGTATAAGATACAGTATAAACATTAGATACTATAGGGTCATACAAGCTCAGTATTGAGAAGGCAGCCCAAACATAGCTGCACTACCTATAACCTAACATATTGCAAAACTTTACAAGACGGTTTAGAAAATGTAGATAATCATAACCATATAAATCCCCCTGCCATAGATATGTATGTTACAAAATCCCCCTGGGGCACTTTTTAAACTTTTGAAACTTACAATTTTCCTGTCTGTCCCATTGGTATAAGCAGTCCATATTTTATCCTGCGTCGTGTCAGACCAGAAAATTCGATCAGTGACAGAATCAAAATCCACGGCCACTATATTGCGTCCATCCCTTATCACTGAGTAAATGTTGTGAGCCTGTGTGCTGATATTGTCTGCGACAATCTGGTTACGACTTGCCACCAACAGCAGCAGATTGCCAAACTCTGAAAAACATGGACGGTGAAAAATAAGGACAATTCAACCACAAACTTATGACCTACAGAAGAAAACCAGAATAATCTGAATAGTACATACATAACAATGGAAGCTAGTGATGTATCGTATTTGTAATTCCACCCAAGATGTCTGCAGGTAACCTACCGGAGGCTTTACAAGTTCTTCCATTGGGTTCTAAAATATAACCCTCATCACAGTCACATCTGAAGGAGCCACGCTCATTATTACAGCTTTGACTGCAAATCCCAGGAATTAGACACTCATTGATATCGTCACAGGTTTTAGAGTCATTCAACAGCTGGTATCCAACTGGACAGGTGCACTGGGCTCCAAAAGGTCCTTGAATACATCCATGAGTGCAACCACCATTACTGTCAGTGCAGCTCTCCTGATCTGTATATACAAGGCAAGAGTATTAAAACCTTAGACAGACATACAGTGTATTAGGGATTTTAAACAGTAATACTGCATTCCTACTTCCCTGTATCTGCCCCCTTCTAAAATTAGCCATACACTTGCCGAAAATAGCTGAGCATCCTCACTTGGCTATTTTCTGAACTCCCATAGAAGTAAATGGAGAGAGCCACACCATTCGGTCGGGTTGCAATGTGTGGCTCCATCCTTGAGACGGGCGCAAGTATACCCAGAGGTGGGACCCACAGCTATCGGCCACTTATGGCATATCCTGTTTAGGCCATACATATTCATATGAGAATAACCCTTTAAGTCAGCAAGTACTAGAGGGCAGATGGAAGAGACTAGGACTGCAGAATAAGACTAAACGGTATACGCATAGGAGCTGTAGAAATAAAATGGGAGAGCATTTTCCAAAGACTACTCACAAAGTTGCATTATTTTCTTTCCTAACTGAATTAAAGCAATTAAACGTGGCTTGCAAAACTTTAAAAACCCCTTAAAACATAACCCTCAGCATTTATTAGAAGCAATTTCCACTCCAATGGTAAAATAGTTGTCATAGCAAATTTGAATATAGAACATGGGCAAACGTTTTTATTTGGTTCTTTACTTTTTTTATTTATAGAGGTTGCCAATTGCCATATCTGCAAAAAGTGGCAACGGGAAGTGAATAAGAAACTATCAGATATCAGATACATAATGTCATGTAAAAGTAACACAAAAGTGACAATTTACAATGAAGCTAAAGCAAAGGGGACAAACAGTCTGTTGTAACTTCCTGTTGTACTTTTTGCAAAAGCAGAAAAAGGCCAGTAGAGAAGTTTTATTCTGTAATTACTTTCTAGGAGGCAAGCAAGCATTGGAAAGCCACATATGGCCCAGAGTCTGCCAGCAGAACAGCCCTGGAGTACCATCTGTTATCCATAGTATACGGTAACAAGTCAGCTACTTTCATGCAAAAGAATACACCAGCACTTATACATACAGTACTGTGCAAAAGATTTAGAGAGGCGTGGGGAAATGCTGCAAAGTAAGAATTAAAAAAATGGAAATATTAATAAAAAATTGTTATCAATTAACAGAGAGCAAATTGAATGAACAAAAAGGAAATTGTCACGGGTAATGGGGAAGGGGAAAACACAAGGTATACACAAATGAAATAGACAACAGTCTAGGCCTCAAAAGCTAAGGAAGAGGGATGGTGACTTCCTAGCAATCCCTAGGCCTTTCTCTAACTCCTGCCAGTATGAGCAGATCCTGATGGTGGAAATGCTCATACGCCGGATACCTATGCCCTGCTAAAACTGACAATCCCTAGGATAGGTAGCAGGAAAAGAGACAGCTGGTTCCTTCCCAGATGAAGAAACCCGCGTCTCCCAGAGGCCTAGAACCAAAACACACCAAAGAACAACAAACACAAAAGGCAACTAGTACTTAGCTTAGAGATGTATGGAGAAGCAGGAGATCCAAGACAAACAAGCTCAAGCAACTCCAAGAGGAAATATCAACCGCATGGTCAGCAGTGTGAGGCGGGCCTAAATAGAGCCTCATCACTGATAACAAGCAGTCTCATGTGCGGCAAGTCTATCCGATCTTCTCACCTCTGTCACAAGAGGGACCATGACAGAAATCTAAATCCAATGAATATTTGGTGTGACCAGACATCTTGGAGAACTAACCACAGATCTTCTGTGAATGTAGGCTTGCTGAAATCCTTCTGTCTCTTCATGTAATCCCAGAGAGACCATATGATGTTGAGATTATGGCTATATAGGGGGGCCATATCATCACTCCCAGGACCCCCTGTTATTCTTTATGCTGAAGATAGCTTGCAATGACATTGGCTATATGTTTTGGGTCATTGTCCTGCTGCAGAATACATTTCGAGCCAACCAATACCTCCCTGATGGTATTGCATGTTGGATAAGCCTCTGTCTTTTTTTCTGAGCATTGAGGACACCAATAAGGTGTTTGGAACAATCTCCCTGCCGAGTTCCTTCAAACATACCTAAAAGTATTAATGGTGCGGCCAACGGTGGTAACACCAAATATTGATTGGATTTAGATTCCTCTTGTTCATTCACTTTGCATTTGAAGGCATTCTTACTTTGCAGCATTTTTCCCACACCTGCCTGAAGAGAATTAAAAAAATGACTCATAGTATCCAAGTGAATGGAATCGAACTGTGATACCAGTGGTGCTGGACAAGAGTGTTGCTATTTTGTGAGAAAAGTGTAGGTCCCTTTCTCTAATCCAAGACAACCCATTTGATCACAGACCCAAGTCCTTCATTCTTGAAGTCATGGTAAGCAGCATTGATTTTTAATCCTACATGCATTACTAGGCATGAAGAAACAAATCACAATAATTTATAGAAATTCACAGTACCTGGCTGTGGCTCATCTGATAATTTGCGATTTCAAAGAAAGAAAGAAAAAAGTGAAAAAATTAATTAAGAATCAAGGGTGAATCATGCACATTTGATTAATTAACATTTGATTAAATCATGTTGCTGATTAAAAGAAGATAATTAATATAATCTCTAGAAGAAAGATGCCTTAGAAAACATAATTTTGTACAGCTAGCCATGGATAATAATCCAAGCATGATCATGTACTAGATGCAGTTAGATAAATTATCATCAACCCAGTAAAATGTTCTTTCGATGATTGAGGATTCTGGTGGAACATTAAGAAGAACCTCCAGGAAAAAAAAAAACGAAAGAACATACCAAACACAAGATGACAGACATCAACTACACACTTACTGCAAAGAGGAGACTCATCTGCCCCATTGGGACAGTCTGGCGTGTTATCACATACTTTGCTGATGTTCACACATACACTTAGGCCTGGGCACTGCCACTGCCAGCTGGGACAGCGGAATGGTGGAGTTGGGCAGTCTTTTTCATCACTCATGTCTCGACAGTCATTGTCTCCATCGCAAATCCAGGAACGATAGATACAGTTTCCATTGTCACATTGAAATTGTGAGGGAGAGCACGTTCTAACCACACAACTCTGGTGTTCATCAGAACCATCCACACAGTCTGGATGTACATCACATTCCCAGTTTGAAGGGATACATGACCCATCTGACTGGCACTGAAATTCATGCTGATGGCACATTCCTGCGGGTCGAGTTGCTGAAATGATAAAAATAAGGTTCATTAATTACATATCCAAACTCATCATCTTTGAAGTTTCAGAGAAGACAAGCCATCACATAGATGGACATGGGGCATGTTTGTTACAAATAGAGTGAAACCTCTCCAAAAGACTTATTGACTTAGAGGAACACTTCTGATCTAGGTCTGATTTTTGTAACATTCTATTTGCTTATACTGTAGATACACTATAGATATTGCCCCTCTACATTGAGTGGACCACACTAGGGTACATCTAGTCCAACAAAATGGTTTGGGGAAAGGTCAGGCATGTGTCATTTCCAAAATGTTGACCCTTTTTTGCAAGGACAAAGCTTGTAGCATACTTCTCGGTGAGTTTACTTACGACAATTTGTTTCATCAGAATGATCATTGCAGTCAAACACTCCATCGCACTGCTTATAGCTGCTGATGCACTGGATACCATTTGCACATGCAAACTGCAAGGCTGTGCAGTTGTAAACTAGGCGAGAACAAAATATTTACTGTAGGTAAAATATCTATCACGCTCAGCACAAAGCATTGATTGAATATTATTGTTGGCACTTACTGCAGTCTTTTTCATCGGAACCATCAACGCAGTCTTTGTCACCATCACACACATAAGATGGGTCGATACAGCGATGATCTGGACATTGGAATTGGCCTGGCTCACACGTATTGGTGAAGTCTTCAAACACGGATACAAAATCAAGATGCGTTAAACAACAAAGGAGTCTCATGTCATAGGAATTTCATATCACAGGAGTCTCATGTTAACTAAGGGTGGGTTCACGTCCTGTTTTATGCCTCTGTTTGACGTATTCGTTAGAAAAAAAACGTGGTGTGCCCTTTCAAGAGGTGGGACCCACATCTATCATACAATGGAGGCATATCCTATCATCATGCCTCCGTTGTCTGAGATGGCAATACCCTTTTAAAGTTTAAAAATTGGTACCCATGGTATTCATATGTAGAATCCCACCCGCTTTGAGCAATGCGCTCCAGCTCTTCCTGGTGATCTTTGTTTCCATGGCTGTGGCATTGGTGTGTGAGCCAATCACTGGCCTCTGCGGTCTTGTGCCATATACCACTGAGGCCACTGATTGGCTGCAGTGGTTACATGAGGTATACAGGCACATCCACCGCTGCAGCTATGTATACAAAGACTGGAGGAGAAGACTAGAGCAGGTGCTGGAACTCTCTAAGGGTTTATTTCCACATGCACAGGATATTAATGGACAAATGTCCGCAAAACTCCATTCTTTTCTACTGGAACTATGCAAACAGCCAAACACACTTGCTAGTTGGACATGCACCTAACAGCTTTTTATAGCATATCCTGTGGATATTCCTTACATATATATAATGGGAATAATCCTTAACTACACTGTGATAATGCAGCTCCAACAAAAAAATTGCAAATAAAACAACTAAGGAACACCATAGAACACTTACTGCAGTTCAGTTCATCCGATCCATCTCCGCAGTCATTATCTGTGTCACACAGCCAGATCCTTGGGATGCAGTGGTTGTTATTACAGGTGTATGAGGTGGCAGGACATGACCGAGGACCTTGAGTTGGACAATTCTGTTCATCGCTCCCATCAAGACAGTCATTGTGTTTGTCGCAACGCCAGTTCCGGGGGATGCATTGCCCATTGCGGCACGTAAAGGCTCTGGAGGAACATGTATTGTCTGTTGGAAAGCATAAGCATACCCTCATCAATTTCATGACATTCATGGCACTACATGTCCTGATGACATAAATGGACAAAATATTATAATCAAAATGAATCTCATCAACCAACGCTAGCAAAATGGCAATAAAATGGAACTCTGTGAAGTTCTTCTGATACATAGGGTAATATAAATAAGGTAATTGTATATGTGCTCAAATTGAGCGGTAGGGAGTTAGTTAACATTAGATGCAATAATGTGCAATATTGCACTTTGAGCTACTGTGATAGCTTATAGGCTTTAAACTCCTTTGGGGACATTTTTGATGACTTAATTTTACTAAAATCATTTCTTTTTTTTTTTTTTCTTTTTTATAATTTCTTTTTTTTCTTTCAGAAACAAGACATGACAATAAACAATAATACAACCGGACATAAACAGAGATAATTCTTACATATACACATACATTTGTTGCTCGCTTGTCCTTAGACATCAGGAATATATCCCTGTCCTGTTTCTTTTCTCGTGTCATATACAAAAAAAAAAAAGAACCAATATAACCCCTCCCCTTCCCCCCCCCCCCCCCCCCCCCCATGGTTGTCTTGATGGTTACCACAAATAGAGGAAAAAAAAAAAAAAAAGGAAAAAGAAAAAGACAGAGAAGAGGTTAATTTCGTAATCTCATTTCAGGATTCCTTCCTTTTCTCTCTCTTCTTCTTCCCTCCCTTACTTCCCCTCTCTCTTTCCTTCCTTCTTCCACTTCCTCCATTTATTTATGGGTACCGGCATATTCGTATCTACGTACCTTCCCACATAAGTTCTTCCATGCTTCGATGTTTGGTGGTGTGTCCGCCCCCCACTCCCTAGCCACTACAACCCGCGCCAGCATTAGTCCTTTGGCCCATTTCCTTTCTATTTCTATGTCGAGACCTATTTTCCTGATATATCCAAGCACCGCTATAGCGATCTCCATTGGAGCTGAACATCCAGTCGATCTGGTCAGCTCCCGAAAAACCTGAGTCCAATAATCCTGCATTAGAGGGCAGTGCCAGATCAAGTGGGTGAAATCCGCGTTATCCATCCTGCACTTCCAGCATCTAGCGTCCCTTGTTTTATACATCCTACTCAACACCCATGGGGTGATGTAGGTGCGATGGACAATAAAAAACTGTATCAATCGAAAATTACTCGATACTGTACTTCTTTTTATACTTTTATAGATGCATCTCCAATCTAGCGCGTTAGGTTCCACTTCTAGTGCCCATTTTTGTTCACTATTAAACTTTATCACTCCCCCTAAACCCCTTTTAATTTTTTTATATATCTGTGATATTGATATTTTGGTCCCCTTATTGAGGCAGCAAAATTCTGCAAATTCTGATTGTTTGGTGATTAAATACTGTTTATTCTCAGTGGTGTCAAATGCGTGTTTTAACCGAAAATATCTAAAACGTGTGAGGGTGTCTAGTTTTATACTAAGCCCTAATTCTTCTAATGTCCTGAGCTTTCCTTTTATCTCAATCTGTGAAATAAACTTAATACCATTTTTTTCCCAAAATACATAATCATCTAACTTCTGAAACTCGCCTAGGTTTATATTCCCCCATAGAGGGGTAATCTTTAATGAGTAATTTATCCCCATAAATTTTTTGGCATTCACCCATATCAAGTGCATCATATTGCTAATAGGGCACTTCTTACCCTTTATTTTTAATATCCCGCCTTCCAAGACACTAAAAATATTATATTGGAGACCTACAAACTCACCCACTAGATACTGACGTAGTCTGTCATCCTCTGTCATTAACCATTGTAGCTGGGATGCGTAATAGTAGCCTCTGAAGCAGGGCACGGACAAACCACCATCTTCTTCATCGAGCCATAAGTATTTTTGTTTGAGCCTGACCCTTTTTTTTTCCCCATATAAGATCATTTATCAATCCCTCCAATACGTTGAAAAGGTGGTCACCTATCCAAACAGGGCATGAGGATATAACATAGAGGACCTGCGGCAGCAAAATCATCTTAATAATAGCTATGCGATCTGCCTGTCTTATCAGTATTTTTTGCCAGATACTTATTTTATCTTTAACCCTTTTAAGCAGAGGGGCAAGATTCAATTCTATATATTCCTGGATCCTCGCACTAATTTTTATTCCAAGGTATTCCAGTGCATCTGTGGGATTTTAATATTTTAACATTAATATCCGTTCTCCTGGTTTCATAGCCAATTGGGAGTAGCACTGATTTCATCCAATTCACCCTGAAGCCAGAGATTTGGCCAAATTGATTTACAGTTCGCATCAGGTATGGAACCGTCGTCGCCCCCCCTTTCAAAAAAAACAAGACATCATCCGCGTATAAACACATTTTATCTGAGGCGCCCCTACTCCCAAATCCCCTGATGTTATCATCTGATCGCACCTTACATGCTAGCGGTTCGACAAATATGGCAAACAGTAATGGTGAAAGGGGGCACCCCTGCCTGGTTCCTCTTTGCAATATTATCGATTCAGATGTCTCTCCGTTGATTTTAATCCTTACTTTCGGATGTTGGTACAGTAGTTGCACCCAGCCAATGAATTTGTCCCCCAAGTTTAACTCACGCATTATGTTCCAGAGGTATGCCCACTCCACCCTGTCAAACGCTTTTTCTGCGTCCAGTGACAGGAGGGAGTGGGCGCCCTCCCCACTCATCTGGATATTAAGGAGGGCCCGACGGATATTCATTTGAGCCTGACGTTTCGGTATAAACCCCGATTGATCTGGGTGTACTATCTTACCTATCACTTTTTTTAGGCGGTTTGCCAACAATTTGGCACATATTTTAAAATCCGTGTTGAGAAGAGAGATGGGGCGGTACGAGTCCACCTTACTCTCGTCTTTCCCCTTTTTCCCTATCAGGGTTATTACAGCCTCTGACAGGGAGGCCGGGAGTTCACCCCTGTCCATAGATTCCTTAAGGACCCGCAGGAGTACTGGGAGGATAACCTCCCCATATCTTCTATATATCTCGAAGGGGAGACCATCCGGCCCGGGGCTAGAGTTACCCTTTATCGATTTCAGGGTGTCACGTAATTCCTCCAGTTCTATTGGACCATTCAAATACTCCCTGTCCTCCTCGGAGGGAGTAGGGAGCGAGACCCCCTCCAAAAAGAGTTTTATGTCTCCACCATCCCCCACTCCCTCCGAGGAGTAGAGGTCCCTGTAATATTTAACAAATTCCTGCTCAATTTCTCCCGGGCTGGATGTTATCACCCCATCTCTCCTCTCAACACGCTTAATTCTGCCGTCCCCCCTCTGATTCTGTACAATGGTGGAAAGCAGTCTGCCTGGTTTCCCAGATTCCCTGAAATATCGGGCCCCCTCAAAAAACACTCTTTGTTGTGCCTTATTCTCCAAATAGTTATTTAGAGAGATTTTAGACTCTTCTAACTCCGCCGTCGTCTCAGGGGAATTATTAAGCTGGAGTTTCTCCTCTAGTTTCTTTATTTTTTCGCCCAGCTCCCTCTCCTCTTTGGCGAATTCAGTTTTTAAGCCCTGAATTCTACCAACGAGGATGCCCCGTAAATATGCTTTAAATGCGTCCCATACATAACCTATTTGTGCAGATCCAAGATTAATTTTCCAGTACTCCGCTATATCGGCGCTAATACTTTCATCTTTATTTATCAGGTTTAGCCAGTGTGGATTTAGCCGGAACACTCTACACTTTGGTTTGACCGTTGTTTTAAATGTCAGGCAGATTGGGCAGTGGTCTGAAATACTATTAGCCTCATACCTCATTTTCGATATCTGCTCTACCAGTTCTGGGCTAGCTAATGCCATATCTATTCTTGACATGATTTTGCTCCCATGACCAAACCAGGAGTACGCTCGCTTGTCATCGTACAGATACCTCCATACATCTATTAACAGCAGTTCTTGTGATATTCTTTTGAGAAGTGTTGGTTGACTTGTCCCATATTTGTCATTTGGTATCACCGAGTATCTATCTAGAAAGCTGTTCATAACGGAGTTAAAGTCTCCCATTACCAGTATGGGGCATTTACCTCGCGACTCTGCAAACTCCACTAAGCTATTAATAACACATAGTGAAAATGGTGGGGGTATATACACAAAGGCTAAAACACACAATATCCCATTCCACTGGCAGTGGAGGAAAACATATCTGCCCCTATCATCGATCTTCTGATCTAGTGGGAGGTAGTCCACTTTGTGGTGGATATATACACTAACTCCACATGAGTAGGTAGAGAAACATGAATGATACTGGTACTTGGCCCATTTCCGCATTAATAAGTATGTCTTATCCTTAGTGTTATGTGTCTCCGTTAGTCCCACAATTGCTGGGAGGTGTCTAGTAATTGTATCAAAAACCATGACCCTCTTAACCTTGTCCCCCAGACCTCGTACATTCCATGTTAAAATCCTACTCATGTGTGCCTTCCACCTGTGTTTTCATTCTTATCTTCGTTAATAATCCCATCAAGACAACCATCCCACCCATAGCCCATCCTCCTTCCCCCCCCTCCCCTACCCCCTCCCTCCCCCCCCCTGCTTGTCGGCGAAATGAAACATTTCCCCCACCTCTTACTCTACGCCCCCTTCCCTCCCCCCCACACCCCCCTCACCCACTCCACAGGCCATCTCATGATCCTATTCCCTTGGAATCCATCCATTCAGCGGCCTCCTCTGGTGATCCAAAAAAACTAACTTGATCGTGATATATTACGCGTAGCTTAGTTGGATATATCAGGGAGTATTGTAACTGGGCGGCTGCTAACCTCCTCTTTACTTCTCTAAATTCACGTCTCTTTTCCTGCGTTGCTCTGGAGTAATCTGGGTATATTTCTATATTACGACCATTGTACTCTATTGTCTGCATCTTCCTTTTTGCCCTCATTATTACGTCTCTGTCTCTGGAACTTAAGATTTTAACTAAGATGGCCCTGGGAGGACTCCCTTTTAACGGTGGTCTTCCCGGGATTCTATGTGCTCTATCAACTAAAAACCATTTGGACAGGGTACTTTTATCAAAACTATCCTCCAGCCACTGCTGGATAAACCCCGTTATATCTTCTCCTTCCACTCCCTCTGGAAATCCCACTAATCTCATATTTGATCTCCGGGATCTATCCTCCATTGTGGTAACTCTCTCTAGCAGGATTTTCTTTTCACCTTCTACTCTTTTTTTTGTCCCCTCAATATCTCTCCTCATTCCTCCTGATGATATCTGCAGCTCCTTAACCTTTTCCCTCACCTTATTCATCTCTTCCTTGATCAGGGAGAGATCAGCCTGAGCAGAAGCGATCTTAATGGTCAAATCCTCTAGACTATGATTAGACTGTTGTACCGCCCCTAAAATTTCTCCCAGTTATTTTATCATCTGAATTTATTCTTTCCTCCATCCCTTCTCCATTCCCTATCCTACTCTCAACCCCGGGGCATTCGTCTGGGACGGATGAGTCACCTCCATCTTTCTGGGCCTCCTTATTCTCCCGTAGTGCACTCCTACTCTTTGGATTTGGAGGGGATTTTAGATATTTTTCTAGGCCAGTTGCTGTACTGCTCCCTTTTCCTCCGCCCGGTGAGGAGGTTCCCACCGATTTTCTGCTGTAATTTTTAAGTGGCATCTTTTCATCTCTTCCCCTCCCTTTCCTTTCCCTCTTACAACCTCCCGCGCACAGAAAGGGGAAAAAAGAAAATCATGAGCCACACAAAGAAAAGAAGGGTATCAGGTAAGTACCACGCAGTCACACGGCAATATGGGCAAAAAAGAAAAAAACAAAAGAAAGGTATGTCCCATCGACGGAGTCCAAAATTGGGCCAAGACCAACAGTTCTATTTACCAGTCCACACCCAAGGGAAAAAAAAAAAAAAAAGTATCCGTTTTGTTCTTCCTAACAAACAACGAATAATGTCCAGAGGCTGGGTTCAAGCATATTTCAGGAGAGGGAAGGGCATAAGCGAAAGGAGAGCAAAGAGTCGGTTCATGAGTATACAATTATCATACCATTTATACTGTTGTACCGTCAGGTGCACCGCTCGAAGGTACATAATATGTCAGTGGTCTCCCAGGTCGCCCGATGTTAGAGACACTTAAAGGGGACAAAATTCCATTTTCTGGGCGGGCACCAGTCCTGCCGGGGGTGCCTGGCACATTAGGGCAGCTTGAGAGCCTCCATATATTACCAGGTGTATACCCACATGCAGTGTATACCCACTCGCAGGCCCCCTTCGCCGCCGTATCCCAGACCAGCAGGGCAACTTTTGCGATACACTGCACCCGGATTTTCAGCGGAGCGCTGTGGTATACAACCAGCTTATTATTATCCCAGGTTCACCCGGCAGTTGTTACAGCAGAGGGGGAAAGGGAATAACACCCATCATCAAGCTGCCTTGTTCCCCTTCTTATGTCTTCAGCCTCACCCCCACCAACATGCCGCTGGGAGACCAACCGAGCACCGAGGCATACAGAGCAGTCTCTCAGCAATGCTTAGCTCACTTCACAAGCTCGAAGGAGTTGCTTCCGAATCCCACAGGGTTACAAGGTCGCCAGGTTACATCACCACTACTTCGCCGCACGGGTCTGCTCCTGCAGTCACTATCCTCCCAGGTCTTCATTTCTAATTGGTTTTATTAAACATTTTTTGTTCTACAGCTTTCATTTTCAGTTCATCTGTAGATTATTGCTTTCTACTTTACACTGAATCCGCCAGTGAGCTGCTCTGATGATTCGATGTGTAGCCCTTTACTCTGAAATCCTGACAGCTTATAAACACTCATAGCTAAAATTTTATCTGATTATAGTTAAATTCTTAACTGAAATTGAGCTGTCGGGAGTTTAGAGATAAGGGCTACACATCAAGCCATCAGAGCAGCTCCTTGGCAGATTCAGTGGAAAGCAGAAAGCAATAGTCTGCAGATGCACTGAAACCTGAATGCTGTAGAACAAAAACTGTTGAAAAGATTAAATGAATGAATATTTTTGAATACTTACTTATGAATGTTTTTGCCCAAAATTAGTAAAATGCAATGATAAAAACAAACTGCCCCCAAAGTTGTCCATAGCCTTTAGGATTGCTGTGGAGCCTGGCTGTAAACAAATAGTGTTGATCGAGCACAGGTGCTCTGGTGCTCAAGTAGAACACTTTGCGATGCTCGGGTGCTCTACAGAGCACCCAAGCACAATGGAATTTAAAGGGAGAAACTGAGGATTAAACCAGGCACCCTCTGCTCTGAAGAGGGGAGGGTGCCAGGTCCCACTGAGGTCTATGCTGAAGATCGCTGTACAATGAGGGAATCCCCCAGTGTGAGTCCGTGGCTTAGGAGTCCCTGCTCTGACTCCATATATAGAGTCAGTGCTTGGGGATACCCAGTGTATTGAAATCTAATTTAGCTTCTATTTCTGAAAAGTTTCTGCTGGAATTTGAACTCACAACCTTCTACATTAGAGGCAAGGACTTTAACCACTCAGCTATAAAGCTGAATGATAAACTATGTCAGCAAAAGTATTATTTCATATTTCAGTGCAAGTTAACATGTTGCTGTATAACTTAGTGGTTAAAGTTCTTGACTCTAATGTAGAAGATGGTGAGTTCAAATCCTGGCAGAAATGTTTCAGAAATAGAGGCTTACAGTTTATATATATATATATATATATATATATATATATAAAATCATACTTCTAATATATATGAGTGCATAATATGTGGGAAATTACTACTGATGTTTTTAGCCATAATATATTTACATATTTTGATATATATTATATATTCTAAATATATAATAATATATGTAAATATACTATGGCTAAAAACTTATATACATATGAAAAAATATGGGGGATTCAGCCCGCACAACCCCTAGCAGGTGCAGATTTCTATGGCGAAATACAGATACAAACACAAAAACACAAAATGCAATCGCACACTGCAACCAGCGCTCTGCCCTGCCTTTATGCTGGATGTTGAATAAGGCATTGGTGTACATTTTGGCCAAAGCGTAATAAGCCACTCACCACGTCAAGGTCGCCTTAATGAGTGGTCCCTAACACTAGTTCCTACCTTTTATGGGCCATGACAGCCACACAATTAAATTAAATTTAGCCTCTATTTCTGAAAAGTTTCCACTGGGATTTGAACTCGCAACCTTCTACATTAAAGCCAAGAATCTTAACCACTGCACTATACAGCTACATGTTAACCTGCATGTATAGGAATTCTGCTATATAGGAATAATTACTACATGATAAACTACTATGAGGTTTTTCGGACACAGTTTATCATTCAGCTTTATAGCTGGGTGGTTAAAGTCCTTGCCTCTAATATAGAAGGTTGTGGGTTCAAATCCCAGCTGAAAATTTTCACAAATAGAGGCTAAATTGGATTTAAATACACTGACTCAAGCATCACACACAAGGTATTTGGCCGAGCATCACTAATGCTCGAGCTGGTGTTCAGCCGAGCATGCTTGCTGAACACTACTAACAAAGCAAAGGTTTACCAAACTTACTAGACCCTCAATTTAATAGAAACAGAAACACTTACTTGGGGATCCACAGCCCTGTTCATCGCTGTTGTCATGACAGTCATCAACACCATCACAGCGGTAATAACCAGGAACACACTTGCCGTTGGCACAGGCAAATGAATAAAGACCACATTGCATTGTTGGGGGTTCATTTGATGGATCTTCCACGCAAGTGACTTGATCAGGACGAAGCCTCAACCCATAGGGGCAGCCACAAACCCTTTGGTAGTTAGGGACCGGGAAACAGAAGTGACTGCAATCTCCGTTCGGATTTGTTGGACGATTGCACTGATTTGACCCTGGAATATCGAGATCACAATGACCTTGTCAGCGGAACATGTATGGTCAAGATAAAGCAGTGGAAATGTGCTTTTAAGATAAAGGATAGCTAAGATAATGGTACCAAGTTCTGTACCCATAGGAAACATAACTGACGTACCTATCTGAATGCCGGCATCAAACGATTTCACATGTGCAATATTACTAATTCCTCTGCGAATGATTGTCATTTCTCCGCCATCATATTTCCTGACCCGTACAATGGCCTGCAGCCTCCAGTCAGTTAAGTATGCATAGCCTGGATGAGAAATAGTAATTGTATATACACTCATTTAGCCAAGAAAGGGGTCACTAAATGAATATACTCTATTCTTCTATGTTGCATGAGAAATAATAATAACTCGAAAGATGAACTAATTCCCTATATCTTTTGTACCCGTAGCATGTCATTGGTGTCACCGGGGCATATATAGAGTACAGGGGGCCCAACTCCTACCCACTACCATCCCAAAGAAGAAGAACGTCCACAGCTGTCTCAAATAGCCCATCTTCTCTGTAGGGAAGAAGTGCAGTGTAGCCCCATTACTGTTACCTAAAGCCGATCACAAGTACAACATTTCTATTACGAGATTTTTCACGTTTATGGTGCCTCATGTCCATTGATAGAATCAAGGGGGAAAAAAGATCAAACAGGGTGGACTTTATTATGTTCCAAATGGTTATACGTGTTAACGGAGTTGTTTGTCAACTATATATCACTGTTACATTGACACAAACATACACAGAAAATTTTCCTGAAACTTTTCTCATAAAACTAAATGCCGTGTCACTCTGCTCAGCTCCTCCTGCTCTATAACAGGCTGACTCCAGATTGCTCTGCATCTTCATGGTGACAGGCTCTCCTTTAAAGAGGGTCTGTCGGCTATCCTGACATGTCTGATTTATTAAATATTTAAATTATTCACAATGTACAATTCTAGACCAGAGCTGCATTGTGCTGATCCTCTCTTATCCTTCCTGGGAATGTATGAGGAACCGCACAAGGAACCGTTCTAAGAAAAGAAACTCCAGAATGGTTATTTCTTGAGGGATACGCTTAAACTGATATGTGCCGTAATCAGAGCAAAATTAAATGGTCCTCTTTAAAGGACATCAGATTTAGTCTTAATATATGTAAATGAGCCTCTATGAGCAACGGGGGCTAGAGGCTCTGCTCTCTGTGCAACTGCCATGCCCTCTGCACTTTGACAGGACCCGGTGGGATGACATTTTCACTGCCTGGCCCTGTCAATCAAAAGTGCAAAGGGTGCAAGAGTTGCAGAGAGAGAGCAGAGCCTCTAGGTGTAACTGGTAACGCCCCCAGTTGCTCCTAGAGGCTCATTTCCATATATTAAAACATTTTTCTCAACAATGCGGGCACATATGAACATGGGACCAACACAGATGTCTATTAGCTGCCAAGCGCACATGTAACAGGTCAGCCAGTGTCATAGGTACAAATCTGCTGATAGATGTCCCTTTAAGGAAGGACTCCTTAGGACCCGCTGCTCTAAGATACCTTACCTCCATAAATAGTGAGGCCAAAGGGATGTGTCATCTGTGTTATTCTGCTAAGAGTTTGTCTGTCAGAGCCATCAAAATTGCTGTGTTCCACTTTATCAAAGAAAGCATCCGCCCAATAGATCCGTAGTGAGCTATTCACAAAATATGATGGTTATTTCATTAAAATAAACATAACAAGACTAATAATGATCTTTATTTCTAAAGCCCCAGCATATTCTGCAGCACCTTACAATGTGAGGGTATAGGTACAAACAAAGTCATACATTACAAGCTGGCCACCAGCCTGCATCTGTAGGGCTTTTGAGTGCATGGTGTATGGTGGTGTATCCATTCTTTTGACTCTATGTTTTTTCATTCCTGTATTATTCCTGATAGAAATTTGCAAATAAATTGGCAGCAGTCTACAGTAAAGGTACTGCTGGGTGTTACCAGTAAGGGGCGTGTCTTACTCTGTCCAATCAGTGCTGCTGGTGTCACACTGTGCAGAGACACCCCCCCAGCTGGTAACACCCATCTGTACCTTTACTGCAAGCTGCTGGCAATTTATTCATAACTTCTAGTAGAAATAACAGAGGAATAACACAACATAGAGCCATAACAATAGATTCTCCAGAATTGTTATTATAAATGCAAGTAGTTAACACAACGAACATGCCTGGAGAGGTGAGCTGCTATTTAATGGAAGGTTGTAGGAAAGGTGATAGGCCTCCCTAAAGAGACTTTTTTTAGGGCACACCTAAAACTGTGGTTGTCGACTGGGGTAGTGCATTCTAGAGAATGGTGCAGCTTGTGAGACCAGGGTGAGAGGTTCGGATTATGGAGGAAGTTAGTTATAAATCATTAGCAGAATGGAGAGCACAGGTAGGGTGGAAGTGGGGTTGAGGACGGAGATGTAGGGAGGTGCAGCACTCTGGCGAGCTTTTGAGGAGAGTGAGCAGTTTACATTGAATTCTATACAGTATGGACAACCAGTGCAGTGACTGGCACAAGGTGGAGGCATCAGAGTGGCGGATGGACATTTAGATGAGATTGGTTGACATATTCATGAGTACCCTGACATGTGGTTTAATAAATAATAATAATCCTTATTTCTATAGCGCCAACATATTCCGCAGCGCTTTACAGTTCAGGGGTTCATGTACAAACAGTCATAAATAACACAGCAATAGACAAGTCCATAATTACAACAAGAGGAATGAGGGCCCTGCTCGCAAGAGCTTACAATCTATGAGTAAAAAGGGGTGACACAAAAGATAAAAGTGCTTGTTTTGTACAATGCTCCGGCCATCCTGGGAAAATAGGGGAGTAGATATGAAGCTGCATGAGCGGTCACCAGCCGATATCTGTAGCCTCGGAGTGCATGGGTGCGGTGGACAGTGTGGTGGAGGGTCAGGAGCTGATGATAAATGGGCTATATGTGGAGAGGGGTTAGATCAGGGGATGTGATAGGCCACCCTAAAAATATGTGTTTTTAGGGAGCACCTAAAACTGTGCATATTGCGATTTATTTCCTGGGATAGGGCATAATACAGTGTCTATATTATATAGGTATTGGCCTTTAATTAATGTAGGTTTGTTGTTTTAGTTAGAGGAAGACCAATTAAATTTAATAAAAGAACTGATGGAAATTCATTATTCCCTCTATGCCTGTTTTTGCCATAGAAAAGTCATAAATCCACCGGATTTGAGACTTTTCAATGTCATTGCGACTTTTCTACTTGTAATCGGCATTTTACGGTGCCCTTGCCAAACCCCCTTTAGTAAAATTGGTGAGGGGTGTGAGCAGGACCATCTTCACGAATAACGACTGAAGTCTATGGAAGCTCAGAGCGAGCTGTGGATTTCTCTGCCGGAGGAGGCATGTAATTTATGATAAGGTCTACGCCTCATTGTAAATTACATGGCTCCTCCGGCAGGTGCAGATACTGGTCTGGATGAATCAGGGCCGTAAAATTCAAACTTAAAACACTGGTAAGATAGTACCTACCTGGTACCAACATCTACGTGGCAGTTATTCTCCCTGGGGGGAGGGGGGGCAGTTGCCCACTAGACCAATATACTTATAGCCCTTGACTAAAGCACTAGTCACAATTCTAATTATTGGCTCCTTATCTGTTACTGGCAGTGGTGGCACTACAGGGGTACAGAGGATGCACTTGTACCCAAGCTCTGGAGCCTAAAGGAAAACCAAAAGTGTCTTCTGCTCCATATAAGTAGACCAGTGGAAAAGATACTGAAAGATCTGAGTGCCGACCAACATGGTTGATTATGCACTGATTCAGGACAGGAGATGTATCACTGTACTATATGTCAAGCTAGACAGGACTACAGACCACTCTACCTAGAGTTCAGAAAATGTTCTTCAAATAGATGTATATAAGCTAAACCTTCGTATTCCCTCTATTATGTCTTAAAATCTATCATTTACACTTTTTTGGAGTACACATGATTGATATATAAATAGGTCTGCTATACCCAGACACACTGGTATGGCTATAAACTCCCTACTTTTAGATTGTGAGCCCCATTGGGGACAGCTTGATGCTAATGTCTGTAAAGCGCTGCAGAATATAGTAGCGCTATAAAGTGCATAAAATAAATACATAAATACTTTCTTTTGAAAAAAATATTGTGCCAAAGATATGCCATGTCTGCACATAATGTCGCCCTATAAAGCGGTAGACCCGTTGACATATGTGACATACCATGACATAATGCAGCCCTGATAACTGCCATGCCGTAAGGGTTGGTGCCTATTCCTCAAGGCATTGCAGAAAGGAATGGTAATGACTTGTCTTCTGAGCTAAAGGGGCACAGCCCCACCCAATCTCAGCAATATCCTGCCACACAGGGGGACAGCTGGGTATCGATCCTATTAAAACGAATGATCTTTCGGGGGGATTGCATATCTAACCTTCCATTGCATCCAACTGGAACAAACAAAGAATATCTAAGCTTACGAAAAGAAGTAATTTACCTCCAGTCCATTGCCAGACCATTTGGCCATCCAAGAGTTGTATTCACAATTGGCGATGCATGTGATCCATCACACCAAGACCTCATAATTTTAGCGGGTCGGTACCAGTCAGTCCAATAAAGAAACCTACAAAATAGACAAAAGGCAACCAAAGAAACGTAGTGTAAAGAATGTCATGGAAGCTGACTTTTCTATTCTAATACAGGGAACCTCTCTTCGACTAGACCAGGGATCAGCAACCTTTGGCACTCCAGCTGCTGTGAAACTACAACTCCCATCATGCAAACATGCTCAGCTGTTCTTTTAACAGCCATAAAAGTGAATTGAGCATTCTGGGAGTTGTAGTTTCAGGACACCTGGAGTGCCAGAAGTTGCTGTCCCTGGACTAGACCATCGTAAAAAGGCGGCAGCCAAGCCTAAGTTCTCTTAGTGATTGCTATAAAAAGACATATTGGTGGTCAAGAAGGGTTTAAAAAAAGCCAAATTCTGGAAGCCATATTTTTTGTCCGTGTGTGGAACGGTCTGCTCATGGACAGCTCATGGACCCATACAAGACAAAGGTGCAATTCACACCTCTGTTTTTCTGATTTTACCCTCGGAGCATACACTACTCTGTTTCTTGTCCCACGGAAAACAGACCTTGAGAGCATTGAAGACAATTGCTACTGACGGTCACCAGGCCCAAGTCCTCCGTGGACATTCGGACCACAACACGGATAATTTTTAACATGGTCATCTGAATCAGTCAGTTTATAGTGACATTAATGTAAAACCTAATACTATTTTCTGTATCTGTATGTAATAAGTGAAACAATGCAAGATAAATAAAACAGATCACATTTCAGCAGGACGACACCGTTTGCTATCTCAAGTAAAATGTGGAACATTATCTCCAGGCTGGAGACAGAAGCACTTTAAAGTGAATAACAGAGCTGGACAAGGCTGACTCCTCTGGCTTCATGTCAATATACAAAGAAGTGGGGAAAAGGCAGAAGTTCTAACGATAACTTGTCAGCATCTTCCTTTCATGCAGAGCAGCGTATCAGCCTTACAGTCATCTCGGCGCGTGGTCATCTGCCAGCGGCAGAGGAGAAATAAATAGTTGGAAGCGAAAGATGCAGGATCATGAGAAATACAATGCAACATCCTCTATTAATTCAGTTCTTGATCGGGTTAAAAAAGCACAAGCAGCAAAAGGAGAATAGAGAGTAAATAAAGAAAGGATAGACTTACCCCATCACAGGGTGGACTACGATGGAGCGAGGCTGATTTAAATTCTGAATGATCGCTCTTCGCGACTTATCTACAAGCCTCATGACACTGATGCTTCTATATCTTGGGTCCGTCCAGTAGAGGTTCTTAGAGATCCAGTCATAAGCCAGGTCTTCTACGCCTTCCACCCTATTAGCGGTGAGAATTTCTTTCCCTGATAGAAATGACAGTATTATTTTTTCTTCTTCTCTAATTATTTATATGTTATTTATGTATGTATTATTTCTGCATTATTTATATATTTTGTATTATTTATATATTATTTATGTATTACTTTTACATTTTTACTGTAGTGTTTCCACAACCTCATTCAGTGTGTGTACCGGGTCTGCTCATGGACAGCTCATGGACCCATAGAGGACAAAAGGTGCAATTCACACCTCTGTTTTTCTGCTTTTACCCTCGGGGCATACATACACTACTCTGGTTCATGTCCCACGAAAAACGGACCCGGAGAGCATTGGAGACAATTGTCTCTGACAGTCAGCAGCTCCAAGTCCTACATGGTGTTAAATAATATGTGATATAATATTATATTTGAAGTCTACCATATATGACAATGTATAAGCCCATACATTAGTAAAGACACGCCTGTATCTATAGTATAAATGACAGGGACAGACAAGGGGTGGTCTTCTTACACTCACTCTCGAGTCTGTTTTGTTGTTTGCTGGAGAAGATGAAGAACAGACACATGGAGCCTTGACAAGAGGATTCCTGACCTTCAACAATGATACTTCAAGGACTATCAACAGACACTCATGGACAATAGATTAATATACTTTTCCTAAACTATTTCTGTAAGTAATCAACTCTTCTGAAGACTGAAAATTAATCGCATTATTTATTTTTTGTATAACTCTTGTTGAACCCTGGTGATGAGTCCTCCAGGTGTTCTTTACTCCAAATAAGCATACACTAGATTTGGAGAGGATTACCAAATCAGACTGATATATTTTTCATACATAAATATTTTTCAAGAGGGGGACATATTACACATGGACATTCAGACCCCAGGGCCACAACATGAATCATTTTTAACATGGTCGTCTGAATCAGTCTTTATAGTGACATTAATGTAAAACATAATATTATTTTCTGAATTTTTATCCAGAATTTTATTACTTTCTGACGGTTCTCTTTTAGTTTGTACCGCCTAAAGCTGTGTGCCGCTCCAGTCTATAGTCTGAGCACAGTGAGGTATTTTTTTCTCTGTTTGTTTCAGGGGTCATTTTAGTGACTGGAGTGGGGGGGGGGGTGACAAATATTGACAGGGACTCACCTCATAATGGAGGATTACTACTCTGGGGGCAGACCCATGGAAACTTTACTATTACCACTCAAAGTAGTAGTGGACCTGCTGTGCAGACTCCATTTAGGCCCCCACAGTAATAATCTCCTTTTTCAACTATATAACGACCAAGCGCCATACATATACGGCCAGTGCCAGACTGAGGCCCTAGGTCCCACCCGTACAATTAATTCTGGGGACCCATTGTATAGTTGTATGCACATGCTAACTTGGTCACACAACTTGCTAACTTGCATCATCTGAAGATGATTGATTACGGAGGTCCCTGTAATTATTTGGAAGTTATCTCAGCCACTTGATGCATCTATAATAATAAACTTGGTATTTTGTTAAATAATCTACCCAGTTTGTTATATGGATGCCTAGGCTGGCTGAGAGATATAATAAAACAAAAAGGAGTCGGGTGAACAGGGATGTAGGACGGCAGAGGAGGGAATAGGATATGAGGCACCAATGGATATTTGCAATGAATGGTAGTGAAAGGTCTAGATGTGATGACTCAAAGGGAATAAGGCAGCTCCACAAACCATGAAAATCAGTGCGCACCAGTGAACCGCTGGAATGATAAGAGATAAGAAAGAAAGGCGGTTATACAGTGCTGTTCCAGGTATATCCTGGGAGCTCAGTGGGGGCGCCAGAGGGCCAGACACTGGTCTGCAGTATTCAATTATCGTCCAATGCCAGAGTGGTGAACGAAATTAACTCTTAAATAGAGTAGTAAGGTAAAAGTGTACCAGGAAGTGAATAAAAAGTCTCTAAGTGACAGACAGCATAAAATTAGTAATTGCGGTATAAAATCGTATATAAAAATCCATTAGAGGATACATGGATTGTATTTAAATCTACTCAACTTGGCGTATATCAACAAATCTCAGTGTATCTCCTTTATGAGTATAAAATAAGCACTGGCAAAGGACTTACTTTACCGGGGAGGGAAGTATAGGATAAGCACATAACACCTATACTTGTACCTCCCCCGCCGAGATCGCCTTGTAATGGTGGATGTGACTTCTATGTCCCCCAAAGGATGACACCGGGGCTCCAAGTTCCAAAGTAGAGGTCTTTAATAAATAAAAAGCTTGACGCGTTTCGGTACAGTACCCCTTTATCAAGAGCATGCTCGGCTATTTTCAGCAGCCCAATAGAAATGAATGGAGGGTGGCTGCGCATGCGCAGTGCACTCTCCACCACGTTTAGGAGATAGGTGCGAGTCTTAGTGGTGGGTCCTAGCGATATGCCCCCATTATCTCAGATGAGACAACCCCTTTAAAGCTCCTGCAATCCAGCAGCAGCAGGATGTGTCCCTGTTGGCACTGACAGCCGGTGACACCCGAGGATGAAACAGAAGCAGTTTATTATGGCCTCTGACGTCTGTTTTTCTCTGTGCATAGCGCTCAATGAGCACTACGCAGGGAATAAAGGAAGCGGCTACGCCACTTTCTCTTATGGACCTGGGGATAACGTGATTGCTGGGGGTCTCGCAATCTTAGCAGCTGTCTGTGAAAAAAACGGCATGTCCACAGGTTAAGGTGGGTTCACATCACATTTTATGCCTGTTTGACATATAAGTTAGAAAAAAAAAAAGGATACAAAAACACAGCACACCACGTTCTTGTATCCTGCAGAGTCCAGTAAAAAAAAAAAGTATACTTTTTTTTTTTTACAATGGTAAAAAATACATATACCTTATTTTTATAATGGAACTCTATGGTGAAGGATGCCACTGTATGGCATCAGTCTGAGGCATCTGTTTAAGGTATACGTTTTTTTTGTATACTATAACTGGGTGGGAAAACGTGATATGAACCCAGCCTTAGGGATGCTATACTTGGCTTTCCCCATGTGCTGGCAACCCACACCACGCCTCTGCCCCATGAGCGACAGACATCAGAAACGCAACCTCTCTCCTGCTATTTGCTACTACGTATGAGCGCAGGTAAGATGTATCGGCCGTATAACTGAAGTTCACAGCAAAATGTGTAACGTTAATCTGAAAACTTGTGCCAAATTCTTTGTAAACATGTTTTGCTTTTTCAACTATTCCTAATCAGAGGCCCTGGTACGGAGTAATAAGACTGCCATGCTGAAACAGCGTGCCTCCTCGAAGACAGGCGTATTGTGCAAAGCAAAATACCCCTCATGAACTGGCACGGGCCTGCACTGAGGAGCCCCCGCAGACATTCCACAGGCTGCACCGGCAGCTTTATCTTAAACGTCTTGTTTGACATTGATATGTTTATCGGGTTAAAAGGATGATTTGACCAATGATTCCTAATTCTTATAAGAACTTACAAATAACAAGGAGATATCAGCCACGGGACTGAACACACTGCATGGTATCAATCACCCCCTCATACCTTAATATAGTGTAAAGCTAAAAAACTGGCTGTATAGTATTGTATAATTTAATTAAAGGGGCAGGTGCATTATTTTATGTGCATGGTGGCTCAGTGGTTAGCACTGGTGCTGTGCAGCGCTGGGGTCCTGAGTTTGAATCCAACCAAGGACAACATCTGCATGGGGTTTGTATGTTCTCCCCGTGTTTGCGCGGGTTTCCTCCGGGTTCTCCAGTTTCCTCTCACACCCCAAAGACAGACTGATAGGGACCTTAGATTGTGAGCCCATTGGGGACAGCTTGATGCTAATGTCTGTAAAGCGCTGCGGAATATGTCAGTCGCTATATAAGTGCGTAAAATAAATACAATGTATTTAAAGATCCCAAACTGTTCATGTGATTCTTAGTGGAGGAATATATTAAAAAAGCTGTGTAATTACCATGAAATAGAATACATGGATCCTGGTTAGTGTCTTCCAAACCTGGCAGACATAATAACTATGCGTGTTCAGGGCCAAGGGAGCCATCACTATAGATCCTGATGTCTCCCCAAAAATGTCCCAGTCAGGAAATTTCTTAAAAGAATTTTCCTTATTTCTACAAATGATGCCGGGATTGGTGACAGTCCTACATTTACTGTGATGTCATGTAGATGCAATGCATATGTCTAGTATTTTAATCCTTCTTTCTTTTCCACTCACTATTTGCCATCTATATTCTTTGTGTGCAGAGTGGTTTCTGGGCTCCATCAGGGACCTGGGTCCAAATGCAACTCCTACCTCTACGTCCCCTATAGTTATACCCACGTCTGTGTGTTTATAACTGGTGGGGCCTATATTTCGTTACGGAGAGCACCTTAATCGGCATGAGGCATCTTATAGGCCAGGCAATTCTCCTCTGGAATTCTTGGAAAAGGGATGCAAATGAGCTCTTAGCAAGCTCTTCTTCTGATGCCACCAGATGTATGGTAGCTTTAAATAGGCCTTGAGACTTGACTTGGATAATAGTTAAGCCATCTCATCTGCAGACAGCTGTTTTGGAGTCACTCTCCATAAGATGATATAGCACGCCTCAAATCCTGACCTAGGCCTCTCGCATTTAAAACAGTAATGAAGGGAACGTCAATTCATGCCATAGCAACTCATAGATCTGAATTGCGGATGACTCAGACGAACCTGGCGCTTGCTGTCCTTCATAAAGAGCAGGAGCTTCTAAGGAATCCGAGTAGTGAGAATCAGAGCAGCATCGGTTTCTATTACACCTCACTGATTATACTTTTGCAGAAGCAATACGATAGAGCTTTGGCATATTTAGCTAGATCGAAGTCTCCACAAACTGTGGCTGCAAGTATTGGAACCAGGGTTGTTGAACCTAGAGATGTGTGACACTAGTTTGCTTCCTATTATTCAGACTTATATGCTTCTAAGATTACTTTTATACAGGCAGATGTAGCCCGCTTACTAGATGGGATTGCACTCCCTACTCTTGCACGTAAGGATAGTCAGGTCCGGATGGCTTTTCGGCAGACTGGTATAAGCACCATGTTTGAATATGCTTTTGAACATCGTTCTTTGCCTCCATCTTTTTCTGAGGAGGCAACTGTAGTGACTCACAAGCCATGAAAGCCTCCGAACCAGTGCAGCTCATATAGACTTATCTTGCTTTTGAATCTTTGAAATCTAGGGAAAGTACTTGCATTGTGGTTAAGGGATGAGACACTGTCAATAGTGGGGTTGGATCAGTCTGGTTTTATGCCGAATACTGATAAAAACTTAAGGTGCTTATATTCTAACCTTCAGATTAAGCATGATAATATGGAAATGAGGGTCTTAGCCTCTTTAAATAACTGAAAGGCCTTCCATTCTGTGGAGTGGGATTGTATATGTATATGGGCCACACTCAACTGGATGGGGTTTTTCCAGAAATTTCTTCGCTGAATGCAATTACTCAATATCAATCTCCGGTAGCTCGGGTTAAAGTTAGTGGTTAGGTTTCAGATCCATTTTCCTAGGCAGGTATGTCCCCTCCTATACTCCTTGCTTTTTGCACTAATGTTAAAGCCCTTGTCCATACGTATTTCTACTAAGTCAGATGACATGTTGGTGCATTTGGTAGACCCGGGAGACTCCTTAAATGCTATAGTAAGTACAGTAGACAAATTTGGCATTTTCTCGGGTTTTGGTGTAAACTGGAGTAAATAGAGTCTCTGCTTGATTAATGATTTTGATGCATATTTCCTAACACTCTAAACTTCAGGTTGTGGATTAGTTTAGAAGGAACCTGTCACCGGGATTTTGTGTATAGAGCTGAGGACATGGGTTGCTAGATGGCCGCTAGCACATCCACAATACCCAGTCCCCATAGCTCTGTGTCCTTTGATTGGGAAAAAAAAACGATTTGATACATATGCAAATTAACCTAAGATGAGTCCTGTCCCTGACTCATCTCACATACAGGACTCATCTCTGGTTAATTTGCATATGAGCGGATGCGGGTAATACGGCAGTGGAGTTGTAAGCTGCTCTAGTCGGCTCTTTTGAATCACTCACAAGTTTAGGGTATAGGGAAGGGGTCTGTCCGATGGATCATTATACTTCCACCATGGCTGCTATGGTGGCTGTATGGGTCGTGTGGGTAGATACTCATTTGGTTACGGAAGATGGGGAAACATGGTCGCCATATATTCCATTATGGCGCAATAGTAGCTTGCCGGAACTATATTCTTTGACGAACTTTTGAATTTTGGCTACAGAGGGGGTTGCAATACCTTACTCAGCTGTATGAGCAGGGTGTTTTTAGGTCCTTCACTAGTCTGAAGCAGGAATTTAACTTGACCCAGCATAGTCTTTATAGGTATTTCCAACTTCGAGACTGTCTGCATCGCTTCGTTTCGCAAGGGTCCTCTGGGGTTGGAATGTGGTCCCACTGAGTCAGTGGTTAGGAGGGTTCGATTATATAAAACATGTTTTGACCTTTTAATGCGACACAAATGGCTGAGTCTCCGCTTGACAAATCTTTTGACAAATGGAAGCAGGATATTGATGGTTTGGAGGTAGCTCATATGAAAGAGCCAAGCTCTACTTGGTGGTCCACAGTTGTCAGTGCCAGAGACCATCTCATACAAATTAAGTGGCCACACAGGGTTTATTATACCCCCGGTAGGTTATTTAAAATGAATAAATTACTTAACCCTCATTGTACATGATGTGGACATGATAATGGTTATTTATTTCATATGGTGTGGCAGTGCCCGGTTATGCAAACTGTCTGGACCGAGATACATATAAATACAAGGATTAGATTGCCAGCCATTTCCTCGCCTATGACAAGTCTATTGGGCCTGGCGAATGAGGTAATTACCACTAACTATGGTATAAAAACCGCCTTCTTATGTTTTATGCCATGAAAACCATTCTTCTTACATGGAAGACCCCCAAAACTCCTACTAAGCTACACTGGATACAACTGATCAACTCAGATCTGACACTATATAAACTAGTGTATGAACATAGAGGGCCCCCTGATTGCTTCCCTAAGATATAGGATACTTGGATAAGCACCCAAACCAGTCATACTGTACCTTGAATACTCATGTCCTCTATTTTTGAGTGAGTGAATAGTGTGTGTTTGTGTGCTGGGTATTTACTATGTCTATTATGTTCACTACCAGTCATGTTTTTATAAATCGCTTTATGCTTTGATATTTACTATTGCAGCTTAATTTTTGCTGTCTGGATAGTGATGGTTATGTTGTGGTGGAATGTCTGTACGTTTTACTCTTTCTGGAGATTGTTGTATTGGTAAACTTTCAATAAAAAATAACCTGTTCAAAAAAAAAACTTACCTGTACCATCTACTTTTTGCTTGTAGATCATGTCTTTTACAGTGTCGGAATAAAATATGCTGTTATCTTGAGCATCGAAATCGATTCCAACAAAATAGGAGGGGACCCCAGTGATGGGAATGATGACGTCTTCCTGGGTGGAGAGGTTAAATGGAATCCCTCGGACAGCGAGTTGCGAGGAGAAAAGCAGAAACTTTTGCACACCTGCAGATAGATATGACAGCTTAGACTCAATACTAGACTATACATTGGGAGGGGGATATCTTTTTTTAAATTCTTTTTTAGTACTATTTTCTACTTAAGCTATCATACTACACATTTTATACACATAGATCTATCCATACTTAAAGGGGTTGTCCTACAAAAAATATTCTAGTTTTAAAACCAGCTCCTCAACCTGAATACATTTGTAATTTCGTGTAATTACAAATTTTGCATAGCCACTGAGTTATTCAATAAAATGTATCTTTATGGCGCCACCTGCTCTTTGTACTTTTTCTTATTTATTTGTCCTGCTCACTGAGATGGTCGCACATGCTCAGTTTCATCCTTCAACTGCCTCCTGAACTGTGATAGGGAGAGCTGAGACACGCCCACTGAGCTGTGATAGGGAGAGCATGGACACGCCCCCTGAGCTGTGATAGGGAGAGCTGAGACACGCCCCCTTGGCTGCAGCAGACAAAACACTCCCCTTGAGCTGTCAGTTTGATATAAATCTAGCAGGGCAACTGGAGCAATAAATGTGGAGACCTCTGGATCCATGTGAGGTACAGGGCTGGTTCTAGCTTTGATAGAAAGAGGGAGTCATGTACTATATGATGTCTGATTTTCATTTTTTACATGGTTCTGAGGGCCAGAGACATAACCTGAAGCTTCTGGACCCCAATGAAAAGTTTATAACAGGATCCACACCTACAAAGTGTTTCACACCCTTCAGGCACCGGGGTGACTGCTTCTACTGCACCACTATAGCTCTGCCTTGGCTGGAAGCAGTAGTTTCACATCAGCTAGGGTTGAATATTCAATACTTCTGATATAAGAACAACAAAAACATTATTTTGCAAGCATGAGTTTTTTTTGTATAAGGCCTATTAGAACAGTCAGTAACTGCGCACGTTGAAATGCATGTGTATGTGTGTAAAATAAAGAAATCTGAATGATGCCTTTCACTGTATCAAAGCCTGACCTTGTGAGAAAAGAACTATAGTGTCTAAAAAAATACAAAGACACATTGAGCTGCAGTGTGGGAATGATCAAACACACCGCAAACTAGAGGCCGCCATACCCTCATATAGCTAATCCTTCTTTACTCTTAGAGGACATAGCTGGGTGATCAGATCCAGTGATTTACAGAATTACTAAAGCACATCCTACCTAAACAAATTATATGAAGGTTCCCTCAAATCTATGATCACACACAGAGCAGCATGAGCTTAGTGCAAATACCCCCTAGAGATATGGCGTATACCCTCTGGGGTCCACTTACTACAAGGTGAGAACCTAGGCCCTGGACCAGATCTTATGAAACTGCAAAGTAGACCTCACTGTTGAGGCACCCTAACTTGTTGGTGAGGTTCCACTCGTCAGGAAGCTTTGATACATGTGACAATATGCTGATTTAGCTGCAAAAGAATCAAATTTGTGAAAAAATGACTCATTTTGCACTTCTATTGGTTCCAGAAAACACACAGGAGACAAATAAAAGATAAAATGAGACATTTTTGTAATTCTGGTATTTTCTTCAACCACTGATGAGTACCAGGCATCACCATGTTCTTTCTAGTAAGGCCCTAGTAGAAATTGTGACTCCCTGCTCCAGATAACACTTGAAGTTATCACTTTGTTTAAAGGGGTTATGTCGTGATTAATGTAAAACATGAATATCAGACATCTCATCTCTTTCTAACAAAGCCCTGTCCCTCACACACATCTAGAGATCTCCCCATTCATTGCACCAATTGATCTGCTACATTTATTTCAAGCTGCCAGTGCAGGGTGTGTGTCCTTTCTCAGGGGGTGCATTCTTTTTTAGGGTGTGGTGTGTATCCTTTCTGCTGCAGCTCTCTACCTGTAACTGTCACAACTGTCAGAAGATACAGCTGGTGGCAGTTGAAGGATGGGACGAAACATGCACGACCACCTCATTAGGTGGACGTGCACATTACTATACAGATTAAACACATTTCCCTTAGAGTATCTTTTTAAGCGTTCCAGTGAATTTTCTTACCAACACAACGGCGTCCATCTTGATGTAAATCAAACCCAAGTCGACAGCGGCATCTATACCCAAGGCCATCATTGTCAGTTCTGTGACTGAGGACGCATATCTGCTCACACCCTCCATTATTGATTCCACAAGGGTTTCGCACTAGACAAACAACATTATTATTATTATTGAATGGATATTATGAATTTATAGCTTGCTTTACCGTCATGATGTCATTTACAAAATGGTGTATATGTAAAAGGACTTCCACTATAGAGTTTTTGACTTATGCAATAAAAGAGGAGTCTTCTCTATGGGGAACCATTATAAAGGAATGTAGAACATATCTAGAAAGGATTTAAATATCTAATTTTCTAAGGCTGAAGTTTGTTCCCAGCAGAAGTTAGATTGGATGATAGTTAAATAAATACACAATTATTTCCCACTTGCTTTGGAAATGCTAATATGTATTTAGTCCTGCCAATAGAGTGAATCTGAATTAGACAGACCAGACAGACAGATATACAGATAGACAGATAGATGGTGGATAGATGATGATAGATAGATAGATAGATAGATAGATAGATAGATAGATAGATAGATAGATAGATAGATAGATAGTCTGTCTTACCATATGGCTGGCGAGCAGAATGATAAACGGTGACTCCATAAGGTCTTGATGAAGAAGTAAAGACAGTTTGAGTTGTGATGTCTGAGAATTTGTTGGCCTTCATCACAGCAAGTTTTGTCCAGTCGGTAAAATACACAAAATGCTCGAAGATACTAATTCCATAAGGATGTGGAACAATATTCCCTCCATGTACTATTGTTTTCCTGTAACAAATTGCACATATTTCAAAAGTAATACGCGTTTCTCAAATGTACTTTTTTAACCTAACCCGAGTGCATTGTGGCTTTAGTGGTTTGTAAATTAACCTTCTAATCCCTGGGGGCCCAGACCACTCTCAGTCCTGAAAATGGTGCACAATCCATTTTGTGGTCCTGTCCACAGGACAAGCTCACAAAAGAAAACTATCATGAGATTTTAGCTGACTACGATTCGAATGACTCATTTCAAGTAGGTAGTAGCACAGAGTGAGTAAAAGGAAGTAGTTCTTATTGCACATATATGAGACGTACCTTTGCAGACCATCATAGGTCACAGTTTCAATGTAGTCGTAGCGGCTATCCACCCAGTACACCCTCTTAGACACAATATCCAGGGTGATACCAGCTGGCCAGCCCATTTTGGTTTTAATTAAATCATGACGACTTGTGCCATCCATAAATGCTCTTTCCAGCTTGGGATCTCCAGATACACTGTCCCAATCAGAGAAGAATAAGTACCTGTGAATGAAATAAAACAACTGTTCACCTGGTCGGCACAGTTTGTTAATAGTCATGACTAGGGATGTCCCGATACCGATACCAGTATCGGTACCGATACCGGACATTTGCACGAGTACTTGTACTCGTGCAAATGTCGCCTATACCAGGGCCGATACCTCATTGCCGTGCAGCGGTGTCATCCCAGATGATCAGCGGTGGGTCCCATGTTGTCCTCCGGGCGGCGGCGCTGCTCCCAGCCGATCAGCGTGGGGATGGCAGCGTGTCCCAGCTGATCGGTGTGGGGGCGGGACTTCTGTGCGGCGGCTCCCAAGTCTCATGCGGTTGCCTAGCACTGGGAGGAAGTTAAGACCACTTCCTCCTAGTACTCTAGGAGCATCTGCATGGGAAGGATTACAGCAGGCCAGGTGGGTATGGTGCATGAAATGGAGAAGAAATTCAGTTAATTTCTCTCCATTTCATGTTAAAACAGACGAACAGCCAAAGGCTGTTCGGGCATGCTGGGAGTTGTAGTTTTGCAACAGCTGGAGGCACATTGGTTGGAAAACACTGGCATATGCCCATTTATTAATTTACTAACCCTTGTACAAAGGAAAAGTAAAGCAGTTGTCCATAGCAACCAAATTCCAGCTTCAATTTTTTCATTGCTATCAGCAACTGCGCCGCTGTTATAATTGGTATCAGTAATTGGTATCGGTGAGTACTTAAATAAAAGTATTGGTACTCGTACTCTGCGTTAAAAAATTGTATCGGGACATCCCTAGTCATGATATCAGTTTGTTCTCCAGAGCTGTTCTTCATGATAGTAAATTACTATCATGATCATCTCTCTGCACCTACTTAGATCAGTAAACTGGAGGTATGAATGACTGCTATAGCTCACAGCTAGCAAGGCATTAGGTTTCCAATGACCAAGTACAGGAACAGTCGATGAATAGCTATATAAATTTGGCAATGCATGCATTTTTTTATGAAAATGTCTTATTAGTGCACCCCAAGGCACATTACTAGAAAACATGTGGAAATTAAATTGGCGTCCAATTGTAGAAGATGGTCAAATAGGGAGTCAAGAGCCACCAAGAAGCTTTTTGGGGGTGCAAAACTAAAAAGTTTGTGTTTGTTTTCCTAGACCAATAAAATGTGCAAATTATAATATTGATACTTACCCGATTGTTGGATCAACTGCTATTCCCCTTGGGTTGCCCAAATCTTCTGCTATTAATGTTATCCGATTCTGCCCATCAAGGTCTACCATGTCAATCCTGTTGACACTTGTTTCAACCACATAAAGCTTATTGCTGATCCAGTCGACTGCTAAGTTTTCAGGGGAGTCAACAGATACGTTAAGGACTTGTCGTACATTTGAGCCATCTATGTCCGCAGAAAAAACCTAATAGAAGAATATTTCATAAATCACTTAAATATATTTTTTTTATATAAATGAAAGGCAAGAAAATAAATATTGCAGAAAGGATTTGGGTGATCCGCTGTTGGCCAATTAAGACCATAAGTGGTCTGTCTTCTTGCAAATAACATGGCACCTAGCAGTGGTCAGGTGGATACAGTAACATCCACTTTCAAGTTTCAGTAATATTTTATGAGGTTGGTAGAGTTATACCACCTATTAGTTGGCTTACTTTGCACCAGAAATTTGCCCCAAAATGTTGCTGAATCTTAAGCCATAACCTTTCCAACAAACCACACCCTACTAAGCCATGCCTTTTGGAGAACAAGGTGAAAACATATGTCTAAAAAACATAACAAATGTGGTGCAAGGCATGCACGTTAGATTTCTGGCACAAATTGCACTAGAATTCCAGCGCTTCTTGATTAGTAAACTACCCTATAGATTTAATGATAAAATTCTGCTTGCCTGAAGCCACCACTAGGTGGAGCTTAAGCGTTGACCAGGGGTGGACTGGGAAGTGGCCCTAGAAAAAAAACTTAAAGTAACCCCATGTTGTAGGTGGGTCCAAGTTGACAGAAAGCGGGACAACACAAGTAGGCAGGGTCTACAATACCATAGTGCAAAATACTCTCCGAGCAGACCCAAATACCACAAGGCATCACAATATGTTGCCCCAAAAGCCATCCCTCTGTGGTGGACATCAATAGCTGTCATTTTATGTCCTTCTCCTCCAGTTGTCTCTGATTAGGATATGGAGCAGGGGGCCTCGGGGATCAGTGGCAGAGAAAAGGGCTTGGGCAGCCCCCTGGGCATTGGCCCACGGGGAAATTTCCCTGTAGAGTTTATGGCCAGTGCACCCCTGGAGTTGTCTACATACTGGGTGGAATTTGTTAAACTGGCATAAAAAGTCACAACTTTTTGTACAAGCCCCATTTTGCACACAAATTTGCCCCCATGCCAAACTCACCACTTTTCTAAACAGTAGGCAGGACCTACGCAACAATGCTTTCTCCAGAAAACCACCCAGAAACTGCCCTGGAGCACGGACCTCCGAAGATGTTGTGGGTCACTACTGACAAAAGTCGTTTTGTACTACGTCACACTTTACATAGAGATAATTACTTAAAGGTTCACTAACTTAAAAAAAAAAAACTTTTGATATATCACAGAGACATATCAAAAGTTTAGATCGATGGGGGTCTGAGTGCTGAGATCCCCAATCAATCCCTAGAACTAGGCGAGAGAAGCTTGCGCATAGTGTGCTCTCTCTCATCGCTGCCGAGGACAAAATCAAAGTGGGCCCCTGACTTCTATGGAGCCTGTCTCACACAGCAAGGAGAGGGAGTGTGCTACCAGCACTCTGACCTCCACGAATTTAAACTTTTGATATGTTTCTATGACATAAAAAAAAAATTTGAAAGTTAGTGACCCTTTAAGAAGCTCTCCATGTTCAGCACATGGTATTGCAGGTCTTGCTGGGCCCGATCGTTATGCTTTCCTAACCAGGCTGAAAACAATGACCTGCTTCAGTGGCTTCTCTATGAAGAGATCCATTACAGCATAAACACAAATATGCAGGAAAAATATGTGATTTTTATCATTCAAGAAAAAAGGCACTTTTTACATTTACCACATCAGGTTTCCAAAACTGACTAATAAAAGATTGACTCATTTTGAAAGAATGTCCTCTATTAGGTATTTTAACTCCATTAAAAATAAATGGGAAATTGCACAAGATGTCCACATAATAGAAGGCTTTGTTTAATCCATATCAAGTAATACAAGCATGAAACCTTCATTAAAATATTTGTAAGATAATTTTATACTTTATATTATTATTATTTTTTACTTTTTTAAAATATCTTATTCTTATTGATTAAGGGGAATGTCCAGTTGTATGTCAACAAAGCTTAATCATGGTATAGAAAAGTTGCGGTACTTTCTCTGTTCAAAATTTGCCGGAATTCCAGCATTATTTTACATTGAAATGCATTAATGCCGGATCCGGCCCCAAGTGCTCCGGAAAAACGGACTCGGCTGCGGCATGCGCAGACCTTTAAAAATGTGAAAAAGATAAATACCGGATCCGGTTTTTTTGGATGACAACCGGAGAGACAGATCCAGTATTGCAATGCATTTGTGAGACGGATCTGCATCAGGATCCGTCTACAAATGGTATCCGTCTGCATACAGATTGACGGATCCGGCAGGCAGTTCCGGCGATGGAACTGCCTGCGGGAATCCAGCAACGCAAGTGTGAAAGTACCCTAAATCGACTTAGAGGCATGACTTGGATAATAATTATAGCTGCCTTTCATCTGGCGGCATTAGAGGAAGAGCTTGCTAAGAGATCATTTGCATCCTTTCTTCCCAGAATTCCAGAGGAGCGTTGCCTGACCTATAAGACTCCTCACGCTGATTAAGGCGCTCTCCATAAGGAGATATAGTATGCCCCATATACAGAAACTGAAAATCCGCACAAACCATGACCTGCCTGCAGCTGTGTGTGTGACTAGCATCCAGTAAGCAATCCTCTGTGAACTAAACAGCTTGGATTCCAGCTTGATGCATCTTGTCTACACTGATACTTTGTAACATCTTGTCTTGTCCCATGTGTGCTGTGCTACCGACGTATTTCCCTCACAGATTATCTAGACCTCATACATTTATGGTAAACTCTCAGGACTAGATCTGTAAGGGTTTTCAGTGTTTGGATATAAACAAATATGGTTTTCATTCAAAAACAGCAAACTATGATACTTGCAGCGTTATTCTGTCCACGATAGGGATGCAACCAAACGGAACGGAATGCATTTTGGTGCATCCATTTCGTTCAGTTCAGTTTTGTCCCCATTGACTAGCTAGCCTCCTTCCTACAGACTATGGACCCAGTACTATGGAAACCCTCTCCCCCCCCCCCCCCCTCAGTCTCTTGGGGTTACAAGAAACTATTAATCCTGATTTATGTGTGGAGTATTATAGGCAATGTTATGTTTTATTAGTTCGGTAGAGGAATCTACTGACCACCGACTACTTCCCCCTGGCTCATTATTCTACAAAGGGAAAAGTGTGTAGCTTCTGCCTGTGAGTGATCACGTTATCCCATTGTGTTGGTTAATTGTATCACAGGTGGGTGTTGTCTGCCTGTGAGTGATTACATTATCCCATTGTGTTGATTGATTGTATCACAGGTGGATGCTGTCTGCCTAAAACTGCATGTGATTGGTTTATGCAAGAAACCGTCTCAGTCATCCACAAGGTCCCCCATGGGAGTGTCCCTTGCTGGAAGACCCGCATGAAAGGCTGACATGTTGCCCCATTAGAGTGTCCTGTTCTACCCTTCATGAAGTCTGGGCTCATGTTAGGGGGATTGGATAACTACACTCTTGGGATTGCTATAAACATTATACTCTCCAGAGTATAATCCCTAGCTCTTGTAAGAGCTGTTCCTGTTCCTGCATCGCTCTCTGAAGGAAGAGAGGTGCCCCCACTGGAACCCTTGTCGTAGGTCCAGGGTGGGTAGAAGACGACGAGATCCCAACCAAGCTATGGTGGTTTGTGGGGTCGGTAGTGCTTGCTGTGTTGAGCGGAGTGCTTGGAGCCCTTGGGAAGCACTAGGAGCATCCATCAACGGAGATACCCAGACGGGGTGCTAGGAGATCCGTTACATTGAGATCTTATAACAGATCTCAATAGCGGAAATGAAAACGCTAGTGTGAAAGTAGCCACAAAATCCTTAAAAATAAAAAAAGTTGCAAAAATGTTCATGATATATCAATGTACCCTTACTTGTATAAAATCCGAACACCCCTTTAACACATGGAAATACCTTGTCCTGCACAGTGTCCGTCCAATAGATTTGTCGAAGCTGAAAATGGAAATCCACCCCCACAGCTATTCCACGATTCTGTGAACGCACTAATGTGCGATAGCTATTGCCATGAATGTCGCCGATCAGCAGATCTCGTCCATTGGAGAAGATCAACCATGGAGGTCCAGCTGGAAAAGAAGCAGAACCTTGTAGTGCAGGGATCAGCAACCTCCGGCACTCCAGCTGTTCTGAAACTACAACTCCCAGAATGCTCTATTCACATCTATGGGAGTTAGAAGAACAGGTGAGCATGTTGCATGCTGGGAGTTGTAGTTTCACAGCAGCTTGTGTGCCAAAGGTTGCTGATCTCTGTTGTAGTGTAACTTCTGGTACTTCAGTGATTGGTATTACCCTGGCAAATACTACTTGCTGGATTTCAAGCTGCCATGTCCTTTGTTCCCCCAGAAGATCAGAGGTGTCTTAAGATTGAGCCAGAGAATATGGACCAAATAGTGCCAAGCTTATGAACAGTTTGCATGTGGCACATTGTTTGGCACAGCTTAAGAGAGATGCCTGTACACTAGCAATTTGATCGAAAAAGGGAGCATGCCTTTGATAATTTGGATTGTTGTACTGCTCTCCTTAAGGCTGTATTACACAGCCTGATGTGCAGACGACTGTTGGGAGGGAAGCGTTCCCTCCTGTCAATCGCCTGCTCGCTAGCGGAGGAGACCTCTGCTATTACATGCAGCCATCTCCTCCACAGCATTGGGAGGAGCGATCGCTATGCCATCGCTCGTCCTCATGCTGTACAGTGGTTTGCTGGCGGCAGATTGTTATCAGACACCACGATCTGCTGCCTTCAAACGATAATTTTTAAACATGTCAAAAGATTTGGATTGCCCAATGATTAAGTATTTGCTTGTTCATTAGGCAGTCGGTGGCAGTATTACACTGCCAGATGATCGCCAACTAGCGTTCATGTGAACGTTTGTGCCCAAAAAAAAAATCGGGCAGTGTGGCTTTAGTCTCCCTCCTTTCTTGCCCCTTTTCAGAATTGTCATGGGAGGATTACCAAATATTCCATTTTTTTTTTTAGCATTTTGAATAGAATGCTGCAAGTAAATCTTCTGAATCTCTCACGTACTGGTGGTGTTGGCTCTACAGTGCTTGTTATGTTCCAAGACGTATCCATTAACACAGCTGCAGCGATGACTGCCCATACGATCTTCACAGAGCTGATCACATATGCCCCAGATTTCACAATCGTTAAAATCTAAAGTACAGGAAATGGAAAAAGAATACAAAAATAAATGTAAGAATGCGTGCCTGGGTTTAATCTATTATCAGTGTACCGTATCTCACTGTCTATCTTAGGCTACACTCACACAACTGCTTTAAGAACAATGGAAGTCTATGGGATTATTCACAGCCAGTAAATAATAGCCATAAAAAAAATAGGCCATGTCCTATGTTGTCCGTTTTCACTGACTGACAGCCCCTATACAATTGTAGAGGACCGTTTTTAATGGCCTTACTCATTCTCATTATCTCGTCAATTTCTTTTCTATCTATCTATCTCATATCTGTCTAGTTATCTATACAGTGAAATTCATCTTTCTCCATTATTCGATACTGAAGGAGAGTCAGGAGACCCCATCATACCCCTAAAAGAGATCGGTTTGGCTTACATTTATCTAATGTGAATGGCTACCTTTACTATCTATCTATCTACAATCTGTCTAGCTACTTATGCAGTCTGTGCCAGCTCACATTAAAGGTTCTTTCCTTCCCTCCTTCTTTCCTTCTATTTATATTCTATCTACAATATATGTATCCATCTATCTAACATCTATCTTCTATCAATCTTTCTTTCTATCTATTTAGCTATCTATTCATCCATCTATCTAATATGCATCTATTATCTATCTATCTATTCCTCCACCTATCTAATATGCATCTATTATCTATCTATTATCTATTTCTCTGCTATCTATCATTTCTATCTATCTACATATATTCTTAGATTAGCTTGTACACAGTTAGCAGGTTCTGATGAGGCAGCCATAATCGCCTTCCTGAACTGAGATGCTTATCGCTCCTTTAAGCCTCATCTCTATGCTGATGCAGTTGGATAATAGTGTCCTGTTATAAAAGATATCAATACGTTTCTTAGCGCTTTGAAGCCGGGACAGATGTCAATATCTTGTTACTGTAGAAAGCTTTTGTGTGTCGCAGTCTTAGAAGATAATGCTGGACTACTCCCCATGAAAAAGAACATCTTCAAAGTGAGCAATGAACTCAATATCTGGGCCTTCTAGGTTTACCAGGGCCCATAGTACCCACCACTACAGTAGCCTTCATAACCAGCACGTAATACGTGCTAACATGGCTTTAATTGAAGTGTTTCACTCTTATTTTCCATCTTTGCTTTAATTTCTTTACTGGGCTTTTTTTCTAACTAACCCTACAAATAAAGCTCCTCTTTAGGTTGCCATAGCTTAAAGGGGTTGTCCTGAACTAAAAAAAAAAAATGTCTGATTTCTTCCAAAAACACAGCCATTTTTTGTCAATGTTGTATCAGGTACTGCAGCCGTGGACCGGGCCGGCGCAGTTTTTGTTTTTCTAATCCTGTTCATCCAAGGGAGCATAGTAATGAGACCGCATCAAGTGTGAACATGACCACAGGCCAGTGGATGATAGGATGTGGTGGCGCTCTACCTGACCTGCTGCTTAGAGTAATTGTATGCTATTTTGTAAAGAGTGAAGCTACACAATAGAAATCTGACCCGAAGCAGGATGATGAAGATAAAACTAGCTGCATCATCATATGATCAAATCAGTCGGTACGCAGCCATAGGGCTCATGCATGCACATGGCGTATCATGGCTCTGTGCCCAGGCAGAATATAGCACAAAAAGACATCTATGGGGCCATACAGTACCTCCATAAGCCCCACATTTATTACCAAGGTCTACTGGGCTTTCCTTTTGGACCGATATGAATAGCACAGTCCATCGGATGCCTGTAGGGTCCATACTGCAACATCTGGACCCCCATCCTATCTCCCCCAGTTGTACTGGGTCTTATCTAGATTTACTTCAGTGGTTTCTACAATACAGATGCTTAAATGAGGTTATCTCCTGCCTGTGTGACACCTTCCTAAAAGTGCCTTAAAGGCTATTCCTCCAGACCTCTCCATGCACATGCACACTTGTTGAACGTGTGTTCTCAATATGGAGAGGGGAATTCAATTCTGCCAGACACCTTGGGTGCCAGCTTCTCCCTTTAGAATAAAGGATCAGGTATGGAAATCCAGCATGCTTGATCATTTCCCCTAAGCATCTGCCAAAAGCATGTTGGCCAAACACTGATTACCCATTAGATGATTGGTTGGTTTCAACGACATTGCCAGGTTCAACCTACATTAGTGCAATGTGTATGGCCAACATACATGGGTTGTCCATGTTCTAGAGGTTGAAGACCTATCGTTAGGATAAGTCATCAATATCAGTTTGTGGGGCTCTGACGCCCGGCCACCCATCGATCACTGGTGATGGAACGAGCACAGAGGTTGTAGCCGACAGTAAAGCTCCGTAGACTGGGTACTGGCCATGGCAGGTTACTGCAGCTGCTCAGTATCTCATTGGCAGGGGTCTAACACCGTGCGCCCCTGTCAATCAGCTGTTTCATAGTAGGTCTAATGCTCACAGGAGCCCAGAACCTTACACAATACTCCATGTGTGGTCTGACTAGTGATATGTAAAGTGGCAGGACTATGTTCTCATCTATGACACTTTTGATGCACCCCTGAACCCTGGACGTAACACGTTGGAACAAAATGCTTAACTTTTGTATGGATTTATACAGATCCTTAAAATACACATAAAGTCCTACCAGAAACGGCTGCACAATGAATACTCTGTGATACTAAAATCTGATATAATTTCTATCGGGTTAGATACTCAAACTTCGCAGGAAATAATATTTGTATCTCTACTGACCGATGCAGGTCCGGCTGTCGTTTGCGCTGATGATGTATCCTGCTGGACAAAAGCAGACACCGCCAGATGGAGAGGAATGACACCGGTATGAGCAACTCAGCGCAGCGCAGTTACTGGTACCTAGGGTAAGATCATTGGAAGATGCAACAGATTAGTACATAATTCATAAAGCACAGAGGAACTTAGACTGGTGAAAAATATACTGTCAACGTATACCTACTACTACTTCGTAAGGTTTTCCCCCCCATAATCTCTTCAATCTTACTGCTTAGTGGAAATCTCTACTGAAGCTATCCTACTGTATGTAATAATCTCTTAATGCCCAGGAAGAAGGGATCTGATATCAGTGAAGAGAAACATGCTGCCGCTGAGGAGTATAATAGCCAAGCTGTTAATTTAGGAGGTCCCTACTATCTACATTCATATAAGTTCACACTTAAAGGGAACCTGTCATTAGCTTTATGCGGACCACACTGAGGGCGGCATAAAATAGTGACAGAAATGCTGATTTCAGCGGTCTGTCACTCATCAGCTAAAAGTAAGTGGTTGCCGAGAACCAGCATCATAATCATTGCCACCCAGGCCTGGAAAAGAGTCACATCTACCTGAGAAGAGTCCTGATTATTATAATCTCCTGCTCTCCCGCCCATCTGCTGATGATTGGCAGTTCTCTCCTAGAGAGAAACCGAGAAAACTAGGTAGAAGACTGTCAGCCATCAGCAGGTGGGCAGGAGAGCAGGAGATCATGAATAACCAGGACTCTTCTCAGGTGGCCGTGACTCTTTTCCAGGCCCCGTCTGCAATGATTGTGATGTTGGTTCTCGGCAACCACTTACTTTTAACTTTTAAATGACAGGCCGCTGAAATCAACTCACCTGTCTTTACTTTATGCTGCTGTTAGTATGGGCAGCATAAAGGTGACGACAGGTTCCCTTTGATCAGTTATTTACAACAGTCATTGGGAGCCAAAACCGGGTACGGTTCAAAAACGCAATATACAGGCACCGGCCATGTGAATCACGGAAGCGGATCCATTGGCTTGAATGTGTCCGCAATCCACAAGATATGGCACGGAGTGGAAGCATATCCTATCTTTTGTCCTATCTTGCGCCATATATTGTGGATCGAGGACCCATTCAAGTCAATGGGCCTGTGCCGCAATACGGGATTCCCATGGCCAGTGTCAGTGCATTGCAGACTGCAATTTACGGTCCGCGGTATAGGCATGGATGGCCTATGGTCATGTAAATGAGCCCCAAGGCACATAATCAGGATTGTGTGCAGATTTTCTGCGCGGATTTGCCTGTGGAAAATCCGCATCGTAGGTCATGTACATTGTATTCCATGAGAATTTGAAATTCCCATGCAGACGATGAGAATTTTTTCCATGCGGATTTTGACCTACAGTGCGGATTTTAAAATCCACAGCATGTTAATTTATTTTATTTTTCCTGTCTGGATTTTCTCCATTCACTTCAATGGGTACAGTAAAATCTGCATGTGGAAAATCTGCACCAAATCCGTATCAAATCCAATTCAATTGAGGCGGATTGCCCGCACGGATTTCCCTGTGAACACCTGCAGATTTCAGTGCGGATTGTCCGCACATAAATCCTGAACGTGTGCATTTACCCTAAGGCCTCATACACACGGCCATTGTGCGGCCGTTCTGTGCATTGGGGACTGCAATGCAAGGATGGTATTCTGAGAACCACCTTCTGTCAATTTGGACCCACCTACAACATTGGGGCCACTTTAAGTTCCCAATCCTGTGCTAAAATAATACAGCCATAAACTGCTCCATATATAAAGTAATCTAATAAAGTGCTATACAATATAACATATGATAGGAAGGTCACAATCCTCAGGTGCCAGGATATCTGTGGTGCCCCTTCAGCAAGGCAGGTTGATGCACCCTAGTACTGGCCCTGACACTGGGCAAAACTTATACACTCGGCTCTATTCACTTCAATTGTTTGGAATCAGAGATTGTCCTGTTCCTGTATCAGCATTTTTATACTAAGGGATTACTAACATAACCAGATTGAATCACATAGCCATTGCAACTGCACTATGCTGAAGACATTGCCCAAAATAAGACCAACCGGTAATTTACTTAAAGGGAACCTGTCATGTGGATATTTGATTATAATCTAACTAATTATATACAATCATTAACTATTAAAAAGTGCCTTAGATGTATTCACTTACTGGTGTGACAGATGGTTACCTCATAATAAAGATGCTGCATGCCGCATGCTAATGAGCTGATTTGAGTCCAGCGTGATGTCATTGAGTCCAGCGTATATTTAATTCAGAGCTATAGCCACTCCCCTGCCCACCTGCTGCTGATTCATATGGAAACAAACTGTCATTCAGCAGCAGGTGGGCGGGGAGAGTCTGGAGCTCATGAATATTCATGACTCATCATTATCAGCTGGAGCTTTTCAATACAAGATGTTGGCAGATTGACTGGGTCAATTAAAGAAAGTGACCCAGCATTTTGCTAAGCGAATCAGTCACTTATTTATGTTGCCCTTAGTTAGGACACCATAAAACTGGTGACAGGTTCCCTTTAAAGAATATGCACAAGAAAATACAAGAAAATAAGTAGTTGTTCATTTGATGACTATGTTTAATGGACTTCAGGAAAGAATAAGGCCCCTTTCACACGGGCGAGTATTCCGCGTGGATGCGATGCGTGAGTTGAAAGCATTGCACCCACACTGAATCCCGACCCATTCATTTCTATGGGGCTGTTCACATGAGCGGTGATTTTCACGCATCACTTATGCGTTGCGTGAAAATCGCAGCATGCTCTATTTTGTGCGTTTTTCACGTAACGCAGGCCCCATAGAAATGAATGGGGTTGCGTGAAAATCCAGCATCCGCAAGCAAGTGCGGATGCGGTGCGATTTTCACGCACGGTTGCTAGGAGACGATCGGGATAGAGACCTGATCATTATTATTTTCCCTTATAACATGGTTATAAGGGAAAATAACAGCATTCTGAATACAGAATGCATAGTAAAATAGCGCTGGAGGGGTTAAAAATAAATAAATAATAATTTAACTCACCTTAGTCCACTTGATCGCGAAGCCGGCATCTCCTTCTGTCTTCATCTTAGCTGTGTGGAGAAACAGGACCTGTGGTGACGTCACTCCGGTCATCACATGATCCATCACCATGGTAAAAGATCATGTGATGGATCATGTGATGACCGTAGTGACGTCATCACAGGTCCTGTTACTGCACACAGCTACGATCAAGACAGAAGGAGATGCCGGCTTCGCGATCAAGTGGACTAAGGTGAGTTAAATTATTTGTTGTTGTTTTTTAACCCCTCCAGCGCTATTATACTATGCATTCTGTATGCAGAATGCTGTTATTTTCCCTTATAACCATGTTATAAGGGAAAATAATACAATCTACAGAACACCAATCCCAAGCCCAAACTTCTGTGAAGAAGTTCGGGTTTGGGTACCAAACATGCACGCTTTTTCTCACGCGAGTGCAAAACGCATTACAATGTTTTGCACTCGCGCAGAAAAATCGCGCGTGTTCCCGCAACGCACCCGCACATTTTCCAGCAACGCCCGTGTGAAAGAGGACCTAAGGCATCTACAGCTGGAGAAAACTTTTGCTTTTCCTCCTAATCCAACCTAGCAGCTAAACAAGGCCTACAACTCGCATCTGTTCAGGTCCGTGCAGGAGTCTTAACACAGCTCAAGGGCAGTGCAGCAAAGTAATTCTGGAAAATGAAGTCTGAAAAACTTGGAGCAGATATTAAGCATCTGGCAATCATGTTTTTTACCTTCTCGGCTCTGTTCAAATAGTATAGGTTGGCATACTTACTTACTGGTTTGCAATAACCTAAAAGGCATTGTACGGTACAACCATTTTAGGATCCACCTTGCCTAATTCCACATTGTGCCCTATATTATGGGTCCATTATGGACAGTCTTGTACGTGAGGTCTTACCTACCCTTTTTATAGTAAGTTACACATTAGGGCTCATGCACAGGAACGTGTGCTTTCCGTGTCCGTTCTGTAGACCGTATGGGAAACCATTCATTTCAATGGATCCACAAAAAAAATTGAAGTTCCTCAGTGTGCATTCCGTTTCCGTGTGTCCGCATGTCAGTTCCACAAAATATAGAACATGTCCTATTATTGTCCACATTACGGACAGGGATAGGACTGTTCTATTAGGGGCTAGTTGTTCCGTTCTGCAAAATACGGAATGCACACGGACGACATCCATATTTTTGGCGGATGCGTGTTTTGCAGTCTGCAAAATACATACGGTCGTGTGCAGGAGCCCTAAGAGAAAGGAAATCACAAGCTGGATCTAGTATTATTGATGTCCATATTTACAGGCGATGGGTACCGAGAGGTTTTGTCTACTACCCATGTCATAAGGCCTTTTTACACAGGCTGAGGATCAGGTAATTATCGGGAGCGCTCGTTCATCAGGTGATTGCGTCTTTTATGCGGCACATAAAATCATTGTTTTCAGCAGCACATGAGCCAGTGTAAGCAAGGATCTGCTGCCGGCAAACAATGAATCTGTTTGGGGATGAATGATCACAGTAGTGATTGATCATCCCCACGCAGAGGGGTGATTGCTGCATGTAAATGCAGCTATCACCCTTTGCAATGATCAGGCAATTATCAGGAATGAACGGTTTGTTTCCGATTGACTGTGAATAGGCCCTGCTATTATTTCATAATTTCTAAAACCTGATTGGATCTTGCCTTAAAGGGGTTGTCTCTCGCTTCAGTAAGTGGCATTTATTATGTAGAAAAAGTTAACACAAGCCACTTACTAATGTATTGTGATTATCCATATTGCCTCCTTTGCTGGCTGGATTCATTTTTCCATCACATTATACACTGCTTGTTTCCATGGTTACAACCACCCTGCAATCCATCAGTGGTAGTCGTGCTTGCACGCTATCGGAAAAAGTGTCAGCCTCTATGGTGATCGGGACTGTGGTAGCGCACATAGGCCAGTGCTTTTGCTTTTTCCGATAGTGTGCAAGCATGACCACCACTGATGGATTGCAGGGTGGCTGTAACCATGGAAACGTGCAATGTATCATGTGATGGAAAAGTGAATCCAGCCAGCAAAGGAAGCGATATGGACAATCACAATACATGATAAATGCCACTTGCTGAAGTGAGACAACGCCTTTAAATCCTTCACCACCCCGAATATTTTATCTCTAGTTTCACCTCATCTAGCTTTTACCAGTAGATCCTGCTGAGAAGATCGTAAAATCTGGAATGAGTCAAAAGGAAGTTTTTTTTAAAGTTATAGCTATTAGCCTGAAAAACACGCTGTATGCTAATAAGAGCTGAAGAGTCCGCAGGGCGTATCCAAACCTTCCAAGTGTCCTGGTAAATCTTTTTTAGGCCAGCCCATGGTCTATTGACCGACATGGATGACTCCTCAGAATTCCTTCACAGGCTGGTCCTGCAGGGAACCAGCGCATGCACCGTGTGTTCTCCCTTCTGTGGGCACGGGCCGGTTCCCCTCTCACTGGTCATTGGCTTTCCCACTGACAGGGACATCCGCTGGACACATATGAACGCTGATTAGCATACGACATAGAACTAATGGTGTCATTTATCTAACTGGTGTAAAGTAGAACTGGCTCAGTTGCCCATAGCAACCAATCAGATTCCACCTTTCATTTTTGACAGCTCGTTTGGAAAATGAAAGGTGGAATCTGATTGGTTGCTATGGGCAACTAAGCCAGTTCTACTTTACACCAGTTTGATAAATGACCCCCTAAGTTTGTTTTACACGGTATATGGTGCTACAGTTTACAGCTTTACAGCTATACCTATAGAAAGGCCCTTTCATGTCATGCATGGTGGAAAGGGTCTATAGGAAAAAAAAACTGGTGACAGGTTCCCTTTAAGAAATACGATTATGGTGCAAATACATATTTTTTTTTACTCCAAACAACACTATTTTGCAAGGAATAAATAAATATACAGGTTTTAACTGCATAATGCTGCACAGACAAGGTCCACTTACTGCAGTTCGTCCCTGCCGTTGCATTGGTTTCATCCTCGCCAAATCGGCAATGAACGGTTCCATCACAGACTTTGTCTATAGGGATGCACTGGCCAGACGATGGACAAGACCATTCTCCTGGACCACATTCTCTCAGCCCACTTTCTAAGATGCAAAAAGAATATCATTTTAGGTTTTAATTGGATGTAACTGTTTCTACATAAATAACCATTTAAAGGGAACCTGTCAACATCAAAATGCTAATTTATCTGCAGACACTATGTTATAGAGCAGGAGGAGCTGAGCAGATTAATACATAGTTTTTTAGGAAAACATTTATTAAAACTTGTATATCATTCATTTATATTCCTGCTCATTCTGGGCTTTGAAGTCCAGGAGGCGGTCCTATCAGTGATTGACAGCTCTCTGTGTATACACGGTCATAGGGGGAAGACTGTCAATCACTGATAGGACCGCCCCCTGGACTTCAAAGGCCAGAATGAGCAGGAATTTAAATGAATGATATACAGGTTATACTGAATCTTTTCCCTCCATAACTGTACATCAATCTGCTCAGCTCCTCCTGCTCTAGAACATGCCGCCTTCAGCTCAGACACCATGTTCAATGTGACAAGTTCCTTTAATGGAACCACATCAGTGAATCGCTCATCCATCCACTGACTTTAATGTGTATGATCACACATCAGTGGTTTTCCAAGGCTGTGGGTCCATGGAGACACCATGGAAGTACACCCCATTTCTGACCATGATTAAGGATCCCTCACACACATTATAGTCTATGGGTCGGTAAAAACCACAAAGACAACACAGATGGCATGTTAGTGATTTTCAAGGACCATTGTTAGGAGATGCTCTGGAAAAAAATAATTCAGCCTAGCAGTGTATGTGGAATATATACACGAAGGGCAAAGAACAGACACACGGACCAAACACGGAACCTTACATCTTCACGGATGAACCTCAGACCATCTTGTCACATGGACACAGATGTGTGACAGGGGCCTAGGGCTAGTGTCACACATAGGTATTTTTCTGTCATTTTCCTGCTTTCAGTGGGTTTTTTTTTGTGCCTATGTTTTTAGGCAAAAAAAACACCAGCTACAACAGTTGATTGAACAGACGTTTATGGTTCCAAGTGCTAAAACACACTCTATGGACAAAACCTCCAAGGAAATATCTAAAAAAAAACTAGAAAAAACGCTAATCAAGTCAGAATTTTCCAAGGCCCATTTTATTTTATTTTTTACTCAAAAACACCAGGACAAAAAATGCATGCGAAAAAGTCCTGATCACTTGCCTTTGAAGAATTAAGACCGCCATGTAGTGCGGACACAAACATCAATGATTTTTAATCTTCAAGATGGTCAGATAATTTGGCTAATAATAAGCTTTCCTCCTAATAAGGCCTCTTTCACACGACCGCATGTATGTTTCTATATTTTGCGGTCCGTTTCTCACGGATCAGTTGTTCCATTTTTTGTTTCCACTTCCGTTCCGTATTTATGCAAAAAATCTCTGTATGGTTTCCGTATGCGATTAGTTTTTTGCGGAGCGCAAACGGAAACATAAAATTTGTAATCATTACTGTAATGTACAGTAATGTTTGTAAACAGTAAACACATGGGCAAAGTGGGCATGGATCCGCAAAATACGGAGGACATACGGAAGTGTTCTGTATGCATTCCGTATTTTTTGCGGACCCATTGACTTGAATAGAGTGACGGAACGTTATTTGCAGACAATAATAGGACAAGTTCTATCTTTTAGCGGAACGATATATGGAAATAGGGAAACGGAATGCATACGGAGTACATTCAGTTTTTTTTGCAGAACCATTTAAATGAATGGTTTCACATACGGACCACAAACGGAAACCGCAAAAACGGCACAGAAATGGAAAAAAAAATAAGTTTGTGTGCAAGAGGCCTAAGCCACAGTCTGTCTGTCAGATATGTTGGCTGAAGGAAACTTATGTTCAAGAATGTTGGGTCATTTATCAAACTGGTGTAAAGTAGAAATGGCTTAGTTGCCCAATGCAACCAATCAAATTCCACCTTTCATTTTTGACAGCTCCTTTGGAAAATGAAAGGTGGAATCGAATTAGTTGCTATGGGTGACTAAGCCAGTCCTACTTTACACCAGTTTTATAACTGACCCCATGTGTGTTTATAGGGGAGCCAGGGGGGAAAGATCGAGTATTTGACGCATATCTGGCCAGCAGTAGAACAATGGAATAGAAAAGACCTTCGATGTCAAAACCTATGAAAGCCTAAGGCCTCTTGCACACAAACGTTTTTTTTTTCCCGTTAACATTCCGTTTTTTGCATTCTGTATACGGTCCATATACGGAACCATTTTTAATGGGTCCGCAAAAAAAAAATGAATGTACTCCGTATGCATTCTGTTTCCGTTTTTCTGTTCCATTCAAAGATATAACATGATCTATTATTGTGCGCATAAGGCCTCATGCACACGATCGTTCTGTTTTTTTGCGGTCCGCAAACTGCTGATCCGCAAAAAACGGAAGCCGCCCGTGTGCCTTCCGCAACTTACGGAACTGCGGCCCATTGTAGAAATTCCTATTCTTGTCCACAAAACGGACAAGAATAGTACATGTTATATTTTTTTGCAGGGCCACGGAACGGAGCAACGGCCCTTTTGCGGCCCCATTGAAGTGAATGGGTCCGCATCCGAGCCGCAAAAACTGCGGCTCGGATGCGGACCAAAACAACGGTCGTGTGCATGAGGCCTAAAGGTACTTTCACACTTGTGGCAGCGGATTGCCGTCCGGATGCAAATGCGGAACCATCTGACAAATGCATTGAAATACCGGATCCGTCTCTCCGGTGTCATCCGGAAAAAACGGGTCCGGTATTATTTTTTGGGGCGTTTTGAAAGGTCTGTGCATGCGCAGATCGGAAAGCCGGATCCGTTTTGCCGGAACACTTAATGCCGGCACTAATACACCTCAATGTTAATTAATGCCGGACCCGGAATTCCGCCAACTGTTCAGTATTTTTGGCCGGAGAGCAAACTGCACCATGCTGCGGTATTTTCTCAGTCCAAAAAACGTAAGAGGGACTGAACTGATGCATCCAGAACGGATTGCTCTCCATTCAGAATGCATTAGGATAAAACTGATCAGTTTATTTCCGGGATACGGAACTCAATACCGGAAAACAAAAACGCTAGTGTGAAAGTACCCTAACGGACAAGGATAGGACTGTTCTATCAGGGGCCAGCTGTTCCGTTCCTCAAAAAACGGAATGCACACGGATGTCATCTGTGTTTTTTGCGGACCGCAAAATACTGAAAAAGTTATACGGTCGTGTGCAAGAGGCCTAAATCTCTCTTGGAGGTCTCCTAAGCACTTTGCTTGGAATATTTTGTCAAAGATTTCCATTAAAGGGGTTTTGTGTGCCCCGAGGCTGTGCTGTGGACCGCAATGCACGAACACCCATCGTGGGGCAGCCGCTGCGGATCGCGGACACATTCACTTTAATGGGTCTGCGATCCTGCCGTTCCGCCAAAAAATAGGACATGTTCTATCTTTCACTCTATCACTCCGTAGTGCTTCCATAGGGTTCCGTTCCGTTCTTCCGTTCCGCACAATTCCGCATCTCCGGATTTGCAGACCCATTGAAGTGAATGGGTCCACATCTGTAATGCGGAAAGCACACGGAACGGTGCCCGTGTACTGCAGTCCGCAATACGGCCACGGAGTGCACATGTTCGTGTGCAATAAGCCTTACTGATGACCTATCCACTGATATTTGGGGTTCCGACAACTAGGACCCCGCCGATCGGCCGTTTGAGCACAGTACGGTGCATCGTATAGCGGCTGTGCTTGGTATCGCAGCTCAGCCCCATTCACTTGAATAAGACTGAGCTGCAGCTAGGTGACATGATTGACGGTCGTGACGTCACATGGCCTAGCAAGCTGCAAAAAGGCCCCACCTGGTGCCTTCTGAAAGAGCTGATCAGCGCGGGTCCCAGGTGTCAGACCCCCACCGTTCACATACTGATGACCTAGCTTTAAAAAGTGCTGGAAACCCCCTTTAATTGAAAACTGAGCACTTCTACAGAGCCTTGCAGCGCCTTCATTCTGGAAACAGACGGTCCAGTAGTCACAGGCTGTTCTCTGCTTTACTGTACATGGGGCATACACTTACCACAGCCATTTTCATCAGCGTTGTCATCACAGTCATCGTCCCCGTCACAAAGCCAGCTCTGGTGTATACAACGACCACTTGGGCAAGTGAAAGAATCCCCTTTACAGGTTGGGTAAGCTAGGTAGAAAATGATAGCAAAATGTTACCGGGAAGTGTCCACTGCATAATAGTAAGGGCTCATTCAGACAAACGACTTAGGCTACTTTCACATCTGCGTTTTTCCTTTACGGTAGTGAGATCCGGCAGAAGATCTCAAAACCGGAGAAAAACGCTTCTGTTTTGTCCCCATTTATTGTCAATGCGGACAAAACGTAACTGAACAGAACAGAGTGCACCAGAATGTATTCTGTTCCGTTTGGTTGTGTTCCCATACCAGAGAGAAAACCGCTGCTGCGGTTCCGTTTATTGTGTCCGAGAAAACAGATCCAGCACCATTGACTTAAATTGTGTGTCATGCTGGATCCGTTTTCTTGAACACAATAGAAAATGGACCAGGCACCCATTGACTTACAATGGTTTTAATCCGTCATTGCTATTTTAAAGATAATACATCCGGATCCGTTCATAATGGATGCAGCCGGTTGTATTATCAAAAACATAAGCGTTTTTGCTAATCCCTGCCGGAACAGGCCAAAACACAATTGTGAAAGTAGCGGTAGTGGTGATGGACCATGTGACGGACCATGTGATGAGCGCAGGTCTTTAAAGAAGAAGAAAGAAGACAAGCCGGGCTGCGCGAACAAGTGGATGAGGTGAGTTAATTTTTATTTATTTTTTAACCCCTCCATCCCTAATTTACTTTGCATTCTGTATTAAGAATGCCATTATTTTCCCTTATAACCCTGTTATAAGGGAAAATAATAAAGATCGGGTCCCCATCCCGATCGTCACCTAGCAACCATGCGTGAAAATCGCACTGCATCCGCACTTGCTTGTGATTTTCACGCAGCCCCATTCACTTCTGTGAAAAACGCACCATACAGAGCATGCTGCAATTTTCACGCAACGCACAAGTGATGCGTGAAAATCACCGCTCATGTGCACAGCCCCATAGAAATGAATGGGTCCGGATTCGGTGCGGGTGCAATGCGTTCACCTAACACATTGCAACCACGCTGGAAAACTCGCCCGTGTGAAAAGGGGCCTTACTGAAGCCTGGTCTATTCCTGGTGAGATGGAGTCAGTATGAGAGATGGGGGATGGTAGCCCCACAGGGAAAGGAAAAAAGCCATACTTTATGGGGACCTGTCAGCAGTCCTTATATGCCTGTTTTGATAAATCCTTTTATTCCCAATTAAATCAATTCTGCATAATTTTTATTTTATTTTTTTTTTTATTTTTTTATTACTGTGCTTTATGATGTTCCTGATAAATGAATACATTCTTCTTGTCAAGGGAGGGCTAAACAGTCGGACACTGTCGGCGCTGACTGGACAATTTCCGTCTGTGTAGGGACACCCTCAACTGGTGACAACCAACTGTTATTTTATTCAGAAATTTCTAGGAGCAATAACAGAGGAACGGTATAATGCAGAAATATACTCCAGAATTACTAGAATATGTGGAATAAAGGTATTTACTAAAACAAACAGGAGAACTGATGGGCACTCTTTCATTAGTAGGGATCCTGTTGGTTCCCCCACAATGGAGCCCATGCAGGTAAATGCATACACTGAAGAACTCCGATTCTTGGTCAGGGTAGCTACAGTGTGTGAGCGGTGTGATGTCTCTACAAGGCTGCGGAGCTTCTCCTAGGCCCCAGACACTGTACAGTCAGAAGCTCTGTGAGATGCTGTCAGCTCCGGCTGTGCAGCAAGAGGCTTCAGACAGGAACAATAGCGCACGTCTGCCAGCTCCAGACACGCTGGGAGTGATTAATGAGGGCGAAACCGGAAAAAACAGACACCAAGAAACGTCTCTAGACAGAATTTTTAAGGTTTGAAAGGTCCAAGGATCTAGCGACGGAAGCTTACTTGCAAAGCAAATACAAGCTTCTTGTTGGACTCATGCAATGGAAAGGGAACATACTGTCTACCATAACCATATACCAAAAGCTGTTAGCTGGGCACGTTATGTGCTCTCACTGGAATCTACTGTGCTCACTGGCAAAGTTCCTTTGACACACATAGATCTTGGGAGATGGAAAGACGCGCTGCCCGTCCCCAGAGCATTAGGAGCCACATTTTGTAGGTGATCTAATTCACAGTTATTTAGTCATATTGATATCAGGAAGGGATATAAAACAGAAATAAAAGGAACATTACTGCAATTCTTTTCATCGCTTCCATCTCCACAGTCGTCATCGTGGTCACAGATGAAATCTCGAGGGATACATTCACCGTTCGCGCACGGAAACTCGTTGGTCAGACATTTCTGTGCTGTAAAGAAAGGACAAAATACGCACAATGTGACTACATGAAGAAACTAACACTATAAGGGCTCATGCACGCGAACATATTTTCTTTCCGTGTCCGTTCTGTTTTTTTTGCGGACCGTAAACGGAACCATTCATTTCAATGGGTCCACCCAAAAAAATGAAGTTACTCCGTGTGCATTCCGTTTCCGTATGTCCGTTTCCATTCTGCCAAAAAATAGAACATGTCCTAATATTGTCCACATTACAGACAAGGATAGGACTGTTCTATTAGGGGCCACCTATTCCGTTCCGCAAAATACAGAATGCACACGAACGTCATCCGTAGTTTCATGTGCATGAAGCCTAATGGTACGTTCACATTGGGAGGTTCAACTAGTAGCCCGATTCATCAGCAGCATTCCTAGGATGAAATCTGAGCAGAGCTATAGTCTAGGTCTACACGATGACAATAAGTCGCACGACAGATAGGGCACAACTACACTGCAACATTTGTCACGCGACAATTTTTAGAATGATATTCTATGGTGTCACAATGCGACATGCTGCGACTGCAACGTGACAGTCGCAGAAAAATCAAAAAACTATAATTATAAAAATTGTCGCGCGACAAATGTCATTGTGTAGACGTAGCCATAGACAGAAAATAATTAAAGGAAATACATATCCATTCATTTCCTTCATCTATAAATCATCCATTGGTGCAAAAACCATTGAAATCAGAGGATTCCATTTTACAAGACTGATCAAAGCCGATACCTGACTGGACGCTGGGAGATACGACTGACGTGTTATTTGATCCAGTTTAACAAAAGTGACATAGAATTTTCAAGTTCTATTATCCGCTGTTAGAGTAATTATTTATTTATAAGACTTAGGGTCCATTCACATGTCCGTAAGTGTTTTGCATTCCGCCGTGTGCATTCTGCATTTTGTGGACCGCACATGGCTGGCCCTACGATTGCGGACAAGAATAGGACATGCTCTATATTTTTTGTGGGGCTGCAGAACGGAACAACAGATGCGGACAGCACATAGTGTGCTGTCCGCATCTTTTGCGGCCCCATTGAAATGAATGGGTCTGCCTACGATCGGCAAAATTGCAGAACTGACCTGTGAATGGACCCTAAAATACAGCTGTTTATTAGGTAGATAGATAGAACGATAGAACGATAGAAAGATAGAACGATAGAACGATAGAAAGATAGAACGATAGAACGATAGAACGATAGAACGATAGAAAGATAGAAAGATAGAACGATAGAACGATAGAAAGATAGAACGATAGAACGATAGAACGATAGAAAGATAGAAAGACAGAACGACAGAACGATAGAACGATAGAACGATAGAACGATAGAAAGATAGAACGATAGAACGATAGAACGATAGAACGATAGAACGATAGAAAGATAGAAAGATAGAACGATAGAACGATAGAACGATAGAAAGATAGAAAGATAGAAAGATAGAAAGATAGAACGATAGAACGATAGAAAGATAGAACGATAGAACGATAGAACGATAGAAAGATAGAACGATAGAAAGATAGAACGATAGAACGATAGAACGATAGAACGATAGAAAGATAGAACGATAGAACGATAGAAAGATAGAAAGACAGAACGACAGAAAGATAGAACGATAGAACGATAGAACGATAGAACGATAGAACGATAGAAAGATAGAACGATAGAACGATAGAACGATAGAAAGATAGAACGATAGAACGATAGAACGATAGAACGATAGAAAGATAGAAAGATAGAACGATAGAACGATAGAACGATAGAAAGATAGAACGATAGAAAGATAGAAAGATAGAAAGATAGAACGATAGAACGATAGAAAGATAGAACGATAGAACGATAGAAAGATAGAACGATAGAACGATAGAACGATAGAACGATAGAAAGATAGAACAATAGAACGACAGAACGACAGAACGACAGAACGATAGAACGATAGAAAGATAGAACGATAGAACGATAGAACGATAGAAAGATAGATTCAAAATGGTAGCTTTTTTTATTTGTTAAGATTTTTATTTTATGGTTTCCCCAGATGAAGTAAATGCAAAACACGTGTTGGAGCTACTTCTTTGTGCCATGGGTCTGTATGAATTGTTATTTTATTTTTGGTTGTATACTTTGATCGGGTGTACTAATGAATTTGCCCATGTTGGTTTAAATATTTATACATACAGTATATTAATTATTGTATCCACTTCATCATATATGTATTGTATGTTTACTTCTAATATATTTATGATGTGTCTGCAAGCTACTATCCATGTATTTTAACAGATTATATTATATTTATTAATAATAAAGATGAATTTGTATTTCTTATGCACGTGGCAGTACGCGGTTCTGTATTGGATAGGAGGGGCTGACTTTCGGTTAGCACCTGCCTTATTTACATTTTCTGGCCAAGCCCTTTCAGAATAGGTTGGTTGTTTTTATTTCAATTGCCAAATAAAATCTCAAACATGGCTAACTGATTTGAGAATAGGTTCATTCATCTACTGGGGAGTCCTACAGACAAAGCGAAGAAAAATAGCGTCTCCGTGAAAACCGCTCAGATTATTGCTGGAGCCCCTTGTAAATGCAATAGTCCAAATGCCCATTGTATATTACGGTATATTTGCTGTGTATACAGTAGTTTATGGCATTTCACTTTTCTGATAGACATTAGGGGTAGATATATCACACCTGCAACCTGTGCCTTGCCATTAGACTTCCTACTATTTTCAAGGACTATGGGGTCATTTATGAACAGATATACACCCCTTTTGTGTGGTACATCTGGCGCAGATTCTGTCGCATGCCATCTCGCAGGCCCGTCTCATTTATCATTTTCTACGCCTGGTTTACGCCGGTGCCTCGAGATAACTTCGGCAATACAATGCCAGTGCAGGGGCTTATTAAGACCGGCATCTAAATCCCAATCTTAATAAATGTGTTCCTATGTTTTCCAATCTCTGGTTGAATTCAAGGGTGTAACTAACTATAAGGGGTGCTGAAATTGCAGTTGTATCCGGGCTAATAAATGATAAATGACATAATAATCCTTCAGTAATACATTCCTATTACTTACTACAATTGGCCTCGTCTGAAGCATCCCGGCAGTTGACAATCCCATCACACCTCTGACTTGTATTGAAGCAGGCTCCACTGGCACACGAAAGCTGACTGCACACGGGATATTCTGCAAGTTTAATGAGACAAGGGCTTCCATTGAGAGCAATTCCACAAATAAGTGAACAGATCTATAGTTTTGCTTCTATACTTGCATTACTTAACAAAATGTCCAATATGATGTCATAAATCATCTTTAGGGTTCATGCACACGACCATATATATATTTTGCGTTCCCCAAAACACAGATCTGCAAAATATGGATGACATCTGTGTGATGCCCGTGTTTCATCCATTTTTCTTTTTGCTGACTCATTGACTTTAATGGCTACATGGTCCGCATTTTATGACCAAGAATAGAACATGTTCTCTCTCTTTGCGGAACAGACATACGGATGCAGAAATCATGTGGATGATCCGTCACACATGTTTTCCGCATCTGTATATCTGTTCTGCAAAAGATAGAACATGTCCTATTTTTGGCTGCAAAACGCGGACCACAGACCCTAATATATATGTGTGCACGAGCCCTTGCTGTGCAATGAAATCTGAGTCCGTAACCTATAAAATGCACATGGATAAACATATAATGAAATGTGTAATAAAATAACATGTTACATATACCTCCACAGTGTGTTTTTAATGGACTTCTTGAAAATTTCTTGCCCTTACCTTGTAAAACTGGCAGTACAGTTAAAAAACAAAGCTGCAATATTCTCTTGATAATAGACTACCCCTTAAAGGAGCAATCCAGCATTTTACCCATATAACTAATTAAAAGGGCATCTGTCAGCAGATCTGTACCTATGACACCGGCTGACCTGTTACATGTGCTCTTGGCAGCTGAAGACATCTGTGTTGGTCCCATGTTCATATGTGCCCGCATTGCTGAGAAAAATGATGTTTTAATATATGCAAATGAGCAATGGGCTCCGCTCTCTCTGCAATAGCAATACCCCCATTGCTCCTAGAGGCTAATTTGCATATATTTGCGTCATTTACGGTTTGCCTTCCATCTTGACTTTTTCTCTCTTCCCCTTATTTTAGTTCTCCTAATGTAGTCTACATTTCCCAACATGCCTCTGGCTTTCATCAGGAGTGATGATACTGCACTTGCACTGAAACTGCAGTCGCCCAACTCACACTGCAAAGTTATTGGCCCTAATTTATCATGCCTTCACTCCAGAACTCCGCCTTCAAAAAGTGGGGCTTTTGTGACTTCTTATGCTCATTTTCGCAAAAACTTTTGTGCAAAGACTTTTTATGTTTTTATACCACTCCAGTTTTGACATATGGGTGTGTAAGTAAGCATGGTCAGCTTTATTAATGAGATTCAATCCAGATTTATTACTGAGACATTTTTAAAAAAATCGCACAAAAGTCACAATTTCTCTCCGGTAGGAGGGTGGAGTAGGAAAATTGGAGCAGCTTTTCTAGACAAAAGGGTTAGCTTTAAAGGGGTTCTCTGGGAATTAAGAAAATGAAAATACTTAAATCTTACTTTATTATAAATATATTTCCAAATACCTTTAATTATTTATAAATAATTATTTATAATGGCTCATTTATAATGAGCAATCATTAGGAGAAATAAAATGGCCGGTGTCCTATTAGTACACACAAAACCTGTCCTAATCACACAGAACAAGTCCCTCCAGAATAATGAGCTAAAGAGCTGCCTTATCCTCCTCTCTGCTCTTCTTTTTAGGGATTACAGTATGATCCTGAATACAGCTAATAAGATCTTCAGCTGAATCTCTGTAGGAATGGAGTTCATGAGGAAACATGAAGTACAGAGAGGAGGTGGGGATGTGGCTAATTAGCAGCAGCACTTGTATGCAGTCTACATTACCACAGCCTCACATTACCACAGTCAGTCCTGTCTTTCCTCTCTATCCCTCATGTCTCCTCATGAACTTCATCCTACAGAGATTCAGCAGAATATCTTATCAGCTGTATTCAGGATCATAATCCCTGACAAGAAGAGCAGAGAGGAGGATAAAGCAGTTCTTTAGCTCAATGTTGTGAAGTAATTTGTGCCACTGTGTGATTAGGACAGGTTGTGTGCGCAGTAATATGATGGCGGACAATTAATTTTTCCTAATGATTGCTCTCTAGTAGTGTTGATCGAGCACCAAAGTGCTCGGGTGCTCGAGTAGAACACCTCGGGATGCTTTGATGCTCACCCGAGCACAATGGAAGTCAATGGGAGAACCCAAGCATTAAACCAGGCACCCCCTGCTCTGAAGGGGGGGGGTGTCTGGTTCACATGAAAAGGTCATAAATTGATGGAAACACCAGCGAAATGGCTCGGGGACAACATGGATGCATCTTGGACAACCAGGTCGCTGCTGGAAACGATGTTGTCCGAGTAGTACGCCACTGTTACAGACTGACAATAATACACACCCAACCGAAGATAAAATCTATTTTAGAGGAAAAATTGTTAGGAAACATTCTTTCCTGTATATTTACTTGTATATAAAGTGCAAGTGCTGCCACAAATTACAAGGAAGAGGCACTCCGATACAACCTATATATCACATAAAGGAGGGCCTCATTCACATTGTGGTACAATTGTTCAGGTAGTGGGACTCCTACACTCATAAAGCCTATGCACTAAGTGAACCAGCACTCCAATACACCCTTTATTACACATAAAGGAGGGCATCATACACACCCTTAAAAAATTATGATTGATGGCCTGCTGGTGACCTCTTAAAAACATTAGGAGCAAGGGCCTGCTGGTGACCCTCTAAAACATTAGGGGCGAGGGCCTGTTGCTGAGCTGACCTTCTAAAACATTAGGGGCGAGGGCCTGTTGCTGAGCTGACCTTCTAAAACATTATGGGCAAGGGCCTGCTGCCGAGCTGACCATCTAAAACATTAGGGGTGAGGGTCTGCTGCTGAGATGACCATCTAAAACATTATGGGCAAGGGCCTGCTGCCGAGCTGACCATCTAAAACATAGAGGGCGAGTGCCTGCTGCTGATCTGACCATGAAAAAAATTAAGTTTGAGGGCCTGCTGCTGAGCTGACCATTGAAAAAATTATGATTGAGGGCCTGCTGCTGAGCTGACCCTCTAAAACATTAGAAGCGAGGGCAGCCTAATAAGCATGTTGATATGAAGGAGGAGGACAAAAAAAAGGAAGAACCCTAACCCTTTTTTGTGGTGGAAGGGGTGCATGGGAATACTCAATACACCATAAAAGGCCCATTTAAAGTGCCTCTATGTTCAGCCGCTTTCTTCTGGTGAAGTAGAAAAGTCAGGGGTAATCCAGGCCTTGTTCATTTTGATAACAGTCAACCTTTCAACATTTTCAGTTGACAAGCGGATGCGCTTATCAGTTATTATGACCCCAGCAGCACTAAATACCCGCTCTGACAAAACGCTGGCGGCAGGGCAGGCCAGCACTTCCAAGGCGTAGAGCGCCAGTTCGTGCCACGTGTCCAGCTTGGACACCCAATAGCTGTAAGGCACAGAGGGATCATTGAGGACGCTGCTACGTACTACTTCACCATCTTCCAAAACGTTTCTCTCCTTGTGACACTAGGCCGCGCATCATGGTGAGGTTGCTGACGGGGTGTCATGAAACTGTCCCAGGCCTTGGAGAGTGTTGCCTTTCCTCTGCTGGATCTGCTGTGTGTTTCCCTTGTCTCCCCTCCTCGGTTGCCCAAGGAACTACGTACTCTGCCGCCAGCGTTGTCAGCTGGAAATTTTTGGAGTCATTTTTCCACAAGGACCTTCTGGTATTGCACCATTTTGCTAGTCCTCTCCACCACAGGAATGAGAGATGAGGAGTTCTCTTTGTAGCGGGGGTCAAAAAGGGTGAACAACCAGTAATCGATGTTGGCCAAAATGCGTATAACGCGAGGGTCATGGGAAAGGCAGCCTAACATAGAGTCAGCCATGTGTGTCAGAGTCCCAACAGAAAAGACTTCGCTGTCCTCATCAGGAGGATGACTCTCAATCTCCTCATCCTCTTCCTCCTCTTTGGCCCATTCACGCTGAATAGATGGAATAAATATTGCTGTGGGTACTACCCTCTGTAGCGGAGGCAACCGTTTCCTGCTCCTCCTCCTCTTCCTCCTCATCATCATCCAATTTGCGCTAAGAAGACGAACGGAGGGTGGTCTGGCTATCACCCTGTATACTGTCTTCCCCCATTTCCACTTCTTCCACATGCAAAGCGTCCGCCTTCATTGTGAGCAGCGAGCGTTTCAGTAGACACAGAAGTGGAATGGTTACACTGATAATAGCTGCATCGGCGCTCATCATCTGTGCTGATTCCTCAAAGTTGCGTAAAACCTCACAGAGGTCAGACATCCATGCCCATTCGTCGCTTGTGAAGAGCGGAAGCTGACTGGAAAGCCGACGACCATGTTGCAGCTGGTATTCCACTACTGCCCTCTGCTGCTCACAAAGCGTGGCCAACATGTGGAACGTGGAGTTCCAGCGCGTGCTTACGTCGCACAACAGTCGCTGAGCTGGCAATTGCAAGCATTGCTGCAGCGTTGCCAGACCGGCGCACCTTCACCAGTAGCTCAGGCAAATTGGGATAGGTTTTGAGAAACCGCTGAACCAATAAGTTGAACACGTGGGCTAGGCATGGTATGTGTGTGAGCTCCAAAGCTGCCACCAAGTTACCATGTAGCGTCCCTGGCCAAAAGCACTTGACCATGTGTCAGTCGTTAAGTGGACCTTCACAATAACTGCGTTGGTCAGGGCACGGTGATGTTACGGGACACATGCTGATGTAAGGCGGGGACGGCACACAGGGAAAAAGTGTGGCGGCTAGGGACTGAGTAACGAGGGACAGCCACCTCCATCAGGCTGCGGAAAGCCTCAGTGTCCACAAGCCTAAATGGCAACATTTCCAGGGCTAGCAATTTGGAAAGGTGCGCATTTAGTGCTATGGCCTGTGGGTGGATGGCTGGGCATTTGCGCTTTCGTTCAAAGGCCTTGGGTATGGACAGTGCTGGGACACAGAAGTGGATGTGCTAGCTGATGGTGCTTGCGAAGGGTCCAGGTGCAGGGCGGGAGGCATCCGGGCCTGCGTCTTGGACAGGAGATTGGCCAACACACTGTGACCCGCAGACACTGATTGTGGACCTAGGTATTCGGCCCACCTATTAGGGTGCTTTGATGCCATGTGGCGGATCATGCTGGTGGTGGTGAGGTTGCTCGTGTTCACGGCCCTGCTCATTTTGGTACGGCACAGGTTGCAAATGACAATTCTTTTATCTTCTGCACTTTCCTCAGAAAAGCGCCAGACTGCGGAACACCTACCCCTTGGCAAGGGAGATTGCCGCAAGGGGGTGCCCCTGGGAACAGTTGCGGGCCTGTTTGGTGTGGCCCACCTTCTCCCTTTTGCCACCCCACTGCCTCTTCCAGCCTGTTGCGGTGCTGCGGATCCCTAGCCCTCTGTACTGCTGTCCTCGCTCGGTTTGCCACCTTCCCAGGTTGGGTTACTGATTTAATCGTCCACTACCTCCTCTTCCACTTCCTCACTCTGGTCATCCTCCTGACTTGTTGACCTAACAACAACCTCACTTATTCACAACTGTGTCTCATCCTAATCATCAACCTCTTGAGACACTAATTGCCGTTGACTTATTGGCAACTGTGTATCATCATCATCATCCACCTCATGAAACACTAATTGCCGTTCCCCACCATCATCTTCTTGTAACTGTGGATGCTCAAGAGTTTGGGCATCAATGCACACAATCTCCTTATGTCCCTCTTCAAGCGGGCTTGGCGAGAGGCCCAAATCAAGGAATGGCGATGAAAAGAGCTCCTCAGAATATCCAAGTGTGGGATCACTTGTTTGGCAAGACTCCTCATGGTGGGAGGAAGATCAGGGTGAGGATTGTGTTGACCAGACTCTTGGCTACTGAGACTGGACTTTGTGGAAGACAGGGTGGTGCTTAACCGACTGGAAGCATTATCTGCTGCAATCCAACCGACCACCTGGTCGCACTGGTCTGGTCTGACTTCGAGAGTGGTGTCCTGCGCCACCCTGCAAACTGGAACATGAAGCTAGGTATCGTGGATGAGTGTGTTTCTTGTGCTCTGGCAGCAGGCACAGTTTCACTGTGCCCATGGCCACGGCCTCTGCGTGCACCAGCAGCACGGCCACTTCACAGTCCCTTACTGCTTGCCTTCTGCATATTAAATAGTATATATGCTTGCAAGTATGTCACACGTACAGTAGCGCAGGTTTTGTAAGTGTATGCGCAAATAAATAAAACTGAATGTCACTGATATTTAGGATGTGCAAATGTTATACAGGAGATGTAGCGCAGGTAATGTCTCTGTCACCAGCGGCTAATAAAAAATTACAGGAAATGTCACAGCTATTTGGGATGTGCAAACGTTATACAGGAGATGTAGCACAGGTAATGTCGCTGCCGTCACCAGAGGCTAACATTATACAGGAGATGTAGCGCAGGTAATGTCGCTGCTGTCACCAGCGGCTAAGAAATAATTACAGTCAATGTCACTGATATTTGGGATGCGGAAACGTTATACAGGAGAGGTACCACAGGTAATGGTGCTGCTGTCACCAGCGGCTAAAAAAAATTACAGTCAAGTCACAGATATTTGGGATGCGGAAACTTTATACAGGAGATGTATCACAGGTAATGTCACTGTCTGCAGCATCTACGTAAAAAGTACACTGGATGTCACTGATATTTTTAGGATGCGCAAACGTTATACAGGAGATATAGCGCAGGTAATGTAACTGTCCACAGCAGACACTGTCTACAGAAAATGTACACTGGATGTCACAGATATTTTTAGGCTGCGCACACGTTACGCAGGAGATGTAGCGCAGGTAATGTCGCTGTCTGTAGCGGCCAAACAATTGCAAGCTATTTAGTGCAAGTTGCGCAAAAAATATATATTGCTGCCAGACACAACAATAGTCCTTAAAAGGACTTTTGGGTCTCTAACACCAACCCTTCCTAACAAAAAAATAAAATTCTATTCCCTACACTATCTGTCCCTTCTACAGCACAGCTCTCCCTGACTAAGACTGAGCCGAACCACGTGTCATCGGGTGCTTAATATCACCTGATGACGCGTTCCGGCCAGCCAATCACTGTAATGCCAGTAACCAACATGGCTACGGCATTACAGTGAGTGGCAGTAACTACCTGCGCGTTTATTGGCTGCGTAGCAGGCAACAAACATGCGGGCAGGAGACTCGAGCATCGCGCTCTAGCGCAGGCCGTATTCGGCCGAACACCGAGATGCGCCGAGCATGCTCTATCAACACTACTCTCTAGACAAAATGAGCCATTATAACTAATGAAAGGTAATTAGGAATATATTTATAAGTAAGTAATATTTAGGTATTTTCATTTTCCTAATACCCAGAGAACCCCTTTAAACCTACCCTTTTGTCAAGAAAAGCTGCTCCAGTTTTCCTACTCCGCCCTCCTAGATAAAACAAGCCATTATAGCTAATGAAAGGTATTTGGGAATATATTTATAATAACATAATATTTAAATATTTTTATTTTCTTAATTCCTGGAGAACCTCTTTAAGGATAAGACAAATACTGTATATCAAACAACATGTGACATCTGATAAATTTGGCATAAAATACTCCAATGCAGACTCATGCAAAACTGACTTAAATATTCCCCTCATGATAAGTGACCCCCATTGTGTATTCCTATGAGTTACAGCTTCACACTGCTCTCCCCATCTCCTGCTTGTAATATGTGTTCCCCTGTCAGCTCTTACAAGCAGGAGGCAGGGGAGAGCAGACTGAAGCGGCATTTCTGAAGGGATTTAAATGAATAAAATAAAAGTTTTGCTGAATCTTTTTCCCACAAAACTATATATCAATCTGCTCAGCTCCTCCTGTTATATAACATGCTGTCCTCCAGTTCTGACACCATGTTTAATGTGGCGTTTTTTTTTTTTTATTTAACCGTAGACACAGAACCAGACTTTTTAACCCCCTATTGAACTCTTTCTATACATTTTACATTTCCTCTCTGAGCTGTCATCGCAAACGGTGAAATGTAAGGAATGTTATCACCGTGCAGAGCCTCTAATGGTCAGTTCACATAAAACAGCAGCACACTGTTTGATGAATAAGACACTTCATCTACTCTAATTAAATGGGTTATGGCTACAACATTGCTCAGATGTTTATCTTCATCTGCATGGGTAGTTTTTCCTTCCCACTAATCCCATTAGCTGCAAAGTGCACTGTGCTTTAAAACACCCCTTGTCCCATTTTATGACATGTCCAGGAGCTGAGTTACTTAATATTGGGGAATTTTTCAGTTGACTGGCCTCTTAAATAATGTACCTAATAGTGAGAGGCAAACTCGAGTTCTTATCTCCTGCGCAACTTGGATCTGTTTGCTGAACTATCCAAGACAGGATCCGGAGGCCAAGAATAGAGTGTACTACTCCTTGGGGATCTCTTTACTTTAAAGCGCTAGTAAGACCTTGGCGCGAAAAAAAAATCTCCTTGACTTACTTGGGGACGGTTTCCTCTACTTAATTGAAAGCCTTTGAAGTTAATCCAACAGATACAATTTTTTTCTCTCTCCTGTTTTTTACAGTGATTTAGATGGAAGAATTGTGGAAGTGCTGAATTCAGTAACAAGAGTCTGTACGGAATGCACCTGATACATGTGTTCCTCCAGAAGGTCACTAAGGCAGTGGTTTGTATGTACAAGTTTTAATGAAAGGAGAAGAACAAACTAGGTTCACATATGCAGCATATGTCCGGCAGAGGAACAGACTACCGGAGTTTACTGTATCTGGCATAGCCGGATACTGCCACCCACCGCGGATCGCCACTAAATATAATGGGATCCGACGGGGATCCAGCCAGTTTCCTGCATAAATGCTGTCTTTAAGGTGGACAAATACTGCTACCATGGACACTATATGGACTACTATGGAGAGGGTCAAGTGCATGTTTTTCTTCTCCTTCTGAAACACTTTTGGCAAAAAAACAACTTGGCTACTATGGTGTTTTTGTACAAAGGAGACTGTCTGAGGTCAGGAGGTTAGGGTGGTGTAAGCCTGTACTTTTCTTCACTAGCATAACATTTTGCAAGCATGTAAGGACTGGCGGGAGAGTTATACTGTCCTTCTGTGCCACAAGGAACTGTGGGGTGCAGACATGAACAGAGCCCCCAAGTCCCAGAGCCATTGGTTCATCAGTTAGCACAAGAGTGGGCAATGCACTGGAACTTTTGCAATGGGATCTGATTAAATAAAAGTAATAAAGTGTCAGTTAATTACAAAACAGTTAGCGTTGAAATAAAACTCACGACAGTTGCGTTCGTCGGATCCATCTGTGCAGTCCTTCATTCGGTCACATTTATAAGCCCCTGGGATACACTGACCACTAATGCATGTGAACTGCTGAGCGGAGCAAGTTCTCCCGGCTGAAAAAACGAAACCTGTTAATCGCATGCTGTTCTGTATAAAGCATTCTAAAGCAAATTCTAAACAATTCTATGCCATGAAAATTGGGGAAATGATAGTGTAAGCAAAATGCTAATGTCTGCAAAATTCTGCTGCGCTTATCGTTTTACATTGGTTTTGCAAAAAAATTATCGTCGGACTTTAATGTACTCAATATGGTCAGATTGTTTATCAAAGGAAGGGACGGCACTGGTGTACGTACATCTCACACACTGGATTTGTTCTAAAGGATCTGTGTACATTTAGATTTTGCCTCTATATGGAAATGACAAGTGTAGAGCAGACAGGATCCCCCAACCCCGAAATAAGGAATATAGTATAGTGTATGCAAATGACTGACCTCAGAGTAACACATTCTGAAGGAAGAAACCAAAAGATATCATCTGGGAAACTTACGACAATGCTGTTCATCAGAGCCATCGTTACAGTCTTCTTCATCGTCACACACCCAAGACCGGACAATGCATTCGCCATCCCCACACCGAAACTGACTCGCTGGACATGACCGCGGAGCTGGTATCAGAGGGAGAGGATTCTATTAGTTGTTATCCTCTTCAAAAGATATTCACACCTGAATATTTCTTAGTCTTGGTGCTTATGAGGTGCAAGAGCAAAAGACCTCACTCCTTGTCTTTGTGCACATAGCATCACCTGAGAAAGAAGAGGCAGCACCGCCGGACTATTGGCAGGGCAAAATGGGCAACTTTCAGAGGCCTCTACCAACAAGGGTCCTTCACCTCCCAGTTTCTTCCAACACTTCAAGTATTAAAGAGCGTTAAAGAGAACCTGTCGCCCCGCCTAAATTGTCTGTTTTAATTACTACTTGCATTCCCCTTGTAATAACGATTCTGGAGCCTCTATTCTTATGACTGTGCCATTTCCTTATTATTCCTGCTAGCAATGTGCAATGTAGGTCCAGATGGGTATTACCAGTCGGCAGCACTCATTGGATAGTGTCAGACTGTGCAGGGACACACCCCCAACTGGCAACACCCATCTGGACCTTGACTGCAAACTTCTAGCAATTCATTCATAATAAAGGAAGGGCACAGCATAGCATCACAAGAATAGAGGCTCCAGAATTGTTATTACATGGAGAATGCAAGAAGCTACTAAACAGACCTGTCAGGAGAGGGGACAGCTCCTCTTTGTTACTCGGTACAACTCGAAGATAAGCAGTTTCATGAGGTCTAAGGTGACTCAGGAAGCAGGTCCTTCAAGTGCTGTTCTAGTGCCCAGTGCTCAGTATGGCATCTGTATTCAGCTATCCTAAAGAGGAACTAAACTTCTGATAACAATTTTGTTAAAATGTCAGTAATGCCCCAATAACACTTTTTGTAATATACTTTTTTAATGGATGTTTAATAGACTTTACCCCCCCCCCCCCTCCCCCCCTAAAGCGCACCTTTCCCTGTGCACTTAAAATGTACATTTCTAGACACCACTGACTTCTCTTACGGAGTTGAATGGGGCCACAGAGCAGGGAGTACGGGCAGGAGCACCCACTGCCCCCTGGAGGATTACTAAATCCTGGCATAGCACAGGGGTACCCTGTAACCATGTGCTATGCCATCATTAGCTGAGCGGAGTGGGCTCCTGCCTGTGCCTGCTTCGCTAAGTGTCCTGCATGTAAACGAAGCAGGCACAGGCAGGAGCCCGCTCCGCTCAGCTAATGATGGCATAGCACATGGTTACAGGGTACCCCTGTGCTATGCCAGGATTTAGTAATCCTCCGGGGGCACGGGCAGGAGCAGCAGTGGGTGCTCCTGCCCGTACTCCCTGCTCTGTGGCCCCATTCATAAACTGTCAACTCCGTAAGAGCAGTCAGCAGTGTACAGCAAAATGGATTTTTAGCGCACAGGGAAAGGTGCGCTTTAGGGGAGGGGGGGGGGGGTAAAGTCTATTAAAAATAAAAAATCCATTAATAAAGTATATTACAAGAAGTGTTATTAGGGCATTACCGACATTTTAACAAACATTTAACTGTTATTCTCAGTTATTATCTGATTACGGTTTATTTTCTTGAATTGCATAAAGGGGAATTCCAGTCTAAAACCTCTATAGCCTCTCCAGTGAGTAGGTGCTAAATCAGCGGAGGGTGTGCAGATTGTGTGAGCCTGAAACCCCAGTAATTTTACACCAAAGTCTATGGCACTGATGGAAACAGCCGATGGTATCATTGTAAGGCCTCATGCACACGGCCGTTGTTTTGGTCCGCCTCCGAGCCGCAGCTTTGGCGGCTCGGACGCGGACCCATTCACTTCAATGGGGCCGCAAGAATAGGCAGTTATATTAATGGCTGTCCGTGCTGTTCCGCAAATTGCGGAACGCACACAGACGCCATCTGTGTTTTGCAGATCCGCGATTTGCGGACCGCAAAACACACAAACGGTCACGTGCATGAGGCCTAACAAGCAATCTTGGTTCCAGGGATCAAACCCCCCCCCCCCCATCATTAATCTAATTGTGATCACCTATCCAGTGCATAGGTGATAATGGTTTACATTATAATGCCCATTCATAGTTGCCAACGGTTCCAAAATTGCATGGACTGTATCTAATTTTCAGAGACAGTCCCTGCAAATTTAGGCTGTCCTGTGCCAAAAATGTGCGGGGCTTAAGTAAGTTTCATCCATAACACACAGTTTAAGGGCTCTTTCACACTACCGTATGGCTATTTAAGTGTTTTGCGGTCCATTTTTCACGGATCCGTTGTTCCATTTTTTTTGTTTCCGTTGTGTTGCTGTTCCGTTTTTCCATTCCATTTTTCCATATGGCATATACAGTATACAGTAATTACATAGAAAAAATTGGGCTGAGCATAACATTTTCAATAGATGGTTCCGCAAAAACGGAACGGATACGGAAGACATACGGATGCAATTCCGTATGTGTTCCTTTGTTTTTTTGCGGACCCATTGACTTGAATGGAGCCACGGAACGTGATTTGCGGGCAATAATAGGACATGTTCTATCTTTCAACGGAACGGAAAAACGGAAATACGGAAACAGAATACATAATGAGTACATTCCGTTTTTTTGGCGGAACCATTGAAATGAATGGTTCCGTATACGGACCGTATACGGAATGCAAAAAACGACCCACAAAACGGGAAAAAAAACGGTAGTGTGAAAGAGGCCCAAGGGTGTTTCCAAGGTGGGGTTTATTTGTAATTTAGCAACTGCAATACTGGTAAGTGTGCCCCTTTAATTTTCAGTTCCTGTATTCCTCTTCCCAGCTATTCTCTGTCCGTGGTTGCCGCTACCCTGCTCTCCCCTGTGGGCACCGACACTGCGCTACTCACCATGTTGCTGCCTCCATACTTCTGTCTAGTTCTCCAGCTTCTGTTTTCTTAGGACACGTGCTCCCCTCCGGCCTCTGAAAGAGCCAGTGGGCGAGCTTCTAAATCCTTCCCTAACAGAGTGTACTTGAGCTTTAAGGTTCCTGGTGAAGTCTTGCGCTTCTGCGATTTGCCTGTGCTTGTTCCTGACTGTGCTTCACCAGTACTGCCTGTGTGTTGCTGCACTTCCAGATTCAATTTCAGTTCTGTACATGTTTAAGTTAACCCTGTCCATCTGCCTTGTTCGTGTTCTTGTCAAGTACCCAGCCTGTGTGGGCAGTCTGGATCTGGTGACCTGCATCTAAGCCTTAGTAACTGTTCAGACTGCTTGTGCGGTTTTCCTGCAGTTTTGGTGTGTTTTCTGTATCCTAAGCTCCTGACCCCAGAGGGTCAGCTACCAACTACATCTCGACTATCCCAGGAGGTAGCCGTCCGGTTGCTTCTCTGCAGCAAAGGCCAGATCCCTATACAGAGGTTAAATGGTGAATATCAGGGGAGCGCCAGAATAACACCCTTAGGCCTATGCAAAGCTAAACCGGTCAGTTGGCATAGCGGGTCCGCACTCGCTGATCTTCAACATTCTATCTCTATTTTAACATGCATCATCCTACACAATGTCAATGCAACTTGAGAAGACAGCACTCGCTGCACTACTATATCCAGCAATGCTGCTTATGTACATCGGTGATTACCCAGCTCTGTATAGTCTTTGGCACCTGGTAATAGTGTGGTTTTGTGCCGCACCACTAAGTGGCCTAACAGTCAGCTGTTTGTTCGTTAGGCCCCTTTCGCACGAGTGAGCTTTCTGCGCGGGTGCAATGCGTGACGTGAACGCATTGCACCCGCACTAAATCCTGACCCATTCATTTCAAGTTTTTTTTTTCACCCATCAGTTCTGTGTTGCGTGTAAAACGCTGCATGTTCTATATTCTGCGTTTTTCGCGCAGCCCTGGCCCCATAGAAGTGAATGGAGCTTCAGTGAAAAACTTGCTTCCGGATGCGATGCGTTTTTCACTGATGGTTGCTAGGAGATGTTGTTTGTAAACCTTCAGTTTTTTTATCACGCGCATGAAAAACACCTCAAAACGCATTACACTCACGCGGAAAAAAACTGAACAACTGAACGCAATCGCAGACAAAACTGACTGAACTTGCTTGCAAAATGGTGCGAGTTTCACTGAACGCACCCTGACGCATACGGACCTAATCCGTCACGCTCGTGTGAAAGAGGCCTTACAAGAATCTGTTCATTAGAAAGTGCTAAGCAAAAGCTTTCCTTTGAAGGTATTAGAAATCAGCTCTGACACCCTGACCTTACTCCATTAGAGATTTCTAATTTCCGGAGTTTCCTTTTAACTTGTAAGTATCTACAAAGTACTGGCTGACAATTATTTTACAAATGCAAACTTACGGACATCCCCCCAAAATGGAAGGGCAAACAATAGAAATAGGACCCTACGATCTCATCTTCTGTTATTAAAAATTCTATTCACTTCACTCAGGTCCCACAGGGTTGTCACCCGGCTTTCCTAGACTCCTGACAGGTAAATTTCCAGATGCAAGCGGCATCCCTGACTGCGGAACTAAACAAATTTGCTTTTCAGAGGTCCAGGTCGTCAACCAAAAGAATAAAGTCTACACTTACGGCAGCCAGATTCATCTGAGTTATCCGGACAATCTGCTGATCCATCACACCGCCAGCTTAATGGAATACAACGGCCACTAGAACACCGAAAATCACTTGACGTACATCCTAGAAGACAGAAGCGTGAGTGGTCATCTTCAGTAAGGTCTCACAGCTTTCATAGGGAATCCTCCCTAGAATTCATAAAAACATTGTAAACATGCAAACCATACTGTACCTCGTGCCAGCTCAATGCTACAAGTGTATGGAACCGAGCACAACGGGGTTAAAAAGTTCATGTTGGGAACGCGTTGCCCCCTTTCCTGCGTTTGCCCCCAATCAGCAATGTCTGGCTGGAAAGAGATTGACTGTAGTGGATATTGACCATAATATTGAAAGGAAGTCCGGAAATGTCTCCGCTTCATTTTGCCATAGCCCGCGAGAAGCCGCATCCTTTCATTTCCATGGGAGGCAACACTGAGGATTGCAGAGTAGCGTCTTAAAGCTGCAGCCACGCCGAGAAGGGACACGTCCCATAAGCCACAGCTTTGTGATCCTCAACGCTGCCTCCTATTGAGATGTATGGAAGGCAGAACAGACGCAGTCGCCGGAGGGTTTTCAGCGGCTGTCTTCTCCAAAATTCTGCCGTGAGATACGTTGTGTGAACGTCCCCTTAAGGCCTCCTGCACACGAACGTGTGTGTCCCGTGGTCATGCTGCAGCCCGCAAATTGCAGGCCGCAATGCACGAACACCGTCCGTGGGGCAGCCGCAGCGGATCGCGGTCCCATTCACTTCAATGGGTCCGCGATCTGGACGTTACGCAAAAAGATAGGACATGTTCTATCTTTTTGCGGAGCGGAAGTGTGGGACGAAACCCCACGGAAGCAGTCCGTAGTGCTTCCGTAGGGTTCCGTTCCGTGCTTCTGTCCTGCACCATTCCGCATCTCCGGATTTGCTGACCCATTGAAGTGAATGGGTCCGCACCCGTGATGCGAAATGCCCAAGGAACGGCACCCGTGTATTGTGGATCTGTTCGTGTGCAGGAGGCCTCAATGGTTTTTCCAACTTCATATAGTGTTTGAATACCCCCCCACCCAAATGGAACTGTTGAGGGAAGCATACTTACCTACTCTCCAACACTCGCTTTCGGCTTCATGGGTCCACCGCAGTGGAAGCCCAAGCCGAAGGATCGGTCATCAATAGCAGATTGGTGGGGCTCCAACACCCAGCACCCCCATAGAACAGCCATTTTTGGCAGCTGGAAACTACAATGTACAGAACGGCAGCAGAGGGCTCCGTAGATTGTGTAGTTTTGGGCACCGCTGTACTGCAGCTCAGCTCCTAGTACCCTGCGGCTGCAGTACCCTGGCACGGCCACTCTATAGCCACACTGTACGCTCTATAGCAGGGGTCAGCAACCTTCGGCTATCCAGCTAGTGTGAAACTACAATTCCCAGCATGCCCCATTTTTTTTTCTATGAGGTCCCTTTCACACGAGCGAGTTTTCCACGCGGGTGCAATGCGTGACGTGAACGCATAGCACCCGCACTGAATCCTGACCCATTCATTTCAATGGGTCTGTGTACATGAGCGTTGTTTTTCACGCATCAGTTCTGCGTTGCGTGAAAATCGCAGCATGTTCTATATTCTGCGTTTTTTAAGCAGGCCTGGCCCCATAGAAGTGAATGTGGTTGCGTGAAAAACGCATTGCATCTGCAAGCAAGTGCGGGTGCGATGCGTTTTTCACTGATGGTTGCTAAGAGATGTTGTTTGTAAACCTTCCGTTTTTTATCACGCGCGTGAAAAACGCATCAAAACGCATTGCACCCGCGCGGAAAAAACTGAACAACTGAACGCAATCGTAGACAAAACTGACTGAACTTGCTTGCAAAATAGTGCGAGTTTCACTGAACGCACCCTGAACGCATCCGGACCTAATCCGTCACGCTCGTGTGAAAGGGGCCTAAGAGTCCTGAGAAGTCCAGAGAAAGTATGCATGCTGGGAGTTGTAGTTTCACAACAGCTGGAGGTTGCCTACTCCTGCTCTATAGTTTCCGGCTGCCAAAATAGCTGATCAGTGGGGGGTGGAGTGTCGGACCCCCACTAATCTGTTAATCTATCTTGAAGATGGGTCATCATTTTCAAAGTCCAGGAAAATCCCTTTAAGGACATGACAAATACTACTAGTGTTTTTGGGTAGTAAAATCAGGGTTTAGCACTGTTGAAATCCATCCAGGAGTTTCGATATTGTACACATCGTTGTAAGAGGTTCCTCCTGAACCCCAAATACATACTGATAGGTTCGGGGCAATGTTTGTGTGACATAGGGAATTGGGGGCAGGGATTGAAGTGAATGATTACAATTTATGTACATGGCCACAGTATATGTTGCTGCTATACATGCAACTATTCATAAATAGCATTATATCTGGAACTTGCTATTTTTTGTCGTTTCTAAATAGCTTATGTCTTGTAATAGGTACGTTTTATGTAACATCGCTCAGCGTCTGCGGCGATATCTCTGCTCTCACTTCATTCATGCAGACGTTAGGAAGCTGAGGCATGTCAGCGCTATATAATGACCTTAGGTGCTAAAAGCTCGTTGCTCCGTGTAATTCAGCTATCTGATTGTCTAGCAGTGACATTCTGATTTATAATGTATGTTGCAAGTGGTCAGAATTTTCCTTTGGGCTAATGGTGGTACAGGGTGGTACAAAACTATGTGTACACCCAAATACCTTCTATGGAATAATGTATGGCGGAGATTGGTGGTGCAGGTCTGGGGTTGGTGGTGCAGGGCTCTTATCAAACCACCTTTACAGCACAACAGCCTCCCCAGCAGAAAACACTTTCAAGGAATGTACAAATGCAGCCTGGAATCCCTGAGCTTTATCAGCCAGCCGGACAAGATTACAGGCTTTCTTAAGACTGTCGATGAAAAAAAAATATATATATATATATACACTGATAAGGGTTTAATTAAAGTGAACTTAGCACTTTCCTAGAACTGTAATTCTATGTGACACATACATAAAAGAAAGCTAATAACTATGCAAAAAGAGGCAAACACACACATATACATGATATATACAGTAGATATAAAATACAATAACAAAAATGAACAAATATATATATGATGGCTGGACATTCCCATCTTGTTTTTACTTGCATATAATTGTTTGTACAGATGAACGAGGCACCTTCAGGTATCTTGAAATTGCACCCAAGGTTGAGCTAGACTTGGGCAAGTCCACCATTGTCTTCCTGATATCTTGGCTGATTTCTTTAGACTTTCCCATGATGCTACACAAAGAAGCAGTGTGCTTCAGGTGTGCATTTAAATACATCCACAGGTGTGTCTCTAATTAAGGCCTCTTGCACACGACCGTATGCCCTCTGAGACATATGGTCCGTGACCGGGTCATGTATCCTGGAGCGGCATTGATCGTGAACACGGGAGAACACAGCATCATAGATTGGGGCCGCCCAGTGGGCTATTGTCCCACACTCATAAGATCATATGAATTCGGAACAATAGCCCCGCGGGTGGCCCGTCAACAACAAGTTCTTTGGATCAAACAGTTCAGTGTTTTATTCCCACTTTAGACAAGTCACAAAACAAGCAGTCATAATCAAACAAAAAGTCACCTTGCGGTGTTGGTGGTAATGCACACCATGTGGCAATTCTGCCTCAAAGAGTCCTTGACCATAGCAGCACCAACCTGTTTTCACACCAAACAGGTAGCAAGCCTTCATCCAGACACAAGGCTCCCAGATCCCAACACAGAGACCTGGCTTCTGAGCCCAGCTGCCTATTTAAGGACAGCCAGGTACTGCCAAAACTAAAAATCCAGTCCGGTATTTGACCTCACCTGGCTGTAAATCAGCCCAGCAGCACATGCTGGGAGGAAGATAGCTGTTTTCCCAGACAAAACCTCTCACTGTGTCACAAACCCAACCCCCCTTTTGTTCAACCCTGAGGGGGTGAACACATACCAAACAGTGTACCCGGGACAGGGCATCCGCATTTCCCTGTAACCGGCCTGCCCTGTGTTCCACAGAAAACTTTTTGTAGGGAGAGAAACCATCGGGTGACTCGGGCATTTCTGTCCTTGGCCTGGCTCATCCACTTGAGAGGGGAGTGGTCAGTCACCAGGTGGAATTTTTTCCCCAATAAATAAAAGTGGAGAGATTCTAGTGCCCACTTGATAGCCAGGCACTCTCTCTCCACTATACTATACCAGGTCTCAAATGGGGTGAGCTTACGGCTGAGGAAGACAACGGGATGCTCCTTCCCATTGCCTACTTCGGAGGCATCGGTCTGTACTATAAACTCACTTTTGAAGTCGGGCGTCACCAAAACCGGTGACCCGCACAGTCGGTACTGTGGATAACAATATCGTCCAGGTACGTCGAAGCGTACTGACGATGTGGACAAAGCACAATGTCCATTAGTCGCTGAAAAGTGGCGGGGGTGCCATGCAGATCAAAGGGTAAGACCTTTTATTGATACAGCCCCTCAGGCGTGATAAAGGTAGTTCTCTTTGGCAGCCTCCGTTTAGGGCAGCTGCCAGTACCCTTTCGTGAGGTCCAAAACAGAAAAATACCAGGCTTGTCCTAACTTCTCGATAAGCTCATCCACCCAGGGCATGGATATGCATCGAATTTGGAAACCTCGTTAAGTTTTTGAAAGCCGTTACAAAACCGCAACGTCCTGTCCGGCTTGGGTATCAATACTATAGGACTGGCCCACTCACTTTTTGACACCTCAATGACGTCTAGCTGCAACATTAGCTGCACCTTCTACGATATGGCTTGTTGCTGAGCCTCGTGTACCCGGTATGGTTTTAATCTGACTTTTGCCTGAGGCTCAGTGACAATGTCATGCTGGATTATGGAAGTGCATCCAGGGAGGTCCAAGAACACATCCGTGTTCCGAGTAATAAACTCCCTGGCCTCCTGAGTCTGTTTAGAGGGGAGGCTGTCAGCAATTTTTACTGTGGCAGCCGCCTCTCTTGCATCAGACAGAGGGCCCGGTACCTCTTTTCCTAGAAATCCCGGCCATCTTCTGTACAGGTTTCCATATCTTTCCACGGTTTGAGTAAATTCACAAGTAAACCTGCTGTGGCTTTCGCCGCCCTGGCTGGTGTACCTTGTAGTTTACATCTCCAATTTTCTCGAGTACCTCGTAGGGCCCCTGCCACCTTGCCAGGAGCTTACTGTCCACGGTTGGCACCAGAATCAAAACACAATCACCCAGATTAAAGATCGGACCCGAGTCTTCCGATTATATACCCGACTCTGGGCTCACTGAGCTGCCTCCATTTGCTCACTAACAAGAGGCAACACTGTCTCTATCCAATCTTACATCTGGGTAACTGGAGAGGGTTGTTGTTCCCATGCCTCTTTGGCCACGTCCAAGAGACCGCGAGGGTGTCTGCCATATAGCAGTTCGAAGGACGAGAACCCAGTAGAGGCCTGGGGTACCTCTCGCACTGCGAACATGAGATAGGGCAGAAGGAGGTCCCAGTCCTTCCCATCTTTAGCCACCACCCTTTTCAACAGCCACCATTACAGAGTTCCCTCCTCACCTTGGACATAAAAGGGTCCTACTCAGGTAATTCCTTAGCTATGAGTTTGGCCGAAGTATGTCGCAGTGGCACCGCCTCCGGGTACCGAGTGGCGTAGTCTAGAATGACTAAGATGTGTTGATGCCCTCTGGCAGACTTAGGTACTGGGCCTATGAGATCGATAATCGGGACAGGTACTAGGGGCCTACGGAAATTTGGCTGGGGGCTAGTTATCTGGCGGGTCAGGCAAGACTTACAAAACTCTTCCACTTCTTTGAATATGCAGGGCCAATAAAAAAGCTGTAGAATACGATCCTGAGTTTTCTGCAGCCCCAGGTGACCCCCGAGAACGTGTTGGTGGGCTAGGCAATTTCTATTTTTTTGTGGTGCGGAGGCACAGACAGAAACACCACGGAAGCACTCCATAGTGCTTCCATGGGGTTCCGATCCATGCTTCCATTCTGCATCTCCGTGGTTGCGGACCCAATTAAGTGAATTGGTCCACATCCGTGATGCGGAGTGCACACGGGCCGGGGCCCTGTGTATTGCGGACCCGCTGTATGCGGGCCGCAATACGGCCACGGAACCACAATAGTCGTGTGTTCACACTTCAGTTATTTGATCAGTTATTTCCATCAGTTATTGTGAGCCAAAACCAGTACAGGTTAAGGCCTCATGCACACGACCGTTGTGTGCATCCGTGGCCGTTGTGCCGTTTTCCGTTTTTTTTCGCGGACCCATTGACTTTCAAGGGGTCCGTGGAAAAATCGGAAAATGCACCGTTTTGCAGCCGAGGCCGTGATCCGTGTATCCTGTCCGTCAAAAAAATATGACCTGTCCTATTTTTTTGACGGACAACGGTTCACGGACCCATTCAAGTCAATGGGTCCGTGAAAGAACACGGATGCACACAAGATTGGCATCCGTGTCCGTGATCCGTGGCCGTAGGTTGCTTTCATACAGACGGATCCGAAGATCCGTCTGCATAAAAGCTTTTTCAGATGTAAGTTTTCACTTCGTGAAAACTCATATCCGACAGTATATTCTAACACAGAGGCGTTCCCATGGTGATGGGGACGCTTCTAGTTAGAATACACTACAAACTTTGTACAAGACTGCCCCCTGCTGCCTGGCAGCACCCGATCTCTTACAGGGGGATATGATAGCACAATTAACCCCTTCAGGTGCGGCACCTGAAGGGGTTAATTGTACTATCATATCCCCCTGTAAGAGATCAGGGCTGCCAGGCAGCAGGGGGAAGACCCCCCCCTCCCCAGTTTGAATATCGTTGGTGGCACAGTGTGCACCCCCCATCGGGCCCCCCTTCCTCCCTCTAGTGTAATAAATCGTTGGTGGCACAGTGTGCGCCCCCCATCGGACCCCCTTCCTCCCTCTATTGTTATAAACCGTTGGTGGCACAGTGTGCGCCCCCCATCGGCCCCCCTCCCTCTATAGCAGTAACAACATTGGTGGCAGTGTGCGGCCTCCCATCTCCCCCCGATCATTGGTGGCAGCGTAGTTCCGATCGGAGTCCCAGTTTAATCGCTGGGGCTCCGATCGGTAACCATGGCAACCAGGAAGCTACTGCAGCCCTGGATTCCATGGTTACTTAGCAATAGTACAATAGTAGAAGATTCATACTTACCTGCTTGCTGCTGCGATGTCTGTGACCGGCCGGGAGCTCCTCCTACTGGTAAGTGACAGTTCTTTAGCAATGCGCCGCACAGACCTGTCACTTACCAGTAGGAGGAGCTCCCGGCCGGACACAGACATCGCAGCAGCAAGCAGGTAACTATGAATCTTCTACTATTGTACTATTGCTAAGTAACCATGGCAACCAGGACTGCAGTAGCGTCCTGGTTGCCATGGTTACCGATCGGAGCCCCAGCGATTAAACTGGGACTCCGATCGGAACTCCGCTGCCACCAATGATGGGGGGGGGGAGATGGGAGGCCGCACACTGCCACCAATGTTGTTACTGCTATAGAGGGAGGGGGGCCGATGGGGGGCGCACACTGTGCCACCAACGATTTATAACTATAGAGGAAGAAAGGGGGAGCCCGATGGGGGGCGCACACTGTGCCACCAACGATATTCAAACTGGGGAGGGGGGGGTCTGCCCCCTGCTGCCTGGCAGCCCTGATCTCTTACAGGGGGATATGATAGTACAATTAACCCCTTCAGGTGCCGCACCTGAAGGGGTTAATTGTGCTATCATATCCCCCTGTAAGAGATCGGGTGCTGCCAGGCAGCAGGGGGCAGTCTTGTACAAAGTTTGTAGTGTATTCTAACTAGAAGCGTCCCCATCACCATGGGAACGCCTCTGTGTTAGAATATACTGTCGGATCTGAGTTTCACGAAGTAGCTCATATCCGACAGTATATTCTAACATAGAGGCGTTCCCATGGTGATGGGGACGCTTCAAGTTAAAATATACCATTGGATTGGAGAAAACTCCAATCCGATGGTATAAAAGAACTCCAGACTTTACATTGAAAGTCAATGGGGACGGATCCGTTTGAAATGGCACCATATTGTGTCAACGTCAAACGGATCCGTCCCCATTGACTTGCATTGTAATTCAGGACGCATCCGTTTGGCTCCGCACGGCCAGGCGGACACCAAAACGACTTTTTTTTCATGTCCGTGGATCCTCCAAAAATCAAGGAAGACCCACGGACGAAAAAACGGTCACGGATCACGGACCTACGGACCCCGTTTTTGCGGACCGTGAAAATAAACTGTCGTGTCCATGAGGCCTTAGGCTCACAATAACTGATGGAAATAACTGACCAGGGCTCATGCACACAAACGTATTTTCTTTCCATATCCATTCCGTTTTTTGGCGGAAGTTACTCCGTGTGCATTCCGTTTCCGTATTTCCGTTCCGCAAAAAAATAGAACATGTCCTATTATTGTCCGCATTACAGACAAGGATAGTACTGTTCTATGAAGGGCCAGCTGTTCCGTTCTGCAAAATACGGAATGCACACGGATGTCATCCATAATTTTTGCGGATCCGTTTCTTGCGGACCGCAAAATACATACAGTCATGTGAATGAGCCCTTACCTTGACAGTCAAAGTGCAGTGCAATCAAAACTGCTAGATGTGTGAACACTGTATCCAAAATTCCATCTATAACACTGTATGGTGAAGTGGCACTAAGCTGTGGACAGTACATGGAGCGATATCGCTAGACCAGTAAACTCCGGGGAATCCTAGACATCAGCTGTAGCGGTATGGCGTGCGGAGAGAGAGCACGTGCGCCACTCAGACCACTCTCGACAACAGCGAACAAGCTGCAAGGCGCAGCATCCCCTTAAGACCTGTGAGGACGGTGAGATGGACTTCCCAGCGTGAAATTTGTACAATAGAAGTGAATGGGGCTTCAGTGAAAAACGCATTGCATCCGGAAGCAAGTGCGGTGGTTACTAAGACCTCTTTCACACGAGCGTGACGGATTAGGTCCGGATGCGTTTAGTGAAATTCACACCATTTTGCAAGCAAGTTCAGTCAGTTTTGTCTGCAATTGCGTTCAGTTATGCAGTTTTTTCCACACGTGTGCAATGCGTTTTGATACGTTTTTCACGCACGTGAAAAAAAAACATCAGTGCAAAAACGCATTGCATCCGCACTTGCTTGCGGATGCAATGCGTTTTTCACAGAAGCCAGGGCTGCGTGAAAAACGCACAATATAGAACATGCAAAGGCTCATTCATTGGGCAATTCAGATCTTTCCTGCTGAAAGTTCTGGATCTGCTGGCAGCGGATTGTGCTGTGTAATCACAATCTGCCGCCTGGACACCCCTGTCCTGCATGGGGTCGAGCGATGGCACAGGGATCGCTCCTTCCCATGCTGTGGAGGAGATGACTGCATGTAATTGCTGCAGCGTCCTCTGCTAGCTAACTGGCGACTGCCGAGAGGGAACGCTTCCCTCCCCACAATCGCCTGCAGCATCGGTGTGTAATACACCCTTAAGGTGGATGTATACAATCTGACTATTCGGGATACATTGTTACAGCTATATACTGTTTTTTTTATTTGATTTGAATCTACATTATATTATATTTGCTTAACCAGTAAGATGAAACCGTAAAAGTGTGGGCCCCACGTACGGTTCTACAAAGTGAACGAGAATTTTTATTTTTGTTTTTTATTCCATTTATATATCTGTATATTTATATTTGAAATATATTTAGTTTTATATATTTAATAGCATTTTATCTACAATCACTGGTGCTGGTCTTATGTTGGTTACAGGTGTAATTATTTGGGCAATATATGGCAACATTATATGGATTGTTCACAACGGTGAATTTTGGGGTGTATTTAATTGTATAACTTTGTGTCATGTATGGCGGTATTAAATGAGCTGTGTATGACAGTATGATTGTTTGGCATGTGTATGGCAGTATTATTTGTGCATTGTATGATGGCATTACTTGGAATGTGTATGGCAGAATTATTTGCGCATGACATGATGACATTACTTGAATGTGGATGACAGTATTCTTTGTGCATTCTTTGATGGTATTCTTGGCAATGTTTATGGCAGTATTATTTGTGCATTGTACAGTAATATTATTTGGAACGTGTATGGCAGTATTATTTGTGCACTGTATGGAGGTATTATTTAGAATGTGTATGGCAGTACTATTTGTGCCTTGTAAGGCGTTGGCATTTAGAATGTGTATGGCATTATTATTTGTGCACTGTATAGTGATATTATTTGGAATGTTTATGGCAGTATTTGTGCATTGTACAGTAGTATTATTTGTGCATTGTACAGTAGTATTATTTGTGCATTGCACTTTGCACTATTCTGGAACCTTTATGGCAGTATTATTTGTATTTTATAATGTAATATAAGCTTAACTGTGGACTCATGCACCAGATACTTTAAGATACTAGCGCTGTCCCGACTCAGTCTACCCCTGATTTTTACCTCAACCACAGGTACATTAACCGCAATAACACATTCTGCTCAAAAATATTATTTAACACATAAAAAAATTAGACTTGACTTTCAGCTTTCCCCCCTGAGTGCGCATTAGCCTGGACGCCATGTGAAGGTAACATTTAGTTAGGTTGAAAATCAGTGAAGAGAAAACGGCTTCATACTCAAGATTAACAAATGAATGAATTCACAAAAGCAAATATCTGGGGGAAGGGTGAGACGTAGCAGACTACAGTACAGACCAGCTTTATGGGCTAGGTTTGCACTTTCAAAGCAAGAGTAAACTAGAAGTGGAGCACAGTCCTGAGAAAATAGTGAATGAAACAAAGAAGAACATTCCTCATACTGTACAGTCTACTGTACATCCATATTTAGGTATCAGAAATCTTTTAGCCTAATTTATGTTCTTTGTTGTGAAAAATTATAAAAATATTGAGAGCTATTCTTGTCCATAGGCTCTGGTTGCTACTTCAGCTTAATCACATTCATGTGAATGGATCTGGACTGCAATACCACACACAGCCCATATACCAGAGTGGCGCTATCTCTGGACAACATGTCTTTCTAATCTCATACAAACCATTTAAAGAGGGCCTGCCACCTCTGCTAACCTGTCTGTTTCACTAAATCATTTTATTCCCAACAATCCCAATAATATAACAATGAATATATAAATATAGTAATAAATATAGATCGTAATAATATAACAGTTCTGGAGCATTTTTTCTTATAATTTAGTGTTGTGCTGTTCCTCTGTTATTCTCCCAGGAAATGTATGACTTTAACAAGGAGAATGGTAACACCCAGTTATCAATTTAGTCCTCCATTTCTAGGAAGAATAACAGGGGAACGGCAAAACACAGAGTTGTGAGAAGTGATAATTCATGGAAAATACAAGTATTTACTAAGGGCGCTTGCACACGAATGTTTTCATTTTCCGTTTATGCTCCGTTTTTTGTGTTCCGTATACGGACAGTATAGGGAACCATTCATGTCAATGGATCCGCAAAAAAAACGGAAGGTACTCCGTATGCCTTCCGTTTCCGTATTTCCGTTTTTCCGTTCAAAGATAGAACATGTCCTATTATTGTCTGCATAACGGACAAGGATAGTACTGTTCTATGAAGGGCCAGGTGTTCGGTTCCGCATAATACGGAATGCACACGGACGTCATCCGTATCCATTATTTGCGGATCGCAAAATACTAAAAAAGCCATACGGTCATGTGCAAGAGGCCTAAAACAGACATGTCAGGATAGGCGACAGCTCCTCTTCAAGGGATAAACTGTACCTTTGCAGCAGGTCCGAGGCAAGTGCTACTAAACAGCCATTTTATTGCACTAATGGGATTGCAGACTAGTATGATAATATATTCCTATGAGGTGGCATGACATTGCATGGGTACATTCACTTGTATGCAACCGCAATATTGCATAAAATTCCATGTAAAATCACATCATTTTCTGCATATGATTTTCTGCAATGTAATATCATTTGTAATCACAATGTGCAGTACCTATTATATATACGATTTTGCAGGGAGATCTTGTTCATGATTGCAAGCAAAAGGTAATCATGGAGAACCCACATAGAGAACAGTATAAATAGCATGGGGGGATTCCTGACGATATGGGGGCAACCACATAGGATTTTAATCATTCGAGTAGATCCTTATCTATGGTTCGGTCAGTTTGATGGAAGATACAAAATGAGATTCCGTAGTTTTTTTTTTTTACTTGCCTTCTATTTACTGGCTAACTTGGTACAAAGAAATGTTTTTATTTCAGTCAGTTTGACGGGAGTTTTACCCATCAAATTTTGCTATTTTTGGTAAATTAGGGTCAGGTTAGTCACTGTAAGTGATTGGGTCCCCCCCCCCCCCACCCCCCTTTATTTTGTGTGAACTTCTGAGGATACTCCAAATCTTTATAGAAGTATATTGATAAAACTTTACAGCTCTCCCAGGTGTGTTGATCTGATGGTATTCAGGAGCAGAAATATTTCCTATTGATTCTTGAATAGCACAGGGGGTGTCAGCTAATGTTATATATTGTTATGCATTATCATGTACTGATATGTTATGTATTGCAACCAGCACAGCTGTGTATGGATGGCAAAGCTAGAGTTAACAACCCTGGCTCGGCTCTTGTAGATTGCTAGGTGGTGGCTGGCTCCACCCAAAGTTAGAGTTAGTTCTAGGGAGTGTTCAGAGAGGAAGGAAGCAGTGACTTTTCTTAGGCCCAAGAAAGCTTGGGAGACTAACTGATCTGTGCAAGATCCACAGAAAGAGAGAAAGGAGAGAGTTGGAGGACTTGGATTCTGCATGGCAAAGCATAGGACTCTGCAAGGTAACCTGCTACTTTAGGCATTCAGAATTTGCTGTAGTGAGGGACACCATTAAAAACCAATCACATTTGGACATATCTTGACACCACAGCCATTGTTGCTAAGGTATCGTTTCTGGCCATAAATTCTACCAAAAAGAGACTTTGGCACGATGGTGTAAAACAAGTGCCATCACTCCCATCCGTGCCGAAATACATAGATCACTAGCTACGAGATAATTGCACTCTGTACATTGTGTTTTCTATAATTGGATGCACTACAACTCCTATTTTGCACTACAGTAAAGAACGCTGACCTGGTTTTCTGACTCCTACAACATACGTTGGCCGTTGGACTGTACACGCCCGCCTTGCACCTATCCAAACACCTTACATCAAGGACATACCAGCTACCATCAGGCAGGACCCCCAGAATCAGGGTGGGCCCTGAGGGAAGAATGGGTGCCACCCTCCTTTCAGGGCCAGGCCCTAGGGAGCAATGGTGAGAGGACAAGCACCGCAATCTACTGTGTCAGCCAGAGCCACTACCATTCCCATCCTCCGCTCCAGATCCTCGGGGGCTCCTTGCAGACACACAAACCTGGCAGCACATACATAAAAGGTGGGTAGAATCCAGCATTTAAAATAGAGTTAGATGAAAAACATACAGGGACATTTATGAAACCCGGTGTGCCAGTATTTTGCCATCAAAATGTCACAAGAGATGTCGTATGCGGCAACTTGGGCAAAAATTGTGAAACATTTTGACGTCTGCTGTGAGTAAAAAAAAATGGACATGGGTTCAGTGTAGATTACCTTTATACTATATTTATTTCCTGTGAAAAGTTGAAAAAAGTTAGAAACTCACTCCAGTGGTGGGGTAGAGTAATAAAACTGCGGTAGAATTTCTAGACAAAAGCGTTAGGTTTAAAGATGCACCAAATTTAATGTGCGAGATTTTATAACTTTGGGTCCGCGATCCGCATCCGACAGGCCGCACCGCAAAAAAGTAGTGCATGCCCAACTTGTTTGCGGTGCGGAAGCACGTACAGTAAACCCACAGAAGCACTCCGTAGGGCTTCCGATCCGTGCCTCTGTTCCGCATCTCCCGGATTGCGGACCCATTCGAATGAATGGGTCCGCGATCCGTGATGCGGGATACACACGGCTGATGCCCGTGTATTGCGGACCCGTCGTATGCGGGCCGCAATATGGCCTCGGCCGGGCAATGGCCGTGTGCATGAGCCCTAAGACTGTTGCCGGGTCATAAGTCACAGGGTTGGTCTTTATGAAACCCTTACCTACAGAATGATATCTCCAAGCCTAGACAATCAGCCTCAAGAAACTGATGACGACAGAGATACTGTATGTCCTGTGCAGGACCTAGGACAGCACCAGCACTGTACATTACACCGGAATATAAAGGCTTCGGCCCTAAAATTGCAGAATAAGATATTATCTGATCGGCCGTATTAATACAAATCTAAATCTTACTCCTCATTTTATGTTTTCTACCTTTTTTTGTGAACCACATCGTAGAATCAGAAAAGTTTTCTGGACTTGTGCAAATGACGTTTATTCAGTGTGCAACAAAGGTTCTGCAATGTTCTAATACACTTTGAGTGACAATTTCTCATGTTAGGATTTCTGCTGGCTGTCAGTGAATGGAATCAATATGGTTTTCATTCAGAGGTCGCACAGCTTTCCTGATCATATCCTGCTGACACAGGCGCATGGCCTTAACATTTTATTCCTGGACGTAGACGATGAAAGCTTCAATCCAAACCATTTGAATTTATACTGTAATTGTTTTAGGCAAATGTTTTCAAATGTAGTTGGTCAGTTTTCCATTGGGACCAGTGGTATGCATCAGCAGAAAAAAATTAGGTAAGCTCCACCATGTCTGCCTGGCTTAAGGGAGCCATATTAATAGCAGCCACACCATGCAAACAAGGCCTAGGACTGGTCTCACACAGGGTTTTTTGGTTTATCTTTTTTGGCAGTTTTCCCATTTTGTAGCCACATTTTTCACAGTTTTTTTTCCATGTTTTTTTATGCTGCCAGAGGTTATTTAAAAGTCTATAGAGTCACAGTATATATATCAGTACATTCACTATCATTCAGTTATATCATTCAATAAGTGCTTTGTGTTTTTTGTGTTTTTGCAGTTTTTGTGAAAACTCAACATGCTCTAGGTAAGACAATTTTTCCTTCAGGAATTTTTTTGGAGGTTGAAAAAAGACTGATAAAACACCTTTAAAATGATGCATAAAGGAAGCCTAATAGACCTGAAGACAAATCAGCACTAGGGCTCATGCACACGAACATTCACTTGAATGAGTACGCAATCCGGATTGTGCGGTGCGGAGGCATGGAACCTCACGGTGCTTCCGTGGGGTTTCTCTCCGTGCCTCCACACCGCAAAAAAAAAATGTTCGGTGCGGATAGATCACAGACCCATCCAAGTTGAATGGGTCTGCCTCCGTCAGCGGATGTTGCAAACGCTCGTTCATCAGGCAATCCATATCTTTCAGCATGCTCAAAGATCAGGATTTGCCGGCGGCAGATTGTGCTGTGTAATTACGATCTGCCGCCAGCAAACCACTGCTTCCCTCCCGACAATTGTCTGTCTGATCTGGGTGTCTAAGGGTACTTTCACGTATCAGTCTGTCTAGTGTCTTCTGGAAAATCGGATCCAGTATTTATTTTTTTCATGCGCAGACCGGAAAACCGGATCCGTTTTTCTGGAACACTTGGTACCAGATCCAACATTAATACATTTTTTAATGGAAAATAATGCCGGTATTCCAGCAAGTGTTCCTGAATTTTGGCCAGAGAAAATACTGCAGCATGCCAAATACCGTAAAAGTGACTGAACTGAAGACATCCTGATGCATACTGAACAGACTGCTCTCCATTCAGAATGCATTAGGACAAAACTGAAACGTTTTTTTTTCCTGTATTGAGCCCCTAGGACGGAACTCAATACCATAAAACTTTAACGCGAGTGTGAAAGTAGCCTAATACACCCTTTAGATATGAGATTAGGTCATCAATATCAGATCAGTGGGGGTCGAACACCCAGCCCCCCCCCCCCCCCATCTATACTGTATAGAGGTTATGCCAGGTTACTGCAGCTCAGTTTCTATTCGAGTACAGGATCACTGCACCACTGTATAGTTTCCAGCATCTGCCCAAAACAGCTGATCTGGGAGGGTATGGAGTGTTGTACAGCCACTGATCTGATATTGATGACCTATCCTATCAATAGGTGCTCAGCCTCTAAGGCTACTTTTACACTTGCGTTAAACTTTTCCGGTATTGAGTTCTGTCCTAGGAGCTCAATACCGGAAAAAAACTGAGTTTTATCCTCATGCATTCTGAATTGAGAGAAATCCGTTCAGTATGCATCAGGATGTCTTCAGTTCAGTCACTGTACGGTTTTATGTTCTCCGTCCAAAATTCCGGAACACTTGCCGGAATGCCGGATCCTGCATTATTTTACATTGAAATGCATTAATGCCAGATCCGGCTCAAGTGTTCCATAAAACCTGATCCAGTTTTGCGGTCTGCGCATGCGCAGACCTTTAAAAATGGGAAAAGGATAAATACCGGATCCGTTTTTTAAGATGACAATCGGAGAGGCGGATCCGGTATTTCAATGCATTTGTCAAACGGATCCGCATCCGGGTCCACAAATGGTATCCGTTTGCATACAGATTGCCGAATCTGGCAGGCAGTTCCGGTGACGGAACTGCCTGCCGGAATCCAGCAACGCAAGTGTGAAAGTACCCTGGGCTGGGGAGATACAGATGTAGCAATCCTCATCTTTATTTGTGAAAAATGGCAAGAAACTTTTAATTGACTATTTCAATGGCTCGCAATAGCTGTTGTGACATGTTATCACGCTGTGATATGATATAACATTCAGGTTTAGAACTGCTACATCTGTAAGAGGCTGCCAGGAATATCTGATGCAATCAATCTTAGACAAGAAAGTTCCAACCTGCCCAATGTATTGGCCTCTGGCATCAGACAAGGATCTGGCAGCGGCCATTACTATTAGATACAGTAATTACCGGATCTTGCCAAGATTACCAGGTTGGCCATCTTACATCTGCACAGAAGGACAGCAGAATAGTTAGACCACCACATCTTCTTAGATGATCATACATAGTAGGAATAATTCCATGTTTCACTGGCTTGGAAACTTACAGAGGTCGTTCTGACATTAAATCTTATATTAATATAAATCAAAATGAAAAAGCGAGTTATTTTCTGTTACGAAAATGGCCTACCTATGAGATATGTATAATGGCACCTTCTAGTGTATTATATGTACAGTAACATGCATGTCCACCTACTGAGTTGGTCACACATGCTCAGTTCCATCCTTCTTATATTAATATAAATCAACGTGGAAAAAAATAGTTACCGTACGTTCTGTTACAAAAATTGCCTACTTATGAGTTATGTATAACGGCGCCTCCGAGTGTTTCAAATGTACAATAACATAGATGTCCACCTACTGTGGTGGACGCACACGCTCAGTTCCATCCTTCAACTGCTACCAGCCGTATCTACTATTAGAAGTTGTGACCGTTACAGGGAGAGAACTGTAACAGGAAGAACACATCTCCTGAAAAGGGACATTGCCCCTAAGAGAGGACATGCTGCCCACCTGAGCTGCCAGCGGGAAATAAGTCTGCCAGAGCAACTGGAGCAATGAATGGGGAAATCTCTGGATCCATGAGAGGCACAGGGCTGGTTCTAGCTTTTTAATAAAGAGACTGGCATGTACTATATGATGTCGGGTTTTCGTTTTTTTTATCAGTCCTGGTAGAACCCCTTTAATTGTCGATTTATTTTAATTGGTTGAGTGCATGTTGCGCTGGTACTGGCTACCAAGAGCATCCAGGATGCCATCTGCGAGCAGTTTTCATGCTAAGGAATGTGTCTTAAAATTACACATCAATTTTCACTCTAAATCACTTGGAATAGAGCGCTAGACAACAGTCACAGAAAACAATAGTGCTTCAGTACTAGCCTGGAAATGAGACTGCTGATTGGGCAGTAGACCAGAAATGAGTTACAAAATCTTTTATAGCACAAGATTATCAGGTCAAAAGTTCCTGCTCCATAATGACTGGTGCACAGACAATGTTACACGGATGAGGGGGGATAATTAATAGCAATGTGGCAGTTTAATCGGAGGAAATGAGACATGAGTGTCACTTTCATGGATCTTGCCCATATCACTTATTAAAATGCTTAATAAATATGCAAGAAATGGTCTAAAGTACAAGTGCAGCAGGATATTGCGAGACACACCAAAAATGGCATATGAAGAAGGAAGCCTCCATGAGCCGGTCATACACTTTCATGAGGTAGCAAGACAGTAAAGACTACCATGCACTTTGGCTGACAACTATCTCTGCCAATGCTCTCCCATACACACTTGGCTCAGAGGAGAGGGCCACTGCCAGACTTTCCCGGAGGAACAAAAGATTTTGGCAAAAAAATTCAGTTTGCCCGATCCTTCTCTCCCTTGACATCGTCTGTCGAGGGAGTCAAGAGCTCCCCATACATATTGAACTGTCGGCCAAACACTCCGTTTATGCCAGCGTTTAACCAGCAATACACTAATGTTTTCAGAGAAATTTTTACTGATGACCTATCCTCTGGATAGGTCATCAGTATCTGATGGGAGGGCTCCTACCCCCATGACCCCCACCGAACAGCTGTTTGAGAAGGCACCAGCGCTCGAAGTAGTGCTGCTGCCTTCTCGTAGCTTTCCCTAGGACATGTGATATCACAGTTATTGGTCACACAGACGAGGTGCAGCTTAGCCCCATCAAAGTGAATGGGGCTGAGATGTGATACCAAGCACGGCCGCTATGCAATGTACGGTGCTGTGCTTGGTGAGAAGGGAGAAGGCCGTGGCGCTAGTGCAAGCGTCGGTGCCTTCACAAACAGCTGATCGGCAGGGGTCCCAAGTGTCAGACCCCCACTGATCAGATACTGTTGACCTATCCAGTAAAGATATCTTGGAAAAAAATGTTAAGAGTTGCTTCCACCCCCATACACATGAAAGCAAGGCTGAGCATATATGTATTCACAACAATGAGGAGTGGGGAGTAAGACAGTGCCAGACACCTCTCTCAGTGGCTTATCTTCCGTGATAACGAAGGATCGAGCCTTTAGAATTTATGCCAAATCTCTCTCCACCATACGCATAAGATAGTAGGCCCGACCTAGGAGAATCACAAAACAAATAGGCCTCAAAAAACAATATTACACAGCCTGCTCTAATTGAACAACAACCTACACAAAAACTCTATAACAGGGAAAAAAATAAGCTGGACTCAAAACCTTGTATAAATAAATATGTAGACATCAATCATGTAAAATGGGGGAAAAAAACATCTAGATATGGAAATATATCCACAAACGCTGTACTGAGTATGGATCCCAAAGCACCCATATAGCTCCCACAAAAGATGGAAATACATGTACATAACACAAAGGTAGGCAAGCCTCTACCAATCCAAATAATATCAGGAAATAATAATATCACATCTACATAGCAAACCTAATGCTACAGAGGGGGTGAAGTAACATACCCACTCAAAGGATTAACCACTCCTAAGTCGCTGTAGGATCAGGAGAAACATAAGGAAAAAAAGACCCAAATAAATATAGCAAAAACCGAAGTCAGGACAATAACCAACCTTCCGGACATGTTTGATGGAGCGTGGGGCAAGGGGTCCAAGAACACCTCAACGCCTTGGCTTCGTCTTGGCCAGATGGCGTTTACACACACAGATCTTTGTTATACGCACCAACCATTCGCCTGATTGGACAGAAACTGGTCAGGTAATCTGCTGGTGTAAATGCACTCTAAGTATGAATATAGAAAATGCTATCCGTCACTGATAACATCTCCCCGTGAACAATGAAGTCAGAAAGAGCAGACATTTAAATGTATGAATTACACATTTTACTGAATCTTTTCTCACAAAACTATATATCAATCTTCTCAGTTCCTCCTGCTCGATAACCTGCTGCCTGCAGATAGTACTCCATTTCATGGCGGCAGGTCCTCTTTAAATGTTTAAGAACCTTTACCCCAGTCCCTCATTTATAATATATATTTAATATTTTTGTAATTAGGAAGTAATTCGTTTCTCCACCTACTCCACTTTCAATGCAGCTTAATTGGATAACACTAACCCTGGGTTCACACCTGAGTGTTTTACAGCACGTTCCTACGCGCTGTAAAACGCTCAACAAGGAGAAACCAATGCTTCCCTATGGGAATGGTTCTCACCTGGGCGTTTTACAGCGCGTACGATCGCGCTTTAAAACGCCCGACGCTCAAAAAAGTTCTTGAGCTTCTTTGGGGCGTTTTGTCGCGCGTTCCCGTACATAGACTTTCGGGAACGCGCGACAATGGGCGTTCGCTTGTCTCTGTATGCGCGATTGCAAACACCCGTACAATCACGCATACAGAGCGCTCCATCGCAAACGCTCAGGTGTGAACCCAGGGTAAGACATTGGATCTCTAAAATATAGAGCAGTGTTTCTTGTACCATGGACCATAAGCTTTTTGGAAAAAAGTTTTGGAAATATAACTTGCACAGAATTACCACGCCAATCCTTAAATTCTGCAACTTTTAGTAGACGCAATTTAACTTAATATGTGACATATTAGTGAAAGGTTCACAGGAAACTGACTTCACATGTAATAAAATCAGTCTGATTCACGCCTTCATTTGTGCTCTTAACAGAAACACAACACATTCTTCCATAATAATAGGGTGAAAGTGGACGATAGGAAGGACAAACAACTTAAGTCCTCTCTCAGGAGGAAAATGGAGGCTCATTTTCATTACAATACAGGTTTGTATATATGCAAGCATTCCTTACAATGACAATAGAGACATTGTTACAGCAAGGCCTTCAAATGTTTAGTATGGAAATTATCTCAAAATTCTTATATTTCAAGTGGAGGTTTCACAAACCTCATGTTCCATGGCGATAACCAGCGATGGAGAAGATATTTCACAAGAAGAAGAAACATCAAACAAGAAGAAGGCTTCACCATGCATTCAAGCTCAACAATCATCAGCTTGTAGATATGGAAAAGTTCCTGATCTACAGAAACCTGAAACCCCATAAATAACATAGACATCACTGTCCATGAATTTTTGTGTCTATGTTGGACTCATGTAAATGGACACAAGATACTCTAGAACATTGGGGCGGATTTACTAATCATGTCTAATATTTAAATGTAACAAAGTGCTGGATGAGAAATTAGGTCCAACTTTAGATGCTTTTGTGTGAGCCACCAGAATACTTTCCCCCCACTGCTCCACACTGCAGGCCACTTGTGGCTTCTTGGTGCTCACTCCCTAAGGGATAATATGTCTCAGTTGATGGTAGCATTCCCTGGGAAGGTTCCTAGCTTGTCTGGTCCCACAAAGGTGCACTATTGTATTGTTCTGACCGCCTGTGCCCAACCTCTGCCTGTTTACCGGATTGAATTTACCCCATTTATCCTGACCTCTGCCTGATCTCCATATTGATCCTGTGCCACCTGCCCTGACCTATTACTTGACTCCTGCACTGCACAAACTCTGCCTGGGTCAGCAGCTATTAAAATGAGAATACACCTACAGCAGGGATGTCAAACTCGTGGCCCTCCAGCTGTTGCAAAACTACAACTCCCATCATGACTGGGCATACTACAGCTATCAGGGAATGATGGGAGTTGTAGTTTTGCAACATCTGGAGGGCCATGAGTTTGACATCCATGACCTACAGGTATCAGCTGCAGCAAAGTCCAGATCCCCATACAAGGGTGAAAGAGTGAAAACCAGGTAGACGTTTCAGAAGATGTGATCATCAGGGGTCTGTGTGATGAGATCTCTAACTATCTCTAAAATGGGGTTGGTCAGTGTCAATTTGGTTCCAGTTGACCTCTTTGGACTTCAATCAGGAAAAACTAAGACAGGACACAAACAATATTGCTTTCATCATATATTGCCTATCATCATCTCTCTTAGGCTTCGTGCACACGACCGTAGTTTCAGTCCACATCCGATCCACATTTTTGTTGCAGATTGGGTGTGCACCTATTCATTTCAATATGGCCGCAAAAGATGCGGTTGTCATACCGTGTGCTGCTTGCATCCTCAGCCCCGCAAACATATAGAACATGTCCTGTAACATACTACAGGACCTGCGGAAGGTGAAAAAGCGGAACGCACACGGACAGTATCTGTGTTTTGGGGATTCGCAATTTGCAGACCGCAAAAACAGATACAGTCGTGTGCATGAAGCCTTAAAGAGATTTTGCAAGAGAGCATGTTCATCAATTATCCTTAGGGCTCATGCACATGAACGTATTTTTGTCCGTGTCCATTTCTTTTGTTTTTTTTTGTGGCCCGTATGCGGAACCATTCACTTCAATGGGGCTGCAAAAAAACTGAAATTGTTCAGTGTCCATATGTCCACATGACCGTTACGCAAAAAAAATAGAACATGTCCTATTATTGTTCGTATTATGGACAAGGATAGAACTGTTGTATTAGGGGCCAGCCTAATGAACGAGTCCGATATCCGTGTATAGCGGATCCGCAACTTGCGGACAGCAAAACACCAACGGTCTTGTGCATGAGCCCTTATCTATGATTGCTGGGGGCCCCACCAGCAGTGGTGAGGAGGCGTCTCGGGACAAGATCGCCACATTAGATTTTCTCTAGCAATCAATGGAATCTGAGTATATGGACCTGCAAAAATGAAACTTTTTGAAATCTATATCAGAAATTTTTGAAAATGACAACACTTTAAAATCCCCAGGTGCTACTTTCTACTATCAGATCCATTAGTGATAATGCTATATAAATCATTGCCCAATATTTTATATAAAGCATCTCCAAAATGCCCGTCATCTCAAACAAGTTCTGAAGTTGTGTTTAGCATTTTTCCCATTGTGAGAAATCGCCATTGTGCGGCCCTCAGACACAGAGCCCGAGGAGCCGATCTTTCCTCCTTTCTTTGGTGACAAGATTGCAGTCTAGTGGCCTGTCCTTAAAAATCTCTCGCATTATTTCCTTACAATAGGAAACAAATTGCACTGCAATATAGAAGCAAGGGACGGATTACGTCACCAAATGAAGTTAGTCTGCAGCCCATGGCCGCTGCCAGAATACACACTGAGGCCTCTATTCAATATGCTTCTAAGCCTCCGCTCCGTGCCGGACAACCACGCAGCTCCATTCAAATGAATGAGAATCAATACTTCTGTCGGCTACAGCAGCCCCTTCCATGCCAAGAGTGAGTGGAATTCTGTGGAATGATTATCACTAGAGAGGAGCGAATTTCATATTTTGAAATTCATTCACGCTTCGTTTGGTGATAAAAGCAGAATTGCGTTATGGATTCCGTTACCACGGACCATAACGCTATTCAATGACGGAATGCATAACGGAATGCCTTTAGAGGCATTCCGTTATTCATTCCGTCATAATAGAAGTCTATGGGCTGCAAAACGCATCCGTCCCGTTTCCGTTATGCAGGAGAGGACTCCCCTGCATAATAGAAACCGGACGGATCCGTTTTGCAGCCCATAGACTTCTATTATGACGGAATGAATAACGGAATGCCTCTAAAGGCATTCCGTTATGCATTCCGTCATTGAATAGCGTTATGGTCCGTGGTAACGGAATCCATAACGCAATTCTGATTTTACCACCAAACGAAGGCTGAACAAATTTGATAACATGAAATTCTCTCATCTCTAATTATCACATTCCCTGGAAACCAAGCAAAAAAAAAAAAAAAGGCAACGGGGGATTCTTTAGCTGGTGGGCAGCTACAACAGACATTATTAAGCACAGAAGAGCAGGGTAAGGCTGCTTTCACACAGTCAGTGTCTGGTCAGTGTTTGGTCAGTGATTTCCATCAGTGATTGTGAGCCAAAACCAGGTCAATAACATAAAACATCTTCCCATTATACCCTATCTCTGTGGCCTTGCTCACAATCACTGATGGAAATCAATGACCAAACACTGATGCCTTATTCACACAATCAGGCCTCGTCCACATTTCCGTTTTTCACGGATTTGTGCTGTTTACGGACAGCACACGTATCCATTGCTCCAAATGAGTCTGTTCACATTTCATGAAGGCATGCACTACTTTGGTCCGTGATATGGACCAAGCACGCCCATTGAAGTCTACGGCTCAGTGAAAATCACGGACACAACACGGACGGCATCTGTAGTGCATCCGTTTTTCACGGAAGACAGATAGAAAGTGCTTGAAATTAACTTTCAGCTGAGCAATGTCCGTGAATTACAGATGACACACGGAGGGCAAAAAGCTACACACGGACCTATCACGGATCCTTCACACATGATACATGTACGCTTATTTTCATGGACGTGACACTGACACGGAAATGTGGATGAGGTCTCAGTGTTTTGGTCAGTGATTTCCATCAGTGATTTTAAACCATAACCAGGTGCAGCTCCAAATACAGAACAGGTGCAGATCTTTACCTTATATACCTTATGTCTGTGGAGACTCCACTCCTGGTTTTGGCTCGCAATCACTGACCAAACACTGACAAAGGGCTCTTTCACACGACCGTGCCGTTTTTTGCAGTCCGCAAATTGCAGAGTCACAAAACACAGATGGCGCCCGTGTGCCTTCCGCAATTTGCGGAACGGAACAGGAGGCCTATTATAGAAATGCCCATTCTTGTCCGCAAAATGGACAAGAATAGGACAGGACTCATAATTTTTGCGGGGCCACGGAATGGAGCAACGGATGCAGACAGCACACAGAGTGCTGTCCACATCTTTTGCAGACCCATTAAAATGAATGGTTCTGCAAACGGAATGCAGAAAACGGGCCGTATACGGAACGCTAAATACGTTTGTGTGAACGAGCCCAAACAATGAGAATCCGCACGGGGCAAAAAACATGTGGTAGCCTCAGTGACACCTCATGTTCTAAACTTGCTCCTGAAATTGGTCATGATAGAGTGTGGCCCCATTCCAAGTTTTGCTATGGGGACCCACGGATCCTTGTTATCCCCCAGCTCTGTTATGGAAATACTTGAACCAAAACAGGCATAGCTCCATGGGGTGCAAAGGTACCGTGGCGATGCCACCCAGGCCCTTCTGCCAGAGGGGGCCAACTATGGTTTGGGCAAAAAATATGAAATCTTGAATGCCCCAGGATATAATATATATATATATATATATATATATATATACATAAAGTTACCATAAATACAGATAGATATGTATCATTTAAAACTGCGTTCTGAGCTAAGGATTGTTAATATGATGAAGGCGCCATCCTTAGATATAGATCATTAATTAACTGATGGGTTACGAAGAGGCTCGTTCCTCTCAGCACTCATTAACCTGGCACTGGCTGACTGGCTGATTCTGTTACAGAGGCAATGACCCTTGTGGACACACATCACCTAATGAACGCACAAGTGTCAACCTGTAAATCAGTGATAAGCTAGTAATGAGGTTTCACAATCACATATGTCGTTAGCCGGCTGTGAGGAGGGATCAAACAGCAAAACTATACTGTGAAGATCATCTGCTTCATGTTTATGGCCTAAGATAGCCTAAGGAAGGGCGTGTTCAGAGGGGTGCTCCGAGAGCTCAGTCCAGCCCCTTGGTGCTCAAACCAGATCATATGCATATTATTAAAAACGCAGATCTCTCGGGGTTGATCATGCTGACAGATGCTCTTTAAAGGCATCGTTGTGCATACCAATGTACATGTTTTAATTGAGCTCGTTAGAATTGTCACTGATTCATGAAACCGATTGGTCTCCTATTGGAGCACCTGGGGGGCATTTAGTCTCCTCAGATGTAAATTAAGAATTACTTGAAACAAGACCTCTCCTGACATTATTTTAGTGAATACATTACTTCCTCTTGAAATAACAATGATTTTTTGTTGTTGTGCCGTTCTTCTCTTATTCCTCCTGGAACGAAACAAATAAATTGACAACTGGGCATCATCATTCTCCTTGTCCAGAGTGTGCCTCTACACGCAGTGTCCGCACTGATTGCGCAGTGTCAGGTTGTGTAGAGACAATCACCTTTCATAAGGGCAATGGTATCACCCAGTGGTCAATTTATTCCTACATTTCCAGGATGAATAACAGAGGAATGGCTAAACAGAATGCACGTATTTTTCTAAATATATTTCAGTTTGTGTTCAATACCTGTCCATAGAATATGTGATACATGTTTAAACCCTGGGGTTCAAGCACAGAATGGGAATCCCGAATCCCCAATGTGGCAACTGTGGTTGTGCACAAGGGGGAGTTTGAATGGAGCAATGGCCAAGCAGGCCCATCATGGATCCACAAAACACGGATACCAGCCGTGTGCGTCCAGCACTTTCCCATAACGGATGTTCCGCAGTATTGTAAAAATACCTATTCTTGTCCGCGGTATGCTGTCTGCAACTTTTGCAGACCCATAGAAATGAATGGATCTGCATCCGATCCACAAAAAAAGTGCGGATCGAATTCAGACAAAACATATGGTAGTGTGAATAGGGTCTAAACCATAATTTCTGACCCACAGCAGCAGCTGCCTTTCCACACAGACTAAACTATAGACATATGCCTCTGGTGACCAGGGGTGGGATGAGGGGTAGGCAGAGCAGGCAGACGCTTAGGGTGACATTTTCGTTTTACTAGCCAAGAATTGGTACTGGCAGATTCAATAGGGAAGCCGAACTTCAGGGACCGTAATGGGAAAAATTGCGTTAATCCTGCTCCTGCTTGCATGATGGTGGAAACTATTTGACTGCCTACAAAAAGTACTAAAAGTAGTCGTATGGACCGCACTAATAATCTAGTGAAAGAACTTTACACATCGTTAAGGCATTTGCTGAAACTGGCCACTGCAATTTACCAGTCTAGTATATCCGAATCCTGACATCAAGATTAACAAAAGCACCTAAAATACAAAAAGTCACAAGTCAATAGGGTACAGAAACACGGTCAGGTTTCCTGATGCAGTTTTGGAGACCAAAACCAGGAGTGAATTCAAAATAGAGAAGTCGCATTTGTCCTTTATACTTCCTCTTCTATGATTCACTTCTGATTTTGGCTTCCAAAGCTGCATCAGGAAACCTGACCGTGTGGCCGTACCCTCATTTCAGAAAGAGGGGAGGACAGCACAACTATGTTGATAAGTAATGGGTGCACGGCTCCAGGGAAAGTGGTAAGCATCCTCACACTGATCCAAAAAGACAGGGGAAAAAACTGATGGAGTCAGCACGTCCTTGTGTTGGAATTTATTCCAGATGCAACGTTTGGGCTGTAGAGCCTTTGTCAAGCATGCATACACCAAGTGACCCCCTCATTCATATACCCTGATTCACTTGGTGTATGCATGCTGGACAAAGGCTCTACAGCCCAAACGTTGCATCTGGAATAAATTCCAACACAAGGACGTGCTGACTCCATCAGTTTTTTTCTTGTTTTTTGGCCGTACCCTAAGTCATCAAATTTTGTATTCTAGTCTATATTTTTAGGAAAGCTTATTGGCAATTCAGATAGTTGACACTGCAGCTCCAGTCTGACACCAGGCACGGACACAGACAGTTGAGGGCCCCTGCGCAAGGACAGGATGTGGGCCCCTAGCTAATCTATCAAGGGCTCATCATAGCACTCCTTACCCCTATAGTCAACGAGTCATTTGATGCATCAGAATCCAGCAGTGATTTGGGGCCAAGGGAACCTTGATGCCCTTTTCATTGTGGTATGCCCGCCCCTCCTGCCTAAAGGGTCCCCATGCAGCTGCACAGGCTGCTCCAATGGCATGTCCGTCCATGTCTGATACCCAGCTTTTCCGGGATTCTCAAAAACAGGTCTACATTTTTATGGTGACATATGCTCTACATCACTATATAAGAGCAAGGCAACATTCCTGAAGGGGAGTTCATATCGGTTATGTTTCTGAGACATAGATGTCACTTGACAGAAGGTGACATCTTCATTTAAGGTGGAAATGTCCTTCAAGTTCTAAGAGAATGTTCCATCTGTCATAGAGGTGTGCATTTAGACAACGGCACACATTGAAATCTGTTCATTTCCTGCAAAATGCATACGAAAAAGTAAATCTGGATTAAGGGAGGATTTCTTTGCTCAAATTTCCCTTCAGCCCAGCATGTGAAAGAACTCTTAAGGCTGTCTCGTTGAGAGAGCGCAGGTTTTTTTTTTTTTTTCATCAGTTGCACATCAATCTTACTTTACTTTGCCACTGATACTTTCTTTAATTTGGACTTTGCCTCTTGGTTTTTAGTGACTCCAGCAGTAAGTAATCTGACCTGCCATTCTCTCATTTACTACTTTCAAATTTTAACTCCGTTTTCTAAAGGTTTTGTCTTTTTTTGTAACATTAGGTGATGAACTTGCAAATTCCTTATGTGGTTCACTACCCCACAAGAGTAAATTATTACAGGCAACCTGGAAAGGCATTGGGAAATGAAAAATATATCCAGTTTAGACGCTGTTATATTCTGTAAGAAAGGGTTTTAAAGGAGTGGATTCGGAGATTCTGACTGGTAGCACGTACGACAAATTAAAGAGCCACTCCACCCTAAGGGTACGGCTACACGGTGACACTGGTCGCGGCCAGGATGGCAGGGACATCGCAGTTTGGCGGTGACCCTGCAGAAATGAATGAATGTGCCACGACTGCAACCCCTGAATCGCAAAAAATCCAGCAATGTCACAAATTTATCACAGTGGCTCACATTATATGATAAATTTGATGTATGGTTAGACGATTTAGTCTAAATTTACATCCAATGTTGGTTGGCTTACTCTGTGCCAATGATATTGCAATGTTGGTGCTTGTTGGCACATTCTAAGCCATGAATCTCTTTCTGCAAAGCTCTGCCCCCTCGTCAAGCAAGAAAACCCAACAAGCAAGACTGGTGCATAAGTATGGTCTAAAACATGATGCAACATTATGCAGCCGTTTGACAAATATCAGAGATATTAGGACAAGTGGCTTTTTACCTACAAAGAGTTCGTTGGAAGCAATTAGCACTTGTGTGTCATACAAGTGTAAGGAGTCTTTCTTCATTAGGCCAACAAATGTTTGAGCATTGGAAATCCGGCATCCTGATCACCCACAAATCAGCAGAAAGAAGATGCAGTACTCCCGTGGTATCCAGACACAGCTGCACTCCGGAGAGCCGCACGAACCCTTCAGTCTGCTGATTTTGGACGTCCCTGGGGTTGGAAGGATCACACATCACAAAAAAGGAAGGGAGAGTATATTACACATCTCTTTTCTTTTGTATCCACTTATGTGTAAAAACAATTGCCACAAGACTTTCATGTGTGAATCCAACCTTAAACTCTGTAAAACCCTTAGACAAAAGCTCAAATGACAGCTGTGGCTATAATCTGTGCAGGGTCAGAGTAGTCTACCAGAGGACCATAGGTTCCATGAGAAGGCCGAGTTTCAAATATTAATCCCCACTACATACATGTCACAAGGTGCATGAGGATTGTATGGAGCCAGCTCATGAGCTGCAGCCAAGATCAGAAAAAATCCAATCTCGACTGCTAACCCTAACTCTGATCCTTGCCCCCCCCAATTGCCCCTTCCTGCAATTCAATAGCCTTGTAAAGGCCTGCAGACCGGCCAAAGTAGTCCTATTACATCCAGCCTCAGAGTGCAATAGAGTAATATTACAATACAATACAATGCAATACAGAAGTACTGCAGTGTATTGTATTGTCCCTGGGAATACTTAAAAGAGGGGAAATGTTTAAACAATTGTAAAAATATAATAAAGACAAATATTACAAATTCAAAAAACCCTCATTTCCCAATTTATCATAAAAGTATAACATTATTTATTCCGAATAGTGAACAATATCAGAATTGTCAGGTTTTTTTTGGTCATCTTGTCTTTCCCCCCCTCCAACCTAAATAAAAGGATAAAAAAATATTAAAAAGCCATAAGTACTCCTTTTTTTCTAATTTTTACACCACAGAGAATACCGTACAACAGAACTGAAAAAACGATGGCACAAATCTGAGGATTTTTTCTATTTCGTCTCACAATTTCTTTTTTTTACTGTTTCACAATAGATGATGACATTAAATATATATAATTTGCCCTGCAGTAAACAAACCCTGATACGGCTATGTCAATGGAAAAATATGAACGTTACTGCTCTTGGAAGCTAGGGAGAAAAAAACTAAAAAGTTGTTGCCAAAAATGGCTTGGTTCTGGAAAGGGTTAAAATAAGGTCCACCTACAACAGCGAAGGATCATTCGGTTTATCGTGTTTTTTGGGGAGATCATATCACAAATAATAAACTGCGGAGTCCTTATTGATGATATGACCTGTGTATGTAAAAAAAATGTGTATAGCACCTGATACCTCAACGGGAGTGCAAATTTAAAAATTTAAATTCTGTGTGAATTTCTGCATATTTCCACTCCAAAACCCACATGTGTTTCTTGCAGATTTTGGTCCAGTTTTCCTCCTTTTCACCCTTTGCATTGCAAATCTGTACAAAAAAATCTTCAAAAACAATTGACAAGTTCATTTCCGAACAGAAGAAAAAAGCATAATGTGCATTAAATTTGTCAAATTAGATAGATAGATAGATAGATAGATAGATAGGAGATCGATAGATAGATAGATAGATAGATAGATAGATATGAGAGATAGATAATAGATAGATAGATTACACATATATATCTATTTTCCTAGAATTAGCAATGCATTATGATTTGACGAGACTGTTTATTTCATGGCCATATGTCTTCACCTTTGTGCTGCCAGTAACAGGACGCTCCTCAGGTCACAGACACTGCTAATACTCTATTAGTCTGATTATCTAGTGCAGTGACTACTGTATCCAAGAACTCTAAATCGTCTTAAGTCAGATAAAAGACAGAAAACGCGTCTGTGTCAGAGCTGTACAATGAAAGGTTGTGCATTATATAAGGGATAGGAAGTCATTCACAGCAAGTATCAGTCGAGCACCAGGAACTTAAAACCAATCTGTAGTTTTATTTCAAGCATTCCATTAAAACAAATTCCACAGGGAAAAATTAAAGCTGTAATTTTCAACGCGTTTCGATCGTTACATAGTTAACACGGTTGAAAAAAGACATAATTGATCATTAAGGGATCGTAATCATGGCATAATCGAAACGCGCTGAGATGACTTTTGTACATTTTACTTGTTGAACTATTAATGGAATGCCTGAAATAAAACTACAGGTTGGTTTTAGGTTCCTGGTGCTGGAATGATACTTGCTGTGGATTACTGAAATGCTCTGGAGCGGGGCCGGTGCACCAGATGACAATCAAGGTATCTGGCTAGCTGGCGTGTGTTGTTACATACATAGGAAGTCACTATCTGCATATGACACAAAGAACTAATGGGGTCCTAAATTCTTCCAAAAATATATTGCAATTAGAACGTTCTCTAAATCTATGTCAGTCTTACTGATGAATTCACTGAAGACCACTGATACCGCCATATGAGCAGTGCGTAAACCCGAGCAAGAAGGGTAGAGCGTCATCTACAATCTGATATCAGTATGGGTGCAAATATCACTACACATTCATTGCATGCGAGGTCTTGAGGACTGCTCCAGGAGGGCCAGACTAATCGTTGGCTTACATGCTCATGGTGCTCATGACAAGCTCATGGAGATCTATAGACGCACTTCGTCCATAAAGAATGTGAACTAATCCACGTCTCCATCTGCAATCTGATATCAGTATGGGTGAAATATCACTACACATTCATTGTATGCGTTGTGATGGTCTCTGAGGTCTGGAGGACTGCTCCAGAAGGGCTAGACCCATTGTTGGCTTACATGCCGTCTATATAGAATGAGTTAAGACAAGCTCATGGAGATGTATAGATGTACTTCATCCATAAAAAAATGTGAACAAAGCAACGTCTCCATCTGCAATCTTGGGCAGACACAGACAAAACTAAATGCACCCCCTTTTCATTTGGAAAGGGCAACATCTTGAAGTGGTCTTTCAGGAATACAATATTGATGACCTATGCTCAGGGTGGATCATAAATATCAGATTGTTGAGGTTTGACTTCCAGCATTGCTGCCGATCAACTGTTTGAAGAGGCTGGTGAGCGTTGCGCTCTCTTCCTAGGCCAGTGACGTCAGATTCATCGGCCACATGGCCCATGTATGTGCTGTTCAGCCCCATTTAAAGGGAACCTGTACATCAGCTTTATGCTGACTCTACTGAGGGCAGCATAAAATAGTGACAGAAATGCTGATATCAGCGGTGTGTCACTCATGAACTAAAAGTAAGTGGTTGCCGAGAACCAGCATCATAATCATTGCAGCCCAGGCCTTGAAAAGAGTCAAATCTACCTGAGAAGAGTCCTGGTTATTCCTGATCTCCTGCTCTCCTGCCCACCTGATGATGGACTGACAGTCTTCTACCTAGTTTTCTCCCTTTCTCTCTAGGAGAGAACTGCCAATCATCAGCAGATGGGCAGGAGAGCAGGAGATTAGGAATAACCAGGACTCTTCTCTTCAACCACTTACTTTTAGCTGATATGTGACACACCGCTGAAATCAGCATTTCTGTCACTACTTTATACTGCCCTCAGTACGGTCAGCATAAAGTTGATGATAGGTTCCCTTTAAGTAATTGGGCCTAGATTGCAATACCAAGCACAGCCACTATACAATGTACAGCGCTGTGCTTGGTAAGCTGCGAGGAGGCCACAGCACTTACCATAGCATAGCAGCCTCTTCAAACAGCTGATTGGCGGGGTGCTGGACGGCCACTGAGCAGATATTGATGACCATAGGCCATCAATATTGTACTCCAAACCCATTTAACACTTTATGACCCCCAATACAGGTTATAATAAGATTCACTGGTTTGTCTTCCAATGAATCATGGCACTTGTTGAAGCGTTGGGACACCATCAGCAGTGTTTGGCTATGTTCACACAGGTTTCTTTCTAAATCCTGCCATTTTCTGGCTAATGTATACCCCATAAAGAAACTCCAAAAATCATAAAAATAGTAATGATTTTAAAATCCAAAGTTCATACTGCATGGAAAAGTTACAGCAGAAATCAAAGTTTCAGTCTCGAACTTCTGATGCTGATATTTTGAGTCAAATCCAACATGAGTGAACATAGCTTTTGGTATTTTACCCTAACCTTGTATATCGGGTTATCGGACTGCACAGCCCTAGAAACCAGCCTGTCTCAGATTATATTCAGGTCTACAGCTGAAGGTGAATCTGAGGTGAGGGCATGAAACCCACTGGGGTCTTCAGTCTACTCTTGGTTTCCATTTACATACAATATCAGACTGGGGTTCCTTGGACCCATCAAAAGACAAAAAGTCCACATAAAATCGAATCATACACATCATCATCAATAAACTCTAATATTTGTGAATAATCCCATTAAATGTAGACCACAGAGACAAGAAACTGGCTGCAAAGTCATCTCCACATGAGGAGTGTCTGCTGGGCCTTTGGAGTGACTTCCATTTGGTACTCTGGTGGGTTTCAGTCCTGAATATTACATACCTGTCCTTAGATTAATTTTATACTGTGAATATGACTGATCGTACACAGGGGCGCAACTATAGAGGGGGCAGAGGTAGCAGTCGCTACCGGGCCCAGGAGCCTGAGGGGCCCAAAGACCCTTGTGCCGCATAAGAAACACACACCAGTATGATAAAAAGTGCATGCTGGTCAAGTTACACTCCTGGATAGAGGGAAGGGGTTAGGTCAAGAATTTGACATTGGGGTGGGGGAGGATTTGCCATTTCAATTTTTGCCCCCCTGACCACAAAGCACTGAGGGAAGGGGGGCCCAAGCTGAACTCTTGCACCAGGGCCCATGAGCGTTTATTTACACCCCTGATTGTAAACATTTGCAGTGTACAGTATGAGAATTCCCAGCTATGTACAATGTAATCACACCCATCATTGCACTGTTTTTACAATGTATACAGAGTATTATGGGGGAGGGGGGGGGGGTTCCTGATGTCTATAGTTCCTCAATGGCCTTTTCTGTCCTGAACCTTCATTGTGCCAGTCTATTACTGTTCTGTGCCAGTCCACAATGATGCACGGTGTCAATGTCCTCCCTGTGTTACCGATTTATTTGATTTCATCCTGACGTAACATTCGTTTCCGTGATTTTTGTGCATTGTCTTCAAGAAAATCAATCCAAAAATAGACCCAGGTAGGTGGGGGGTAAATGCTGACACATATGACTCTAGAGCAAAAAATACCTCATTTTCACACTACCTTGTATCCAAATCTAACTGACTGTAGCAATTCTACACACGTGTGCCGTCACTGAACGGTATATTTCATAACATCTATTCAATACGCTCTACACACAGCATATCAACAGATACATTGATAAAAGTGAATATTGTATATAGAATTTGCTATATTTGGATACAAGGAAGTTGAAAATTAGGGATTGTTTGCCCTGGGGACATATATGTGATTGCGACAGTTGTCTTCCAGCGGGGAGACATCCTATCATTACTGGCACAGGTTCTACATTTTAAAGATTGTGTGTCTTACAATAAACGTTTAATAGATCCCATAAGAAAGTACAATCAACAATGCATAGCCATTGTATAACTGCCTGCGCGCAGTGTGTCCTGACGCAGTTCTGAGAAAAGACGGAAGCTAAAAGAAAAAAGGACCATTTGTCACCTAAGATTAAAAAAATGAATTGTGAATGGATAAGAACTATACGCGAGTCCCATGTATTAAGGTTTATGTGTTGCTTTTGAACAGAAGCCATTCTAATAAACTATTCACAGAACTGGGTATGAGAGCCAGTTCTATTTAAAGGGCTTTTCCCGGACCAAGGATCCGACTCCCAGCGCCGCCACCGATCAGCTGCTTGAAGAGGCTGCCAAGCACAGCTCCGTCCATTGTATAGCGGCTGTGAGCGATGAGCGAAGCCGGTTCGTTCATGTAGATACTCATATTGGTAAGGAACCCCCTTTCTCCGTACATGCATATAATTACGGATGAGCGAAGCGAGCTTCGGATCCTAGATTCGAAGTCGCTTCGCTCAAAACTTTGTTTGAATACTGCACGGAGAGCCGACTCCGTACAGCTTTAAAATGTGTGGGCTCCAGCGAGACAAGTCCATTATCACCGAAGTCTCGTAGGACTTCGGTGAATAACTTCGGGATTTGATTTTTCAACTTGCAAACCATTTTAAAACTTGGATCCAAAGTCTACTGAGGTGCCAGTCGGTACAGAAGCCGACTTCGGATCCAAGTTTTAAAATGGTTTTCAAGTTAAATCGAATGCCGAAGTTATTCACCAAAGTCCCGCGAGACTTCGGTGATAACGGATTTCCACTTGTCGAAGCCCATACATTTGAATACTGTACGGAGACGAATCGCTCTACAGTGACTGAAGTGACTATGGATCTAGGATCTGAAACTCGCTTTGCTCAACACTACATAGAATGTATGGCCTCCGATGAGGCACCTCCAAGATGGCGCCGGGTAATGCAAGACTACAGTAGTCTAGCACATACGTGCGACGTTACGGTAAGTAGCGGTGCATACATTATGAATCTGAACACAGGTTCGTTAATGTTTGTGACACGTTCCAAGAACCCTGGTTCAGATTCGTAATATAAAATATTAATGCATTGAGTCACTGCTTACCGTAACGTTGCACGCATGTGTAAGACTACCGTAATCTTGCGTTATCCGCCAGCCATCTTGTAAGAGGATGATCATTATAGTGCATGTACTGAGCAGAGGGGGTTCGTTACCAATATGAGTATCTACATGAGCAAACATCACTAGTGGCTGTGCTTGGTATTGAATGGTACGGAGCTGTACACAGGCCGTACGACTGGTGAATGTGACCTCACTGGCCTAGGGTAAGGCCTCTTCAAGCAGCAGATCAGCGGGGTCACCAGGATTCAGACCCCCACCGATCAGATGTTAATGACCTGCCCCGAGGATAGACCATCAATATTAAATTCCTTTGAAAACAGCATCTTCTATTGTGGCAAAACCATGGCATAAAACACAGAAGTAATAGTACTGCTCTTTTCTGCACCATTACTGCTGTGTGTGATATTATAATGTTTAGGGCTCTGTTCACACCTGGGCCATGACTTGTCCTTCTAACGCCACGGTGCAAAACAGCGCCAGACGAACCCCCTTCCCTTATAATGGGGTCCATCACGGTTTCCGTTGCTTTGTTGGCAATAGTGGTGCTGCACCCTGTACTATACAACACGGTCATGGAAAGACACAACATAGATGTGAATAGAGTTCTATGGATTTACATGGGACTACAGATAAGACTATTGCATTTCTTAGGCTACTTTCACACTGGCGTTTCTGGGTCCGCTTGTGAGATCCGTTTTTAGGGCCCTCACAAATGGCCCAAAACGGATCAGTTCAGCCCCAATGTATTCTGAATGGATAAGGATCCGTTCAGAATGCATCAGTTTGCCACCGTTTAGCCTCCATTCCTCTCTGGAGGCGGACACCAAAACACTGCTTGCAGCGGAGCCAAACGGATCCGTCCTGAATTACAATGTAAGTCAATGGGGACGGATATGTTTTTTTCACTGACACAATATGGTGCAATTGAAAACGGATCCGTCCCTCATTGACTTTCAATGTAAGTCAGGACGGATCAGTTTTGACTTAGACTTTTTTTTCAAAGAATAATGCACGGATACAAGCGTTTGAATTATCGGTGCGGATCCGTCTGTGCAGATACCAGACGGATCCGCACCGAACGCAGGTGGGAAAGTAGCCTTAATGAAATGTTCTATCACAACACACATCCCTTAAAGGGGGAAGCAAAGTCATGATATCTGTATACCTTAGAGGAGTATGTTGGGAGTATTACCTGTCCTAACATATACTCTGATGTATTACTCCACTGTATAGCTATTGAGCGGCATATGTCAGCCATTGGCCACAGTGTTTAAAGGGGTTGTCCAGGATTAGAAAAACAAGACTGTCTTCTACCAGAAAGAGCACCACACCTGTCCGCAGGTTGTGTCTGGTATTGCCTCTCAGCTCTATTAAAGTGAATTAGGGCTGAGCTGCAATACCACACACAACCTGCGGACAGGGGTGGTGCTGTTTTTGCGAGAAACTAGCCATATTCTTATAATCCTGGACAACCCTTGTAAAACAGACCAAAAGGAAATTTTTTGGCCTCCACTGGGTCACTAGGGGGTTTATGGCTACATTCAGCATATGTCCTTTCCCAACGGATACCCCAAGCATGTTTATGTAGCACAATCTGACCAAAACTTTAGGCGATTGCGTCAATTTGGTTCCGTAAGTTCAGGCACCTGCTGATTCCACTGAAAAAAGGGCCGTGGTGCTGCACAGAATGTCCGCACCTCTCCTACAGTCCAACGATAGAACAGGGATCAGCAAGCTTCGGCACTCCAGCTGCTGTGAAACTACAACTCCCAGCATGCACAATTACTCTGCTATTCTTGTAAGGCTACATGCACACGAACGCATTTTTTTTCATGTCCGTTCCGGTTTTCTTTGCGGATAGGATGCGGACCCATTCATTTCACACCCTGTGCTGTCCACATCAGTATGTCTGTTCTGTAGCCCCACAAAAAAAATAGAACATGTCCTATGCTTGTCCGTTTTAGGCATGGATCCGCAAAAACAGATGACATACAGATGGCAGACCGCAAAACACATACGGTCGTGTGCATGTAGCCTAACTCCCATAGAAGTGAAAGGAGGATTCTGGGAGTTGTAGCTTCAGAACAGCTGGAGTGCCAGAGCAAGAGTCCCCTTTAGATCACAAATTCAGCTCTGCTACATCTGTACAAGCTCACACTCCAGGGCTGGTTGGGTGCACTGCGCATCCTCTAAAGCAGGCATGCTCAACCTGCGTCCCTCCAGCTGTTGTAAAACTACAACTCCCACAATGCCCTGTTGTAGACTGATAGCTGTAGGCTGTTCGGGCATGCTGGGAGTTGTAGTTTTGCAACAGCTGGAGGGCCGCAGGTTGAGCATGGTAGCACAGACCATTGGTAGGAGATGCTCTGGAAACTAATTTTCCGCCTAGCAGTGTCCGTGAATACGGGGTACACATGGAAAGCAACAAATGGACCACACAAGGATCCTTCACAGACATCTCCACGGATGAACCCGCGACCATCTTGTCATGGATGTCATCACGGACATGTGAAAGAGGCCGAAGGCAGGCGACCTGAAGGCTCCTTCCACCAGCACTTGATGTATAATTACTTACTGGATTCTCTATAAGGAGCTTATACAAGGAGTGGAGAAAAGAAAGCTGATTACAATGTGAATATGTCTATGCAACCCGGTAAATCAATTTCCTAGCTGGCAGCTAAGCAGAGGCAACAAGGAATTCTTAATTTTCACTGTGTGGCAAGTATGTTGCTCACAGGACAAGGGCAACGGGTAGAAGGGATTTTGCAGGCAGAGCGGTGCGGGGACGACTCCAGCGCAGATAGATTAGGGGCACCGGGGCTGCACTCCTTAGATTTTCTCCTGGTCACATGCTAGCACTGGTTGCGAGGCAACCACAAAGCCCAGGGAAAAAAGTTCTTTTCTAAACTTGCAATCTGCGGCTGAGAGAGGCTTTGTGCTTCAAGCGCTGCTAACATCTGTTCAGGGCAAGACTGGCAGCTTTCTGACTGGGGGCAAATCAGTCTCTGGTCCAGACATTAGACCTGAAGCTAAATTCTCTGCAGCATCCACTGCTTAGCAAGTGCATCTATGGAACCAACAGGAGCTACTGTAACCTTACCTATAGGTCATCATATTTATTTATTTATTTTATGCACTTATATATATAGCGCTACTATATTCCACAGCATCCAACTGTCCCCAAGGGGCTCACAATCTAAGGTCCCTATCAGTACGTCTTTGGAGTCTGGGAGGAATTTGGAGTACCTGGAGGAAACCCACGCAAACACGTGGAGAACATACAAACTCCATGCAGATGTTGTCCTTGGTCGGATTCGAACCTAGGACCCCAGCGCTTTACAGACATTAGCAACCAACTGTCCTCAAGGGGCTCACAATCTAAGGTCCCTATGAGTAGGTCTTTGGAGTATGGGAGGAAACCAGAGTACCTGGAGGAAACCCACACAAACTCCATGCAGATGTTGTCCTTGGTCGGATTCGAACCTAGGACCCCAGCGCTTTACAGACATTAGCAATCAACTGTCCCCAATGGGGCTCACAATCTAAGTTCCCTATGAGTATGTCTTTAAAGTCGTGGAGGAAACCGGAGTACCTGGAGGAAACCCACACAAACACGTGAAGAACATGCAAACTCCATGCAGATGTTGTCCTTGGTCGGATTTGAACCTAGGACCCCAGTGCTGCAAGGGACCAGTGCTAACCACTGAGCCACCATGCTGCCCATCATATGTTTCTATAGCTCCAATATATTCTGCATTGTTCATACCCAACATTTATTAGCCAAAATATTCACGCGGAAGCAAATGTCCACAGAGGAGGCAGATCAAAGTCAAATTAGCTTGTTCCTTCTACTGTATTTTCAGAAACAAAAATTTAGACACCAAGCAGCAGTGCCGAGTTTGTTATTTGGTGCAATTTATCTGATATTTCGTACTTTATGAATTGGTTATATAAATCTATCAAATCGAAGAGTTAAATGCCAAATTCAGCATTTCCACGTCTGCCTGAGCAGTAATAGCATCTTTAATATTTACCATTTTAGGGAAAAGATACTTTGTTATAGATTTCTATTCACACGCCTTTAGTTGTGAAAACATATAGCTAGGTAATGACAAATGACAAAGGTATACAATAATAATATAGCATATTTGCAATTAAGAAGGCAAATAGGAACAGAATAGGATTCCTAAATTGTTCCACCTCCTGTAGCAAGACAGAGGACCAGATCATACTGAATGATGTTCTGTTAAAAGGTTACAATGGAAAGAATTCAAAATAAACAAAAATAACTGATACAATCTATATCGCTCACTAGATAAATAGGGTAACACTGTAGCCCAAGGCTTCCAATATTATGGTAGTACTGTAAGTACATCCCTTGCTACCAGTGTCCTAACCACAGGGTCACACAGTCACAAACAGTCTTACCCTGGGAATTTGCAGTCTGTAGGCAGAAAGTGAAGAGCAGACCCATAAGGAGAAGAGGAGCAGCAGGTCTTTTCATGGTGCTGAAACCCCTCATCACTGTCTCATGGAGAGATAGGACCAGCCTGCAAGCAGAAAGCTGGTCCAAGTGACACCAATGTGAATTTCTCCTTAAGTAGCCAAGTGGATGTCTTTTTTTTCCCCTTATCCAGCTAGTTGTGGAAGAAAGGCGTGTTCTCCAGCTGAGGCAATAAACTCCCACCCTCCACACATCACATAAGCTCTTTAGAACTTGTAGCCAGGGAACCAGCATGACTGGATAACCATTACAATCCACTAGTCGGTCACCACTGCTTCCCCTATTTAGGATGAGTTATAAAGAAGGGGGGGAGGGAGAGACAACCTGCTCTAAAAAGAACACAAAAAGTAGGAATCTGCGCTGTGCATCTATACAAATGCAGCAGAACTTTTAATTATTATAAACTTTCTAGTTATTATTTTCATTATCTACTATTATTTATTATTTTATTATTATCAGACCTACTACATCTCTATATATCATCAGCACTTTTACGAATGTCTCTTAGGGTAGGGCCACACGGTCAGGTTGCTGCATGCAGTTTTCGGATCATAAAAGGAGAGAAAGTATAAAATACAGACTTTTTTTAAAATTCACTCCTGGTTTTGATTTCCAAAACTGCATCAGGAAACCTGGCCGTATGGCCGTACTCTTACAGTCCTGATTATGAAGAAGGCCTGGAAATATGTTTAATAAACTATTTAGTTCCTCAATGCTCTAAGGTTTCATACACATTGTCAGAAGCCAGATTATAGATTGCTAAGGTAGGACCCATCATTTGGTGCCCATAGCCTGCTATAGGTCTCTTTGGCACTAGGTATGTTGGCTGCAGGAACTCCAAACACTGCTCCTCTGATCCGAACAGCATCATAATGACTTAAGATAATGCTATATGTAGAGCAGACCCATGATCCGGCAGGAACTCACAGCATTATAAATCATTATGATGCTGTGTGTTTAGGTCAGAGGAGCAGTATTCCGTTCCGGAAATGCAGCCGTCACATAGAGCACGTTTCCTGGACAGCACGTGGTTGCGTGCATGAGGTCATAGGCTCATACCGTGCTTCCGATTATATGTGACATTGTGTCATAGCCCATCACAGCAATGCTTCTGGGAGAGAATATGAAGCCTCATGGAAGCCTAAAAGTGTGTAATGCAGACCAAAGGGATTGTGTGTGCTGCTGTATAAGGCCTCCCCACACTGCTTTGGGCCACTACATTGTGATGCAGGGCAAGATTTTCTATTTTCGAAGTCACAATTTTTTAGAATAATATGAACCAAAGCCTTCAATAGGCACAAACTGTACATGGCAGGATGTCCTATGAAGGCTATGGTAGATGAATTTCAAGGGGTTATCGCATCATATCAAGTTTATAAAAGAAAAAGGCACCAAAATATTATTAACCATTATCCTGAACTACTTTGCAGTGTTCACACCGGAAAAAAAACAAAAACTTTTTTATCATTAGTTTTCCTTTCGTGTGTCCCACCGCTGTTCCTTTGTGCTAACTGTGAAAGGCTGACACATAGCAATCTCTCTGCTTTCTGACTATGACTCCAAAAACATCATGCATGCACTCTTTATGTTCTTCAGCCCGCCCTGCTACACAGCACCACCACTCAGTTATTTTCCTCCTTTTTTTTTGCTGTAAATATAATCAGTCTCCTTCCCCTCTGTTCGCTTTAAATATAGTCCCCAGTCAGTCTCCTTCCCCCTCTGTTCGCTTTAAATATAGTCCCCAGTCAGTTTCCTTCCCCCTCTGTTCGCTTTAAATATAGTCCCCAGTCAGTCTTCTTCCCCCTCTGTTCGCTTTAAATATAGTCCCCAGTCAGTCTCCGTCCCCCTCTGTTCGCTTTAAATATAGTCCCCAGTCAGTCTTCTTCCCCCTCTGTTCGCTTTAAATATAGTCCCCAGTCAGTCTTCTTCCCCCTCTGTTTGCTTTAAATATAGTCCCCAGTCAGTCTTCTTCCCCCTCTGTTTGCTTTAAATATAGTCCCCAGTCAGTCTCCGTCCCCCTCTGTTCGCTTTAAATATAGTCCCCAGTCAGTCTCCTTCCCCCTCTGTTCGCTTTAAATATAGTCTCCAGTCTGTCTCCTTCTCCCTCTGTTCGCTTTAAATATAGTCCCCAGTCAGTCTCCTTCCCCCTCTGTTAGCTGTAAATATAGTCCCCCAGTCAGTCTCCTTCCCCCTCTGTTCGCTTTAAATATAGTCCCCAGTCAGTCTCCTTCCCCCTCTGTTTGCTTTAAATATAGTCCCCAGTCTGTCTCCTTCTCCCTCTGTTCACTTTAAATATAGTCCCCAGTCAGTCTCCTTCCCCCTCTGTTCACTTTAAATATAGTCCCCAGTCAGTCTCTTTCCCCCTCTGTTAGCTGTAAATATAGTCCCCAGTCAGTCTCCTTCCCCCTCTGTTCGCTTTAAATATAGTCCCCAGTCAGTCTCCTTCCCTCTCTGTTCGCTTTAAATATAGTCCCCAGTCAGTCTCCTTCCCCCTGTTAGCTGTAAATATAGTCCCCAGTCTGTCTCCTTCTCCCTCTGTTCGCTTTAAATATAGTCCCCAGTCAGTCTCCTTCCCCCTCTGTTAGCTGTAAATATAGTCCCCAGTCAGTCTGCTTCCCCCTCTGTTCGCTTTAAATATAGTCCCCAGTCAGTCTCCTTCCCCCTCTGTTCGCTTTAAATATAGTCCCCAGTCTGTCTCCTTCTCCCTCTGTTCACTTTAAATATAGTCCCCAGTCAGTCTCCTTCCCCCTCTGTTCACTTTAAATATAGTCCCCAGTCAGTCTCTTTCCCCCTCTGTTAGCTGTAAATATAGTCCCCAGTCAGTCTCCTTCCCCCTCTGTTCGCTTTAAATATAGTCCCCAATCAGTCTCCTTCCCCCTCTGTTCGCTTTAAATATAGTCCCCAGTCAGTCTCTTTCCCCCTCTGTTAGCTGTATATATAGTCCCCAGTCTGTCTCCTTCTCCCTCTGTTAGCTGTAAATAGAGTCCCCAGTAAATCCCAGTCAGTCTCCTTCCCTCTCAGGTAGACATAAATATAGTTCTCAGCAAGTGCCCCCTGCAGGTAGTTATATAATAACTATACCATAGAGTTTGGAGCAGAGAAACTAAATAGTACTTGCTTGCTCACAGGTCATTGTCCTCAGATGTAGTACTTAGGGTACTGGTCACTAAACAAAGGATCATTACATGGACAGTAGAAATGAAAATCAGACAGTGGGGAGAGTGAATGGGCATGCTTGTCCACCAGCACTCAGCATACATTGCTTTACACTTTGAACACCAGGTGGAACCATATTACTTAAGTAAATATCATAACTCCACCGGATATTTTTTAATCCATGGAAATGGCAAGTATTGTTAATATTTCATGATCTGTACAATAAATATACCAAGCACTGCCGGACTGGGGTTCCTGGGGTCCACCAGAAGAAAATTATACTCCCGGACCAACTCTAATATCATCCATAATGTTTGTTAGGCTTTAAAGAATTAGACCCTAGTAGCAAGTGATCGGCACCCAAATGTTTTTTTTTTCTCCTAGATCTTTGGGCCCATAATGGCATCAGAGCCTAGGCCCAACCTTTGGTGCTCTGATCGGACCGTTCAATACCTTTTACCAGTTGGACATCCCTTTAAGGCAGAGGGGATAACAACTAAAAGAGTCTTGCTTCCATAATACGGGCTCATATTATGGACGTCTGAAGGAGGCCTAGCAGCCTTTAGTATCTACATGTTGGAAGCGTCCACTGAACATAGGTTTCTTAAACTCAACGCTACTGAACATTATTGATAATGGAAATACATTGTGATAGAGCAGGTGATGGATGTATGATCTTCTGCTGCAGCAAGCCTATGTTACATAAAAGTAAATTAAAGGTATGAATTACTGGTAGCAATGCCTTGCATGACTGCAGCTTGTTTCCTTATTGACTTCAAGCACATGTATTTTCAATATGAAGTAATCCAGGAGAATACATAGATTTTTACTAGGAGTGATAGCTCTTGCCGTCACCACCATCTCCCCATGAGGACCCTGACCCAGCAAAAAAAACAAACTGAAGTTTGGATAACGCTGGCAATGTGTAATTATAATTAATGCTGGTTCAGGGCTCCTTAAGGACTGGGTACGACCCAGCACCAGGGTTAAACCACATGAAGCACCAGAGCAGATCAGAGTATTCAATGAGCTTTGGCATTTTCAGAATAATAAAGAAGGGGGAGATGTACTCATCCAAGCTCCCCCATCAAGAGCAGCACATCAAGCCTTGTCTCCCTCTCCCCTATGTCCGCTGTCACCGTAGAGCACAGGCCTTGATAAATTCCTCGGGTTGAAGGGCCTTCTTATTGTTCTATGCTTTGTTTCACTGTTTCCAACTTACTGGAATTCTTGTCGTGGTTTCACAGCAAGGTTCATTCTGACCAAACGTCACCAGCTGAGTCTCTCTGTAGAGCTGAATCTCTGAAGTTGTTTTAATCCAGAAAAACAAGCTCGAAACTAAAGGAAGACGGGGGGAAAGGAAAAGCTGCAGGATATCAATCCCATCTAACTGCTGTTGAATGGCCCTTAATGCTTCTTTTTACATTTAGCTGACATCATCTTCTAATGAATGGACTGTGATGTTTACATAATGGATCAATGTATGGCCCTGTCTCCAAATGACCCTTTATTAGGGAGGGAATATACACATTCTATTAGCGGGGCTTAATGGCTGTGTAATTTAATAGTTATTTGTAATGAAGGATGGGGTCTCACAATTAAGCAATGTTCTGAATGGAAATTTACATCTTAATAAAGTAATTATTGAGCTTGAAGTCTGCATTTTTTCATGTGTGTGTTTCACTGTTACAGATGCGGCCAGGTAAGCCTTTTCCTTTTCAAAATTGAAATGATCATTTATGCACTCGTATAGACAGCAATTCTAAAAATACAAATATATTAAGCATTAATAATTATACAACAACCTAGTATATTAGTGAAGATTCACAAACGGTAGACCTATATTTTGGACGGTTGCTCTGTAAGACATCATCATAATGTAGACATTATGAACAACCTTCCTACTTTGTCATATGGTCATCTATTGCTGCTCCCTTTTGCAGCAAAACATCCCCCACTGACATCACTTTTTCCCCCTCTGGAAACACATCCCTCCCCCTCTGGCAACACATCCCTCCTCCTCTGGCAACACATCCCTCCCCCTCTGGCAACACATCCCTCCCCCTCTGGCAACACATCCCTCCTCCTCTGGCAACACAACCCCACCCCCTCTGGCAACACATTCCTCCCCCTCTGGCAACACATTCCTCCCCCTCTGGCAACACATCCCTCCCCCTCTTGAAAAACACATCTTCTCCCCACTGGCAACACATACCTCCCCCTCTGGCAACACAACCCCACCCCCTCTGACAACACATCCCTCCCCCTCTGGCAACACAACCCCACCCCCTCTGGCAACACATCCCTCCCCCTCTGGCAACACAACCCCACCCCCTCTGGCAACACATCTTCTCCCTCTGGCAACACAACCCCACCCCCTCTGGCAACACATCTTCTCCCTCTGGCAACACAACCCCACCCCCTCTGGCAACACATCCCTCCCCCTCTGGCAACACAACCCCACCCCCTCTGGCAACACATCTTCTCCCTCTGGCAACACAACCCCACCCCCTCTGGCAACACATCTTCTCCCTCTGGCAACACAACCCCACCCCCTCTGGCAACACACCCCTCCCATCTGGCAACACATCCCTCCCCCTCTGGCAACACATCCCTCCCCCTCTGGCAACACATCCCTCCCCCTCTGGCAATACATCTTCCCCCCTCTGGCAACACATTCTTCCCCCCTCTGGCAACACATTCTTCCCCCCTCTGGCAACACATTCTTCCCCCTCTGGCAACACATTCTTCCCCCTCTGGCAACACATCTTCTCCTTCTGCAAACACATCCCTCCCCTTCTGGCAACACATACCTCTCACTCTGGCAACACATACCTCTCACTCTGGCAACACATTCCTCCCCCTCTGGCAACACTTCCCTCCCCCTCTGGCGACACATCTCCCCCCTCTGGCAACACATCTCCCCCCTCTAGCAACACATCTTCCACCTCTGGCAACACATCTTCCCCATCTGGCAACAATTGTTTCCCCTTCTTATAAAACATTTTCTCCTATCTGGCATAGCATCTTCCCTTTTCTGGTACTTCTCCCCATCTAGCACAAAAGCTATCCCCTCTGACAGCACATCCCCCTTTTCAGCAGATTATTCTTCTAATCTTGTTTTTTGGAAATCACTACATCCAGGGGTGTAGCTATAGGGGAAGGAGGGAAAGCGTCTGCTTTAGGGCCCGTATTCAGAAGGGCCCACCCAAGATGAGGACTGAAAGATTTTTTTGTCAGGGCCCCCTCAACATTATTATAAAATTACTTTAAGTACAGTACAGTGACACTGTAGGAAATGGAGCGGCTGCCCGGCCTGGTCTAGATGAGTGATCTTGAGGATCGGGTTGCGAAGTTACTTGGGGGCCAGGGCCCCGTTCAAAAATTTGCTGTGGAGCCCAATAATTTCTAGTTACGTCCTTGACTACATCACTATCAAGACATCTTTCTAGAAGGATTACGTTCCCTCACATCACCCCTTGCAATCACAAATGGACCCCAGGACAACAATTTCTTTTTCTAGCAGCATAACAAACCTTAAAGTGATCAGGACTAGTGATGAGCGGCAGGGGCAATATTTGATTTTGCGATATTTCGCGAATATATGGGCGAATATTCGTCATATATTTGCGAATTGGCGAATTTGCTATCTCCGTCCACTTTTTTTCATTGCGAAAATCGCAATGTAAAATTTGCTTAATGCACATGCGCAAAAATGGGCGTGGCCTAGCAACTGTTTTCGAACTACCCGAAGTTTGAGGCGATTGGAAAAGATGGTCGGATGCAATTTTTGCGACAGTGAGGAAGAACTCCTGATCACTGTAAGTAATTTCACATTACACCAGTGTATTTAATTACATGTCACATGCATGTCAGACCAATCGCTTTATATGCAGATAGAGTGTTATAAAATATTCGCGATTGCGAAAATCGCCACTTATGATGCAATTTTTTTTTTTCGCAATACATACTACTTCACTTTTTATCAGGTCTAAGTAGATATTACTGATTGGTGCACTAAGTATTGTTGTAACATCACAGCACTATGTCTGTAGCATGTATATATGGACAGCATAGAAATATCTCTCACATGCACATTGCACATCCATTTTCTTGCCGCACACTATATACCACACACACACACACAAACACAGTCTATAGATAAGAGTTTGTGTCCTGTTGGTCAGGACTCAGGAGAAGCTTTCTTTGTCTGACCGCCAATATTTGCTAGTTCATTTAGAGTTACCCAGGGTGCACCACAGGGAGGCGAACCAGCTTTACACCCCATACTGTACCGTCACTTCACTAGAGAGGTACATCTCTGCTCAGCTGGCCAATATCCTATTGCTTCCGACCCCACACACATACAATCTCAATACAATCCGATCTTATAACGGTAACATTAAATCTAATATTTCCCCTTCGAAGACAAAATACTTTTTGATGTTATGCTGAGGACATTATTTTTAATACTTGTATTTAAAAAAAAATGGGATTTATGCTTGCATCTTTATCCTGCAGCGCATGTTGAAGCAGGGGCTACGACCGCACCCGGGTCCACGCCGAGAAGCATTGTATCGTTCGGGAGATCCATTATGAACTTTGGAGAAAGTTCAACGGCAGGCACCTGAGGATGGCCGTATTAAAAAAGTGGTCTGATTTGAAGAGGTACAATGCTTACTATACTTTTGTATCTCTCCCCAACACTCTGTAATGTTTATATACAGTTATGAAAATTAGTATTTCATCCCTTTACAAATGATTACTTATTAACTGGTGTGACATGTAGCAAATCAGCAGGTTACATCATACATACATCTCTACTTCGCCATTAGTATTTATATATTTATACACACAGCGAGGTACACAGAAATATATATATATATGTGTGTGTGTATATATATACATAAACTGCAACCATCATTCTGTATTCCAGTAAAAGGCCCCATACATCATTACATTAGATACAGCCCCCACTTAACTCCTTAACGCCCAATCACGTACATGTACGTCAGATCTGGACGTGACTTAAAGCCCAGTGACGTTAATGTACTGCATGGTGATCGGGTGGGTTCCGGAACTGCGTCCGCCCATTCGGGGGCAGGGGTCCGGCAGTCACTGACAGCCAGACACCTGCTGTATGGGCCGGCATCGGTGAAATCACCGATGCCAGCGTATTAACCCTTGCACAGCAGCGGTCAGCGCTGACCGCGGCACGTGCGAGTTTCAGACATGTGTGGGGTGTCCATTGGGTCCCCATACTGCTGTGACGGGGACCCGATGGCAGGAAAGATAGCCTAATGCCTTCCTTAGGCATCGTGGCTGCCTTCCGGGAGGGCCTGTGACATCCAGCCCCCTGTATTACACTGGTTATACACTTACAGCCAATGCATTACAATACAGTAGTATTGTAATTCATTGTAAAGGGGATCAGACCCCCAAAAGTTGAAGTCCCAGAAGGTAACAAAAAATAAACTGAAAAAAGCGTCCTTTTCTCAAAATAAAATTTAATAAAAATAGTGAAAAAAAGAAAAGTAGACATATTATGTATGGCCGCGTCCATATCGACCGGCTCTATAAAAATAACACACATGACCTAACCCCTCAGATGAACATCGTTAAAAAAAAAAAAAAAAAACTGTGTCAATCAAGCCATTTTTTGTCACCTTACATCACAAAAAGCGTAATACCAAGTGATCAAATTTTGTATTTCAAAAGAAATAAAAATGAAATTTTGTGACTGAATTTTTCCACTGTCATGAAATACAATCTCAGAAAGTCCTGGATAAGTAAAAGTGTTTTAAAGTTACTACCACATAAAGTGACACATGTCAGATTTGCTAAAAATGGCCTGGGCATTAAGGGGTGAATTTGCGTTTGTTATAAGTTATGAGTTGTTTGTCTAAATTCGGAACATTGTGTGATTACAGGGGTTCTAGTTCCCTTTGTACGGTGCAGGCCTTCAACAGAGGATATGGAGATGGTTGTGGTCTCAGCAGAGGAGGAGGAAGAGGAGGGAGAGCATGCTGGACCCTCCCAGCATGCAGATGTTCCACCACCACCTGATGTGGGCGAAATGGTGGAGGCCGAAGAGGCTGGTCCCTCTCAGCAGCTACATCCCCCCCCCCCCCCCCAGCTCCTGATGAGGAAGAAGAGGAGGAGGTTGTCACCAGCCCCTGCCAGGAGGGTAAATAGGGTATAAATGTGCACACAGCAATATAATTCTGTATCCATAACATGTAGAGAAACAAAGGGCCAACAGTGAGAGGACAACACACACTACAGTAATAGAAAACAACATCACTGGACACTAACTCTGTAATCTACATAAAAACCATTAACTAACAAACTAAATAACATTATACTCTACATAACTATCACAAACTAACCAACTAAATACAATTATACTCTACTGAACTGGCACTAACTAACTAACTAAATAACATTATACTATACTGAACTATCACTAACTAACCAACTATATAATCATCATAAATACCATTAACTAATTAATTGTAATGTAAATCGTCAGAGCTTTAACAAATACTCCACACAATGCACTAATTGCCTCTTAATCTTAATTGAAAGTAATTTTATTATTTTTTTTTAATCCTAACAGTACTCGGTAAATTAAATTAAAAAAATTATGCAGCTGCAGCAGGATGACCAAAGGGCAATGCTGGAGATCAGAGCCCAGCAAAATAAAATACGGGAGCAGCAAAGGAGGTTACATCAGCAGCAGCGACATCTGGATAAGAAGGTGCATCAGCTAGAGGAGCTGCACCGTAAGGGGATCCAGGAGTTGCTGGAACTCCATAATCAACTAAAAAAGTTGCCTTAAAGGCATATTTGTTCCTCAACATTGTTAATAAATGTTTCTTTACGTTCTAACGTGTGCTTTTGTTATTTAATATTGTTATGTTTTTGATTAATTTTAACCTAAGTTTGCAGGAAGGCCCCTTTAGTCCTGGGGCAAACTCATCTGGATCAGGACAGACAGCAGCAGCAGGTAAAGTTAATGGTGGAGTAAACGGCCTAAACAAAACTCAGCAGGATCAGGACAGACAGTAGCAGCAGGTACATGGTAACAGTGTAGTATAAGGCCTACACATAGCTCAACCAAACTCATCAGGACAGACAGCAGCAGGTAAATGGTAATAGTGTAGTATAAGGCCTACACATAGCTCGGCCAAACTCATCAGGACAAACAGCAGCAGGTAAAAGGTAATGGTGTAGTATAAGGCCTACACATAATTCGACCACACTCATCAGGACAGCCAGCAGCAGGTAAATAGTAATGGTGTAGTATAAGGCCTACACATAGCTCCACCACACTCATCTGGACAGACAACAGCAGGTAAATGGTAATGGTGTAGTACAAGGCCTACACATAGTTATTCCAAACTTAGTCAGAATAGACAGGAGCCTGTTCTTTGTTTGTAGCAGGAATATGTTCCCAAGAATAAGCCCCCGCCAGACGGGGGCAACCCCAAAAATAAACTTATACACCTCTGACGGCAGCATGTTCTTTGTTGGCAGCAGGAATGTGTTCCCATGCATACAAATTGCAATATATTCCTTTGACAATTTTTATTTCAAAGAATTTGTAAGATTGTAAAGCCCACAAGAAATAAAAAATAAAAAAATTATATATAGATATATATTTATATACAGTACAGACCAAAAGTTTGGACACACCTTCTCATTCAAAGAGTTTTCTATATTTTCATGACTATGAAAATTGTAGATTCACACTGAAGGCATCAAAACTATGAATTATCACATGTGGAATTATATACATAACAGTGTGAAACAACAGAAAATATGTAATATTCTAGGTTCTTCAAAGTAGCCACCTTTTGCTTTGATTACTGCTTTGCACACTCTTGGCATTCTCTTGATGAGCTTCAATGGTTTTCACTTTACAGGTGTGCCCTGTCAGGTTTAATAAGTGGGATTTCTTGCCTTATAAATGGGGTTGGGACCATCAGTTGCGTTGTGGAGAAGTCAGGTGGATACACAGCTGATAGTCCTACTGAATAGACTGTTAGAATTTGTATTATGGCAAAAAAAAAAGCAGCTAAGTAAAGAAAAACTAGTGGCCATCATTACTTTAAGAAATGAAGGTCAGTCAGTCCGAAAAATTGGGAAAACTTTGAAAGTGTACCCAAGTACAGTCACAAAAACCATCAAGCGCTACAAAGAAACTGGCTCACATGCGGACCGCCCTAGGAAAGGAAGACCAAGAGTCACCTCTGCTGCGAAGGATAAGTTCATCCGAATCACCAGCCTCAGAAATCGCAGGTTAACAGCAGCTCAGATTAGAGACCAGGTCAATGCCACACAGCGTTCTAGCAGCAGACACATCTCTAGAACAACTGTTAAGAGGAGACTGTGTGAATCAGGCCTTCATGGTAGAATATCTGCTAGGAAACCAATGCTAAGGACAGAAGAGACTTGTTTGGGCTAAAGAACACAAGGAATGGACATTAGACCAGTGGAAATCTGTGCTTTGGTCTGATGAGTCCAAATTTGAGATCTTTGGTTCCAACCACCGTGTCTTTGTGCGACGCAGAAAAGGTGAACGGATGGACTCTGCATGCCTGTTCCCACCGTGAAGCATGGAGGAGGAGGTGTGATGGTGTGGGGGTGCTTTGCTGGTGACACTGTTGGGGATTTATTCAAAATTGAAGGCATACTGAACCAGCATGGCTACCACAGCATCTTGCAGCGGCATGCTATTCCATCCGGTTTGCGTTTAGTTGGACCATCATTTATTTTTCAACAGGACAATGACCCCAAACACACCTCCAGGCTGTGTAAGGGCTATTTGACCATGAAGGAGAGTGATGGGGTGCTGCGCCAGATGACCTGGCCTCCACAGTCACCGGACCTGAACCTAATTGAGATGGTTTTGGGTGAGCTGGACCGCAGAGTGAAGGCAAAAGGGCCAACAAGTGCTAAGCATCTCTGGGAACTCCTTCAAGACTGTTGGAAGACCATTTCAGGTGACTACCTCTTGAAGCTCAATTAGAAGAAATAACTGGCACGCCTTGCGATATGATTATCAGTATTTTATTCGCCACTCATGGATAGAGGTGACGCGCGTTTCGGCACATGCAAGTGCCTTTATCAAACTCATGCAAACAGCAAGTGGCAATGAAATAGACATCAACATATGTTTAAATAGCCCGCCCCTCATCACATGATTGAAGCCTTCAAGTCATCTGATTCTGATGTCATGGTGGCAAGGCAACCAAAGTATGTTTACTAACATCCAGGAGAAAGAAAATAAATGCGATCCTTCCGTATCATCGAGAATCGCTAAATATCAGTTACACTGTGGAGACACATAGAAAATATGGAAACAAAAATGATTACCTAAATTGAATATAAATGAATGGTTATTCGCAATAAACAATTCCTATACATTCTCATAGAAAACTGCTCACCGCGTACTCCCGATTCAACCCCTTGGGTGTCATCGTTTGTAGGCGGTGAATCCAATAGGCTTCACGCTTCAATAGTAACTCCACCCTGTTGCCTCCCCTTCGAGGGGGTAGTACCTCCTCGATAATTTGAAATCTAAGTTGGGAATTCTACCTCTTGAAGCTCATCAAGAGAAAGCCAAGAGTGTGCAAAGCAGTAATCAAAGCAAAAGGTGGCTACTTTGAAGAACCTAGAATATGAAATTTTTTCAGTTGTTTCACACTTTTTTGTTATGTATATAATTCCACATGTGTTAATTCATAGTTTTGATGCCTTCAGAGTCATAAAAATAAAGAAAACTCTTTGAATGAGAAGGTGTGTCCAAACTTTTGGTCTGTACTGTATATATACTGTATATATTTATATAAACACATGACACGGCACAGCTTCAAGAAAATTTACGTTTATTCAACCAAAAGCGATGTTTCAGTCCACACAATGGGACATTTCTCAAGCAGTGACAAAAGTGAATTAGGCCAAGTACAAATACAAACTCAGGTGATTATTTAATGAAAACTATTAATAATTGAATTAGATTTAATGTATTTGATTCGTATTGTGTCTAAACATAAAAAATAATGTAAAAAAATGCAATAATATACAAGTATCCATACTGTTAAGAGATTAATAACTTCCATTAAAGTATGTGAATTCATATTATGTTATTAATTCATTAAAATTCCAGATTAAAAAAATATGTCAAAAAGCAATTTAGTTTGGTTAACTGCGCATGTTGGCGCATTGCTTCCGCATTATATAAAGAAAAATGTGATGCAATAATGTGATCACATCGAAGGAAGAACACACACAGGCCACGAGTGTCCATAGACAGGGCATTCACATGATAACAGATCACGTGTTCGCACCAGAAACTGAACGCAAGCTGAGCCACAAACGCATCCTGTCTATGCGGTCACATGATAGCAAACCTTGGAAATTATAAGAATAACTCCCAAAATGGTGGCTTCAAGAATATTATATATACCACAGTTTATATTGTAAAGTGAAAAGCTTTGATTTTATAAAATTTGCATGTGCACATTATCGGTACATAGTTGTCAAGAAATAACATATATAAAAATTTATATATAGATATATACATGTGGCAATAACGCTCCATTCCCAAAACAGGATTACCACACGTATGAGTATAACGCCAGTCACACCCAACCATGTGTTCAGGGTGACAGACAACACTATGTTCGAAACCTAAATCCTGATTAAAACAAACAAGAAAATTATAAAATGTAATTAGACCTTTTGACAAGGGAAGCCCACATGGGGTCCCCACCTAGTTTTAGTAAGAACCACACCAGGGCCGCCCAAAACCCAAGTAAAGCAAACTAATAACAGATTAAATAAAATAAATTAAAAAAATGTTTTTGGTAAATGAAGCGTAACACCGCATGATTGTATTTTATTTAAACAAATCTTTATATATATATATATATATATATATATATATATAAATATATATATATAAATATTGACAATATATGATAAACAGAGCACATGTGCAATAAATGAAGCATGCACACCAGTTTAAGAGAATTCTAATACTCGATAGTTGATAAAGTCCAAGGGCGAATAAGTGGTCCATGCTAGTAGTCCTCAGCAGGATCAGGACAGATGGCAGCAGCAGGTAATTGTTAAGGGTATAGTATAAGGCCTACACCTAGCTAGACCAAACTCAGCAGGAGCAGGACAAACTGCAGCAGGAAAATGGTAACGCTGTCGTGTAAAGCATACACATAGCTGGGCATAACTCAGCAGGAACAAAACAGACAGCAGCAGGGAAATGGTAGCGCTATAGTATAGGGCATAAACATATCTGGGCCTAACTTAGCAATATCAAGACAGACAATGCAGTGGCCAGATATGGGTAAATAATATTCTGGTATTTGTTTGTTACGACAATTGCAGTGTGCGCAGGGTACTATCCCAGGGCCCTTCCAAGGTGTTATAACGCACGTCCCAGATTAGGAATGCTAGAGTGGTGTAATGGCCTATAATGTCTCTATAGCCTGATGTAAGTTGTGTCACGGTGTCTACTACCTGGGTACAGCCGGACTCCTGGCTCCTGGCTCACTTGCAATAAATTTAAGTGTAGTGATAGTAGGAGTAATAGAGGAATTTTGCAGAAAAAATGATGGCGAGACCTTTAGATGAAGTTCAAACGTTTCTTTAAATGAGGTAACTTTCATCCAAGCAGTATACATCTGTGGTCTCTTGGTCCCTGCAGGTTTTGCCAATGATTGGCAGGAATGAGTACTTCTGCTTTAAATATGGAGCTTGCAGTATAAAACGTCTGCTTGGTAGCTCTGTAACTGTGGCAATATTAGCTTCTGCACTTTTCTGGTACCTTCTGATGTGTGGGGACCGACTAGCTTAGGAGGAATAAGCTTCTTCTAGGCACTGGACTTTTCTGACAGATAGATTCTCAGGGGATGCGTTCTTTCTTTAGCTCTAGAGTTAAGCTGTAAATTCTGCTTTCCTCATCCAGCAGAGCTAAAGGTGCTCAGACTGGGCATATGGCTAAGTCTCAGCTGAGACTAGGTCCTTGCTGTCTTCACTATGTAGGGGAACTCCACACACACACACACCCCCTACCCCTAGCAGGGGGTGAGCTACACTCTGACTAACTTCCTTCTTCACCCCTGCTGCAGGATATGGGATAAGCCCACCTCTACACAGAGGGGGAGCTAAGCTGGAATAACCCATTCCAGCTTAGACACACTAAACACTAAGCTGTACTTGCCAATGACTTGCTTCACCTACTGGTAACCAGGCAAATTACATGAACAATTGCATTTAACATAGATTTATATGCGCATTTGTGGAAAACATAATGTAAATTATATCTGATGACACTATAAAGGCTCTTAGAAGATAGTAGCGAGGTAGAAGCGTGCAGTAACACAACTCTGGGGTGTTACATTGCCCCTTACTTTGAGTCAAGCTGTCCTCGGCTTGTGCTTAGGATAAGAGAATTAAGCTCTGGGGTACCCAATTAAATACAAAGTGCTGCATGAAGTACATATAAAGACATACAAAGACAAACATATAACGGCTACACTAAGGTTCCTGCCCACATGAGTAGGGTGTCCTATTAACGGTTGCCCTCTCGGTATACCCAGTGAACCAACGGTCTGCACTAAGCAATCATTACTGACTGACTTTGAAGTGTCAATCCCATCATTGTGTAAAGAAATGCCCGCAAATGGAAGGGTGGCTTTATCCTGTATTCCCTTCCCTGCACCAAAGTCGAAATTAAGGCTTATAGCACGATCACTATGGTGACTATGGGTAGCAAAATGGCTCTAAGGTGGAGGCACCATACCTTAGGCAAAGGCACAGAAGGGGGAGTTATCTGCATCTCCAAATCCTTCTGGCAATATCACAGGAGGAGGGTATAATAATCCCATAAAACTCTTGGAAGACATCACAGGATGGGGGTATAGTAGTCCCATTACCAATCATGGCACATATAACAAACAGGAAGGAGGGGTATATTACTCCCCTAGCCATTCCCGAAGCAGTGGGGTTACCCTTGTAGTTGCTGGACCTGCCTGGCACTTACCACTTGTCCTACCTGGGTACCTAGGATACATGACACCAGGAGTAGGCCATTAGTATTAAGCGCCCAAAGAGGCAGTCTATTTAAAAAGAACAGAGCTATAAGACACAAAATAGAGGTGCTACTGATCTGGCTAAGTGCAAACGTTAAGTGCAATTTCACAAAAAATGCATAGATTCACATTGCGACACCTGGAGAAGAATACACACAATGGGCATATGATACTTGAACATTGCATAACCTGTAATCATTGAAGTAAAATGAGTGCAAAAATATTATGCAAATATCAGTGAAATCAATATTATAATAATACGCTGAAATATGACTTGAGTCCCTTTTCTTGTGGTGCTTTAAAGTTGGAATCCTCTGGAGATAAACAAAAGTCACGTGTAACCCACGGGGAACAATAGAGTTAATTGTAATCCATACGTGCTGATTTTTAATCCAATAGGAGGTATATTTGTAATCCAAGGAACAGTATAAAATGTTATATAAAAACACATATGAAATAGCAGCAAAAGTGAGAACCATAGTTCCATGAGGCTCTCAAATAACCAGCGAAAGGGAATAAAACAATGCACAGACTTTGGCGCAAACCATGTCCATCTTGGTGAAGAACAAACAAGGGCAACACACACAGAACAAATGGCCAACAGATCTTCACCCTTCAAGCGCAGTCCATGTTGTGGCTCCCATAAGCTTTTGTATTGCAGTGAAGGAGGCATTTAGAGAAGGACTTGCAGGTCCTCCTCACTGCTGGAGCTACTAAAGCTCATAAGAGTGTGCTCCTGCCTCTGATAGCTAAGCTTTGCGGCTGTTGTGGTGCACCACTGCCCTCTAGTGGTATCTTTTGAGGTTGGCTGAGCAGTCAGCCTGGAGAAAGCTGCGGTAACATGCTGCAAGATGGAATCCTTTGCCGGTGCAGAGGTAGGAAGAACCTCTGGCTGAAGAGGTTCTGGAAGGCAATCAAGGGGTGCCTGTGGAAGTTTCCAGGGTAGGAGATAGGGTTGTACCCTGGGATTAAAAGTCAGCACTGAAATGTTATTCTGACCCACCTGTAGTGTTACGGGTGCAGCCAGGTCAGAGATAAGGGGCTCTGGTTCAGGTTAGGCATGTTCTCTAAACCTCAGCTGGCCATCCGGGGCTTCCTGCAGGCATCTTATCCTACCAGCAGAACCTGGTTCTTCCTGCCAGGCCTCTGGGGTGAGAGCAGGGGATAGTGGCTTGGCCAGGAGGGTTATTCCGGCAGCAAATGGGCCCTGTACGGACCGCATAGGGGTGTATTCCACCTGGTCCCCGACATATAAGTTGCAGCGGGCCTGCGGCAGATAGTTCCGTTTCTATAGAGCGGCAGCCCACAAACAATTCCTCCCCGCTGTAGTTGTCCTGTAGGAACCCCACTCCTCTTTCAATGGAAAACCACAGCACAGTTCCCATGCACCAGATCAATTTGGGGTTCCCTGGCTTGGTGTCATCCAGGACCTGCTTTACCCACTCTTCCACTGCCGTTTAATACTCCCATTGACTCTGGGCATGGCGAGTGATCTCGAGAGAGACTTCAGGATTAATGTTACTGGGCCTGGGTTCAGTTCTCCTGTGTGCAGTGGAGTGGAAACTCCAGCCGCCTCCGCCGCGCCAGCCGGCGTGCGGAGCGGGGCCTCCTTGGGCCTAGCAGAGTTATATGGTACCACCGGGCGCGGTGTAGGGGAAGCTATGGGTTGGATCGGGGCCTCAGGGAGCGAGATGGCTACGATCTGTTGTTGAGGCCGGATGGGCGGTTCTGGTGCCTCCTGCTAGTGCCCAGCAGTGGTCGCGGCTGTCTCTGGAGCTGCAGTTAACTCTGTGGGGGTCGCAGTTTGCTGCTAGGCCGAGATGTCAGTCTCAGGGGTGGAGGATGTCATCTGCGACGTGGACGCCTCCGGGAGCTGGGTCGCTTGTCTGATGGCGGCTTCCATGGGAGCAGGCTCAAGAACGGCGGCCATCTTTGTGTCAGGAGTGGCGGCCGTCTCGCCGTTCGAGGTGGAATCCGCAGCCTCTGAAATCATGGCAAACACGGACGGGCCTTTCTTGCGCACTAGTTGGGCGACCCGGACCTCCGGTGGGTATTTTTCATATACCAGTTCGCCTTGAATCGACATCTCGTCCCACTTTGGCTTGGGGAGAGCCATCTTCCTTTGCTCCTCAGCCATGTTTGATGCAGGAAGTGAAGGTGGAGCCTGAGGGGAGGAGTCTTGACTCCCTTGGCTCACATTGCAAAGTTCTTAATGGGCAGGATTTAGGTTTCCCGCTTTTAGAGGGGCATAGTCAGCATTTTCATGCTCCTGAGAGGGCGTTTCTGTGTTTTCCCGCTTCTGAGGGACATGATGGAGCTGCGCCATTACAGAAATGAAGCACCAAAAAACAACTATATCATAAATATCTCGCATGGAGTTATTCGTATTGTCACCTACACAGCTCAGAGAGCAACCACACAGAGAGTAATTCTAATTAGATATTCTTTATTGGATATCCAACACAATAGATGGTATATCAGTTTAAAAACATATACAAAAGACAGTGCATACTGGGAACACAACGGTGTTCTAGAACCTGAATATATTTTTCTGCATTGATGGTGCCTTTCCAGACATGCAAGCTGCCCATGCCACACGCACTCATGCAACCCCATATCATCAGAGATGCAGGCTTCTGAACTGAGCGTTGATAACAACTTGGGTTGTCCTTGTCCTCTTTGGTCCGGATGACATGGCGTCCCAGATTTCCAAAAAGAACTTTGAATCGTGACTCGTCTGACCACAGAACAGTCTTCCATTTTGCCACACTCCATTTTAAATGATCCCTGGCCCAGTGAAAACGCCTGAGCTTGTGGATCTTGCTTAGAAATGGCTTCTTCTTTGCACTGTAGAGTTTCAGCTGGCAACGGCGGATGGCACGGCGGATTGTGTTCACTGACAATGGTTTCTGGAAGTATTCCTGAGCCCATTCTGGGATTTCCTTTACAGTAGCATTCCTGTTTGTGGTGCAGTGTCGTTTAAGGGCCCGGAGATCACGGGCATCCAGTATGGTTTTACGGCCTTGACCCTTACGCACAGAGATTTTTCCAGATTCTCTGAATCTTCGGATGATGTTATGCACAGTTGATGATGATAGATGCAAAGTCTTTGCAATTTTTCGCTGGGTAACACCTTTCTGATATTGCTCCACTATCTTTCTGCGCAACATTGTGGGAATTGGTGATCCCCTACCCATCTTGGCTTCTGAGAGACACTGCCACTCTGAGAAGCTCTTTTTATACCCAATCATGTTGCCAATTGACCTAATTAGTGTTAATTGGTCTTCCAGCTCTTCGTTATGCTCAAATTTACTTTTTCCAGCCTCTTATTGCTACTTGTCCCAACTTTTTGGGGATTTGTTGACACCGTGAAAATTTGAATCAACGTATTTTTCCTTTAAAATGATACATTTACTCGGATTAAACGTTTGATCTGTCATCTACGTTCTATTACAAATAAAATATTGACATTTGCCATCTCCACATCATTGCATTCAGTTTTTATTCACAATTTGTTTAGTGTCCCAACTTTTTTGGAATCCGGTTTGTATAATGTCTCTATAGCTTGATGTTAGTTGTATCACGGTGTCTCCTACCTGGGGACGGCCGGACTCCTGGCTCCTTGCTCACTTGAGGTAACTTTCATCCAAGCAGTATACCGCTTTGGTCTCTTGGTCCCAGCAGGTTTTGACAATGATTGGCAGGAATGAGTACTTCTGATTTAAATGTGGAGCTTGCAGGATAAATCATCTGCTTGGTAGCTCTGTAACTGTGGCAGGATTAGCTTCTGCACTTATCTGGTACCTTCTGCTGTGTGGGGACAGACTAGCTGAGGAGGAATTGGTTTCTTCTAGGCACTGGACTTCTCACAGATGGATTCTTAGGGGATGCTTTCTTTCTAGAACTCTGGAGTTTAGCTGTACGTCCTGCTTTCCTCATCCAGCAGACCTGAAGGTGCTCAGACTGGGTATATGGCCAAGTCTCAGCCGAGACTAGGTCCTTGCTGTCTTCCCTATGTAGGGGAACTCCACACACACCCTACTCCTATGAAGGGGGTGGGCTACACTCTGACTAACTTCCTCCTTCACCCCTGCTCAAGGATGTGGGACCAGCCCACCTCTCCACAGAGGGGGAGCTAAGCTAGAATAAACCATTCCAGCTTAGATGCACTAAACACTGCACTAAACACTAAGCTGAGTTGCTTCCACCTACTGGTAACCAGGCAAATTACGTGAACAATTGCATTTAACATAGATTTATATGCACATTTGTGGAAGACATAATGTAAATTATATCTGATGACAGTATAAAGGCTCTTAGAAGATAGTAGCGGGGTAGAGGCATGTAGTAACACAACTCTGGGGTGTTACACCAGCAGCAGCTGGTAAATAGTAACGCTATAGTATACGGCATACACATAGCTAGGCCTAACTCAGTAATATTAGGACAGAGACAGCAACAGCTGGAAAATGGTAACTCTGTAGTGTCAGGCGTACACATATTTGGGCCTCTATCAGACAGCAGCAGGGAAATGGTAATGCTGTAGGACAAGGCTGACACATAACTCATCAAGATCAGGACAGACAGCAGCAGCGGATAAAGGTAACAATGGAGTATAAGGCCTACACATAACTCAACATGATCAGGACAGACAGCAGCAAGTACATGGTAATGGTCGAGTCTAACGCCTGCACATAGCTCGGCCTAACTCAGCAGGAACAGATAGCAGCAGGTTCTTTGTTTGCAGCAGGAATGTGTTCCTGTCACCACTGGCCCTGGGAGAGATCTTAGAAGTTCAGATAGACGGAAGGTCTCTCTTGTTTTCATTGTTGCTGACAGGTTTCTACCCCTTCGCAGATGCTGCTCATTATCAGTCAGGTGGCTCTTTATTTGTTCCGCCTCTCACTTGTTGCCCTGCGGCTGATAGTTCTTCTGTGGAGTGCTCTGCTTGTGTGGTGGTTCTCCTGTTCCAGTTGCTTCTCAAGCTAAGTCCTTTTCCCTTTTCTTGGTGTGTCGGTTCTGACTAGGCCTCAGGGAGACACTAGCTTCTTCAGTTTGGAAGGAGCCAGTTGCCTCTTTCCCTGTTTCCTAAGCTGAGGGTTTGGTGCAGTGTTTCAGCAGTCTCAGGTTCCTGTGCATGTGCATTTCTACCTTTCATATTTGCACATGTTGTTAGCAGCTTGAGGAGAGAATCAATGATTGCTAGGAGGTGACCTCTTTGTTCTTAGGTTTGGGGCCTAGTCTGTTGTTGTTTTGTTGTGGTTCCCTTTGGTTGTCTTTCCTTCCCCGTACTACCCGTGACAGTTCCCAGGAATGGGCCCCCACCAGACCTGGGCAACACCAAAAATAAACTTAGACACTAGTGATGGACGAGCATCAGCCGGGACGGTTCGCGAACGCGATCACGCGAACGCGATCAAATGTTCACTGTGTGGTCGTCACAGGTGTTGAATTCCTCCAAGATCCATGCCTCATTCATTTTTAGAAATGTGAGATAGTCCACACTGTCGTGAGCTAGGCGAGTGCGCTTATCGTTCACGATCCCCCCTGCTGCGCTGAACGTCCTTTCAGACCGGACACTGGACGAGGGGCAAGGCAAGAGTTCCATGGCAAATTGTGCCAGCTCTGGCCACAGGTCAAGCCTGCACACCCAGTAGTCCAGTGACAAACACATCTTCAAACCGCCCTCTTCTTGCATGCGCTGTTGGATTGGTACCCGCACCTGTTTCGCTGTGAGTGGAAATTCCTCTGCCAGCCCCCGCAAAAGCAGAATGCAGCATTTTTTCAAAGCAAGGCCTGGACGTGCTGCAGCCCTCTGTGATGCTGGTAACATGTCTGCCATTTTGTGTTTGTGCAAATAGGAGAAGAGAAAAAAGAGGTTGAGTGGTTCCACCACAGGTTGTTAGCCCTGGGGAACAGGCGCCAGAGGAATGGAGAAGATGCTGGTGTAAATAAGGAAATAAAATAAGATAGCACCACCGTCTAAGTGCCGTTAGGTAACTATTGTGGGAAGGCAGCACAAGTGTTAGAGGGAAGTGAAAAGAAATTTCCAATCCCAACAAACAAATACCAGTATTAGATGAGTCCCGTCTAGTGGATCCAGTCCAGTGGAATTATCTCCTCCTGAAGTATTGGAGACCTCTGTCAAAAAGACCCCTGAAGAAGGAGGGTTATGAGACCTCCGAAACGCGTTGCGATATTTTGTATTTTTCCAATATAATAAACTGCTATTGATCAGAAGCCTCATCGTTTGGCGGCCATCAATCGTTATCATCTGATATGCGATCCTGGCTAGGGGGGCAGTTGGTCACGGGTGTCTTGAGCTTTATCCTGTGACTACCCCCCCTGTGAAGTGAGTACTCTAATCTTCAGAATTACTAACTTCCTGCTAAGGAGATTATTCTGTATCGTCACCTGATATAAGGGGTGATTGATTACTTACCCTATTTATCTCCTCCGTACTCTTGGGAGTGGCGCCTTCTATAGTGTTTTCTTTTTCCTTTTTGGGTCACGTCTGGTTGGATCCATTCAGTTGTTTGGATCCACTAGACGGGACTCATCTAATACTGGTATTTTGTGTTTGTACCAGGGGTCTAAGTACGTCGCCACCCAGTACTGTTCCTTGCGCTTTATGCTTTTTCTACAGGGGACCCTCTTCAAACACTAGAGCATGAAGGCCCCCATTTGAACTAAACTGGAAGCGGTGTAGTGGTTTGGCTCCTGCTCATTGTCCAGGATAATGTCGTCGTCGATCTCCTCCCCCCAACCACGGACAACACCAGGGATCCTAGAAAAGTTTAAAGCATGCTCTTCTTGCTCCTCCTCCTCCGCCCCCGCACCATCCTCCTCTGACTCCTCTTCAGACTCCTGTTGACTTGTCTCAGATGGAGTAGCCCCCTTTGGGAATTCATCCAGCATTGTGACTTCCTCATCTTCCTGCTCCTGCTCCTCGATGGCTTGATCAATGACACAACGCAATGCACGCTCCAGAAAGAAGGCATAAGGTATGATGTCATTGATGGTGCCCTGGCTGCGACTGACTAGTTTGGTGATCTCATGAAATGGCGGCAGAAGTCTGCATGCGTCGCGCATGAGCAGCCACTGGCTCAGTGAAAAAAATCCAAGCTCCCCAAAACCTGTCCTGCCGCAGACTTCGTACAGGTAGTCGTTAATGGCATATTTATGCTGGAGCAGCCTATAAAGCATATACAAGGTGGAGTTCCAGCGTGTTGGGCAGTCACAAATCAGACATCTGACGGCCAGGTGGTGTCGCCGCTAAACGTCAGCAAGGTGAGCCATGGCCGTGTAAGATCTTCTAAAATAGCCAGAGATTTTCCTGGCCTGCCGTAAGACGTCCTGGACCCCAGGGTATTTGGCAACGAATCACTGCTCGACTAAGTTCAGGACATGTGCCATGAGCGCGCTCAGAAGATTGGCACCGTTGTCGCACACCACTTCACCAACTGTCAAATTGAGCGGGGTTAGCCACTGATCGGCCTGTGACTGCAAAGCTGAAAGGAGTGCAGGACTGGTGTGGCTCTTAGTTTCCAGGCACAAGAGCCGCAGCACAGCATGGCAACGTCTCACCTAGAACGTCGAATAGGTTCTGGGGAGCTTGGGGGGCAGCAGAGGAGGTGGTAGCAGTGGAAAAGGATGAGGCAGCCGAGGAGGAGACAGATGATGAAGAAGAAGAAGAAGAGGCCAGCCTGTATGCAATCCATGGTGGTAACACCAAATCCACATGGGTGCCACTGCTTGCTTGTTTGACAGCCATCAGAAGGTTCAGCCAGTGGGCAGTAAAAGTTATGTACCTTCCCTGCCCGTGTTTGCTAGACCACGTGTCTGTGGTCAGATGTATTTTGTCACTGACACTGTGTGCCAGAGATACATTCACTTGCCGCTGGCCATATAACTCCGGGATACCCTTCTGGGAGAAATATTTCCTTCCGGGGACCTTCCATTGCGGTGTGCCAATGGCCACAAATTTTCTAAAGGCCTCTGAGTCCACAAGTTTATATGGCAGTAGTTGGCGGGCTAGCAGTTCCGACAAGCCAGCAGTCATCATCCGGGTTATCCGGCGTCATCATCTTTTTACGCTCGAACATTTGGGCCACGGAAGCCTGCCTTTTGCCAGATGAACGCGACAACGGCACTGTGACTGTGGAAGGTGGAGTGGAGGACAAATGGGAGGAGAGAGGAGAAGGAGAAGAGGCAGAACGTGGAGTGTGGCTTTGTGGGTTCTGACGGTGTTGCTCCCACTGTGCTCGGTGATGGGAGGTCAGGTGCCTTCTTAAGGCGGTCGTCCCTAGGTAAGTGTTGGGCTTGCCGCTACTTATGCGTTGACAGCACAGGCTGCAGATGGCAACACTATTGTCAGCAGCGGACACGTTAAAAAAAGCCCACACTGCGGAGCCTTGTGCCGGCACCCTGGGAGTGCCAGATGTGACCGTGCGTGGTGGATGGCTCATTCCAGATACATTAGCAGTCTGCTTTTTGCCTCCTGTTGTCACGGATGTTGTAGGGGAGAACACCAAAAGACAACAAGACGGAAGGGAAAAGACACTAGGCCTCACTGCTAGGGAAGGAAAAGGGTCACCACCTATAAAACCCTGCTCCTAGCCCTAACTCCTATCCATATGGGCACCTCTCGATGGTAGAGATGTCCATACACAGGGACCTAGAAAATCCTGGTGGCTCTTGGATGCCCTAGACTTAATGACAGGGCAGAGACAACCTGCTCCTTCCCTGGTGAAGGAACCAGCATCTCACTGAGGCCTAGTGAACAACAGAGTGGGGGGGGGGGGAATACAAAACACAACAAGCAGAACACTTAACTTCTAAGGATGATGGATGATCAGGACTTCAACTAGAACCACACTCCAGCTCTTTCAACACCAAATGAAGCTATCCAGAGCAAGGAGTGATGGGTGAAGTCAAACTAAATAGGGGGAGGTAAAGGTCACATGATCCACACCTGAACAGGAGGTGTGGACATACAAGCAACACAGACAAAGTGAAACCAAAAGAGGCTGTCAGATCACTAATGAGCAGAAAATCTTTCAGACCTTCTCAAACCTGTCACCGGTGTGACACCTGTGCACTGTAAGTTCTGCCTGATTCTCCTCCTTTTCTTCCCCATCTGCTGCTCAGTCTCTCCCTCTGAACTCCCCTCCTCTTCCTCTCTTGTGAGCACCCACGTGACGTTCATCGACACATTATCATCGTCACCTTCAACACCACTGACATGGATCTTGGAGTAGGCAGCAACAGAGGGGACAACCCTCCTTGGGCCGATCTGGGTACTGTCGTCAGACTGCTGGGTGGCGACCGTTGCTACCTTCTCTCCCTGATCCGATGCCAAGAATGGCTGCGCATCGTTAAGGTCTTGGAAAGGATGGGAAAATAATTACTCTGACTCGAGCGGAGGGGATATGGTGGTGGTGGTGTCTTTGGGGGTGCACACAGCAGAGAGTGAAGAGGGTGCAGATAGAGAGATGAGGAGGGTGCAGAAGCGGAAGGCTGAGTAAGCCACTCAACCAACTCTGGTGCGTCCTTTGACGTAATCGCACGCACCTTCTGCAACTTCCCACTTAGGCTCGGGCCTGGTGCACCTGCCCGACCCCTACCACCCCTGCTGAATGGCCTGCCTCTTCCTCTGCCTGTCATTTTCAAAATTACCCTGTAACAAAGTCCCTAAAGAAGAGCAGTATTTGTGGAAGAAGGTATATCACACCCCTGCCTCAATCAGTTTATTGGAGGGGCAACTGGTATATCATACCAGTAGAAATGATTTGTTCCAATATCGTTTGTCACTCTGTGTAGCTGCGGTAACGCAGCAGAACCGCACACAAATGCTGCACTACCCAAATGATAGACATATAGAAAGTATATTATAGGTATATCACACCCCTGCCTCAATCAGTTTTTTTGGGGGGGCAACTGATATATCACCCCAGTTTGAATTATTTGTTCCAATAGCATTTGTCACTGTGTAGCTGCGGTAACGCAGCAGAACCGCAAACAAATGTTGCACTACCCAAATGCACTATATAGAAAGTATATGATTTATGTATCACACCCCTGCCTCAATCAGTTTTGTTGGGGGGCAACTGGTATATCACACCAGTTGAAATTATTTGTTCAAATAGTGCTTGTCATTCTCTGTAGCTGCGGTAAAGCCACAGAACCGCAAACAAATTCTGCACTACCCAAATGCACTATATAGAATCAGTTTTTTGGGGGGGCAACTGGTATATCACACCAGTTGAAATTATTTGTTCCAAGAGCATTTGCCCCTCTGTATAGCTGTGGTATCGCAGCAGAAACGCACAAAACTGCTGCACAATAGAAATGCACTATAATATACTTTCTATGTTAGAAAGTATATTATAAGTATATCACACCCCTCAGTAAGTCACATCTATCGATAGCACACCTATATCAGTCCTTAAAAGGACTTTTGTGGCCCTATTAGCTAGCGTTTGGTGTCTCTAACAGTCTGTCCCTGCTCCACACAGCAACCTCTCTCTAAGTTGGCAAAAGACTGAATGTAAAATGGCGGCCAGATCGGGTTTATTTATAAGGTAGGGGGTGTGTTCATGTGCTGAAACATCTCAATTGGCTGCCCTGTACCACCTGATGGATGTGTCATGGTTCAAAGTTCTTCACAATGTAAAAGAATATGGCGCCGGCGGACATCACCATATATTCGCCCATTATTCAAACCACGAACGAGCAAAGTTCACCACGAAACGACCGCCGGGTGAACCGCAATGCCATCTCTATTAGACACCTCTGACAGCAGCAGGTTCTTTGTTTGCAGCATGAATGTGTTCCCAGGAATGGGCCCCCACCAAACCTGGGCAACACCAAAAGTAACCTTAGACACCTTTTACAGCAGCAGGTTCATCGTCTAGAGCAGGAATGTGCTCCCATGCATACAAAAAGCTATATTTTCCTTTGACAAAATTGTTTATCGATTGTATTTTAAGTTTGTACAGCCCACAATAAATTTGTACGACATTAGCGCCACACGCTGCCCACACCGGTCTGCTCTCAGTTTCCATATCGGGCACTTCGAGTCTAGAGAAGAACACTGCGGTAACGCAGCCTGCCGCGTCGTGTGCCGATTCCTTAAAGCCAGAGGGCAGCAGGACTGGCGTGATTTAGCAGTGGCTCTGTCATCCTCCTTTTGTCTGTGAAGAGGCATGGTTACCGACGCTCGCACGACCCATACATGATCAGCCCCACACACATGCCGTGCTCCAGCCATTGTCACCACCCAGCAGTCTTCTGCCAGTCAGAGCACAGAAGCCAGTGAGGAAACAGCTTGCCTCGGCCCGGGTCTGGAAGTGTCCCCGGCTCTGTCGCCAGGATCAGTTCCCCTCCCCTTAGTGATGACTCTGTCAGGTTCCCCGGCTGCTGGCAGGGTCCTCGGCGACTGCCTCCAGTGCGCAGCCCGGATCATCGATCGCAGGTCATGCTGCTGAATAAGCCTTTAGCTGCGAGGCTTGGCTACACACGGGGGGTAGTGTCACACAGCCCAGGGCAGACTTCACCAGGAAGGGGATGACAGGCACAGGGGAGCACCTACACTGTCATCCAGCAGAGCAGAGTTTGGAGTCGGTTTTGAAGTCACCATGTGTTCTGGAGTTACATAGAACTGCCGGTAAGCTGCGTTACCGCAGTGTTCTTCTCCAGACTCAATGTGCCCGATATGGAAACTGAGAGCAGACCGGTGTGAGCAGCATGTGGAGCGCTGTGTGCCAATTGGTATCTAAGAGGTTAATTTTCCAGTATGGTTTATGTATGGAGGGCAGTGTCCAGAGATCACACAGAGGACTAAGGGTTACGCTATACTAGGGCTGAAACAATTAATCTATTGAGTCGAGTTATTCGACACAAAAAGCCAATGTGGTCAAGTTCCCTTGACATTTAAGATCTACTGTTCCTACTAATGTTTATGCACTACTGTTCTAGCGCCCGTTATTCTAACGGGCTTAATGTGTAGTATATATGTTCTTTTCTTCGGTTATATGTATATATAGTAGAGGAATAAGGTGTCCTCTGTGGAACTTAGCACTCCCCACCCACCCCCTGGTGTTTTTAGTCACAATGGAGCTCGACACTTCGTGTTAGAGTAGGTCCCATCTGATTAGAAGCCACCTTTACGTTTGGTAGATGGGCCCGACATATTTTTGATCAATTATATGCGCTAAGAGCTTCTACCCCGCTTAATAGTAAGTATTGGCGTCATGTATTTGACCCTGTTCACACATTCACCTGTTCACCCAGTCTTAGTGCATTTAGTAGTGTGCTGCTACTTTTTTTTCGTGTTTTTATACATTCTTGCCTTGGTAGCTTGCACCTGCGATTCTGTCTGGAGGTGCTGTTCTTTTCTTTGGTTATATGTATATATAGTAGAGGAATAAGGCATCCTCTGTGGAACTTAGCACTCCCTGCCCACCCCCTGGTGCCTTTAGTCAGAGTAACAATGAAAAGAACAGCACCTCCAGACAGAATCGCAGGTGCTGTGGTGACTGCTGCTGCTGCTGGATCGTGCAGACTGGTAGAACACTCATAAGATCACCTACTCGGCTGGAGCTGCTTGTGCCAGCCATCTGCTGGGTGAGATGGGCGGGGAGAACTGGAGCGGGAGGCTGAGGGTTTGCCTGCTCTAGCCGGAGGATCAGACAGGCCCACAGGTTATTCATATGGGCATCCCTCCGGCTGGCTGGGATGAACTGCTCCAGCTTCCCCTTGCAGCGAGGGTCTAAAAGGGTGGCCAACCAAAAATCATCCCCCTCCTTAATTTTCTTGATCCGGGGGTGCCTCCTGAGGCATCGAAGCATGTGAGCAGCCATTTGGAAGAGGACAGCCCGCTGTGACTCTTCTTTTTTTTTTTAAAGGCTTTATTTTTCTGCTGTGACTCTTTTTGGCTGCCCGGGACCATGACATCTTGGTCCTACTGCCGCTGCTGCTTCTCCCTGTGGGACTAGTAGTGCCCCCAGCACTGGCTCTCCCTCCTGACCAGGCCCAGACTCCTGGAGGTCAGAAAACTCCTCAACAAATTCTTCCTCCTCCTCCTCGTACTGGGCCTGGTCTTGGTGGAGCACTGTTGCCTCTTCTTGCTCCACCAAGGCACTCTCCCCAGCCTCAAGCAAGCGATCTAGTGTCCTGTCCAGCAGGAACACTATGGGGTGCACGTCATTGAGGCCAACATGCTCCCCGCTGACCATCTTGGTTCCATGCTCGAATGGGGCCAACATGTGGCAGACCTGGTGTATCTGCCCCCACTCCGCATTGGTGATGTAGGGGAGTGGGTGTGATGGCCCGGCAGTGCCTTGGTCCAGCAGGTATTCTTTCACCGCCCTTCGCTGCTCCCACAACCTCTCCAACATGTGGAGGGTGGAGTTCCACTGCGTCAAGCTGTCCACAATAAGCCTATGAGGTGGCAGGCTGTTGTCTTGCTGCAGTTTGGACAGGGACACAGTGGCGGTTGGGGAGCGTCAGAAGTGGCTGGCAATCCTACATACACGTTGCACGATATCGCTCAACCTTGGGTATGTGCGTAGGAACTTCTGTACCACCAGGTTTAGGACATGTGCCATGCAGGGCAAGTGTGTTAGACTCCATATAAGGATCAGTATGTCCCTCTCTCTTCAACATATATCTTTCTGCCACTGAGGAAGAAACCCTTGCGGTTTTGAAAAGCGCCTGGCGATATTATTTGAACAACAGCTGCATTCTTTTGAAGATATCCTGTTACATTACAGACTGCTACATTACAGATTGATGCAAAAGTAAATGAAAAGTTACAGCTTGGCATTCAGAAATCTATATCACGCATGTGCGAAGTGCCGCCACCAGCGAGAGACGACTTGTGAGACTGCCAGCGTACGAGCCATACGCAACACAGATTCCAGCAGGTACCACTCCGCAGATGGAGCCATAGGCAACCGGTTAGAAGCGTTTTCTTCTCTGTCTGCACCAGAAAAGAGATGAAAAATCCTCTTTTCCAGATCTCACAGGAATTTCTTGAATATGGGTAAGCGATCAGCTCACTTAAGTACACCTCTCCTCCAGGTAACCTTATGAGAAATCAAGGTGCCACCAATAGTGAAGTACATTCACACGAGGTGTACTTAAGTGAGCTGATAGCTTACCCATATTCAAGAAATTTCTGTGAGATCTGGAAAAGAGGATTTTTCATCTCTGTCCGGGTGCAGCGTGGTCCTTTTAAAGAAAAAGTGTCTATAGATGTGAACATTGCCCACTTCACTACTGGAATTCGCAACGCACCGAAAAAAAGGCAACGTACCTAAGGCTATTTTATATATTTCATATATATTTTATTTGCTTTAACCGGTAAGAAGCGCAGCTGCGCTCAATTCTGCGTGAGAACGATACAAAAGGGATCAAACATAACTTATACGCAGGCACTGCGTGTATACCAGTCTATTACAATCAACTTAGAAACCATTATAGTTCACTCACCCTCCGGGGAGGTGTATATATATCTTACCTCATTTAGTCATTTTTATGCACAGCCATACTGGACATTACTTCAAGGTGTGCAGGACATTCTTTGCATTCTTTCTCCATCTGTTAACAAGAGCGCCAAAGTTTGGTTATATAAAATAAGAACGCAGGACACTGCAACAAAATTCACCGACAGGGGAGCAAATGCACCATACAATACATAGGTGCACTCAAAAACACAGGATATATCCTTTTTTGAATGTTTTTTTTATCACAAATCAATCTGAATGAAGCATTTGATATTACTTCTTCAGTTTATAAAATATTGCAGCTGTATTATAAAATAGGAGGGACCGTGACTAATTTCGATTTATTGTATATTGATATTTATACATGTTTTCAATCTAAGTGCATTTTCTATCACAATTGTACTGACTATTTTTTTATAGTTGTGTTTTATTTAGAGACAATAATAAATAAGTATTTTTGACTTTTTGTGAGCCGACTATCAGTATGGGGACACGCCATCTGGGTTGGGCATGCTCCAACATCTGCCGGAATGAATTGTAGTCCTCAATATTGAAGGGCAGCAGATGTTGGGCGATAACCCTTGCCAGGAGCCCATTGAGTGAACTCATGCGTCGGTCCCCAGAGGCGTAGGGTGCGTTGCGTTCAAATGCGTCGGCAACCAACGGCTGGCGCCGGACAGCAGTGGAGGCGATAGAGGAGGGTGCAGAGGAGGCTGAGGTCTGGCTGCCAGTACCAGTACCTCTAGGAGAGGGAGTGGGGGAGTGGGAATGCATTGTTGGAAGGGGGTGGGGTGGCTGCAGGATAGTGGCAGGAGCTGCTGTCCCCTGCGCACTGCTGCGACCACCCTGCATCTGTTCGCACTCCCGCCAGTGGTTGACTCTCAGGTGCTGGGTAAGGGCAGTGGTGCCCAGTCAAGCAACAGACCTCCCTCTCTTCACATGGCATGGCACAGCTGACAGATGGCAATTGTCACATTGTCTGCTGCCAGGGTGAACTAAGCCCAAACAGGCGACTTACTCACAGACCTCCTGTCAGATGGGTGGTGCTGGCTTGCGCCTGTTCGGGCTCGGTGCGCACGTGTGAAGGCGGCACCTGCTGCTGCTGCCGCCGCCGCCTCCTGCTGCCATTACCAGTGGAGCCCCTGCCACTGGGCTCCCCGGTGACCTGGCGCACCGTTTGCCTTGGGTGCCTACGTTCCTCATCAGTGTTGCTGTCACCTAACAAGGGAGATGGCACCCATTACCTCTTCATCGCCGGTAATGTCAGACCCAAGATCGACCAGTGGTTGACTGAGGGGAACAGCAGATGTGAAGCCTCTGACCTGGCTCCGCTCTCCCCTCGCTGATGCCTGGGTCTGACTAGGTGTGGGGGTTCTGTGGCTGAAATCACCCGCACCAGTTTAAAGGGAAGTCACTGGGGTACTTACGGGTAGTACCCCCTTCTCCTCCTCCTCCTCCTCCTCCTTCCCTTCCAAAAGGTCCTGAGCATCTGGATCAAGCTCTAGCTCACTCTCCTGCATTACCACCCCCAAGATGTCCCTCTCACTGTCGCTGTCAAACAGCATCAGGAACGAGTCTTGGGGGCTGGTCCTGCAGGAGGTGGAGAGCTGCTGCTGGTCAGAGCTGGGGCAGAGGACTCCGCGCCACTGGCTTGTGTCACGAATGACACCACTGCCTCGGCGTCTTGAGATGAAATGGGGTGGCTGCCACGCCCCAAAAAATCATGGATGAGGCGGACGTCCCTGCCACCTGCGCCCACCCCTCCGTGAGTAGAAGAGTGGCCCCATGCTGGCAGTGGTCCAGCACTGGAGCCAACTCTCCTACCACGACCACAGCTGCCAGCACGCCCACGTGCACTCATGATCTGTTTTTATATACAAAAAAAATATATAACGAAAATAATGAGGGAATTTGGGCAAACTTTATACAGAAAAAAGACGCTGACACTAATCACTACCTTTTTTTTTCCACAGACAAAGGATGCTGACACTAGTCACTACCCACACGAAACCCTAAAACACAGAAAGACTTTTTTTGTTTGTTTGGTTTTTTTTTTCATAAAAAAGACGCTGACACTAATCACACCAAACCCTAAAACACTAACCCTAAGACACAGAAAAACTGAAAAATACTTTTTTTTTTGGGGGGGGGGGGAATTTCACAGACAAAAGACGATGACACTAATCACTACCCACACGAAACCCTAAAAACACTAATCCTAAAACACAGAAAAAAACTTTTTTTTTTTTTTTCACAGACAAAATACAATGACACTAATCACTACCCACACGAAACCCTAAGAAACTAACCCTAAAACACTGAAAAATACTTTTTTTTTTTTTTTTTTCACAGACAAAAGACGCTGACATTAATCATTACCTACATTAAACCCTAAAACACTAACCCTAAAACACTGAAAAATACTTTTTTTTGTTTTTTTTCACAGACAAAAGATGATGACCCTAATCACTACACACACAAAATCCTAAAACACTAACTCCAAGGCCCCTTTCACACAGGCGAGTATTCCGTGCGGATGCGATGCGTGAGTTGAACGCATTGCACCCGCACTGAATACCGACCCATTCATTTCTATGGGGCTGTTCACATGAGCGGTGATTTTCACGCATCACTTATGCGTTGCGTGAAAATCGCAGCATGTTCTATTTTGTGCGTTTTTCACGTAACGCAGGCCCCATAGAAATGAATGGGGTTGCGTGAAAATCGCAAGCATCCACATGCAAGTGCGGATGCAGTGCGATTTTCACGCACGGTTGCTAGGAGACGATCGGGATGGAGACCCGATCATTATTATTTTCCCTTATAACATGGTTATAAGGGAAAATAATAGCATTCTGAATACAGAATGCATAGTAAAATAGACCTGGAGGGGTAAAAAAAACAAAAATTATTTAACTCACCTTAGTCCACTTGATCGCGTAGCCCGGCATCTCTTCTGTCTCCTTTGCTAAACAGAACCTGTGGTGAGCATTCATTTCAGGAACAGGACCTGTGGTGACGTCACTCCGGTCATCACATGTTCCATCACATGATCTTTTACCATGGTGATGGATCATGTGATGACCGGAGTGACGTCACCACAGGTCCTGTTCCTGAAATGAATGCTCACCACAGGTCCTGTTCAGCAAAGGAGACAGAAGAGATGCCGGGCTACGCGATCAAGTGGACTAAGGTGAGTTAAATTTTTTTTAAAAATTTAACCCCTCCAGCGCTATTTTACTATGCATTCTGTATTCAGAATGCTATTATTTCCCCTTATAACCATGTTATAAGGGAAAATAATACAATCTACAGAACACCGATCCCAAGCCCGAACTTCTGTGAAGAAGTTCGGGTTTGGGTACCAAACATGCGCGATTTTCTCACGCGAGTGCAAAACGCATTACAAAAATCGTGCATGTTCCCGCAACACACCCGCACATTTTCCCGCAATGCCCATGTGAAAGGGGCCTAAAACACAGGAAAATACTTTTTTTTTTCACAGACAAAGGCCTCATGCACACGACCGTTGTGTGCATCCGTGGCCGTTGTGCCGTTTTCCGGTTTTTTTTCGCGGACCCATTGACTTTCAATGGGTCAGTGGAAAAATCGGAAAATGCACCGTTTGGCAGCCGCATCCGTGATCCGTGTTTCCTGGCCGTGAAAAAAATATGACCTGTCCTATTTTTTTCACGGCCAATGGTTCACGGACCCATTCAAGTCAATGGGTCCGTGAAAAATCACGGATGCACACAAGATTGTCATCCGTGTCCGTGATCCGTGTCCGTGATCCGTGTCCGTTTTTTCCTATCATTTCAATGGCAAACTTGACTTAGATTTTTTTTTCATTTTTCATGTCCGTGGATCCTCCAAAAAACAAGGAAGACCCACGGACGAAAAAACGGTCACGGATCACGGACCTACGGACCCCGTTTTTGCGGACCGTGAAAATAAACTGTCGTGTGCATGAGGCCAAAAGACGCTGACACTAATCACTACCCACACAAAACCCTAAAATACTAAAACACAGAAACAATTTTTTTTTTTTTACGGACGAAACAGACAGCAAAAGCCTACACTATACTATATCTCTATCTAACCTACACTACACCCTGCACTGGACCCTCTCAGCTACACTATTCACTCACTAACCTACACTGACTATCTACCACTAACTATCTGGATTATATATATGAGGTATCAGATGTCACAGGAATTCAGCACAAAGATCACACTCCTCTCTCTCACAACTGCATGAAACAGCACAAAATGGCTGCTGGGGAGGTTCTTCTATAGTAAGGGGTAGGCAACTTTCCTATTGGTTGTTAGGGAAGTTGCTAAGCGGTTGCAGCCTTCTCATTGGCCCATAGGCCAGAAGCAGGGAGGGATCATATGTACTGTGAAAAAAAAATATATATATTCGAATTTACAAATATATAGCGCTATATTCTAAATATTTGCGAATTCTCGAAGTGCCGATATTCGCAATTAAAATTCGCAATGCAAATATTCGCGCTCAACACTAATCAGGACATATGCAGGGAATTAGAGAAAAATGTGGACATCTGATCCACAATCTCATCCGAATATTCAGCGAGAAGATTGATGGTGCGGATGTCCCTTTCTTCTGTGGATTTTCACCGCGGATTTCACCCTTTTCTGTGGAGAATGGGTAAAATCCATGGAAAATCTGCATTTTTAATGAACATATTTTGCACTGAAACCTGTGGAAGCTTGTTGGTGGGAAGAAGCCTCCCAGTGTGGACCTACCCTTAAAGGGGTTATCCTATGAGTAATGTAAAAAAAATCATATGCTACATGACAATCTCTTTCTAACATAGCTAGAACCAGCCCTGTACCTCACATGGATCCAGAGATCTCCACATTCATTGCTCTGCTGGATTTATATCAAGCTGATGGCTCAAGGGGAGTGTCTATTCTGCTGCAGCTCTCTCCTTATCACAACTCAGGAGGCAGTTGAAGGATGAAACTGAGCATGTGCGACCATCTCAGTGAGCAGGACAAAGAAATAAGAGAAAAAACAAACAGCAGGTGGCGCTATACAGATAGATTTTATTGAATAACACTTAATAAATTGCATGCCATTACAAAAGGATTCAGATCCAGGTGCTGGTTTGAAAACTGTAGAATATTTTTCGCGGGACAACCCCTTTAATCAGAAGGCACAAGCTTCCATCAGATCTCTGAGATGAAGATATAAACAGACTTAGACATCTTTATAAGGTCACAGATATTTATATTGGAGAAAGTTGATGATCACCGCATGGACACCTGAACACAAGACTTGGATGCTAGGAGGACCTACGGTAGTGAGGCCACCACCAGTTGGATAACAGTGTACACGTGTAGGATTCCAGGAGCTCGCGAGTTGCATTCTTGGAACTGCTCTCATCTTACAAAGGTCTATTATTAGGAAATAGACGAATTTTGTTTTCATGCTATGGCGTAAGGAAGTAAACCAGACAGTGTACAAAATGTCTGACATAGACACTGACGAAGAATGTAATAAGTAACACAAATCTTCTGAGGCCAAGCATGCAAGGAGAATGCACAATCTTAAGAAGGTTCTGGTGGATACCAAAGCACGGAATGGGGGGGTCATGATTTATATGATATATATTAATGTGGGGAGTTGGTTTACATACAGGAAAACGAATGCTTTTCATCCCTGGCACTTCCCATCCTAGTTGGACTCAATTGATGATGAATTCAGGTCAGCCGGCTCTACAGTTAGGGTTCACTGAGCGCTATAAAGAACAGACTGGCTCTAATGCCAAGTGTTCAGAGTGAATGCTCAGCAGAGTGTGGATGGCAGTCAGCGGGTCATGCACCATCCCGCGAGCATTGCCTCTCTACAGCCAGCCCGCTCATCAATGACAAGTAGATGAGAGGTAATTGTTATCAAAGGTGCTATTTCTGAAAGAAAATAATTAGATATCGGACTTAAATAGGAACCTATCACTCCAGGATCTTTAAATGTACTACTAATTCTCCATAAATGTGGATTTCAAACCTTGAAGAATGTGAAATATAATTTTTTTCCGTTGTGGCGCCATCTGTCCAGGGCTATAGCTTGGTATTTCTAAACGCACGGCAAAGATACACACCCATTAAGTGTAACATAGCATAAATACTTCTATACCACACACATATAAGTATATAATACTGCTGGACCATACACATTCATAGTATCGTTACAAGGCATTTAAACATAGCGACACTATACCATACTTTCTTGTACTGCTATACATGCATACATAGCATCGCTAGGCCACAAACATATCTAGCGATGCTATACGACACACACATTCATTGCTTATACACACACACATACATATACACATTACAAGCGCATATACTGTATAATACACACATACAGATGTGTAGTTCCTTACCTTTCCTCTAGAACAGGCATCTCAAACTGCGGCCCTCCAGCTGTTGCAAAACTACAACTCCCAGCATGCCCGGACAGCCTACAGGTATCAGCCTACAGCAGGGCATTGTGAGAGTTGTAGTTTTACAACAGCTGGAGGGCCGCAGTTTGAGATGCCTGTTCTAGAATAAGATATCCTAAGACAAATGATGCAAGATGACCAGCGTTTTCCTGTCAGACGTAGCATAAAAGTTTTTGTTTTTAATCTGGTCATCTCACGCCACTCCTCTTGGGATATGTTAAGCCAAGAATAAAGGTAGGGAAGGAGAAATCAGAAAATACACATTGCACACACACAGATACATATTACACATAAACATACAAAATACACACACGTAGTTACACACATTAAAGGGCATCTGTCAGCAGTTTTGTACCTAGGAAATTGGCTGACCTATTACATGTGCGCTTGGCAGCTGAAGACATCTGTGTTGGTCCCATGTTCATATGTGTCCGCATTGCTGAGAAAAGTGAATTTTTTTATATATGCAAATGACCCTCTAGGAGCAACGGGGGCGTTGTCGTTACTCCTAGAGGCTCTGCTCTCTTTGCAGATGACGCAGTCTCTGCACTTTGATTGACAGAGCCATGCAGTGTAAACATGATTACCCCTGTCTTCTCCTAAAGTCTTGTGCTGTCCCATGCACTTCAATATCCGTAGTATGAGAAAGTAGATCGCACTACAGAAGAGAACTGCCAGCAAGCCTCTTTCCTGTACTGCCCTTTAAACAAACACCTCTCACAGATCGCTGCAACATGCCAACAGAGGAGAGGCATGGTGAACAGAGAACAATCTCTTCTGCAATCCAGAAAGAGCTGCTGCATGGATCTAGTTACAACAGCAGGTAAACTCTGGCTGCTGTAACTTAAAGGAAAACAGGCAAAAGAGTGAGGAAGAGGGCAGAATCCCCATATACCCATCATACCCCTCCACATCCTGTCTTAAGGCCTGTTGCACACGACCGTATGGCATTTTCATTAAAAACAGATTCGCAAAAAAAAAATGACATCCGTGTGCATTCCGTTTTTTTGTGGAACGGAACAGCTGGCCACTGATAGAACAGTACTATCCTTGTCTGTTATGCGGACAATAAGGGCTTATGCACACAAACGTATTTTCTTTCCGTGTCCGTTCAGTTGGGTTTTTTGCGGACGGTATATGGAAACATTCATTTCTATGGTTCCGCAAAAAAAACGGAAGGTACTCCGTGTGCATTCGGTTTCCATATTTCTGTATTTCCGTTCCGCAAAAAAACAGAACATGTCCTATTCTTGTCCGTTTAGCGGACAAGAATAGGCATTTGTTACATAATGCAGGACCTGCCGAAGGGGAAAATGCAGGATGCAAACTGTCAGTATCTATGTTTTGTGAATCAGCAATTTGCGGACTGCAAAATGGATATGGTTGTGTGAATGCCCCCTAAGGAAGGTTTATAAAGCAAAGGTCTAAATTTTCTCTTATCCCGTATCCTGAGGGGTAAATGCAGGATTTTTAAAGGGATATATCCAAATCTGTAGTCATATGCCATACATACTGAGACCACATCTGAGGCTGGTAAGTTCAGTTTAATTGATCACGAACATGAAAATGTTTGCTCTAAAGCAGGCATGCTCAACCTGCGGCCATCCAGCTGTTGAAAAACTACAACTCCCAGCATGCCTGAACAGCCTACAGCTATCAGCCTACAGCAGGGCATTGTGGGAGTTGTAGTTTTACAACAGCTGGAGGGCTAAGCATGCCTGGTGTAAAGCTTTCTAGCCGGTGAGTGGGGCAGTTTGGAACCTGGATGCTGCTCCCTCTAAGCCAGGCAAAGCACCAGATATACAGCATCATACTGCATCATCCAGGCAAATAGTATGAAATAGCATCCAGGTCTAACACAGTGAAAGTTATTGCCTACATCCTTGGTGGTCTTAAGCAGTAGAGATGTTAGTAACAGGATCCCTGGTGATATAGGACAGCAAAGAGTTTATGTCAATAATCTAGGGAAGTATAGAGTTAATGTTACTATACCTGTTTTTCTAGGACAGTAAGTACGTTCATTCCAGTACCTCTGGTGGTCTTGGGCAATAAAAACATTGATATAAGAATACCTGGTGGTCTAGGGCAGTAAAATGTTTAAAGGAGTTTTCTAACCCTGAAAGCAAACTTAATTACAGTAGGGCCTAGGCACTGCTGTCCTGTTCCAGTGCTCAGGGTCCCATCACCGCTGCTTCCAGTAGACTAAAAGTGTGGGGGAAAAAAGAATAAAAAAATTTCACTTACTCAATTTCCCCCATTTTATATAAGATAAATAAAATTAAATAAAAAAATCACAACTATTGCAAATTACAACTTGTCCAACAAAAAACAAGACCTATACGGCTATGTAAACAGAAATAAAAAAATTAAAAATTATTAAATAATAGCTTTTGGATGGCAGGGGCTAAAAAATAAAAAAATAAAATTGTTTACAGTGGGAAGCATCATATGCAAAATGTGATATTTTTCCTGGTTGCACAATCCATTCGGATAGTCACTTTTTTCACATTTTGTTTTGTTGCGGCCTTGTACTAAAATAAAAAAATAAAAATTTCCCCCCCCAATTTCAACTTAATACCCCATAATGAGAAAGTGAAAAGAGAAATCTTTGCTAATTTATTAACCCTTAGAGGAACAAGCTGTTTTTACATTTACATTTTTCACTTTCTGTCTATCCAGTCATAACTTTTTAGATTTTCTGTTCACACAGCCTTATGAGGGCTTATTTTTTCACCATTTACAAATGGGGTGGAATTGGAAAAAAACTCACAATTCTGCCACAGTTTTTTTTTACTGCGTTCAATTTGCACTAAAATTGCCCTGTTACCTTCATTCCCCAGGTATGAATACAATGATACCACACTAGTTTTTCTTGCCTTTTTAATACTAAAAAAAAATAAAAAAATAATAATTTTTTTTTTTTTTCCTCACTATATTTTGACCCCTATAACTTTTTTGTAGTTATGCACAGAGTTGTGTGTGAGCTCATATTTTGCGGGGCCAATCTTTCAGTGATTCCATTTTGAAGTGTGTATGACTTTTTGATCCCTTTCTATAAAAAAAACTTTGGGAGTTGAAGTGACAAAAAATGGCAGTTTTTATTTATTTTTCTGTTACACCATTCACCGTATGGGATTAATATCTAATATATAAAGCTGAGTGTATGTGTATGTATGTCCGCTAAATGAATCCGCACCGTCGCATTCACAATCACGATATTTGGCACACAGGTACATCAGGTGTCCGGGAAGGTTTTAGACCGGGTCTCAGCTCTCTTAGGACCTTCTGAGATATTCTCAAAAAATGCATTAGCCAATTGAAGCTTGGTCACATAACCCTTATCAGCCATTAGTCTCCACATACACAGTTTTACTCCAGGTTTCCATAACAACCCAGCCATTTTTCTTCACTGCTGTAGGTGAGCTTTAAAGGAAATCTTTCACTAGGATAATTGCTATTGAAGTAAAGCCATGGCCTAATAGCACTTAGTATCTTATTTCAAGATGTGCCTTTGTTCCAGCAATAGATGGTTTTATTCTCTGAAAATCCAGTTTATTTGGTATGCAAATGAGCCAGTAAGGTGCCCAGAGGGGCGTCACTCTTGCAGGAAGGAGCCCAGACACGTCCCCTGCCACAATGTGTCCACCCTCAAAAGACTTAAAATCCCGCTCCCAGGTCCTGCTAAGTCACGCCCCCAATTGGGTTAGGCCACGCCCCCAGTCAACGGGGATTAAAAAAATAAAGGTAAAAATCAACGTCTAGGTCCCACTAAGCCATGCCCCAATCTGGTTAGGCCATGCCCCCCACCACTCCTCAGCCAATCGGGATTAAAAAATGTAGGTAAAAATCAACTTGCTGCAGGGGTGGGAGGGAGGGTGACTTTCTCCCTGCAGCTCACACTCAAACAGCACAGTGCTGCTGTCTTAGAATGAGCTGTTCAAAAAGACACATCCCCCCCCCCCCGATCCAGTTAGGCCCCACACCTTTCAACTCCTCAGCCAATAGAGATTGAAAAAATGAAGTTAAAAATCAACTTCTAGGTTCCGCTAAGCCACGCCGCAATCTGGTTAGACCACGCCCCTCCCACTCCTCAGCCAACGGGGATTGAAAAAATTAAGGTAAAAATCTACTTCTGACAGCTGCAGGGGTGGAAGGGATGGTGACTTTCTCCCTGCAGCTCAGACAGCACAGTGCTGCTGTCTGAGAGTGAGCTGTTTAAAAGGACATCCTTGTGTCCGTCCAGGTCCTGCACTGGACGAAGGACAGGGAGTCTGAAAGCCGGACTGTCCGGCCTAAAACTGGACCTCTGGCCACCCTATGGGCAGGCTGCTGTGGAGGTCACAGTTAAGGGGACGGTCTGCTATGGAGGTCAGTGTTAAGGGGCAGATTGCTGTAGAGGCCACTGTTAAGGGGGCGGGCCCCTGTGGAGGTCACTGTCAAGGGGGTAGTGTGCTGTAAAACTCACTGTTAAAGGGGAAGGCTGCTGTAAAGGTCAAAGTTAAGAGGGTGGGCTGCTGTGGAGGTCCAATTTCAGGGGACGGGGCACTGTGGGGGGTCAATGTTAAGGGGTGGGGGGCTGTGGAGGTCACTGTTAAGGGGCAGGGTGCTGTAGAGGTCACTGTTATAGTGGATAGTGTTGATATCTTTTAACGACACACAAACATTAAATTAAATAGATTAAATATCCCCGAGCGAAGTCGGGTCCTTCAGCTAGTTTAATATTGTTATATTTTAATAGTGCGGGCATTGTGGTGATGCCCATAATGTGTATTTTTTTTTATTGGTTAAGTTTTTTGATTTTGATGAAAGAGGGGTGATTTGAACATTTATATATTTGTAAAAAAATATCTTTTTTACTTTTTTGAGTGATCTTGGGTGGCTAAAACTGGCAATCATTGGCACTAATCCTGCCGAAATTAATATCCCCAGCTCAGGTGGGTTTTGTGCAGGGAAGGGCCGCAGTCACAAATATTCGCAGTCTTAGATACTAGCAGTCTTAGATGAGGTAAAACTGCGCCCTGCAGTACATCCATCCCCAGCTATAGTTACTATAGACGCCGAGAAAGCTTTCGATAATGTAGACTGGGAATGCATGGAGACTGTATTAGATGGTATGGGTTTTCAAGGTCCATTCCGGCAATATCTCACAGCATTATACAATAACCCTCAAGCCAGAATATATACCCCCAGATATCGCTCTTTCCCATTTAACTTAAATAAGGGCACCAGGCAAGGTTGCCCACTCTCCCCACTCCTGTTCAACCTAGCCATTAAACCTCTGTCTCAAACTAAAACTGAAAGCTAGCATAGAGGGCATTAAGATAGGTAGGCAGGAACTCAAACATGCACTTTTTGCTGATGACTTACTAGTTTTCTTACAACATCCACATAGAGATCTGAAACAGTTATTCCAACAATTATAAGAAAATCTATAGTGGCTCCCCCTCGCTTTTACACTATGGTAGAGGTGCACTGTTTTTTAGTGGCTCACCCCGTCACCATAAACGTTATAAAGGTTATTGTAAAAATAAAAGAAAAATACAGGCACTCACCATCTAAATGTTACATTCAAATATACAAGTACCTTTATTACACAATCAAGATAAAATAATATTAAAACAATAAGCCCATGTGCTGTTAAACTACTCTCACTCTATTTATGACCTCTGGTTGAAAGATGCAGACGTACTCACCAACCATGGACCATAATTCAATGTATCCTTGGTATATAAAGATGCACTTGCGTTACCGATGCAGTACTCATGCAACCCCTAAAATATGTGCAAACCTGCAATCATTACACCCTGACCAGTAGACAGTGAGGTATAGTTTGTGATACCAAGTCTATTGCTGACTTTCATTCATTAGTACAAATTCCTAGAGTGAAGTACTTCAAAGATATATATTGAATACGTCTACTAAAATTGTGTTACATTAAAAGTGATACCTGCAAATGTATGTTTGATGACTATGTAAAAACTGTGTCTATATTCCAAACCTAGATTCCAAATACATACACTCACCTAAAGAATTATTAGGAACACCATACTAATACGGTGTTGGACCCCCTTTTGCCTTCAGAACTGCCTTAATTCTACGTGGCATTGATTCAACAAGGTGCTGATAGCATTCTTTAGAAATGTTGGCCCATATTGATAGGATAGCATCTTGCAGTTGATGGAGATTTGAGGGATGCACATCCAGGGCACGAAGCTCCCGTTCCACCACATCCCAAAGATGCTCTATTGGGTTGAGATCTGGTGACTGTGGGGGCCATTTTAGTACAGTGAATTTATTGTCATGTTCAAGAAACCATTTTGAAATGATTCAAGCTTTGTGACATGGTGCATTATCCTGCTGGAAGTAGCCATCAGATGATGATGGATACATGTTCTCATTCTGTTTACGCCAAATTCGGACTCTACCATTTAAATGTCTCAACAGAAATCGAGACTCATCAGACCAGGTAACATTTTTCCAGTCTTCAACAGTCCAATTTTGGTGAGCTCGTGAAAATTGTAGCCTCTTTTTCCTATTTGTAGTGGAGATGAGTGGTACCCAGTGGGGTCCACTGCTGTTGTAGCCCATCCGCCTTAAGGTTGTGCGTGTTGTGGCTTCACAAATGCTTTGCTGCATACCTCGGTTGTAACGAGTGGTTATTTCAGTCAACGTTGCTCTTCTATCAGCTTGAATCAGTCGGCCCATTCTCCTCTGACCTCTAGCATCAACAAGGCATTTTCGCCCACAGGACTGCCGCATACTGGATGTTTTTCCCTTTTCACACCTATCTTTGTAAACCCTAGAAATGGTTGTGCGTGAAAATCCCAGTAACTGAGCAGATTGTGAAATACTCAGACCGGCCCGTCTGGCACCAACAACCATGCCACGCTCAAAATTGCCTAAATCACCTTTCTTTCCCATTCTGACATTCAGTTTGGAGTTCAGGAGATTGTCTTGACCAGGACCACAACCCTACATGCATTGAAGCAACTGCCATGTGATTGGTTGACTAGATAATCGCATTAATGAGAAATAGAACAGGTGTTCCTAATAATTCTTTAGGTGAGTGTAGTAGCTGAATACATAAATGCTTAAGGAATAAAAGCTGAGTACAAAAAAGTATATAAACAATATAATGACTGCATCAAAAATATCAAAAGTGTCGTCTTGATCCACCTCAGGTGAGACAATATACTCCTGTGTCCGTTAAATATGCACAGAGTATTTTGTATTGTTTCTTCCAACTGCCATGAAACAATGTGACATAAAACGATATGGCTTAAAATTGGCTGAACATAGGCTGGATACATATATATATTGTCTCTATATTAGGAGACAAGAGATTGATATATTCCTCAGATCAATAGCATGGATGCAACTGCACAGTAGATTAGTTTCCACATCTTTACTGGCAGGAGACTATTATACTTAATCCAATTGGAATGAGTATTTGATTCCGCTTTAACTGATCGGTATAGCCTCTAATTTGCTGAATACACATAGGCTGGATACATATGGGTATAGTCTCTATATTGAAGAACAAGAGACTGGTATATTCGCCAGAGCAATGTAAATTGAGTCACACGGTGGGTGTATCAATAAGTTAGTTGTTATGCCTCTACTCACAAGAGACTATTTCATATATTGACTGGTAGCTGGGGCGTCCCACCCGCTGCACAGCCACTCACCCGTCCTTGTTCCTTTGTGCGGTACCGCTTCTCTCTCTCTAGTAAGTTCGTATTGCAGGTCCCGCTACAGAGACCAGAGAGTAATTTAACAGCACATGGGCTTATTGTTTTAATATTATTTTATCTTGATTGTGTAATAAAGGTACTTGAATATTTTAATTTAACATTTAGATGGTGAGTGCCTGTTTTTTTCTTTTCTTTTTAGTATTCCAACTCTTGACAGAATTTGGTAACATATCAGGTTTTAGGGTAAATGCAGCTAAATCAGAAATCCCATTCTTGGGTCATAACACAGAGATGGTAACCAAACTCTGGAAGTCCCAATACAAGTAGCACCTGAATCCATAAAATATTTAGGCATACATATTGGAAAGAAACCTGAATCCCTGTATATACTAAATTAACCTCCACTGATTAAGAAGATCCTAGCGGATTTAGAGAGATGGATGAACTATCCTCTATCACTAGGCGGGAGAAACCAACTTATAAAGATGATATGCACACCAACACTTCTGTATCCTCCATGCAGAATATTCCTCTCCTTCTCAAACACTCTGATATTAAAAGCTGGAAACAGCTTTCAGGTCATTCTTATGGGCAGGGAAAAAGCCCAGAATATCGCTGGCCAAGTTGCAACTACCCAAGTTCCTGGGAGGACTGGCACTACCAGATATACAGAGCCAGCCTTATGAGGCACTGCAGTCACTGGCTGTTCGGAACGACCTTTTATACCAACCACACCCTAGAAAGTCAACTGATATACCCATGGAAGATGGGGGTGCTATTACACACCAAATTTGCAGCAATACCCTCCTCAGTAATGAACAGTCTTTGGGTGAGAGATACTATTGCTGCCTGGAAGGAATCTCGAAAGATATTTAATCTCTCGAAATGTGTATCTGGGGACACCCGGAATTCCCAGCAGGCATTGAAGCTAAACACTTTGCAAGATGGAGGGACGTGGGTATTAAGTATGTTAAAGACATTTGAAATCTGCAAGAAAGGAGATACTGTTCTTTCCCTGAACTCCAGGAGAAATACCCATTATGGAGGGAGCACCATCTATTCGCATACCTTCAGCTAAGGGGGTTCCTCAAAAATAGAGTATTAGACCTCAATAAGGTATTCATCCCCAATAATTTTGATCACTTAGGAAAAAGTCACTATCGGAACTATATCAGGGAATCAGGAACGCCAAGCAGAAAAACATTGAAGAGAAACTTTTCTCCCAATGGACGAGAGAGTTCCCCTCTATGGATGCTAAAAAAGTGATTCTACAGGGATGGGACAGAATAAGAAAGGTCATTACAAACGAGGGAGGGAGAGAGACATATTTCAGGATGATACACAAAGCCATATATGAATTCCAATATGCCTCCTACACCCATGCTCGAGCACAATCTAGAATAACTAGCTGCCCAAAATGCAAACTTGCCGGATCCGATTTGAGCCATGGGATATGGTCTTGTCCAGGGGCGTAGCTAAAAGCTCATGGGCCCTAGTGCAAGAGTTCAGCTTGGCCGCCCAGTGTCTTATGTGGCACAAGGGTCTTTGGGCCCCTCAGGGTCCTGGGCCCAGTAGCGACTGCTACCTCTGCACCCCCTATAGCTACGCCCCTGGTCTTGTCTGGAAACCAAAAAATTCTGGAAACTGATTAGATCCCAAATTAAAGTACACCTGAAGGTACCAATTACATTAACCCCTGAACTTATCTTTTTTCATGTTCCTCCCTAAGGGAAAACGATACCCCCAGCAATACATATATCACTCCTGGCAGCAAAGCGTTGCCTCTTTATAGAATAGTTACAGCCACGGACCCCATCAGCGACGTTAGTCTTCTGCCATATTAAAACATGTTTTAACATGGAAAGAATAGCGGCAGAACAGTACAAGGGGAAACTTATTAAGACCTTCTTCGGGAGATGGGAGGTATTTATAAAGGCAGTATTCTCAGATGTCCCTTTTTGTCCTCCGAGTGGTATTTGAAAAGGAAAATAGAAAATACTCTGGGGAGACTCTAGGTAGACTAATGATAGTAGGATTAGGGATACTGTTGGGTGGGGGAGAGCATCAAAAGGTGGGAGGGGGGAGTTAAATTGGTTATAATACTTGATCCTAAATGTGTGATTCAATGTTCAAATCACTTAAAAACATCATGTACTGTAGGTATTTGATCGAGTATGTGTTCTATTTGGTGAAAAATGCTAAACTCTAATAAAGATTATATAAAAAAAAAATAATAACTGCAATCATTAGATTGCCCATTGTGTTCATTGGTGGCGAATTAGCCATCATTGAACAGTTAATTTTCAATATAACAATACAGTGCTGCCACCTAGTGGCCTGCATTGGTATATTCCACTAATAGCTGCTGAAGCCTGCTTGAGGCTTTGGACTGTTAGTACAGCAAAACCAGTTCCCAGATCTCAACCGGGGAAAGCTGTTATGGGAGCAGGAGCACACGGCTCCCGCTTCCGAACTGCTCAGATGCTGTGGTCCCATTTAACCACTGCATCTGGGGGGTGAAATCTATGTGATCAGCCTTATGGCTGATTGCATACATGTGCCGTGGGTCTCTACTGTTTGAAGCAGCATAAACCTTGAGTCCATGGCGCCCTATGCATGCACGAGCGGGCGCCATGTTTGAAGACGCAAATTCCTATCTATGGTGGAGGTCGTAAAGGGCTTAAAAAGGAAAAACAAAAATTTTGCATGGACATGAGTATTCAGACCCTCAGCTATGACGCTTGAAATTTAGCTTTGGGGGGGCCTCCTATTTCTCTTGATCATCTGAGATGTTTCTACACCTTGATTGGAGTCACCTGTGGTAAATTGAGTTGATTGGACATGATTTGGAAAGACACACCTCGGTCTATATAAGGTCTCACAGCTGAGAATGCATATCAGAGCAAAAACTAAGCCATGAGGAGGAAAGAACTGCCTGTAGAGCTCAGAGACAGGATTGTGTGGAGGCACAGATCTGGAGAAGAGGACAAAAAATGTCTGCTGCTCTGAAACTTCTCAAGCTGCAATTGCTGCCAATGGTGCTTCATGAGTAAAGCGTCTGAAACTCTGAATACTTACGTCAATGCAAGATTTTAGTTTTTCCCTTTCAATAAATTAGCAAAAGGTTTCTAACATTCATTTTTCACTTTGTCTTTATTGAGTACTGAATGCAGAATGATGGGGGAAACTTGATTTTTTGTAAAAAATTTCAGCACAAGGATGCAACATGTGAAAAAATTTGAAAAAAGTGAAAGTGTCTGCATGCCTTGTAGTTTGCTGGTCTGGGTTTCTTGATTTACTGTTTTCCCCCACTGTGCTGTGTTTTTGTATCATTTGTATAGAGGCTTAAACAGCGCTGTCTCCTTTAACTTGGCTTGTCTGGTTGCCATGGTTATTGATTGGCACTTTTTGTTGCCAGGCTTCTTTTTTTAACCTTTTATGTTCTGATGTGCCCAATGATTCTGATAACTTGGCAAAGTTCCTAGATCGGGCTGAGCTTGCCCACATTGAATGCATTTCTGTGTTTACTGAAGGGCGCGTGTTTTCTTTACCATCTCAGAAAAATCAGGAGATGCTCCGCTTTGTTTTCAAATGGCTCAAACCAAAAAGACTCCCAGACGGTCTCCATGTCTTCCTTTTATCAGGGCTCAGTGTGAGGTCCATTGGCATTACTAATTGAGATCGGCGCATGTGTAATTTATTAAAGTGAAAAGAATGATTGTGTTCCCTCCTACTGGACGAAAAGTACAGCTCAGTTCCCATGCTAAAAGGTTTTTCCAAATGTTTTGAAGAAAATCAGGCTATATAAAATAAAAATAAAAACCTGTTACTTGCACTTTAAAGGGCATCTGTCAGCAAATTTGTACCTATGACACTGGCTGACCTGTTACATGTGCACTTAGTAGCTGAATACATCTGGGTTGGTCCCATGTTCCTACAGTATGTGCCCGTATTGCTGATAAAAATTAGGTTTTAATATATGCAAATGAGCCTTCCAGGAGCAACGGGGGCATTGTCATTATTCCAAGAGGCTCCGCTCTGTCTTTGACTGCTGGGTCATCTGCACTTTGACTTAAAGGGAGTCTGTCACCACTTTTTTGCATGTTAGACCATTAAAATAGGGTTATTTGATCCAGCCAGAACATAAAAACGGTACCTTTGTGGTAGAAAACGGACTTTTCAATTTGCAGAAAACGAACTTATAAGATTATTTTCGGAGCCCTCTCAAGTGCCCAGGGCGGTCTCTCAATCCTCAGAGCCCAGGCAGGCACCTCCTAAACGGCTGATAACTCCGCCCTCCGTGCGCCTCTGCCCGCCCGTTTACTCCCCTCCCCTGTCCCTTTCCACTGCGGCTGTGCGGTACAAATCGTAGCGGGCGCATGCGCAATGCGATGCCCGCTCCTGGCAGGGCATCGCAATACCTATTGCGCATGCGCCGGCTAAACGGCGATTAGCCGGCGCATGCGCAATAGGTATTGCGATGCCCTGCCAGGAGCGGGCATCGCATTGCGCATGCGCCCGCTACGATTTGTACCGCACAGCCGCAGTGGAAAGGGACAGGGGAGGGGAGTAAACGGGCGGGCAGAGGCGCACGGAGGGCGGAGTTATCAGCCGTTTAGGAGGTGCCTGCCTGGGCTCTGAGGATTGAGAGACCGCCCTGGGCACTTGAGAGGGCTCCGAAAATAATCTTATAAGTTCGTTTTCTGCAAATTGAAAAGTCCGTTTTCTACCACAAAGGTACCGTTTTTATGTTCTGGCTGGATCAAATAACCCTATTTTAATGGTCTAACATGCAAAAAAGTGGTGACAGACTCCCTTTAAGGAGAAGTCAGGGCCAGGCGTTATAACGTTTACACTGCCTGGCCTGGTCAATCAAAGTGCAGAGAGCAGTCGTAGACAGAGAGGGCACATATGAACATAGGACCAAAACAGATGCCTTCAGCTGCCAAGTGCACATGTAACAGGTCAGCCAGTTTCATAGGTACAAAACTGCTGACAGATGCCCTTTAAAGGGACACTACCTTCAACATTTTTTATCACATATTAACAGCCTATATCTGAATATGCTATGTAATATAGTACAGTTGTATGCTACATTTCTGGCAAAGAAAAGTAAAAAATGTTGGCACAAGTCCCATTCTGTGTCAAAATGTACAACTTTTTGCCCTTTTACACTGCTCTTGCCAAAAGTCGCAAAAAGAAAACAAAAGGTAGCAAACTCACTCCGTTAGAGGAGTAGCATAAAAAAACTGGAGCAGCATTTTTAGACAAAAAGTGACAGGTTTATAAATGTGCAAAATTAATCAAAGAACATGTGCTTTTTCATGATAAATTTCCCTCAGAGGGTCTAAAGATCCACCAAAAGTATCACGGTGGTTCGGGCTGGATGATAAATTTGGTGCATGGCTAGACACATCACCTATTGGATGGCTCACTTTGCTCCAAATTTTGGGGTCAATTTTGGTGCATATCACATGTTGAGGAAGATCCCTCTCCCAATAAGCCATGCTCTTTTGAGGAGCAAAAGGTGTCTAGAAAACATTATAGCATCTACTCCAGAATTTTCTGGACAGAATCCTGATACATTTAGCTTAGATAGATCTCTCACGTTATTTTTAGATCACTGCATTCCCAGACTTTTATGCTGACAGACATGTGAAGACTTGTTTTTTGCAGAATAAGTTGCATTTTCTATGTCACATTTTTGGGGGCACATATAATATGCAACCTTGTTTTTCAAGGGGGGGACAGCAATTCCACCATTTTTTCTTGGGTTTAGTAGTTATTATGGTGTTCACTGCGTGTTGTAAATGGTCAGTATGAATACGGCAATACTAAATTTGTGCAGTTTTTTATGTTTTACTACCTACCTCCATCCTTTTTTAGACTCCAGCTGCCCTGGCAACCCATTGGCACTTCATGCTCTAGATATTTAGGTCACTGGATAGCAGTACCAAATAATTATACCTTAGGATGTTGGAATAAATCCCTAATGAATGCTCTGTAATACCATTCCCTGCATACTAGTGAACTAGCCCAGTCAAAGATATTACAAGCTGACTTTAATGGGGGCTTTCCAGGAGCCCAAAGGACCAAAGTACACATGTACAAGGAATGGAACACACCTACATAACACAATTACATGATCACAAAGGATTAAAACCAATTAACATAGTTTTTGCTCAGTAAGACGCACCTAGGATTTAGAGGTGGAAAATAAGAAAACATATTTTTCATCAGACCTCAGATCAGACCCCCAATCTTCCTCAGAAAGATCAGACCCTAATCTTCATCAGACTCCCAAATCAGTCCCTCAATCCTCATCAGACCTCAGATCAGACCTCCACTCCTCATCAGAACCCAAATCAGACCTCCACTCCTCATCATACCTCAGATCAGACTCCCTAATCATAACTCAGATTAGGCCCCCAATCTTTATCAGACCCCCAATCCTCATTAGATCTCATATCAGACCCTCAAATCAGAACCCAAATCCTCATCAGAATTTAGATAAGACCCACCATCTTCACCAGACCCCCAAATCAGACTCCCATTCCTCATCAAACCTCAGATTAGACCCCCATCCAATATAAAATAAATAAATGAACTTACCTCTCCTGCTCACGAGATCCAGCTCATTCTAACTGCGCTCACTGCTCGCCAATCTTCTACCACAGCCACGCTGCACTGTGACCTGATGTAGCACAGTATCAGGTCATAGAGCATGCCTATGTGCACTACGTCCTGATGCTGTACACAGTCAGGACAGAATGCAGTGCCCTGAGAAGACCAGGGAGCAGTGAGTACAGCCAGCTCCAGGAATGCTATATTCACCGCTCCCATGTCTTCCCATGCCTAACAAGGCACAATTCAAATATTCATATTTGAATTTTGATTTATCAGGGGCTGGTGGTGGGGTATGCGATATGGTAGTTACGCCCTAGGTAAAAAATTTGCTTTTGATTGTCTTTATTTGTTTGTGATCATGTGACTGTGGATACGAATATAAATCACGTAATTGTGTTATATGTGTAGGTGTGCTCCATTCTTTGTATATGTGTACTTTGGTCTTTTGTTCTGCTTGTCATTAGCACATGGGTAGCACCCATTGAGTACAATATTGATGACATCCTCAGTACAAGTCATCAATAGATTGGTGGGGGTTTCATCTCCCTCGTACTATCAATGATCAGCTGCTTGAAGAGGCCTCAGCGCTCAGGTGAGCTCTGTGACCTCCTCACAGAAAACTAAGCACAGCGTCCTACATTTTATAGTGACTGTGCCTGGTAAATGGGACCTCACTGGCCGTAGCCTCTTAAAACAGTTGATTGGTGAGGGAGCTGTGAGTCAGACCCCCACTGGTCTGATATTGATGGATTGCATCAAAAGGGGCATAGATGCCCGTGATGAGAACATAGTCCTACCACTTTACAAATCACTGGTCAGACCACACATGGAATTTGTACAGTTCTGGGCTGCTGTGAACAAGGCAGACATAGCAGAGCTGGAATGGGTTCAGAGGAAGGCAACTAAAGTAATAACTGGAATGGGTGGACTACAGGACCCAGAAAGATTATCAAAAATGTATTTTTTATAGCCTTACAAACTATGGGGCTCATTTATCAAACTGGTGTAACATAGAACAGACTTAGTTGCCCATAGCAACCAATCAGTTTCCACCTTTCATTTTTCACAGCTCCTTTGGCAAATGAAAAGTGAAATCTGATTGGTTGCTATGGGCAACTAAGCCAGTTCTACTTTACACCAGTTTGATAAATCTCCCCCAATGTTACAGTGTTACTATGTTAATCTCAGGATAGGTCATCAATATTCTACTTCTTAAAAACCCCTTTAATAATACACTTATAGTAACAAAAAATAGCAGAAGGATCTGAGTTGGCTCAAGGCCGTTAAACATTAATCCAAACTATGAAGATGGCAAAACTTTGAAAACCAAAGAAAACACTGACAACTGACAACAAGGCAGCAATTCTTACGAATAAAGGGAACTTTGAGCTAACTTTTACCAAAACCAGGAATTAATATTTAGTGAAGTTTTGTCTTTCGGCTTAAGCATTTACTTCGGCCTCTTGCTGCATTCCCAAAGTTAAAGTATAATTTCAGATATAAGTAACTTCTGACATGTCATAGAGACGAGGTCCATGCACTGTGACCCCACGGAGGCTAGAATACAGGGCTACAGCACTCAGTGCCTCGTCTTCTCAAGACCAAGACAAACATGGACGATTGGTAGGCATGTGGTAGCTTATTTTCCTCTAAAAGAAATATTTATAGGTAGAATTTAATACGACATGCAATGGAGGCAGGGGCGTAGTTAAAGGCTTATGGGCCCTGGTGCAAGAGTTCAGATTGGGCCCCCCTCCCCTCAGTGCTTTGTGGTCAGAGGCAGAGAAGCACATAGCCCTCATGCTGCCTGAGGCAAAAATTGAAACGGCACCCCCTCCCCATGCCAAATTCTTGACCTAACCCCTTCCCTCCAGTCAGAGGTGTAACTTGACCTCCATGCACTTTCTATAATACCAGTGTCTTCTTATGCACCACAAGGGTCTTTGAGCCCCCTCAGCCTCCTGGGCCCGGAAGTGACTGCTACTTCTGCACCCCCTATAGCTACGCCCCTGAATGGAGGACTTTTTGATTTTTTTCTTGAACGTTCTCAGAATACAAGTGAAATAAAATGGTTGCCTCCATTTGAATCCGAGGGACATATTTGGAATCCCATTGGTACCATATTACAGATCCATACCAAAAGAATCTATAATGCAGCCATGTCCTTGAGGCCTTAAAGGGAATCTGCCACCAGGAAATTCACTGTTAAACCAGTCACAATGCTTAGGGCTAGCTCATCTGAAAGTAATGATACCTTACACTTAGAAATCAAGTGCATCATTCTGGAGAAAAAGTACTTTTAATCCATATGCAAATGTGCGGTTGTGTGCCCCAAGGGAGGGCCCAAGCCAATTTGTGCACCCTTGCTACTCCTCCTTCATCTACCAGCCCCTCCCGCTCCTTCTTGATTGACAGAGCCAGGAGAGATGATGTGCAGGAACCTGGAGGAACTGGTAGATGAAGGAGGAAGGAGGAGGCAGGGGTGCACAAATTTGCTTGGGCACATTTGCATATGGACTAAAAGTACTTTTTCTCCAGAATAAAGCAATGGATTGCTAAGTGTAAGGTATCATTACTTTCAGATGAGCTAGCCCTACAAAGCATTGTGACTGGTTTAACAGTGAATTTCCTGATGACAGATCCATTTAAAACACCGTGACCTCTTCAAACAGCTAATCGGTGGTGTTGTCAAGTGTAGGACCCTCAAACGACTTATCCCGAGGTTTGGTGATCAATATTTAACTTTTGGAAAACCCCTTTAACATCAACAGGGCATTATACTACAACCACATTACTAAAGGGGGCTTCCAGCAAACCTCAAACATGAATGGTATGCGGGAGGGTGTGAAATATATATATATATAATTAAGAAAACATTACTCACCTTTTGAAACTTCCTCTGTTTACAGTGGTATCCACTTCTTCATCGGGCCTGCAGCTGCTGTTGGTCATTGCCTAGCAGAATGATATCACAGGAGCCTTGTATTCAAAATCACACAAAAAATGCTTCTTTTAAAGGGGTTTTCTGGTTTCAGAGGTAAACCCTGAAAAAACCTCTTCTTTACTCATTTATTACTGTATGTGTGAATGGGGCATTGGCAGTAAACAAACAGACCTTGCCCTGCGCAATGCAAGGAAATGCTCCGATGCTCCACTCATATATAGTAAATTAGTAAAGAAGAGGTTACATCTGGGTTCAGCTCTGAACACGGAGAACCCCTTTAACAATTGAAGACTACAAGAGGCTAGATCCACAAGTAAGGCATACATTTGCATATTTGTCTTTAAAAAAGCCCCCTAAAAATCAAAAGTATATAAAACTATTACAATGACAAAAGCCATTACCTACAAATAAATTGCAGCCATTCTTTTGCAGTTTATTCCTTTATGTTCAGGTTGCAGAATTCAGGTTGCATAGATTCTGATATGTAACCCGCAACAAAGTCCACGAGAAATCCCATCTGAAGGTCAGGGCAGGTATTTCGGGGTCAGTAAGGAGACCAGGAAGAAGTCAGGTCAGGTTGTGAAGGTTCAAATCTAAAGTCTAGCAGAGGTCGGTACACGGCAGGGCGGAACAAGACAAGTGCACCTTTGCAGGAAACTACATAAGTAGAAACTATTGCTCAGGCAAAGTTCCCACAGTGAAAGTTGCCTAAAATACCCTAAGGGGGCCAGCCATTGGATGGAGAGAACTAAGGTAGGCATAAGCCCTTTAAGAGCCTGAGAGACAGCGCACCCTAGAAGCAGACAGGCAAAGCTGGCACCCTGTGCGGTGCTATATAGATGCCTACTGGGAACAGGCAGGAGGTCGTTGTTGGGCCCATAGTGCTGAGACTACGGAGCAGAGGACCAAGTGAACGTTCCAGCGGATGTGCACATCAGGAAGATTGAGATTGCGGCCAGAGCAGACCACTGGTATAACACTAAGACTGTTGTCCCAAACCTGAGGCTTGGAAGCCACATGTGGATTGCAACCTCCTTTCATCTGGCTCTTCATTAGAGTCCTGTATTATAACCATATTTACTGGCAATTGACATCATTGTAGACCTATCTGAACCATCAAACAGAGCCAGTTAGTGTAATGTAACGACAACGTCAAATTTGACACTGAAATATGTATCCACGGATGTTTGCTGATGGTTCCTTGTTTCGTTATACTTTGTATGTCTCTTTTCCATTTTTGAGTTGACTGTTGCTTCCAACCATCAAGGAAAGTTGAATGTGCCATAAAAGGTATAAAAGGAAGAAAAAGAACAGCAAGACAAAAAATGTATACATGAGCTGTAAGGCTCAAAAACATGATGTGAACGGAGCCTAATATGAGTGACAATGTAACTAATAGACAATGTGGAGGCCAGAAGACGGATGGCTGCTCCATGGAAAGGCATGTTGTGGCCAAAGATAAACATCAAACCAACTACAAACAGCAAAAAGTATGCAGATTACATCAGAATGATAATTGTTGCTTGATGACAATTCAGACTTGTTGTCCTGAGTCTCACACACAGGTCTTTTTGTTCTGAGCAGCAATGCTATTTACCTGTCAGCCAGAAGACTATTAGCTTATCCACTGTTCTGTAAAAAGAGAAGTAAAGCCTGATTAATTAAGCTACCGTGCAACCAGATATCCATTCTGCTGACCAATCGGGAGGAAAAACAGGCATCTTATAATGATCAAATATATGATCAGGTTCCATATATTTCTTGGGAGAAGATACTTTATTGCATATTTATGTTTTAAATAGTAAATTAACTATGGAACATAAGAATTGCCTGCAACTGGAAGATATGGAACAATGTGCCCATTGCATGTACTAGAATGCAAAGCTTTGTTAGAGACACACATTGAGTCCTAGGGATTGTATTATAGACCAGCATGGCCTTCATGTGTATACGCTCCCTTCAAGGGGTTGATGTAAAAAAGGAAAAGCAGACATCATAGTACATGACCATCTCTTTCTAACAAAGCTAGAACCAGCCCTGATCCTCTCAATTATTGGTCCAATTGCTCTATTAGATTCTCTTCAGACTGGCACCTCAGGGGAGTGTCCTTTCTGTAACTGTCAATGCTTCTAACAGTAGATATGGCTGGTGGCAGTTGAAGGATGAAACTGAGCATGTGCGACCACTTCAGTAGGGGGAACGTGCACCTTGCTATACAGATTAAACACCAGGGGGAGCCATTATAATGAAGTAAAGAAGATATCTCACAATTGAGACACATTTGTAACAGAAAGACATTTTCAAAAGTACAGTAACTAGTTTTTCATGCTAAAATATATTAAAATAACACTTATATAAGAAAAAATATGGTCAAGTATATAAGGCCTTAAGGAGCAAGCAAGCAGCTACATTGCTATAAAAAGACATATAGGAACAAGGTTTGAGCACATCCCTTAGCAAAATATTTTGCGGAGGAACCTCTTTCCCCCGCTTTGTTATATTTGAAGGAAGGACAAAGAGAACAGCACAGAACGCTGGAGTATGCAACGATAAATCACCAAAAGAAAATCACCCTAGGTCTTAAATTTGTGTTGCAGTTTATATCCAGGCTGTTAAGTGTTGGTCTGTCATTTATGTGCCAAATAGTAGTCAAAAAAACAAAAGCAACCCGAAGAGCTACCGTAATATGTGCCTAAATAATAATAGATTAAGCCCAAAACAAAGCCTAAGATTTACAGGGAGAGAAAATTAGAAAATAAATCGTGCTATTCCTTAATATAGTCTTACAGCAGCTTCAAGTGTTAAAGGAGTTGCCTGCCTTAGGCCGGGTTCAGGAATGTATCACCGTAGGTTTTTTAAAATAGTCATATCATTCCAATAGGGGGGTGGAGTTAAAAAATCCTAGACAAGCGTTAGGTTTAAAAATGCGGAAAATTGATCAAACAATGTGTTGTTGAAAAACTGTAGCTCAAGTTTTACCAACACAAACTCAAATCAAACCAATCCCTGATGCTCTTGTTCTAATGCTTCAAGGTCCTCCATGGGTCTCGACTTCCTGGTGCCCCCTTGACACACAGGAAATGACTGTTCAGCCAATCAATGTCCATACTGGTGACCTACCTTAGCCAGTGTTTAATTAAGCAGTCATTTTCTGCATGTTGACCAGGAAGAAGAGACTGATGGGGAACCATGAAGTATCGGATGGAGGGCAGTGGGGGATTGGTAAGGGGAGTATAACTTATTGTTTTCATTTTACACCAAGCAGAGTCTTTTTTGAAAAAAATATTAAGACATGTGGATGTAACAAGGGAGGTTCTTCGAATGGGATCGACCCCTAAAGAACAGCCTCTGGCAGACTTGTTGGCCAGCAATTAAAGTTGTTCACCTCATTGCCAAGGGACTAGCAATATTGTGTAGTCCAAACCAGGCAAACCCTTAAGGGGTCGTCTCATCTAGGTCATTACTAAGGCTAGGTGAGACTAAACCCCGACCATCAGGCGGCCTGGAAAAAGCGAAGTGGGCCAGCGCTGCACTGGATTAATACCTCCCTCCTGCTACATGAGAGCTTTATTAGGGGGCTTGAGGCTATTTTCTTTGTAAAATTTAGTTGTAATTTAGTTATAATGAAATTAATTTCGTTGTAAAATCTCCCTTTTTTAACCAGCCAGGCAACAGTATTTAGTCTCATGGCTGGTATTACATCATCTTGGCAGTTGGCTGGGAGCGGGGGGCGTGTGTTGGGGCCACAAATTTACGCCCTGGTGCACAGACTGCCTTAGATTCAACTAATTTATTCTGAGGTGCATGTCTCCTCATAAATTAGCCAACTCTTACTAGAATATTGGTCTTCGTAAGTCACCCCCATTGTCTAGAAAGGCACTCCAAATGTTTTTCTTCTCCTGGACCTTTGGGGCTCACCATGGTATCAGAGCCTGGGCCCACCGGAGGATCTTCTGGTACTCTAGTGGACTTGTTAAAACCCACTCCCTTCTAGCACAAGGATTCCGTCCCCCGGAGGCTCAGTGGTCACATACTGCTTGGGAACATAGTAACACTAAATGGCTGGAGTGGCGCACGTGATCACAGATAGGATATCAAACTTCCAATCCGCTGCTGACCGGTAGGAGCAGGGACGGTATCCTGTACACTGGAAAGGATGAGTGTTTTTTTTTTTCTATTAGACACTTTCCTGATCCTCATTAAAAAAAATTGAGGGGTCTGACGGCCCCATTTAACGCTGTATTTCAATACTTGAGCTGGGAGAAGTAATATAGGGATACAATCCATAATTACCCAGACAGTGTCCCTATATTCACTGTCTCAGAAGACGAAAGTAGGGGACACTAATTAACATCATAGAACAGAAATTCTTAACGGTCAGAGGTAAAGTGCGGACATCTTTTAATCATAAACTGGAGTTCACTTAATGACTTTCTTGAACAATTTCCAACTGAGTTAAATTATCCTAAAGGATTACATAGAATAACAAAAAAGCATGATATCCAGCCTGCGGATGCCTTTCTGCGGAGCCCTCAGCAGGAGGGGCAGGCGTAATATATGCCCTGCTGGCAGCAGATAAGACTGTGGTATATGTGTTCTAACTTGTTGCTCCAATCAGTGGGGAGAAATTTGTCTGAACGCAGAGACGGTCGCATTCATTTGCAGTTTGAGGCAAGCTTCTGCTCTCAGGTTTCAATTACAATAATTTCAAGGGGTTTAGAATCACTGACTGAGCTGTATGCTGTGTGCAGTGGCGTACCTGCAAAAGAGAGAGACCAAGCGACTGCTATTGGGTCCCTAGAAGGAGGGGGGCCAGCAATGAACCTGTTCTCTTCCACAGTCTGAAAACATAGCATTTTCACACCATCGCCACTAGGGGAGCTCAATACAAAGAGATTATTACAGCTTCTATGATAGTTGTATTACGTCCTATTCACTGAGCTCTCCCTAGTGGTGGCTGCAGGCACCCAGCTTTGTAATAGAAGAGAAGTAGGAGATTTATCATTGTATTTTGAGTGAAGTGAAGCATTCAAAGTGGAATTCAGTTCGAAGTTTAGGAAAACTTTGATACACAACTAATCCGAATTTCCTCTCGAATCAGTTTTTCCTAAAATGACGGCTGCATATGTTACAAAGTGAAAGTAAGAAGCCCGGCAAAGCGAGATCATCCATAATGCCATGCAGCCAGCCAATTCACAGATAGCCATCCCCCTGTGATGTCACAGCCATATAAAGCCCTCATCCCGCAAGGTCTCTGCCATTGTCCTGTGAGCTGAGCATAGGTAGAGATGTGGCAAGACGCTCATGTGCTAGGGACAGTGTTGCTGAAAATGATTAATAGAAGAATGATGGAGAGGGAGACGAGAGTGCAGGGAAACTGCAGGGAGACTTATTCTGTGTTGGCTTTATTTATTCCTACATTAGTCATAAATAGAAACATAGAATGTGTCGGCAGATAAGAACCATTTGGCCCATCTAGTCTGCCCAATATACTGAATACTATGAATAGCCCCTGGCCCTATCTTATATGAAGGATGGCCAAATGCCCAGGCCTTTTTTTCTGGCAGAGCGCCCCGGAACGGCGTTCCGCCACCTATTTTCTGCCGACTCGCCCGCCCCCCTTTAGTTACTGGGCACAGCCGGCCCGCTGCTTAGGCTGCTTACTTACATTTTACATGATTGCTCAGTCCCTACAGCCTCCGGCACCTCCGGCTCTCCACTGGCTCAGGCCCGCCCACCACTGACAGCGGCGGAGAGAGTGAGAGAGGAGATGCCGATTCTGTGGCCCCAAACCCCGCCCCCAGGCCGACTCCATTGCTGTCTGCGGCCCCAGACCCGGGACCCCCCGCCTCCGGCTCCACTGACAGGCCCGCCCAGCAGGCAGGGCGGCTGCTGGAGGCGTGGGCGGCAGTTTAGTGTCGTGGGTGTCGGCACAAGCAGGAGTCTATAAATGTAAAAACACAAAATGCAATCGCACACTGCAACTAGCACTCTGCCTTGCCTTTATGCTGGATGTTGAATAAGGCATTGGTGTACATTTTGGCCAAAGCGTAATAAGCCACTCACCGCGTCAAGGTTGCCTTCATGAGTGGTCCCTAACACTAGTTCCTACCTTTTATGGGCCATGACAGCCACATAAAGTCCAGGGAGCGCAGGTACAGCATGCATGCCAAGCACACTCTGCTTTTAACCCCGTCCGGTGCCATTACAGCTTTCATCGGATCCAGGGATGCAAGTACTCACATGCATGCTGAGCCCACTTTATACTTCTCCTGGAACCTAATGGTTACTGGTAGGTGCTGTATAAGCAGACTCAGTTTTATATTGACTTTAAAACCAGCCTCCAGGGGGTAGATTAACTGGACAGGTGTGCTTGACTGCTTGGAGATCGCCACGCCTCCAATACGTACTACAAAGAGAAAAATATGGAAAATTTCAGCCCGCACAACCCCTAGCAGGTGCAGATTGCTATGGCGAAATAGAGGTATAAATGTAAAAACACAAAATGCAATCGCACACTGCAACCAGCACTCTGCCTTGCCTTTATGCTGGATGTTGAATAAGGCATTGGTGTACATTTTGGCCAAAGCGTAATAAGCCACTCACCGCGTCAAGGTTGCCTTCATGAGTGGTCCCTATCACTAGTTCCTACCTTTTATGGGCCATGACAGCCACATAAAGTCCAGGGAGCGCAGGTACAGCATGCATGCCAAGCACACTCTGCTTTTAACCCCGTCCGGTGCCATTACAGCTTTCATCGGATCCAGGGATGCAAGTACTCACATGCATGCTGAGCCCACTTTATACTTCTCCTGGAACCTAATGGTTACTGGTAGGTGCTGTATAAGCAGACTCAGTTTTATATTGACTTTAAAACCAGCCTCCAGGGGGTAGATTAACTGGACAGGTGTGCTTGACTGCTTGGAGATCGCCACACCTCCAATACGTACTACAAAGAGAAAAATATGGAAAATTTCAGCCCGCACAACCCCTAGCAGGTGCAGATTGCTATGGCGAAATAGAGGTATAAATGTAAAAACACAAAATGCAATCGCACACTGCAACCAGCACTCTGCCTTGCCTTTATGCTGGATGTTGAATAAGGCATTGGTGTACATTTTGGCCAAAGCGTAATAAGCCACTCACCGCGTCAAGGTTGCCTTCATGAGTGGTCCCTAACACTAGTTCCTACCTTTTATGGGCCATGACAGCCACATAAAGTCCAGGGAGCGCAGGTACAGCATGCATGCCAAGCACACTCTGCTTTTAACCCCGTCCGGTGCCATTACAGCTTTCATCGGATCCAGGGATGCAAGTACTCACATGCATGCTGAGCCCACTTTATACTTCTCCTGGAACCTAATGGTTACTGGTAGGTGCTGTATAAGCAGACTCAGTTTTATATTGACTTTAAAACCAGCCTCCAGGGGGTAGATTAACTGGACAGGTGTGCTTGACTGCTTGGAGATCGCCACGCCTCCAATACGTACTACAAAGAGAAAAATATGGAAAATTTCAGCCCGCACAACCCCTAGCAGGTGCAGATTGCTATGGCGAAATAGAGGTATAAATGTAAAAACACAAAATGCAATCGCACACTGCAACCAGCACTCTGCCTTGCCTTTATGCTGGATGTTGAATAAGGCATTGGTGTACATTTTGGCCAAAGCGTAATAAGCCACTCACCGCGTCAAGGTTGCCTTCATGAGTGGTCCCTAACACTAGTTCCTACCTTTTATGGGCCATGACAGCCACATAAAGTCCAGGGAGCGCAGGTACAGCATGCATGCCAAGCACACTCTGCTTTTAACCCCGTCCGGTGCCATTACAGCTTTCATCGGATCCAGGGATGCAAGTACTCACATGCATGCTGAGCCCACTTTATACTTCTCCTGGAACCTAATGGTTACTGGTAGGTGCTGTATAAGCAGACTCAGTTTTATATTGACTTTAAAACCAGCCTCCAGGGGGTAGATTAACTGGACAGGTGTGCTTGACTGCTTGGAGATCGCCATGCAGGAGTCAGGAGGCAGAGCGGCACCAGGCAGGAAAAGGAAACAAAAGGAAAAAGATAATTTTTCATTTATTTCATTTTTTTATTAAAAAAGATTGAATTGGCCAATTAGGGGAACAGGAACAGGGAAGGAAGGGGCCAGGCCAGGCTGCGCTGCCCATGTGTGGACTAGGGTGGCGGCGGCTGCGGGCACTGGCAGCCTGGCTGTCACGACTGTCACTGGCAATTTTACTTGCATCCCTGTTCTCTAAAGGGGCACTTTTAGGGGGTGGTCCTAAGGGTGGGTAGGGGCGTGGCCAGGGGAGGGGAGGGTGAGTTCCACCACCTTTTCTCTGAGAAAAAAAGCCCTGCTTATGCCTATCCCATGCATGCTTAAACTCCTTCACTGTATTTGCAGCTACCACTTCCGCAGGAAGGCTATTCCATGCTTCCACTACTCTCTCAGTAAAGTAATACTTCCTGATATTAATTTTACACCTTTGCCCCTCTAATTTAAAACTATGTTCTCTTGTAGCAGTTTTTCTTCTTTTAAATATTCTCTCTTCTTTTACCGTGTTGATTCCCTTTATGTATTTAAAAGTTTCTATCATATCCCCTCTGTCTCTTCTTTCTTCCAAGCTATACATGTTAAGGTCCTTTAATCTTTCCTGGTAAGTTTTATCCTGCAATCCATGTACCAGTTTAGTAGCTCTTCTCTGAACTCTCTCCAAAGTATCAATATCCTTCTGGAGATATGGTCTCCAGTACTGAGCACAATACTCCAAATTGAGGTCTCACTAGTGCTCTGTAGAGCGGCATGAGCACCTCCCTCTTTCTACTGGTAATGCCTCTCCCTATACACCCAAGCATTCTGCTAGCATTTCCTGCTGCTCTATGACATTGTCTGCCTACCTTTAAGTCTTCTGAAATAATGACCCCTAAATCCCTTTCCTCAGATACTGAGGTTAGGACTGCATCACTGATTTTATATTCTGCTCTTGGGTTTTTACGCCCCAGGTGCATTATCTTGCACTTATCAACATTAAATTTTAGTTGCCAGATTTCTAGTTTTCCTAAATACTTTTCCATTCGGTGTATCCCTCCAGGAACATCAACCCTATTACAAAATCTTTGTGTCATCAGCAAAAAGACACACCTTACCATCGAGGCCTTCTGAAATTTCGCTGATAAAGATATTAAACAATGTGGGTCCCAGAACAGATCCCTGATGTACCCCACTGGTAACAAGACCATGGTCTGAATATACTCCATTGACTACAACCCTCTGTTGTCTGTCTTTTAATAGCTTTGGGTGTATCCCATCAGACCCCTGTGACTTATTTGTATTAATTTTAGCCAGCTGACTTAGAACCTCTTCATCTGTAAAGACACATGCATCAAAAGATTCATTAGTCTTCCTGCCTAACCGAGGTTCTTTTCCTTCATTTTCCTTTGTAAAAACTGAACAGAAGTATTCATTGAGGCTAGTTCTTTATCTTCTTCCATATACCTTCCTTCTTTTGTTTTTAATTTGGTAATTCCTTGTTTTAATTTCCTTTTTTTATTTATGTATCTGAAGAATGTCTTATCGCCTTTTTTCACTGACTGAGCTAATTTCTCTTCTGCCTGTGCTTTAGAAGCTCTTATAACTTGCTTGGCTTCTCTCTGCCTAATCTTATAAATTTGCCTGTCATCCTCGTTTAGTTTTTTATAATTACTAAATGCTATCTTTTTGTTTTTAATAATTTTGGCCACTTCTGCTGAGTACCACAGTGGTCTCTTCATTTTTTTGCTTTTACTGACAAGCCTAATGCAATTATCTGTTGCCTTCAATAGTGCCACTTTTAAGTAGTCCCATTTCTCCTGGACTCCATTTAAACTGTTCCAGTCTGATAGGGACTCGTATATCACTAATCTAATTTTAGAAAAGTCAGTTTTTCTAAAATCTAAAACTTTTCTTTTTGTTGGTGAGACTCAGTCACTGTACTTATAGTAAACCACACTGACTGGTGATCACTAGATCCCAAGCTTTCCTCCACAGTAATATCAGATACCAAATTCCCATTTGTGAATACTAAATCTAAAATGGCCTCCTTCTGGGTTGGTTCCTCAACTACTTGCTGTAGAGATAATCCCAGTAGGGGATGTAGACTATCTGTACTCCTGGCAGAACTAGCTATTTTGGTTTTCCAGTTTACATCAGGAAGATTAAAGTCTCCCATAATGATAACTTCCCCTTTCAATGTCATTTTAGCCATTTCCTCAAAAAGTTGATAATTTAGTTCTTTGACTTGGCCAGGTGGTCTGTATATCACACCTACACGAGTTACCTTATGATTATCAAGCTGCAACGTAACCCAAACTGACTCTAAATTGGTCTCGCTGACGTGTATTAAATTATATTTTATGCTATCTTTCACATACAGGGCCACTCCTCCCCATTTCTTGCCTTCTCTGTCTTTCCTATATATAGAGAACCCTGGTAATGTTATATCCCAGTCATTACTCTCATTGAACCATGTCTCAGTAACAGCCACTAAATCAATATTCGCAGATGCCATTATAGACTCAAGTTCATTGATCTTATTCCCTAAACTGCGAGCATTTGTAAACAAGAATCTCAGCTTGTCATTTCTTAATCTATGTGCTACTGGTATCTACTGGCATTGTTCTGGGGGGCAGTTGGACTGCTGGATTATCACTTTTGCCCCCCTTTCCTAGTTTAAATGCTCCTTTAGCAAATACTTTGAACTGTTCACTGAGGACACTCGTTCCCTTGAGAGAAAGATGCAAACCATCTTTCTTGTACAGTTCTTTTCCATTCCAACTAGAGCTAACATGAGACACAAAGCCAAACCCTTACAAATGTAATGTAATACCAATAAGATGGAAGCCTTTATTACTCCACTGCCAGTGTGCCAACCAATATCATCCCGTCAGCACCCTTTAGGGGGGCCAGGTCTTAATTATGACCATCCTCATCTTTTGCTGGCTTTACTTCTTCCAAATCATCCTTCAAAGTCTCCATGTCTTAGAAAAAGTACAATAATGCCATAGTCACAAAAAATATTATAGTGGTAATGCTATGCTTATTTATAAAGTGAGATGCTTGGCAAATGCATTTTGTACAAAACCATTTGAGGCAGTCTGCCAAACGTCAAGGCGATCTCTGTAAGACGGGAACCTAACACTAAATACTACCTGTTATGCACCATAATGGCCACCATAAAGTTCAGGAAGTGTTGGTTCCACATGCATGCTGGGTCCACTCTGCCTTTTACCATTTTTGGTGCCATAATGGCCTCCATTACTTCCAAGGTATGCAGGTACCAACATGCCGAGCCCACTCCATACCTTTCCTTGTGCCAGACGGCTTCCAATGAATGTTGTGAGAGCAGGCCACAGTTTTATACTGAAACTAATTAAAATCAGCCTATGGGGCAGACAGGCTAATCAGGAGTGCACGACTCGCTGGAGTGCCACACCTCCAGCGCTGTTAATCTGCAAAGAAAAGGGGGTTAGTCAGCACGTCACAGTGCGCAGGTACATGCTGCCATGGCCAGAAACATAGAAAAAAAAGGAATACGCAACAGCACTGTGCAAACCAGATAATGTACATAACTGCCATAGTCACAATTTTTTTTTATAGTGCTAATACTACGCTTATTTATAAAGTGAGATGCTTGGCAAATGCATTTTGCACAAAACCATTTGAGCCTGTCTGCCTAACGTCAAGGGGATCTCTTTAAGACGGGAACCTAACACTAAATACTACCTGTTATGCGCAATAATGGCCGCCACAAAGTTCAGGAAGTGTTGGTTCAGGCAGCATGCACCTGCGCACTGGGACGTGCTGACTAACCCCCTTTTCTTTGCAGATTTACAGCGCTGGAGGTGTGGCACTCCAGCGAGTCGTGCACTCCTGATTAGTGTTTAGTGTTAGGTTCCCATCTTACAGAGATCGCCTTGACGTTTGGCAGACGGGCTCAAATGGTTTTGTACAAAATGCATTTGCCAAGCATCTCACTTTATAAATTAGCGTAGCATTAGCACTATAACATATTTTGTGACTATGGCATTATTGTACTTTATCTGGCTTGCAGAGTGCTGTTGCATTGTCCTTTTTTTTCTATGTTTATGGCCATGGCAGCGTGCACCTGCGCACTGGGACGTGCTGACTAACCCCCTTTTCTTTGCACATGTCTTAGAAAAGTCAGCAAGATGCAGAGAGAGGTGGAGCTGGATGTTCCTGATGACATATTCTCATCGATATTAGATAATATGGAAAAGGAGGAAAAGCAGATGGGAAAAAAAGGGCTCCCACCAGTAGGGCAGGAGAGTGCTGGGTTTGGATAAGTGGGTATGCCAGCGTATTGTCCCCTGACCTCACCAGCCAGACCAGCAACAGCCCCTGTTTAAAGGTGCATTAAAGGTGCCACACAGCCGTCAACAATGAAGATCAACGATACAGTGCGGTCTTTATTATTACATGAAAGGTAGCTGCGGGCTAATTGGTCACGCGGTTCTTCACCGTAGCATAGCCGCAACCCGTCCGCAGCACAGCTGCTCCATGTGGCCATACCCAGGCACAGCGGCCTGGGTAAACCTGATTTATAGCGCTTCGTGATTTGTAATGAATACAATTTCTTGAGGAACTTCAGCGAAGGTGCTGAATCAAATATTTAAAAACTTCACTCATCTCTAGTAAATACATTGAGAAATGTGGTGTTTAGAATGAGCGTCATATATCTGAAGCACCTATTCCCCCCTTTCCAACATAAATGTTGGATAAAGAAGGTGAGGCCAAAGGCAACTTTTTTTTTAATTACAATTTGTATTTAACAAAAATTTCTTCCACTCGATTAAAAAAACATAAATTCATCAGAAATCTGACACATTGTGCACGTTCACCATTGCCTGGGGGTGATTAACGCAAGTGAACTGGGAAACTAGTTGTAGGGGGCCCCTACTAAGTTTTGCTATGGGGCCCTATGAGATCTGTGAACACCCCTGGTTGTGTGGTGCATTTGGAGAAGCTTAAAAAATCATTAAAGAGCATTTGTCAGCATGATCAACCCTGTTAGACCAGACATACTGCCTTTTAGGGTTGATCAAGCTGAGTTAAATGATCCTTTAGTAATATGCACTTTATTTAATATGCTAATTAGGTTTGGTGGGCCTAGCCCCTAAGAGCATTACCGTACCACCGCCTTTCCTAGTTAAGCACTCCCCTTTGAGTGACAGGACCAATTACTGTTTTTCTGCCTGGCCCTGTTATCCCGGCACATTCACTGGCACATCTACAGATTAAATCTTGGCATGAGATCCGAACTGTGCATTCACCAATTCAACATGTACGGTCACATGCACTGTTGTAGCTATAGGGGTTGCAGCCGTCGCCAGTGGTGCTGTATATTTTCCTTTGTAAGATGCAGTGCATCTTATAAAGGGAATACTAGGTTCGCTCACTAGCATGCAGGAGGCGGGGGAGTGAGCGCTGTACTTACCCTTCCTCCTGCTTGCTCTTCCTGGGGCCCGCACTGCTGTGTCCTGGCTGCCTGCAGCGTCAGGATGTACAGAGCGCACTGTGACCTGATGCTGCAGGCGACTGTGCAGCGTGGGCCCCGAGAAGAGAGCAGGGAGACCGCCGAGTCGGGAGAGTGGTGGCGGAGCAGGAGAGGTCAGTTACTTTATTTATTTTACAGTCTGATCTGAGGTCTGATATGGGGGATCTGATGTCTAATTGGGGCCTGGATGTCTGGTCTGAGGTCTGATATGAGGGTCTGTAAGTCTAATGGTAGTCTGGAGGTGTAATGGGGGTCTGGAGGTCTGGTCTGAGGTCTGATATGGGGGTCTCTAGGTCAAATGGGGGTCTGAGAGGTCTAATGGGGGTCTGGTCTGGAGGCTTAATAGGGGTTTAATATTGGGGGGTTGACATGGAGGTCTAATGGGGGTCTTATCTGAGGTCTGATATTGGGGGTTGACATGGAGGTCTAATGGGGGTCTAATCTGAGGTCTGATATGGGGTCTGACATAGAGATCTAAAGAAGGTCTGGTCTGAGATGGGGTGTCTCATCTGGGGTTTGATATGGGGGTCTGTTCTGAAAGGTAAGGGGGTATCTTTTGTACTGGCGCACTATCTGTGTGGTCCCAGTATTCCAGTACTTTCAGGGAACTGTTTCTGCAGGATAGTATTGGGGGGCACAACAGACACAGTATTGGGGGTGGCAGGATGGGGTGTTGATAAGGTGGGAGGATGATGGAAAAGTAGGAAACTAAGATGTCTCTTGCTGCTGCTGTCATCCACTGACTCCCAGGTTAAATAGACACCAGGATTCTGCAGAACCTTGAATGGGATCCACTAATCATAAATGTATGTTAGGTTATTTCTTTATGACACTTAAAGAAATGAATGCTTCTATAACCCGTTTGTTTAAACCCATTAAGGTCTCATACGTATGGTCTGGTTTAAAGTGCCTATCCTGAATGACAAGAGTGCCTTAAAGGGGTTGTGCCACATAACATATTCTACAATTTTCAGACCAGCACCTGGATACGAATACTTTTGTAATTGCATGCAATAAAAAAATTTGTGTAGCCAGTGAGTTATTCAATAAAATATATCTGTATAGCGCCACCTGCTGTTTGTTCTGTTTCTTATTTTTTGTCCATCTTTGGTTGAACCTCCTCAGTTTAAATCTTTAACTGACACCAGCCATATATTCTCTTGAAAGCTGTGGCAGTTACAGGGAGAGAGCAGCAGCAGAAAGGACACGTCCCCTGAGCCTCCAGCCTGAAGAGAATCTAGCAGAGCAACAGTAAATGGAACAGTAAATGTGAAGATCTCTGGATCCATGTGAGGTACAGGGCTGGTTCGAGCTTTGTTAGAAAGATATTGTCATGTACTGTATGATGTCTGATTTAAATTTTTACATCAATCATGGCATAACCTCTTTTAATAGGGAGTCTTTTCTATCCATGGGTCAATTACTATAGGCTTTGCCTAGTTTTCTAGGATTCATAGATGACTATATGAAGCGCTATAAATTGTTATTTTCTTAAAACAAAAATAGAAACAAAACTGTTGCTTCATGGAAAATAACCTGAATATTATGTCAGAAATTATGATGTTTCTATGTGCGAAAATAATGACTTTATGATTCATTTGTTAAGGTAATACATATTGAATTATTTATAGAGAAGATTGTGACAGTGAAGCATTTTGCAGAATGTACAATATAAGACAACATTGCCATCTAGTGGTGCAATGTCATACTGCAGGGTAATACGTAAAAATTGATTTGTAAGAACTTGTACACACAGTAAAGCCATCTCCATGGACCCCGCACAGCACTACACAGAATTCCTACACAGGAGAGTAGCTATACAGGAAGCAGAAGTGACAGTCACATCCAGCAAACAGTGCTTCAGGGGCCCCAAAGGACCATATGAAGACACTGATGTTGTGAACAGTGCCTGGCAGGAAGGGGACTACATTGCAGATTTTGCATGAGGTTCAAGTTATGCCTTTAGGCACCTCATAACTTACTGCTTTGGGATTTTTTCTGTGGCACAATTTTCAAAAGTTGTCAAATATGGCACCCACATTCTTTTTGCACAGGGTCCAAATCAGTAAAATGGGCCTAGTTTTATAATTCACCCCAAAAAACAAAATAATAGACTTATATATAAGCATTTATTTTAGCACCCATGGCAAACCTGGTGCCATACCTGTAAGAGAACCATTTGCCCCTAACTGCTTGATACTGACAACTCCGATATATTTTAAAGGTTATGATCCCTGTAGCCCAGCATGTATCATTCCTTGTATCTTAACCCCTTCATGCTCTGTGCCATAATAGTACACTGCAGCAGGAAGGTGGTTAATAGTGATGGCCTTGCGGTTCGCCCGGCGGTCCGTTTGCGGCAAACTTTTCGCATTTGCGATCTGCCGAACATGCGAACATATGGCGATGTCCACGCGCGCCATATTCTTTTGCATTGCACCGAACTTTGACCAATGACACATCCATCAGGTGGGACAGGACAGCCAATTGAGATGTTTCAGCACATACCCCCAACCCTATAACAGAACCTGATCTGGCAGCCATTTTACATTCAGTCTTTTGCCAGTGTTGGGAGAGGTTGCTGTGTGGAGCAGGGACAGGCTGTTAGGGACACCAAACGCTAGCTCATAGGACCACAAAAGTCCTTTTAAGGACTAGTAACGTTGTGCTATCGATAGGTGTGATACATAGAGGGGTGCGATATACTTATAATATACTTCATAAAATAGAAAGTATATTATAGTGCATTTGCATGCTTCCAGAAAATACTGATTGAGGGCTGCGATCTATCAGTGATTGAGGTTTTCCCATATACCTGCGTCCACAAAATTACTGCTTGGGGGTGATATACCAGCTTCAACTAACAACTGATAGAGGCCTGCTATATATCAGCTTCCACAAATTCTGCTTTTCTCTAGAGACTTTGGCACAGGGTAATTTTGAAAATAATAGGCAGTAGAAGAGGGAGGCAGTTCCGCAGGGGTGGTAGGGGTCAGGCAGGTGCACCAGGCCGGAGCCTAAGTGGGAAGTTGGAGAAGGTGCATGCGATTACGTCAAAGGGCGCACCAGAGTCTGTTAAGTGGCTCACTCAGCCTTCCGCTTCTGCACCTTCCTCATCCTTTCTATCTGCACCCTCTTCACTCTCTGTTGTGTGCACCCCCAAAGACGCCACCACCATAGCCCCTCCACTCGAGTCAGAGGAATTATTTTCCCATTCATTCCCAGACCTTACCGATGGCGCAGCCATTCTTAGCATCGGATGAGGAAGAGGAGGTAGCAACGGCCGCCACCCAGCGGTCTGACGACAATACCCAGATCAGCCCAAGGAGGTTGGTCCCCGCTGTTGCTGCCTACTCCGAGATCTCTAATGTCAGTGGTGGTGAAGGTGACGATGATGACATGTCAATGGACGTCACGTGGGTGCCCAAAAGAGAGGAAGAGGAGGGGAGTTCAGAGGGAGAGACGGAGCAGCAGATAGGGAAGAGAAGGAGTAGAAGCAGACAGAACTCGCAGTGCACAGGAGGCAAAAAGCAGACTGCAAATGTATCTGGAACGAGCCATCCACCATGCATGGTCGCATCTGGCGCTCCCAGGACGTCGGCACATGGCTCTGCAGTGTGTTTTTTTTTTAACGTGTCAGCTGCTGACAATAGTGTTGCCATCTGCAGCCTGAGCTGTCAACGCAAAAGTCGCGGTAAGTCCAACACTCACCTAGGGACGACCGCCTTAAGAAGGCACCTGGCCTCCCATCACCGAGCCCATTGGGAGCAACACCGTCAGAACCCACAAAGCCACACTCCTGGCGCTCCACGTGACCCAAATGTTCGAGCATAGAAAGATGATGACGCCGGATAATCCTCTTGCCCAATGGCTGACCACTGGCTTGTCGGAACAGCTAGCCCGCCAACTACTGCCATATAAATTGGTAGACTCTGAGGCATTTTGAAAATTTGTGGCCATTGGCACACCGCAATGGAAGGTCCCCGGAAAGAAATATTTATCCCAGAACTATATGGCCACGTTCAGTGGCAAGTGAATATATCTCTGGCACACAGTGTCGGTGCCAAGATACATCTCACCACAGACAGATGGTCTAGCAAACACGGGCAGGGAAGGTACATAACTTTTACTGCCCACTGGGTGAACCTTCTGACGGGTGTCAAGCATGTAACCCGTGGCACGCGTGTGGATTTGGTGTTACAGCCACGAATTGCATGCAGGCCTGCCTCTTCTTCTCCTCCTCCATCCGTCGTCTCCTCCTCGGATGACTCCTCCTTTTCCACTGCTTCTGCCTCTTCCGCTGCACCCCCCAAGCTCCCTAGAACCTATTCGACGTGCCAGGTGAGACGTTGCCATGCTTTGCTGCGGCTGTTGTGCCTGGAAGCCAAGAGCCACACCGGTCCTGCACTCCTTTCAGCTCTGCAGTCACAGGCCGATCAGTGGCTAACCCCGCTCAATTTGACAGTTGGTAAATTGATGTGCGACAACGGTGCCAATCTGCTGAGCGCGCTGAAACAGGGCAAAATGACACATGTGCTGTGCATGGCACATGTCCTGAACTTAGGCTACTTTCACATTAGCGTTTTTCTTTTCCGGCATAGAGTTCCGTCACAGGGGCTCTATACCGGAAAATAACTGATCAGGCATATCCCCATGCATTCTGAATGGAGAGTAATCCGTTCAGGATGCATCAGGATGTCTTCAGTTCAGTCTTTTTGACTGATCAGGCAAAAGAGAAAACCGTAGCATGCTACGGTTTTATCTCCGGCGAAAAAAACGGAAGACTTGCCTGAATGACGGATCCGGCATTTTTTTCCATAGGAATGTATTAGTGCCGGATCCGGCATTCAAAATACCGGATTGCCGGATCCGTCCTTCCAGTCTGCGCATGCGCAGACCTTTAAAAATGAGGGGGAAAAAAAAAACTGATCCGTTTTGCCTGATGACACTGGAAAAACGGATCCGGTATTGCAATGCATTGCAATGCATTTTTCTGACTGATCAGGCATTTTTCAGACTGATCAGGATCCTGATCAGTCTGAAAAATGCCTGATCAGTCAGAAAAAATGAAATCCGTTTGCATACAGTTTGCCTGATCAGGCAGTCAGTTCAGGCAACGGAACTGCCTGCCGGAATCAAACAACGCAAGTGTGAAAGTACCCTTAGTCGTGCAGCGATTTGTTGCCAAATACCCCGGGTCCAGGAAAATCTCTGGCCATTTTAGCAGATCTTACACGGCCATGGCTCGCCTTGCTGACGTTCAGCGGCGACACCACCTGACCGCCAGACGTCTGATTTGTGACTGCCCGACGCGATGGAACTCCACCTTGTATATGCTTGATAGGCTGCTCCAGCAGAAACGTGCCGTAAACGACGACCTGTACAAACTTTGCGGCAGGACAGGTTCTGGGGAGCTTGTTTTTTTTTTTTTTACTGCGCCAGTGGCTTCTCATGCACAAGGCATACAGACTTCTGCGGTAATTTGATGAAATCACCAAACTGATCAGTCGCAGCCAGGGCGCCATCATTGACATCGTACCTTACGCCTTCTTTCTGGAGCGTGTATTGCGTCATGTCATTGATCAAGCCGTCAAGGAGCAGGAAGATGAGGAAGTCGCAAAGCTGAATGAATTCCCAGGGGGGGCTACTCTATCTGAGACAAGTCAGCAGGAGTCTGAAGAGGAGTCAGAGGAGGATGGTGGCTGGAGGGAGGAGCAAGAGGAGCAGGGTTTAAACTTTTTGGTGATCCCTGGTGTTGTCTGTGGCGGGGGGGAGGAGACCGAGGATGACATTCTCCTGGGCGATGAGCAGGAGCCAGGACGCTCCACCGCTTCCAAATTTATGATTTGATGATGTGTTGGTCGCTTCAGATATGAGATCATTTTTGCAGCCAACCCATCAACAGCTGCCCTCCGGATCCAGCCTCAGGGAACGCCTAGACCGAAAGGTGTCCGACTACATCTGTTTAACGGCTGATGTGGACGCTCTGAGAAGCAAGAAAACCCTTGACTACTGAGTGTGAAGGCTTGACCTGTGGCCAGAGCTGGCACAATTTGCCATGGAACTTCTGCCTTGCCCCTCGTCGAGTGTCCTGTCCGAAAGGATGTTCAGCGCAGCAGGGGAGATCGTGACCGATAAGCGCACTCGCCTAGCTCACAACAGTGTGGACTAGCTTACATTTTTAAAAATGAATGAGGCATGGATCTCGGAGGCATTCAACATGTGTGACGACTACGTGTAATTGAATTTCCTCATGCCAGCCCACACATATCCGCCACCACCCAGAACAAAGTATGATCCTTGCCTTATGTATATATAGCGGCATAAAAGGCCTTTTATGTCAGGTGAATGCCTAATTATTGGGGCCTGTACTGGACGACAGTTACATATTTATCCTGTGACCGCCTAATGTACCTCCAGCCACAGAATGCAAAGTTCTTTGCTGTCAGGTGAATGCCTATTGGCAAATTTTTGGGGCCTGTACTGGCCGACAGTTACAATTTTTATCTCTAGCCCCATAATCACACCCTTGTCTCACTCCTCTGCCTCTCATTATGGTGGCGTATGAACCGCATTCACCATAAGGACCTTCTAATGCCACAGGGTCATGTGACTGTGCTCCCCACCCCATACTGTGCTCCTCACCCTGTACTGTGCCCCTTTATAACCTGCAATATGCCCTCTTACCACACCCTGTGCCCCTAGTCATTCCCTGTACTGTGCCCTCTTATACCCTTTTATCCACTCACGGTATGGCAGTGTTATCCGTTCACTGTACAGAGGTGTTATCCGGTCACTGTACAGAGGTGTTATCCTGTCAATGTATGGCGGTGGTATCCAATAACTGTATCCCCTTCCATGCCCACGCCATCCTTTTTTAGACCTGGCATGAGCGGGAAAAATATGCAGATTGTGGTGTTAAGGACCTTTGCGCCACAATCTGTGTCAGAAATGCGCCTAACATAGATGTGTTTCTATATAATAAATGACCACCTAATTGTATTATCATTCGGGGTAGAGATAATATCTTTATAGTATATAGATTCTATTGTATTATACTGTGCCCTGTTTCTCCCAGTAGAAAATGATCCTTGGGAAACACAGTCCTTATCCCTGACCACCAGGACCAGGGATACATGTCAGTACATGGCGGCCTCCCCTCTCCGCCACGCGAACATTTGATCGCGAACGTGCGTTTGCGTTCGTGAATTGTCCCGGCCGATGTTCGTCCATCACTAGTGGTTAACCCACAATGCCGTACCATTACAGAGCAGTGATGGCATGGACTCATGAGCTATGCCTACGACAATACTTTTAGGTGCCAGCTGTGATATATATATATATGATCAGAGAAAAATGCATCTTTCTCCCTCTTTCCTCTCCTAAACTTAACATTCTCTACTATATCTGCTTGAGAGATGAAACAGACTGTCAGGTCATTAAGGAATCAGATGACATACTGTTCATACAGGGTGTACGGGAAGGGACAGCTGCAGAGAGATCCACATACTGTATGATGCCAATAGAAGTCTATGGAGATGGGAGGGGAGGAGGAGAGAAGAGGTGCAGAGAGACACACACAGAAGTCTATGTGCTGAGATACATACACATGCTGCCCATAGAAGTCTATAGAGGGGGAAGAAGAGGGAATAGGTGCACAAAACACAAACATATTCTGCGCATAAAAGTCTATGGAGAGGGGAGGGATGGAGGAGGGAAGAGATGCAGAGATACATACACATGCTGCCCGTAGAAGTCTATGGAGGGGGAAGAAGAGGGAATAGGTGCACAAAACACACACACATATGCTGCCCATGGAGGTCTATGGAGAGGAGTGCAGGAGGGAAGAGGTGCAGAGACACACACACATATGCTGCCCATAGAAGTCTATGGAAAGGGGAGGGGGGAAGAAGAGGTGCAGAAAGAAACATGTGTGCTGCATATAGTAGTCTTTTGAGAGGGGAAGGGGAGAGGAATGATCTGCTACAGTAAAAGAGACATTATTTTCTGATAAGATATACACGTTCATCAGTACTGTTGATTTACAGGGAACCTGTCACCACATTCTGACATATAAAACCAAATGCTTGATTACCCTGATAGGTCCCAGCGATCGATCCATAATCTTGTCAGGACTAACCTGTCCTATTTTATCGCCCTATAACGCTTTCCCACCTTTTATGCTAATTAAGAGAAAAGAGTCATATCTTACATGCTTGACCAGAGAAGAGTCAAGCTCCTCAGCTCCGCCTAAGAGACGCCCCTACAGATAAATTCTCGCGTGAGCTTCCTTGCTTCGAGTCAAGGTAAGCACGCCCCCCTAACCGTCCCCTCTTTTGTTAGATTGACAGCCTGCAGTGTGGCCGGGATCGCATGGGTCTAGAGCATGGTAAGACGCGATCCTGTCTCCGGCTGCCGCTGTTAGCCGGGTTTTAGCGGTGCACTGCGCAGGCGCGAGACTTGTGCCATCCCGGCTGCGCTGCAGGCTGTCAATCTAACAAAATAGGGGACGGTTAGGGGGGCGTGCTTACCTAGACTCGAAGCCTCATTTGTATACGACCTGCGGGGGAATAAAAGTTGTTTCACAGCGATCAGGCGCCTCAGACATCTTACACAAGAGCAACATTAGAAGCCGGATGTTAATAGCTTTAAGGTGCTGCTGGTGGGTTATGATGCATTTTGGTGCTGACAGGTTCCCTTTAAGGTTACTTAATGGCCATTTAAAAAGAACTTTATTTTCTTTAAAAATATATATACATAAATTGGCATTGCCACGCCTGTAACAACCTGAGCAACAAAAAGTGTTACCAGTTGGGGGGGGGGGTCCCTGCACAGTCTGACACTATCCAATCAGGGCTGTCAATGTCAGACACGTCCCTAACTGGTAACACCCATCTGGGCCTTCAATGCAAACTGCTAGGAATTCATTTATAAGTTCTAGCAGGAAGAATACAGGAATAGCACAGCACAGAGTCATCAGAACAGATGCTCCAGAATTTGTATTACATGGAGAATGCAAGTAGTTCCTAACACAGACGGGAGAAGAGACAGGAGCTCTTTCTATCATTCTTGGTCCAATGGCTATGAAATGACCTGTGGCAGGTATAGTCGTCTGTACACTGTCCATTTTTTGTGTTTAAAGCAGACCTCTGGTTGATGACCACTTCTGATATATGAAAGAGACATAGCAGAAGCTGGAGGTCCAGGCTCTGGTGGTCCTCACCGATCACTAGTATGAAGCTGCTAAATTATCCATGTGCTATGCATGTCTACGCCCAGCCTTCGTGCCCGTGAGTCCTGGAATGGCAAATTCTCCAAAAACCTATATGGATGGTGATTAAATATTTCCTTTTCATTTTACCTGCCATAACCCAACTGTTGTTTGCTTTACAGGTGTCCTCCTGCCTGGTCTCAGGGCAACAAGAAGGGTCTTGTATTTGTCACTTATGTGAAGGATGCCACCTACTGCAGCAGTAAAGCATGACCAGGCAAGAGATCTTGACCTCCAATTACATTCTTCAGGGGCTCCGTCAGACGTGCAAGTTTGAAGGTCAAGTCATGTCAGGGGCAGGAGCTGCAGGAGAAATACCCTACCTATGAAATTAAAGGGTGTGATGGAGGTGGATACAACTGCTAGGGCACAATACATGAACAAGAATAGCATTTCTTGATCAAGTATTGTAATATAGTGGTAAAGGTGTGACTAATAAGTACAAGTACCTCCAGGAGACTGCTGAGCCTGAGCTTGTAGGTGTCTAACCCAGAGGCAGGAGCTGACCAAGGAATGTTAAATACAGTACTTAAGAGACCCGGTGTCACGTACAGTACTTAAAATGAAACTGTTAGCTCTACAAAAACAGACACTGAGTCTTTTAAGATGGCCATTAGGGATGAGCGAACTTCATATTTTGAAGTTTGTGTTTGGGTTGTGGTATATACTGAATTGTGTTATGGCATGGATCATAGAGTCTTAGCTTACATTAAGAGGCCTACCTACAGTAAAAAGGTATTCCTATCCAAGACTTCTATGGCCCATCCACAGGATATTCATACATGTCTGATACATGATATAAGACATGTATGAATATCCTGTGGTGTAGGTCCTACCTTTGCAACCCACACCTATTCCTTAACCCCTAAGAGGTAAAGCAAGGACAGTAAAAACAGCGATGTCACAGTACAGAAATAATAAACACTGTGATATCACAGTACAGGGATAATAAACACAGTGATGTCACAGTACAGAGTTAATAAACACAGTGATGTCACAGTACAGGGATAATAAACACAGTGATGTCACAGTACAGGGATAATAAACACAGTGATGTCACAGTACAGAAATAATAAACACAGTGATGTCACAGTACAGAGTTAATAAACACAGTGATGTCACAGTACAGAGATAATAAATACTGTGATGTCACAGTACAGAGATAATAAACACAGTGATGTCACAGTATTGGGATAATAAACACAGTGATGTCATAGTACAGGGATGATAAATACTGTGATGTCACAGTACATGGATAATAAACACAGTGATATCACAGTACATGGATAATAAACACAGTGATGTCATAGTACAGGGATAATAAATACTGTGATGTCACAGTACAGGGATAATAAACACAGTGATGTCACAGTACAGGGATAATAAACACAGTGATGTCACAGTACAGGGATAATAAACACAGTGATGTCACAGTGCAGAGATAATATACACAGTGATGTCACAGTACAGGTATAATAAACACAGTGATGTCACAGTACAGAGATAATAAACACAGTGATGTCACAGCAGAGGGATAATAAACACAGTGATGTCACAGTACAGAAATAATAAATACTGTGATGTCACAGTACATGGATAATAAACACAGTGATGTCATAGTACAGGGATAATAAACACAGTGATGTCACAGTACAGGGATAATAAACACAGTGATGTCACAGTGCAGAGATAATATACACAGTGATGTCACAGTACAGGTATAATAAACACAGTGATGTCACAGCAGAGGGATAATAAACACAGTGATGTCACAGTACAGAAATAATAAATACTGTGATGTCATAGTACAGGGATAATAAACATAGTGATGTCACAGTACAGAGAAAATAAACATAGTGATGTCACAGTACAGGTATAATAAACACAGTGATGTCACAGTACAGGTATAATAAACACAGTGATGTCACAGCAGAGGGATAATAAACACAGTGATGTCACAGTACAGAAATAATAAATACTGTGATGTCACAGTACATGGATAATAAACACAGTGATGTCATAGTACAGGGATAATAAACACAGTGATGTCACAGTACAGGGATAATAAACACAGTGATGTCACAGTGCAGAGATAATATACACAGTGATGTCACAGTACAGGTATAATAAACACAGTGATGTCACAGTACAGAAATAATAAATACTGTGATGTCATAGTACAGGGATAATAAACATAGTGATGTCACAGTACAGGGATAATAAGCACAGTGATGTCACAGCAGAGGGATAATAAACACAGTGATGTCACAGTACAGGGATAATAAACACAGTGATGTCATAGTACAGGGATAATAAGAACAGAGATGTCAAGGTACAGGAATAATAAGAATTGTTCTAATTTATTAATTTCCAGCTGACATGATTTTCTTTTATCAATTTATTTTTAGACATGATTTTTGTCCTTTCATTATTTCTTATACCTGCCATCTGTATATTCATTCATTAGCCTGCACGCATGCGCTCTATCTACTCATTATCAGTGTGAGTTTCTAAGTCGGCTCGCAGTCTCAGTTTAGGAGCGCTTTGTATCCGTCCCACTCTAAGTCGGCACGCGTGTTTTTCTGCGCAGCGCGTCACCAGGGAACCACCCGCGATCCATTCATTGGTATAGCAGGTGAGTTTTTCATCATGATGATGTTGCTTATCGGCAACAATTGGATCGAAAAAATGTCTCTATGTGACGTAATTGTGTGGGATAGGTTAACCGACCTGTCACTTCATTATGAGAGGTTTTATAAGGTCCGAATTCTGCCCAATACCCCTGATGAAATCAGGTTACTGGTGAAACACTTTGGGGGAAAAGTTAGAAGGTTTTAGCATTCTAGCGTCCAGTGTTTGTTATTATCTTCGTCAGACTAATTACTATACATCATTGGCAAACAGTAGGACTAAAGAGGGTAGTGCACACCTCTCAGTCTCAGCAATGCTCAGACAGTATCTACATACACTGGTGCTAGCGATTTCTAAAGCTACAATTGCTCACGGCACTATCTGTTTTTGTGATTTTTAGATACTTCATTCAAAGTACATTTTTTGCCTTTTTTTTTCTTCATTCTTAGATATCTGGGTTAAGTTTGGTATGTAGCCTTGGGCAGGTGATAGTTCATATTTACTAAATTGTTTACTTATCTCCCGATAGGGTCTTCTCTTTTTGTTTTTGTTTTATACGTTCTGATTGAGCAAAAGAAATAAGTCAAATAAATAAGTTTCTATTCGTAGATTTTGTGCCCCCCTTGATTACCCATAGATTACCTCCCCTGTGGGAGTAGCATGTACTCTGTTATACCAGACAGGCCGGGAGCCGCACTACTTAGTGGGGTGGTGAATGGGGACATTGTTCCCCCCGGTTTGTAATTGGGTCTGTAGTGGATAACAACTTGCTCATACGGCCCCTGGTTCATTGCAGGTCACATCTGGCTCCGCTTTTACATGATATAGCCAGCCTTTATGTGGCCAGTTCTGTATTACTACAGTGTCATTTATTATTCACTGGTGCAGGGACCTTGATAATATCCCCATTTGAACTGTTTTTGTTCTGTTTGCCCATTAGTCCCTACTCTCCGGCTCTGAGCCACCTTCTCCCCCGTTCTTTATATTACCTGGTTGGAACCTATACACCAAGCGTTGCACCAGTACAGGGAGCAGTCTCCCCCTGATCTTTGTGTGCCCCGTGATAGACTTTCCTCCGTTGTGATGGGTGGGGCTTTTCTTTTTTAGGCGCATGTGGAGGCGCGCGCGCCCCATGCCCATACCAGTGCCGGACGCGCAGCCTCAGCACACCAGCTAGGGCAGCGCTACTGTAGTTAGGTGTATCAGCGGCACTTTTACAGTTAGTTTAGGTGTATCAGCAGTGCCTCTACAGTGGGTGATGCCCACACACCATCAGCGGTGGTCATCCTTTTTGCCTGGATGTTTACATCTTCACTCTATCTATTAGCGCTCCATAAGCTCCTGATGATTCAGGGAAATCCTGATGAAACGCGTAGAGCGCACTTAGGGAGCCAACTCTTTTGTCATGCAGAGTAAACCATTCTTAGATGGTTGTTCCCAGTGTGGTTACACTGGGTGTACATTGCTCTAACAGGGGTTGCGGGACTGGCCAGATCAGATCCAGACTGTGTTTACCACCCTATTTTTGTATACCTTGGGGGATTCAAATGTGAGTCATCCAGGGGTTAATATTTCAGTACCCCGGCACATTCGCACAGTACTCCTTTTGGTATATCTCCAATTGGAGATAAGGTGGGGGGGGGGGCATACTTACCTTGACCTCTCCACACCTGACTGTGATTCCACCAAGTTATATGCCTGTGATACATAGGGGAATAAGCCCCACAAGTGTTTTTTTTTAACTATTATCAAAATAAAGTGTTTATTATTTTCGTTTTAGCATCCCCTTTCAGGCAGTGAGTTTTTCTATGATTGCTGATAATCCCAAATATGTGAACTGTCACAAATCAGATTTATTTAAAGCTCGATCAAAGAAATTTAGGATAAATTCACAAAGATGATGATATGGAATACAAATTTCAAAATACGGCTAGCTGCTTGGGAGTATCTGTGATCAGCCCTAAAAATGCAGGATTTGCCAGGGATTGGGAACGTAACGTAAATCTCACAGACATCTTAAAAGGATAGGTAAGACATAAACACATCAATCTCCTGCCATGTACTATAAATACTCTGTCCGTCCGTGTGTTTGCTGAGGTAATAGGCTGTATATTATGAAGACTTGATGTTAGAGCAGATTCTCTCTTTCTAAAATTTCCCATTGATTCCCTGAATAGTGCAGAATCTCACTCCATGCCTCCAGGTTATACAGGTGAAACTGTAAAAAGTTTTTTATTTCAGTAATGCAAATTAAAAGGAATTGCATTAATGCAGCTTAAAATTAGAATTTTGTGAAAAGGTTAAATATTCTAGGCTCAAAGTGTCACACTGTAGTCAGCTAATTAATCCATACCCCCTGAGCAAAGGGTTCCTCAAAATTGAGACTTTGGGGTTTTATAAGCTGTAAGCCATAATCATCCAAATTATACCAAATAAGGCTTGAAATATCTCGCTTTGCATGTAATAAGTCTCATATGTTAGTTTCACCTTTTAAGTTGCATTACTGAAATAAATGAACTTTGCACAATATTTTAATTTTCTGAGTTTCACCTGTACATGACTTTACCAGGACCAAACAGTGATGGCCCTCTGTTAAAGAGGTTGTGTGGTAGAGTCATTTAATAGTCAGCGTCTGACTCCTGGCCCCCCTTGCCATTCAGCTGTTTAAAGGGGTTACAGCGATCATGCATGTGTTGCTTCCAACACTTAACTCAAAACTTACGGTACCTGCACGTTGTCTCCTTTGTAGCAGCGGCACAGTGTAATTACAGCTGCTTGCCCCATTCTCTTGAACTGTACCAGGGGTGGGTAAAGTTATACAGGTCCTTCTAAAAAAATTAGCATATTGTGATAAAGTTCATTATTTTCTGTAATGTACTGATAAACATTAGACTTTCATATATTTTAGATTCATTACACACTAACTGAAGTAGTTCAAGCCTTTTATTGTTTTAATATTGATGATTTTGGCATACAGCTCATGAAAACCCAAAATGCCTATCTAAAAAAATTTGCATATCATGAAAAGGTTCTCTAAACGAGCTATTAACCTAATCATCTGAATCAACTAATTAACTCTAAACACCTGCAAAAGATTCCTGAGGCTTTTAAAAACTCCCAGCCTGGTTCATTACTCAAAACCGCAATCATGGGTAAGACTGCCGACCTGACTGCTGTCCAGAAGGCCATCATTGACACCCTCAAGCAAGAGGGTAAGACACAGAAAGAAATTTCTGAACGAATAGGCTGTTCCCAGAGTGCTGTATCAAGGCACCTCAGTGGGAAGTCTGTGGGAAGGAAAAAGTGTGGCAGAAAACGCTGCACAACGAGAAGAGGTGACCGGACCCTGAGGAAGATTGTGGAGAAGGACCGATTCCAGACCTTGGGGGACCTGCGGAAGCAGTGGACTCAGTCTGGAGTAGAAACATCCAGAGCCACCGTGTACAGGCGTGTGCAGGAAATGGGCTACAGGTGCCGCATTCTCCAGGTCAAGCCACTTTTGAACCAGAAACAGCGGCAGAAGCGCCTGACCTGGACTACAGAGAAGCAGCACTGGACTGTTGCTCAGTGGTCCAAAGTACTTTTTTCGGATGAAAGCAAATTTTGCATGTCATTCGGAAATCAAGGTGCCAGAGTCTGGAGGAAGACTGGGGAGAGGGAAATGCCAAAATGCCTGAAGCCCAGTGTCAAGTACCCACAGTCAGTGATGGTCTGGGGTGCCATGTCAGCTGCTGGTGTTGGTCCACTGTGTTTTATCAAGGGCAGGGTCAATGCAGCTAGCTATCAGGAGATTTTGGAGCACTTCATGCTTCCATCTGCTGAAAAGCTTTATGGAGATGAAGATTTCATTTTTCAGCACGACCTGGCACCTGCTCACAGTGCCAAAACCACTGGTAAATGGTTTACTGACCATGGTATTACTGTGCTCAATTGGCCTGCCAACTCTCCTGACCTGAACCCCATAGAGAATCTGTGGGATATTGGGAAGAGAAAGTTGAGAGACGCAAGACCCAACACTCTGGATGAACTTAAGGCCGCTATCGAAGCATCCTGGGCCTCAATAACACCTCAGCAGTGCCACAGGCTGATTGCCTCCATGCCACGCTGCATTGAAGCAGTCATTTCTGCAAAAGGATTCCCGACCAAGTATTGAGTGCAGAACTGAACATAATTATTTGAAGGTTGACTTTTTTTGTATTAAAAACACTTTTCTTTTATTGGTCGGATTAAATATGCAAATTTTTTTAGATAGGAATTTGGGGTTTTCATGAGCTGTATGCCAAAATCATCAATATTAAAACAATAAAAGCCTTGAACTACTTCAGTTGGTGTGTAATGAATCTAAAATATATGAAAGTCTAATGTTTATCAGTACATTACAGAAAATAATGAACTTTATCACAATATGCAAATTTGTTTAGAAGGACCTGTATATATATGCTCTAAAATTGTACCGCACAAAAAATACATCTGATCCTGCAAATATACAAGTGCACTGGTCAGGTTCGGGGTGGTCTCAATGCTACACTGGGTCTCCTGGACACCATCAATATGTCACTACGTGTTACTCCTCTCCAAAAAGGATGATAAGGCGTGGTGCACCTCAATGTGAAATAACTCAAGAGTCAAGGTTTGTAATAAATCAGTGTGCATCTTTACTGGACGAAGTCAAGTGCAAAACAATACAGGCAAGGCACTGAGCTGGCTTTTCCAGTCTCCCCCAGAGCAGAAGAAGGTTTCCTGTTGAGGAAATGCCTGAGTTAGCTGTTCCTCTCTCTCTCAGAAGGCCGGTACCCTGGCCAAAGGTTGGTGGCCCAGGGTCTGTGGCTCAGTCATCCGGCTGAATCCCTGGTCAACGGTCTGGTATCCTGGGGTTTGTAGCTTAGCATCCTGATCTCAGCTTTTTCTTCTTGTCAACCACGCAGTCTGGCAGAGTCTCTCCTGCTATGCACTGGTCTCTATCTGCCGATAACTAAGGGCTCTAACTGCCAGCCTTATGTACAGTTTCTAGCTGAACTGGAACCTTCTAGTGGGAAGGGCGGAGTGGAGAAGCACAGCCTAAACAGAAACAATGTTACTATTTTAGCCTTTCATAGACTTGTATAGAGTTTCAATGCATGTCTACGGGAATGACTAAGCAGTTTTTCCAGACGTAAACAAGTCTTAGGACATAAACAACAGAGCCAAACCAATCAGCAGGTCAGTGTGTCTGGTCTTTTTCCCTCCCTGAATAGGTAGGAAGTCCTAACGTCTCTCAATATTAGCTGGCTATGTATTGACCCTTTCCACAGTGCAGTGCACAAATAGTGCAATAGCAAGGCAAATGAACAAGATATATCACAATCAACATAGTGTAAGTTAACATTTCAAAGTGCAATAAAGCAGTGTGTTGATGGCTTTGCATAGTACTAATAGGGGCAAATGTCCATAGTCCAAAGCACCCTTGCTCCAGGGCACCACACAAGCCCTTATACAGTTATGTCAACGGAGGATGTTATGGCTCTCTGAGCGCAGCAATGCAAAAAATAAAAAAAAACTTCTGGTACTCCTTGCCAAAAAATGCGTATGTCTTTTTTAACCTTCAGCTATGTCAATCACCTATGTGGAGATACTGTATATTAGGTGGCTTTGGTGGTATGGAGATTTGCAAGCACATGTCCGTATAGTAGAAGGGAGCATACATTGAATTTCATGCATATATCATAATATTGAATTTCCTTTAACAAGCCCTATACTAAAGCTATCCTGTATTTCATTCCTGAGTTACCATAGGCTTATGTTACAAGCCTCCGGGGGGGATATAGTATCTGTGTCTACTGATATATACGTTTACCATAGAGGCAGACCATAGGGTACATTTAGAGACAGAACCCAAGCCGGGTCAGTCCCATCATCTTTGCAATTACTGAATTGTTAGCAAGCAAGGGGTCGGGAAGGAAACCAAAGTTCATGGAATGGAGATGGAGAAAAATAAATCCTGGCTTTTCTGTCCATGATGGCAAAATCCAGGGGTCCAGGTTTACCTTTTCTATGGGGCCTTTCTCTTCTTTGTACACCACTTGCTTTGTTCCAAAATTTCCCGTTCCAGCGCTCTGACACCTATGTGTTGTCATAAGGGCACTGGGCCATTGCTATTACTGAGATCCTTATTCGTATATTATTCAGTTCTATACTTTTTTATGTTTTTTTTTACATTTTAACAGGTGCTAATTTGACAAGTTGCCATGGGCAGATTGTGACTCACCACCTGGATGGCGGAGACACCTTAATATACCTTTACAGATGACATCATCATCAAATGATCCACTAACAGTCTGCTCGTGATGAATGGTGAGCTCATCTTTCATGACATGAGTCGGGGGAAATCTCTATTATTGACATTCGACAGTTAAAAGAAAATATGCAAGCAATTTATGAAAAACTTTGGGCCAGATAGATAAGCCGATGAATTGCCCAGGGGCACAGGGTAATTACCCTTCTGAAATGCAAAATTACCCTTGGTGCACTGTATTTTCACCATGGCTTTATTCTCCTGCTATATGAGCTAGCTCCAATATAAAAGAGGGCTCCCTAGGAGTGCAGGTAATATATACTACAGTACAGTAAGTGACAGCCGCTGGGCAGAGACTAAAGTGCTTATGCATTATATACTTCCCCTTCAATCAAACCATTTAAAGGAATTATGCTATGATGTAAAAAACGAATCAGACATCATATAGGACATGACAATCTCTTTCTAACAAAGCTAGAACCAGCCCTGTACCTCATATAGATCCAGACCTCTCCAAATTCATTGCTCTGGTAATGTTTAATCAGAGTGGAAGCTCAGGGGTGTGTCCTTTCTCAGGGGGCATGTCCTTCCTGCTGCAGGTCTCTCCCAATCACAGGCCAAGAGGTATATATATATAGCATATATATAACCGCATTAATCTAGTACCCTTGCTGCGCCATTAATACTTAAAGGGATTGTCTGAGTTATATAAATATAGGCCATTCAGCATTAAAACATATCTACTATTACCTTTGTAAATCACTCTCTTTATCTATAATGTCTTGTTTCTTCTGTGCTGATGTGGGTCAAGCGACCCGCGACGTCATCCAGCCAGCTCCCTCTGCTGACGTTTCGTGTGCAGGCTTCTCCCTGCCTTAGGGAGTGGCCTGGCTCTGTACACGAAATGTCAGAGCCTTGTGTGCCCGTCCCCTCCCTCTGTGTCTGACTGCTGTGGCTCCTGTGAGCGATCGTGCATGCGCGATCCTTACCAATACCGGCAGCCTTGTTAAAAGATTCACTGGACTGGTCTGCCCGCTCCCTCCCTGTGATCCACCTGTGTGCCTGTTCCCCTGCCTCTGCGTCTGGCTGCCGGCAAGCTCCTGCGTGATCCTTACCAGTGCCGACAGCCTTATAAAATTAGCATTGCCATATTCCACTGGCCATTAGAACCAAAAGCCACGCCCAGGAACAAAACAAAGTACAGCTATACTTATATATTAGATATAAAGCTATATCTAAGCTATACCTAAGCTATATCTAAGCTATACTTAAGCTATACCTAAGCTATATCTAAGCTATAGCTTAGATATAGCTTAGATTAGATAGATATAGATAGATCTATATATATATATCATCTATATATATATATATATATATATATATACAGTACAGACCAAAAGTTTGGACACCTTCTCATTCAAATAATTTTCTTTATTTTCATGACTATGAAAATTGTAGATTCACACTGAAGGCATCAAAACTATGAATTAACACATGTGGAATTATATACATAACAAAAAAGTGTGAAACAGCTGAAAATATGTCATATTCTAGGTTCTTCAAAGTAGCCACCTTTTGCTTTGATTACTGCTTTGCACACTCTTGGCATTCTCTTGATGAGCTTCAAGAGGTAGTCACCTGAAATGGTCTTCCAACAGTTTTGAAGGAGTTCCCAGAGATGCTTAGCACTTGTTGGCCCTTTTGCCTTCACTCTGCGGTCCAGCTCACCCCAAACCATCTCGATTGGGTTCAGGTCCGGTGACTGTGGAGGCCGGGTCATCTGGCGCAGCACCCCATCACTCTCCTTCATGGTCAAATAGCCCTTACACAGCCTGGAGGTGTGTTTGGGGTCATTGTCCTGTTGAAAAATAAATGATGGTGTAATGACCGGCGTCACGCACAGGGAGGGAAAAGGGAAAGCCCTGCCCAAGGGAGAGGGAAAGGTGGTGACCCCTGACTCACCTTGCGACTGGCACCTGACTGCCCTGACGTCCCTAGACGGGTTCCTCACCCGTGCGGCGATCATGTGCCTAAACCCTGGCTTTCCCTAAAATGAGCCCTAGATAGTGAACGGGCTGGTGGGATTGCTAGTCCGCACCACTGACACCCAGAGGGAAACCCCAGGGAGAGGACAGACAATACAGACAAACACATAAACCCAGGTGGGCGACCACAGCAGACCCCAAAGGTCCAACAGGGATCCGGAGGGAAACGTTCTGGACCAACAACCAGAGAACGCAGCAACACAGCTCCAGTGGGTCAGTATAGATGTCCAGGCAGGAAGCTCTATATCTGGCAACCAGAGAAGTGTGAGAGGGGAATATAAGGAGGTTGGGAGTGCTGGACAAGGAACAGCTGAGGAGAAGGAGCTACGGATCCCTGAGTGAGCCAAAAAGGGTTGCAAAGCAAACCCAGAAAGCTACCATAAGGAAACAGCCCTATCTTACATAGAGCGCGCAGCCAACCGCTGTGACTTCCTGACCCCGGGTATAACGGAGTCAGGCGTGGGTCTTGACACCCTCGTGACAGTACCCCCCTCTCTACGAGGGGTCTCCGGACACTCAGGACCAGGTCTCTCAGGATGAGAGGCATGAAAAGCCCAAACTAGCCTGTCGGCGTTTACCTCAGACGCAGGAACCCACATTCTTTCCTCGGGACCGTAACCTCTCCAATGCACCAGATATTGAAGAGAGCGGCGGACCCGACGAGAATTAACAATTTTGGATATCTGAAACTCTAGATTACCATCCACAACAACAGGAGGGGGTGGCAGCGGTGACGGTTCTAGAGGTGGAACATATTTCTTGAGTAACGACTTATGAAAGACGTTATGGATTTTAAAAGTCTGAGGTAGCTCCAGGCGAAAAGCCACGGGGTTGATGATGGCTACAATTTTGTAAGGGCCAATGAACCTAGGACCCAGTTTCCAAGAGGGAACCTTCAATTTAATATTCCTAGTAGACAACCACACATAGTCATTCACTCCTAGGTCCGGACCTGGCGACCGTCTCTTATCAGCCATGCATTTGTATTTACCTCCCATATTTTTCAAGTTAGCTTGCACCTTCTGCCATACCGATGAAAGAGATGACGAAAACCGTTCCTCTTCGGGAACCCCAGAAGACCCCCCCTCTTTGAAAGTACAGAATTGGGGATGAAAACCATATGCACCAAGAAATGGTGACTTGCCAGTGGATTCCTGACGACGATTATTTATGGCAAACTCAGCTAACGGTAAATATGATGACCACAACTCTTGGTTTTCAGACACAAAACATCTTAGATATGTCTCATGGTTTTGGTTGGTACGCTCAGTCTGTCCATTCGACTGAGGATGGAAAGCTGAGGAAAACGACAAGTGTACCCCCAAACGGGAACAAAAAGCTTTCCAAAATTTAGAAATAAACTGGGTACCCCGATCCGAAACAACATCGGAATGGACCCCGTGAAGCTTCACGATTTCACTGATGAATACCTGAGCAAGAGTCTTAGCATTAGGTAGTGCGGGTAACGCAATGAAGTGTACCATTTTGCTAAACCTGTCCACTACTACCAAAATAACTGTTTTACCCGCAGACAAAGGTAAGTCAGTGATAAAATCCATTGACAGATGTGTCCATGGTCTATTGGGAATGACGAGTGGTAATAACAAAGTTAGACCTGGTAAAAAATAGCGACCACCTAGCTTGTCTAGGAGTGAGACGCTTAGCTGATTCGAGGTATAGAAGATTTTTGTGGTCCGTAATCACAGTGACGGGGTGGACTGCCCCCTCTAAAAAGTGACGCCATTCTTCAAACGCTAGTTTAATAGCTAATAGTTCCCTATTGCCAATATCGTAGTTCTTTTCTGCTGCAGATAGTTTTTTTAGAAAAGAAAGCACAAGGACGCCATTTGCCAGGAGACGGACCCTGAGACAGCACAGCCCTTACTCCCACCTCTGACGCATCGACTTCAACGATAAAAGGCTGAGAGACATCAGGTTGGACTAGTACAGGTGCCGAGGTAAACCTCTCTTTTAGAGAGGAAAAAGCAACTTTAGCGGCGTCAGACCATTTAGAAAAATCAGTCCCCTTCCTAGTCATGTCAGTAAGAGGTTTTACAATAACTGAATAATTTTTAATGAATTTCCTATAGAAATTCGCGAAGCCCAAGAACCGTTGCAGTGCTTTGAGGTTCTCAGGAAGATCCCAATCTAAAATTGCCTGGACCTTCCTAGGATCCATACGGAAACCAGAAGCAGATAAAAAATAACCTAGGAATTGTATCTCCTGAACGGCGAAGACACATTTTTCAATTTTAGCATATAATTTATTCGTCCGTAGGACCTGTAGTACTTGTCTGACATGCTCCTCATGTGTTCTCAGATCAGACGAATAAATAAAAATATCATCTAGGTATATTACCACAAACCTGCCGATTAGATGACTAAAAATGTCATTAACGAAATGTTGAAAGACGGCAGGAGCATTGGTCAGACCGAAAGGCATAACTAGATTTTCATAAGGCCCCTCAGGGGTGTTAAAAGCTGTCTTCCACTCATCCCCCTCCTTGATACGAATCAGATTGTAGGCCCCCCTAAGATCAAGTTTGGAGAACCACCTAGCACCCGCAATCTGGTTAAACAGGTCAGGAATGAGAGCAAGAGGGTATGGGTCTCGGATGGTTATCCGGTTTACTTCGCGAAAATCTAGGCAAGGACGCAGACCCCCATCTTTCTTTTTAACGAAGCAAAACCCTGCAGCCACGGGTGAAGAAGAGGGTCTGATGTGTCCCTTAGCCAAGCTCTCGGAGATATAATCCTTCATGGCTTGTCTCTCTGGACCTGAAAGATTATATAACCTGGTCTTGGGTAATTTTGCGCCGGGAATAAGGTTAACCGGGCAATCATAAGGACGGTGAGGTGGTAACTTCTGACAACCCTTTTCAGAAAAAACGTCCTAAAATCCGAAATAAATGTAGGTAGGGTAGTTATGGAGGTGACTAAGCAATTGCTATTTAAGCAATTTTCTCTGCAATGCTCACTCCACTCCGATATCTCCCTGGCCTGCCAATCCACCACTGGATTGTGCGATACCAACCAGGGAAGGCCCAGCACGACCAGAGTGGGAAGCCCCTCCAGAACATAACATGAAAGCAACTCGTTATGGTGGTCCCCTACCCGAAGGTGCAAATTATGAACAATGTGGGTGAGGTTTCTCTGAGACAGAGGAGCAGAATCAATAGCGAATATGGGAATAGGTCTCTGTAGCGTACAGAGAGACAAACCCATAGTGCGGGCAAAATGGGCATCTATCAAATTTACCCCTGCTCCACTGTCTAGAAAGAAAGAAATAGTCTCTGTCTTATCACCAAAAACAATAACCGCTGGCAACACAAATTGCGATGTACGTATGGAGGAAACATATACCCCCCGGCTGACATCCTCCGCACAGCCTGGGGTTAGTAGTTTTCCGACGGTCTTTTTGTTTCTGAGGAAAGAAGGACAGACATTAATGAAATGACCCCTTTCCCCACAAAAAAAACAAACCCCACGCCTACGGCGAACCTCAGGAGGTCGGACCTGATGAGTGGTTCCTCCTAGCTGCATAGGCTCGTCTAAGTCCGTACAGACTAACTGCTGCTTGGGAGGGGTTACCAATCGCTCCGGTTTTTTCAACCTGTCCCTAAGGAGTCTATCAATTCGGATAGAAAGGGACATAACCGCATCAAGGGAAAAGGGGGTCTCATATAATGCAAGCGCGTCCTTAACCCTTTCGGATAACCCAGAGCAGAACTGACTCCTGAGAGCCGGGTCGTTCCATTGGGTATCCGTAGCCCACCTACGGAAGTCAGAGCAATACTCCTCTACCGGCCGCTCTCCTTGTAGGAGCCTCCGTAATCTTGATTCAGCCAGTGCGAGCGACTCGGTCAGGGTCATCATATATGAGACCCAAGGCCCCGAAAAACTCATCCACTGACCGAAGAGCCTGGGAATCAGTGGGTAAAGAGAACGCCCAGGACTGCGGGTCCCCCTGCAGCAGGGAAATAACAACCCCCAAGGAGAAAAATATGGAAAATTTCAGCCCGCACAACCCCTAGCAGGTGCAGATTGCTGTGGCGAAATAGAGATATAAATGTAAAAACACAAAATGCAATCGCACACTGCAACCAGCACTCTGCCCTGCCTTTATGCTGGATGTTGAATAAGGCATTGGTGTACATTTTGGCCAAAGCGTAATAAGCCACTCACCACGTCAAGGTCGCCTTCATGAGTGGTCCCTAACACTAGTTCCTACCTTTTATGGGCCATGACAGCCACATAAAGTCCAGGGAGCGCAGGTACAGCATGCACGCCAAGCACACTCTGCTTTTAACCCCGTCCGGTGCCATTACAGCTTTCATCGGATCCAGGGATGCAAGTACTCACATGCATGCTGAGCCCACTTTATACTTCTCCTGGAGCCTAATGGCTACTGGTAGGTGCTGTATAAGCAGACTCAGTTTTATACTGACTTTAAAACCAGCCTCCAGGGGGCAGATTAACTGGACAGGTGTGCTTGACTGCTTGGAGATCGCCACGCCTCCAATACGTACTACAAAGAGAAAAATATGCCTTATTCAACATCCAGCATAAAGGCAGGGCAGAGTGCTGGTTGCAGTGTGCGATTGCATTTTGTGTTTTTACAAATAACAACCCCCACCCGCTGTTCTTCATTACCAGAGGAGTAAGGGCGCAGTTTAAAATATAATTTACAGGCCTCACGGAATGTCAAAAACTTGTCCCTCCCCCTCAGGGAGAGAGACCTTGGGTTCCGCAACAACCTGGTTACCAGTAGCAACCGCTGGGCTTGCGGTCAGTTGTAATTGCTGCTGTTGCTGGAGGACCGACGCCTTCAATCCTGCCACCTCCAAAGACAGGCCATGAAATTGTTTGGACAGAGCAGCAATTGGATCCATACTTGGATTTTTTTTTTTTACCTACACAAAATAAGGGCCAGATATAATGTAATGACCAGCGTCACGCACAGGGAGGGAAAAGGGAAAGCCCTGCCCAAGGGAGAGGTGGTGACCCCTGACTCAACCTTGCGGCTGGCACCTGACTGCCCTGACGTCCCTAGACGGGTTCCTCACCCATGCGGCGATCACGTGCCTAAACCCTGGCTTTCCCTAAAATGAGCCCTAGATAGTGAACGGGCTGGTGGGATCGCTAGTCCGCACCACTGACACTAAGAGGGAAACCCCAGGGAGAGGACAGACAATATAGACAAACACATAAACCCAGGTGGGCGACCACAGCAGACCCCAAAGGTCCAACAGGGATCCGGAGGGAAACGTTCTGGACCAACAACCAGAGAACGCAGCAACACAGCTCCAGTGGGTCAGTATAGATGTCCAGGCAGGAAGCTCTATATCTGGCAACCAGAGAAGTGTGAGAGGGGAATATAAGGAGGTTGGGAGTGCTGGACAAAGAACAGCTGAGGAGAAAGAGCTACAAATCCCTGAGTGAGCCAAAAAGGGTTGCAAAGCAAACCCAGAAACCTACTATAAGGAAACAGCCCTATCTTACATAGAGCGCGCAGCCAACCGCTGCGACTTCCTGACCCCGGGTAAAACGGAGTCAGGCGTGGTTCTTGACACCCTCGTGACAGATGGTCCATCTAAACGCAAACCGGATGGAATAGCATGCCGCTGCAAGATGCTGTGGTAGCCATGCTGGTTCAGTATGCCTTCAATTTTGAATAAATCCCCAACAGTGTCACAAGCAAAGCACCCCCACACCATCACACCTCCTCCTCCATGCTTCACGGTGGGAACAGGCATGCAGAGTCCATCCGTTCACCTTTTCTGTGTCGCACAAAGACACGGTGGTTGGAACCAAAGATCTCAAATTTGGACTCATCAGACCAAAGCACAGATTTCCACTGGTCTAATGTCCATTCCTTGTGTTCTTTAGCCCAAACAAGTCTCTTCTGCTTGTTGCCTGTCCTTAGCACTGGTTTCCTAGCAGATATTCTACCATGAAGGCCTGATTCACACAGTCTCCTCTTAACAGTTGTTCTAGAGATGTGTCTGCTGCTAGAACTCTGTGTGGCATTGACCTGGTCTCTAATCTGAGCTGCTGTTAACCTGCGATTTCTGAGGCTGGTGACTCGGATGAACTTATCCTCCGCAGCAGAGGTGACTCTTGGTCTTCCTTTCCTAGGGCAGTCCGCATGTGAGCCAGTTTCTTTGTAGCGCTTGATGGTTTTTGTGACTGCACTTGGGGACACTTTCAAAGTTTTCCCAATTTTTCGGACTGACTGACCTTCATTTCTTAAAGTAATGATGGCCACTCGTTTTTCTTTACTTAGCTGCTTTTTTCTTGCCATAATACAAATTCTAACAGTCTATTCAGTAGGACTATCAGCTGTGTATCCACCTGACTTCTCCACAACGCAACTGATGGTTCCAACCCCATTTATAAGGCAAGAAATCCCACTTATTAAACCTGACAGGGCACACCTGTGAAGTGAAAACCATTTCAGGTGACTACCTCTTGAAGCTCATCAAGAGAATGCCAAGAGTGTGCAAAGCAGTAATCAAAGCAAAAGGTGGCTACTTTGAAGAACCTATAATATGACATATTTTCTGTTGTTTCACACTTTTTTGTTATGTATATAATTCCACATGTGTTAATTCATAGTTTTGATGCCTTCAGTGTGAATCTACAATTTTCATAGTCATGAAAATAAAGAAAACTCTTTGAATGAGAAGGTGTGTCCAAACTTTTGGTCTGTACTGTATATATATATGTATGTGGGAATATATATATTTACTGATCTATATCTCTATATACATATATATCTATATATACCATCTATATAATGTATAAGTATATGGAGAGATATATTTACCAATTGATATCTCTATATACATATAAATATATATATACTATCTATGAGAGAGAGAGAGAGATGTAGATATATCATATATGTACATAGAGAGATAGATCAATAACTATATATACACTGAGCAAAAATATAAAAACGCAACACTTTCGGTTTTGCTCCCATTTTGCATGAGCTGAACTCAAAGATCTGAAACATTTTCTACATACACAAAAGACCCATTACTGGGCAGAGGGCTGAGAGCCGCATGCGGGGAAACAGGCCCCCTAAAGCCTGTTGTGGACGCTGAAAGAACCTGCTAACAAGGTGACTGTTTTTGTGCTTTGGACTTTCCTTTGTGTGAACGAACACCAAGACTGTCAATGTTGTTTTGTTTTTTTTCTCATGTGTGAATAAACACTGAAGTTTTGTTTTACAGTTTCTTTTGCCTCTGTTCTGCGTCCGCTTACCCTGCCTACCAGAGCGAATCCCCACAGTATATAGAGCTATAGATAGATCTGCAATGTGACAGGAAGATCTTCTGCCTGTGTGAGCTAGGAGATGATCATGTGACTGTGTTTGTATGCAAGGTTAGGTTGTGCAGTGCAGGGGGCGGGGAAGGGTAGATTATTCACACCCACAAATATTCATGAGGCAGAGCTCAGGCATTGCTGGTACACGCCCCCACAGCTTTGCTGCAGCATGTAAACAAAGCAAGAATAACAGAACTATGCAAAGGTGTAAGTATGGTTTTTCTCTTAAGAAATATAGCTTAAAGGGGTTCTGCACTTTGTTTTAACTGATGACCTATCCTCTGGATAGATCATCAGCATCTGATCGGTGGGGGTCCAATCACTGTAGTGAGAAGAGCAGGAATACCAGAGACGACCTCACACCAGCTCTGCTAAACCCAAATGAAGCTATCTACCGCACAGTCAGAAGGGTGGGGCAACACTAAATAGGGTAGAGAAGTAATAGTCAAACTGCGGCTCTCCAGCTGTTGCAGAACTAGAACTCCCAGCATGCAAAGACTGCCTACAACTTTCAGCCTACAGCAGGGCATGGTGGGAGTTGTAGTTTTGCACCAGCTGGAGAGCCGCAGTTTGCCTATCACTGGGGTAGAGTAATGAGTACTAAACTACACCTGAAACAGGGGATGAGGTCACAAACTTAAACTGAATAAAGAGTAATCAAAGAGGCTGTTAGATTCCTCCACGCTCCGCCAGTCTCCTTGATCTCCTGACATCTGTCACAGAAGGGACCATGACAACATCTTGGACCGACTGTAGGAGCAAAGGAAACCCGTAACTGATTAAGTCATGATGCAGACGGACAAGAGTACTCCCCCTGTAACTTTGACGTTAGATAGTTGCAGCTCATACGTGACACCTGCCATTTGCTCATGCCCTTTGAGGAGGCCACTTTATTTGTCAGTCGCCAGGACTACGGGATGCTGATAAATCTGACGGGACAGAAATTGTGGTGCCTACATCTCATGGCCACATGAGCCTTTTGGAGGCTGAACTGGCACAGGAGAATGAAGATGAGGAGGAGGACATAAACGCCCAGGAATTCTATACAGAACTAGGTGGTTTATCTGCCCAAGCGACAGGAGAGGAGCATGAGGAGATAGAGGGAGACGACGAAGATGATGTAGATGACCCCGACAGACCGTGGCAGTATGCAGTGGAAATGGAGGCAGGGAGTCCCTCTGAGCCTTTGTGCAAATGGCCAGATGCATGCTGAGTTGCTTGCGTAGTGACAGCCGAATTATCACCATTCGGCAGGGGGATGACTACTGGCTCTCGACAATGCTAGACCCCTGCTACTGGGCCAAAATGGGGGTGCCTTTTTTACACCTTCTAAGAGGGATGAAAAACTCAACTACTATCGAGACATTCCTTATTTTTCTCTATTACACAGGCGCTTACACCTCCTAATCACTAACACTGCGGTACTGCGTATATTTTGTACTATGGTACTGCGCGATGCACTCCCTTCACTATCTGTCAGTGCCCTAAAGACACAATATACAATAGCTATACCACTCCAGATTGGTAATTACCTGTTTCTGGGTTCTTGTCTATTCGACTGTATATTCGTGCGTTTTCTCTCGCTCTCACATCAGCATAAGGGGATTCGGGAGGCTAGACCCTATTACTTTTACTGAGCTTGCCCCGGCCGGCGGCACAGCTCTAATTCAAAAGTTTGCTCCTATCCTAACCATCCGTAGCTCAAATCGTGACGTCACACAGCGCTCCGTGTGAGCACGAGCGAGCAAACTTTTTCTGCTGCCACTATTTGGATGGTGCCACCCATCTGATGCCACACACCTGTTGCGTCTACTGCCATATGCTCCTACTGTGATCTGACACCCTCTTGTGCTGTTACCGCCACTGCTGTTGCATACCCCCCACCACCACCACCACTCTGTTCAGGGGCCACTATTGTGACTTTTCATACTGTTGCCACCCTCACCAGTCTGTTATGGGGACACTATTTTGACTCTTCAGCTGTTGCCACCCTCACCAGTCTGTTACAGGGATACTAGGGATTCCCTGTTTGGCCATGTTGACATCACCGTGTATTTTTCAGTTCTTATGATCCGTAAAAAAAAAAAAACAGTCCTGTCGTTTGAGCGTCCATAAGACTTTTATCACATGGTCAATATTTTTCATCAGGATTTGATCATGATTTGGAAGCCAGGACTGAGCCCAAAACACAGAAGACATGCAAATATTTCCATCACATGTTATCTCTGTTTTGGACCCACTCAGTGGCGTAACTACCAGGGAAGCAGGGGAAGCGGCTCACAAGGGGCCCGGGCTGACAAGGGGCCCGGAAGCAGTCTCTCACACACACTTACTGTGTGTACATAATTTTACATTTTCAGGCCGGCCCCACCCCCGAAAACAACCCCTCCAAACCCTCCCCCTTTACATTTGATGCGGTCATATAGGGGCCGGGCCCGCCCACCACGCCTACATCCCCATTCATTAAAAAAGGGCCCGCTTCGGCGGGCATCTGCCCGCCCCCATCCATGATTATCTGCTGAGCCGCCTGCATAGCGTGCCACCCTCCAGAGAACAAGTCGGCAGCGCGCTATGCAAAGCACTAATTTTTTCAGGTATGTGCCTGGGCCCCCCTGCCCCCCAACCAATAAAAACTACAATTCATCCACCTGAAAAAAAAACGCTTCAGCTCTTTAGGCTGAAAAATGGCGATACAAAGACAAATAGTTTTTTTCAAAGGTTTTATTTTAAGTAAGGGTCCATTCACACGTCCGTTGTTCTGGGTCCGCATCTGCATTTTGTGGAACAGGTGCGGACCCATTCATTTTAATAGGGCCGCAAAATATGCGGACAGCACACAGTGTGCTGTCTGCATCCGTAGTTCCGTTCCGCGGCCCCCGCAAAATAAGATTGAACATGTCCTTTTCTTGTTTGCAATTGCGGACAAGAATAGGCATTTCTATTATAGGGAACTATCAAAATGCAGAACGCACACGGCTGGTATCCGTGTTTTGCGGATCCACATTTTGTGGACCGCAAAACACTTGCGGACGTCTGAATGGACCCTAAGTGAGGGGGGCCCTGTAGAAAATTTGCTGTGGGGCCCAGTCAGTTCTAGCTATGCCCTTGGACCCACTCCTGGAGAGGTTATAGGTCCTCTTTAAATACGCACCGATTACTTATGTACAGTATATCGTCGATCAGTGCTCGTTACTGGACAGAAATCTGCTCGTGTAAAGGGACCCGAACACAAGGATTTTCTCATGCCTCCACATTGCCTCCATTTTGCCAGACTGTTCATTTAGGTTTCAGCGTCCTATCCCACCCTAAAGACATCAGCAAATGAGAGAAGCATTAAAGAGAACATTAGCTGAAAAATTTGCATAAACTTTTCTTTTACTTTTGCAAAAATGTAATTTAAGATACTTTTCTTAAAAAAGTGAATTGCTTGTCAAACCAAGCAAAACTGAAATTGTGTCATAAAATACTTCGGTCTGCTTGTAACAACTGGTGCGCCTGCAATATTACTGCTCGCCAAATTACATTTTTTCCTTTTACACCATGTTAACTGCTTCAGGGCCATTTGGGATCTTTCTGCAAAACGAGAAGAAAATGAAAGCATTCCTTGTTGTCAGACACTTAATAAATGGATTTTCCAGTGCTTCTTTTGCTTGGGGGATATTTGGGACACAAATTATGAGAACTGCAAGGGTTAAAAAGGATTTCTAATTCTAAATAATTGAATAATACTTGCTGCATTTTTTCTTTTCCATTCAATTAAAAAAGGGGTTGTTCCCAACTGCCCACATTGTACTGCAGCATGTACCGTTACATACTGTATGGCACTTATTAATACAACAGCAAAAGCAATGGCTGAAAAGCACCTAAGGCTAGCCTCACATCAGCGTTTTATTTTACCACTGCCAAGGTGGTCTCAGTCAGGCAAGTCCTACGCTAAACCTACCTATGCCGTATGGGCATCTACATTCAGTAGAGCAGACCCTGCACATATATAGTGTGCTGCTCCTAGTTACCTCTGTGTGCATCCAGCAACCAATGAGAGGAAGAGCACGCACAGCTATATGTACCACCTACTCAAGGTCGCCTGTGGGATAGGCGAGGCAAAAGTGCACAAAAACTGCTACTCCGAAGATGAAATAGAAGTACATTCACACATGAAGGACATCTTTCCATCCAGTTTAGCCTGTTATCCTGCACGATATGATAACTGAATATGCAGATGTGAATGGCTACATTTATAAAAGAAAAATTACTGAAAATAATGCAATCAAAACACATCTGTGCCCGCCTACCAGCTCTCCTGAACATAGATGCCCAACTACATACGTAGGTTTAGAGTAGGACCAGCCTGACTGAGACCACCTTGGCGCGGGTAGACGGGCACATATGTGTTTTGATCTAAATATATTGGCTGAGAATCTCAGATATTTATATATATTTCTTATATATGTAGCCATTTATCACATCATGCAGGATGTTTTCTATTTTTATTTTTGATGATGTGAACTCTCACTTACAGCTTTGTTGGGGATTTCCTCCTTTGTGAAAACCCACAGTATACATTGACATGCTGTGGATTTACTGTCTGTACCGAGGGTCAATTTCGCTGCAGATTCCTTACACTTTTTTTTTTTATGCAGCGGTTGCATGAGATTTGGTAAAGTCTCATCCACTTTGCTCTTGCTGTTAATGATCTTGATTTTTCACTGGCAATTCCGCAGTGTAAAATAAGCATGTGGTCAAAACCTAAAAGTTCTATGGAGTCAGCTTTTCCATCTTTTATGTGTGTTTCCTATAACGCAACCTTCGACTGCTTCTTCCTTGGCCGCTGGTGATGAAGATAATGAGACAAGGGAAGGACCCAATACTGTGCTCTGACATGTCTGATCAATTAACAATGCGTTTTGTTATTAAAGTAATGCTTGTCGCCATTGACCAGACAATTGCACCAGCAATAACTGAAGTAAGAAATGCAGAAGTAAAATAGTCCGCATACTGTGAGAGGGGAAAGGTCTAAAGGCCAGCTAACCCCAGAAGGGTACAGGTGAGGACGCATTCCTTCACTGATCTCTAAACTTACTCTAACATTATTCACAAAGTGATGAGCTAATACAGGGCTAGCCAACCTGCGGCTCTCCAGCTGTTGTAAAACTACAACTCCCACCATGCCCTGCTGTAGGCTGATAGCTGTAGGCAAACTGGGCATACTGGGAGTTGTAGTTTTGCAACAGCTGGAGAGCTGCAGGTTGGCCAGCCCTGAGCTAATACTAACAAATACTGAATAATACTGAGAAATACTGCTTAAGGGCTCATGCACACGACCGTATGTATTTTGCGGACCGCAAAAAACAGATCCGCAAAAAATACGGATGACGTCCGTGTGCATTCAGTATTTTGCGGAACGGAACAGCTGGCCCCTAATAAAACAGTACTATTCTTGTCTGTAATGCGGACAATAATAGGACGTGTTATATTTTTTCGCGGAACAGAAATACGGACATACGGAAACGGTACCTTCTGTTTTTTCATTGCGGACCCATTAAAATTAATGGTTCCACATACGGTCCACAAAAAAAAAAACGGAACGGATACGGAAAGAAAATACGTTTGTGTGCATGAGCCCTAATACTGACAAATACTACAAAATACTGAATGATACTGTCTAATACTGCCAGATACTAAATAATACTGCCTAAGGGCTCATGCACACGGCAGTCGGTCGGCTGTTCCGTGCAATGGGGACCGCCATTTGCGGTCCACAATGCACTAACAACATCCATGCGGAATCTGCAGACTGATCCAGACCAATTCAACTTGAATCGGTCCGTGGTCTGTCCGCACAGCAAAAAATAGAACGTTCTATTTTTTTTGCGTTGTGGAGGCACAGAGAAAACTCTGTAGTGCTTCCGCGGGGTTCCATGCTTCCGTTCCGCACCGGACCTTCTGGATTCACTTGAATGGGTCCGCATCTGTGATGCGGGGTGCACACGGCCAGTGCCCGCATATTGCCCGGCCGTGTGCGTGAGCCCTAATACTAATACTGACAAATACTACAAAATACTGAATAATTTTGTTTAATGCTGCCAAATATTGAATAATACTGTCTAATACTGCCAAATACTGAATAATATTGTCTAATACTGCCAAATACTGAATAATACTGCTTAATACTGCCAAATACTACAAAATACAGAATAATACTGTCTAATACTGCCAAATACTGAATAATACTGCCAAATACTACCCAAACCTGCCAAATACTGCCTAATACTGTCTAATACTGATAAATACTGAAATATACTGGCAAGTATGCCTAATACTGCTAAACACTGCCTAATACTGCCAAAATAACACATTTACCAATCCTGTAGACAACATGCAGACAGTCTAAAGATGCACCAAATTCATCACAGTGGCTCATACTGGATGATAGATTTGGTGCACACATTTATCCAACTATACACCAACTATTGGTTAGCTTACTTTGAAATTGCACCCAAATTTTGGTGGAGGTTGTCTCATCTTAAGCCTATTCGATAATCCATGCCCTGGTGTTGATCTGTAAAACTAAAAATTTACATAAAATGTTAAATTATTCTTTTTGGCACTTTTGCTTGATAAATATGTCTAAGGCTACTTTCACACTAGCGTTCGATCGGATCCGTTCTGAACGGATCCGATCATAATAATGCAGACGGAGGCTCCGTTCAGAACGGATCCGTCTGCATTATTTTGGCATATAAAAGCTAAGTGTGAAAATAGCCTCGGACGGATCCGTCCAGACTTTCAATGTAAAGTCAATGGGGGACGGATCCGCTTGAAGATTGAGCCATATTGTGGCATCTTCAAACGGATCCGTCCCCATTGACTTACATTGTAAGTCTGGACGGATCCGCACGCCTCCGCACGGCCAGGCGGACACCCGAACGCTGCAAGCAGCGTTCAGCTGTCCGCCTGTCCGTGCGGAGGCGAGCGGAGCGGAGGCTGAACGCCGCCAGACTGATGCAGTCTGAGCGGATCCGCATCCATTCAGACTGCATATGGGCTGGACGGAAGCGTTCGGGTCCGCTCGTGAGCCCCTTCAAACGGAGCTCACGAGCGGACAGCCGAACGCTAGTGTGAAAGTAGCCTAAAACGTGATGCAACATTATGTGCACAAGTGCATCAAGTTTTGGTTATTTGGTTAAAATAAATTTTTACGACAAGGTCTAGGCACAATCACATTAGTAAATTTGCCAAATTATACTGTATGTACCAGCCGCTCGTGCAAACCATCAAGCATATAGATATAATGATAAAGTGTTCCATATTATTGAATTTAATACTGAATAGATATTCTTTTGCAACACGCCAGACCTGCAGGGTATAGCGAAGTGAGGTCACGGTTATGGGCAATCGAGGGTTGCTCACTGTATTGGAGAACCCTGGGCAGGCATGTGGCAGTGAAGGAGAGGTAGACACGGTTCCTCTGGGGCACACTCTGTATGTAGGGACCAGGCCTGATGGTGGATGAGGTGCCCTGGATGTTACGGGTATTTTGAGTGCCTGGGGCAAGGTCCCTTTAAGGTTCGTGACGCCAGTGCCTGTAACGGTTGCACACCGGTTGCTAGTTGGAATAAGGGAGGTACACAGGTGGTATAGTGAACCAAACGTTGCTTTACTTAACAGTCCAACTTTGTACATACAGATGGTAACACAGTCTTTTAGATCACAGCTTTACAAGCAGGCTTATTCCACAAGATGGCAGGTATTGATTATGCAAGATATTTAGAGGGTAAATCCACAATGCACTCAGAATCAGGTTGTACCTTTCCTCAGAAATAGCGTACACTGTTCTTTTCTAGAACTCCTGTCTGGCTTTCTATCCCAAGGCCCGGATGCCTAAATGGTGGCTTAAATCCTTGGTAAAAACTATATCTTCCTCTGGTATTAGATCCTTGCTTTACTTTCTAATGCATCTGCCCATCAGGGTTACTTATCTTTGCCTGTGATATCCTTACTTGTCTGGTGAATGACCGTGGGTTTCTCCCAGGAGGTTCTGTCCTGCTACTGGGGTGACTTCAGAGCTAACTAAGGCTCTCTTGGCTTCAGGCAGGCTAGGACTCTTCACTAGCCTCCTGGTCATAGTTAGCAGCCAGGGCTATCAAGCTGCATATCAGGAGGAGGCCCTCAGCATATCTCTGGCTGGTGCCTTCTCACTTCTGTCTTCTCAGACTCCTGACTCTGCACTCCCTCCCCCTGTCTAGGCCTGGACATTTATACTAGGGGCTCCCTATCTCCCTCTAGTGTCTGGGATGTCTAACTACACCCAACTAGGCCTGCTATTGCATCATACAGGGGAACATTGCATATAAAAACACATTAGAAAATACATTAAAGGCACAATTAAATATAACATTTCTGTCCCTTGTGAGTAGGAGTAACGCGCACACCAATTGACCCTTGTGTAGTGCCCACCCCTACCTAGTGGGACACTACACTTTGTATTGATGATCTCTCTGTCTTTCTTTCTCAACAAAATACACCCAAATAAAAATCCCCCAAAATTTTGATTCGGATGAATTTCACATTTTTACAGAAATGTACATATACATCCAATAGATCCGATTATAATCTGACATGTGAACATGAGCCATAAACGGATTGTGTCACAAAAAAAATTCTATATTTTTCGAACCAGCACCTGGATCAGAATACTTTTCTAATTGCATGTAATTAAAAATGTAGTATAGCCAGTGAGCTGTTCAATAAAATGTATCTGTGTAGTGCCACCTGCTGTTTTTGTTCTTTTCTTTATTTGTCTTTCTACCTCATTTGTCTGTCCTCCTTAATAACATTGATAAGGTGGTCGCACATGCTCAGTTCCATCATTCAACTGCCACCAGTCGTATCTAATGTTAGAAACTGTGACAGTTACAAGGAGACAGCTGCAGCAGAAAGGCCACACCTCCTTGAGCAATGAATGGATCCATGTGAGGTACAGGGCTGGTTATAGCTTTGTTAGAAAGAGATTATCATGTACTATATGATGTCTAACAGACCTTAGAAGGCTTAATGATTCAGGGCCTGACACCCTATGGGGCTTGCACTGCTGGACAAGGCATGTCATTTATGACAAAGTACAGGCCTCATCATAAATTACCTGACTCCTACAGCTTTCCATGTGCCAGAATTAAATCTACGGCAGATTTTAATCATTATTTACACCAGTTTCTGTCAACACCTTCATTCCATCCTCATCACGCCCCCAGTTTGTAGACTTGGCGAGGGTGGAGTAAAATGCAGATTGCAACTTGAAAAGCTATGTTATAAGGGAAAATAATACAATCTACACAACACCTAACCCAAACCCGAACTTCTGTGAAGAAGTTCGGGTTTGGGTACCAAACATGCAGATTTTTCTCCTGCGCGAGCAAAACGCATTAAAATGCAAAAATGCATTAAAAATCGCGTATTTTCCCGCGACGCACCCGCATCTTATCCGGCCCAAATCCATGACGCCCGTGTGAAAGAGGCCTAACAGTCTCCACTATTTTCGGAAAGTCCCATAGAAATGAATGGAGGGTGGTCATACATGCGCAGTGAGCTCTTGTTCTCTTTGGAAGCTTTGTTCTAGAGACATGGGCGTAGCTATAGGAGGTGCCAAGGTAGCAGTCGCCTGAGGGGGCCCACAGATCCGTGAGTCGCATAAGACACTTGTATTATAGAAAGTGCATGCTGGTCAAGTTACACCTCTGGCTGGAGGGAATGGCTTAGGTCAAGAATTTGGCATTGGGGGGAGGGGAGTGCCGTTTCGATTTTTGCCTCCATCAGCATGAAGGCTATGTGCTTTCCTGCCCCTAGCCACAAAGCACTGAGGGAAGGGGAGGCCCAAGCTGAACTCTTGCACCACGGCCCACGAGCCTTCAACTACGCCCTTGTCTAGAGATAGGTGTTGGTGGCATATCCTAGTAGTATGCCACCAATGTTCCAGGCTACACGATCCCTTTAACATGTCTGCCCCATTATTCTCAACGATACATCATGAATGAGGAACTTTTCATTCCAGATAATGAGAAGGGTTTTTCTTCCACTGACTACAAGTCCAGAAGAAGAGCGATGGAGCGGGGCGCAGCCATAGCGGAATGATGTATTGACTTAGGGGGAACTGGTAGGCAGTAAAGGGTTAAATAATAAAAAAAAAAAGGGGGCTATAGAAGGGGATTGGTGGAGCAGAAGGTGGGGCAATGGAGGTTGGCGGGCAGTATGTAAGTGTGTTGGGGGCGGAGTTAGTCAATCTCTCTGGAGAAAGGTTGGAAGTTCCCGCCCTTAACTTGAATGTTTAATGGGGGGGAATGGAGGGATTGTCGTCGCGCGAGGCAGGTAAAAGGGGAATTCTGGGAGGCAAAAATATTTGGAATAGTTGCATGATGCTTTCGGGCGTGCAGCTTAGGAGGTTTGGAGAGTTGAAGGATGGGTGCTCCTGTTTGGGCTAGAAGGCCTGCAGGGGCATGATGTTTATGTTTGGTGCCCTTGGGTCGGTGATTGCAGCCAAGGGTAAGGTTAAAAACTTCAACTGGAGGTTCAATATGATGAGGTTGCCTTCCAGGATCCCTCATTATCAGGGGGTTATTACATGCAAGTTATGTAAAGAAATGTTTTGATGGTTAATATGTTAATAAATGGGCCACTACGGTCTTTACTCCAAAAGAGGTCTCCTGTGTTTGTTAATGGGAAAAGGGAGGGGTGGGGGTGGTAAAGGGCCGCACTAATCTTCCATCCTATTAAGTCAGTGCATGGAGACATTTTACATGCCTGGAACTCTATAAAAGAAACTTCGGCATGTTGTAATTGTCTACCTGAAAAGTTACTGAGGCTTTATGGATAGACTTACACCTGGGAAACCTTGTATCTGGAGGGTAGAAGTCATTCAGAAAAATGTGCTGCTTAATGAAATGATGAGTCTGTAACACATTTACCGTGTAAAATTCCCTGCACTAAGAAAATAGAATCTGCTTAGTAAACGTACAAGTGGAAGCAAAGATGTTTGCAGAAGGGGCGCATTAAGTTTTTTTTTGCAGCCTGAAGCAAACAGTGAAATGATGCCCCTTCCCGAAATTACAGATCTGAAAATGCAAGAATAGACATGACATGCTACCTCCTGCGGTGAGGTAAGAGTGATGGTAATTTTTTTCCTCTTGGATGGTGCACCCCTGATTAGTAAGCTGCCTTACTATATGCTATTTTCTGGACTTGGTCTGCAATTCATGTGAATGGCTTTTAGGTGAGGACTATGTTAGTTGTAACTGAGAGAAACCAGATGTTCTATTTCTATTCCATTGGGGGAATACCCTTAAAGGGGTTATTCATCTTCTGGGGGTCATTCGGCATACCCCCACAACTCCCCTGGGGACACCCCTGTGGAAAGAAGCATAATTACCTGCTCCTTGCCGCTTGGTCTCTGTTTCTTCATTCCTCTGCTGCCGCTGCAGAGCTGGGGTCCCCCGATGTCAACATCCGGTGATAAATACTATTTGTGGGCCTCTGTAAGATGGTCATAGACAATGTATTAATGTTGGCTGAACCTGCCACTTGTTGTGGGAGAGGCTGACCATCTAATGTAGATCAGAGCCTCCTGACTTTCCCTGATGGCAGTTGTTGAGGGAGTGAAGGATCAGGTTGTTGGAATTCAACATGCCCAATCCATTCCAAGCCACTATAGGTATCTGACAGCAGTATCTCCCCTGTCTCTATGGAATGTTCCACCAACAGCTATCTAATGGTATGGCCAGTCTTAGTTTCTGTAATTTTGAAGACCACTGGTGGCCAAGTTGTGGTCTGCAAGTCACATGTCTCCCTCTTATCTATGGCCAAGAGTCATGGTTGATGCACCAGACCAGAGCTGAGGATCAAAGCAGGAGATGGCATGAATATTTTTTTTACCTTATTTCTTTATTTAATTTTTAACATGCATTGCTTGGTTCCTTAAAATGGACCTATGAGGTAAGAAAAAAGTTTCATTTTGTGCAGCACCGCTCTTTCAAGTGTGCACTCTCATTGATTGGAGTGTCCTCAATGGGCATCCTTTCTCACTGCGTTCCCCTATACACATCATTAATACAGGTGTTGAGTCCAACCAGCAGAAGATTCCTGGGTGACAAGCAGTGATTTGTTACTGCTCCGCAGGTGTAGGATGTGGTCAGTAGAGATAAAGGTCAGCCAGGTACAGGCTATGGACAGTCCTAAAGTCAAATACAGAAGACCACACAGACAAAGGTCAAGGCAACAGCTGCAAACAGACGCACAATTGACAGATGGACTAGTGACAGTATCAGAATGCACTTCATTTGATTTGCTGTGCTGATCTGCAAATGATAAGAACATGTCTACTTAGGTCAATTCACCTAACCCTGAATTATATTGTGTGGATATACAGTCATGTGAAAAAATTAGGACACCCTTTGAAAGCATGTGGTTTTTTGTAACATTTTTAATAAAAGGTTATTTCATCTCCGTTTCAACAATACAGAGAGATTAAAGTAATCCAACTAAACAAAGAAAACTGAAGAAAAGTCTTTTCAAGATCTTCTGTAAATGTCATTCTACAAAAATGCCTATTCTAACTGAGGAAAAAGATAGGACACCCTCACATGTATTCCCTCTTAAATTGGCTCAGATCTCACACAGGTATATCACACCAGGTGCACATAATTAGTAGATCGTTACTCTGCATGTTGAATGAGGCTTGCCCTATTTAAACCTCAGACATTTAGTTTGGTGTGCTCCTGACTGTTGAAGTGAGAGTGAGCACCATGGTGAGAGCAAAAGAGCTGTCAGAGGACTTCAGAAAAAAGATTGTAGCAGCCTATGAGTCTGGGAAGGGATTTAAAAAGATCTCAAAAGATTTTGAAATCAGCCATTCCACTGTCCGGAAGATAGTCTACAAGTGGAGGGCTTTCAAAACAACTGCCAACATGCCCAGGACTGGTCGCCCCAGCAAGTTCACCCCAAGAGCAGACCGCAAGATGCTAAAAGAGGTCTCCAAAAACCCTAAAGTGTCATCTCGAGAACTACAGCAGGCTCTGGCTACTGTTGATGTAGAAGTACATGCCTCTACAATCAGAAAGAGACTGTACAAGTTTAACTTGCATGGGAGGTGTGCAAGGAGGAAACCTTTGCTTTCCAAGAGAAACATCGAGGCCAGACTGACATTTGCCAGAGATAAAGTTGACAAAGACCAGGACTTCTGGAATAATGTTCTTTGGACAGATGAGTCCAAAATTGAATTATTTGGACACAACAGCAGAGGACATGTTTGGCGTAAACCAAACACAGCATTCCAAGAAAAGAACCTCATACCAACTGTGAAGCATGGAGGTGGAAGTGTCATGGTTTGGGGCTGCTTTGCTGCAGCAGGACCTGGTCAGCTCACCATCATAGAATCCACGATGAATTCTACTGTGTATCAGAAGGTGCTTGAAGAACATGTGAGACCATCAGTTAGAAAATTAAAGCTGAAGCGGAACTGGACCATGCAACATGACAATGACCCAAAACATACTAGTAAATCAACCAAAGATTGGCTGAAAAAGAAGAAATGGAGAGTCCTGGAATGGCCAAGTCAAAGTCCAGATTTGAAACCCATTGAGATGCTGTGGGGTGACTTGAAAAGGGCTGTACGTGCAAGAAACCCCTCAAACATCTCACAGCTGAAAAAGTTCTGCATTGAGGAGTGGGGTAAAATTTCCTCAGACCGATGTCGAAGACTGGTAGATGGCTACAAGAACCGTCTCACTGCAGTTATTTCAGCCAAAGGAGGTAACACTCGCTATTAGGGGCAAGGGTGTCCTATCTTTTTCCTCAGTTAGAATAGGCATTTTTGTAGAATGACATTTACAGAAGATCTTGAAAAGACTTTTCTTCAGTTTTCTTTGTTTAGTCGGATTACTTTAATCTCTCTGTATTGTTGAAACGGAGATGAAATAACCTTTTATTAAAAATGTTACAAAAAACCACATGCTTTCAAAGGGTGTCCTAATTTTTTCACATGACTGTATATATATATATATATATATGTATTATTATTATAATAATAATAATAATAAAATAAATAATTATGTTGTATCTGATTCTTACATTTTGTACATGGTTGTTATAATCTGCCTGTAGCATGCAGCTAAAGGGGGCATGCAACTAATTTGTATAGCTATAGAGTGGGCCCACAGAAAGACTTCCTTGAGTTCACCAAACTCACTTTATGATTTCCATATGATAATGAATATGCGGATGTGCATGGCTAAATTTCTTCTGTAAATATAGCCATGCACATCCGCATGTTCGCTATCATATCGTGCAGAATGTTTTGTATCTTTTTCTGTGATTTTTTGATTAGTCTTGAAGGAGTGGCACCTTCAGCTGTGAATGCGCTTCTATCTTGGGAGTAGCATTTTTGTGCACTTTTGCCTCGCCTATCCCACAGGCGACCTTGATTAAGGTGGTACATATAGCTGTGTGTGCTCCTCCTCTCATTGGTTGCTTGGTGCACACAGAGGTAACAGCATAGGTAGGTTTAGAGTAGGTAGGTTTTTTAGTTTTTTTGCTTCTGACTTGTTAGATTTGAGTGCGTTTGCCCTACTTGGCATTCTAACACTCTTTTGCACCTGGTGACCTCCATCACATGGTCTGGTGTGGGTGTGGCTCGCGGCCTGGTTCCATTCACATAGTACTACTCAGTATCCATGCTGGGCATTTGTGGGGGAGCTTGGCTGCGAGCTGAACCATATCACCTTTAGACCGTGTTCACACCATAGTTAGAGCAGCGGTTAGGACCCCTTGCCATGCTGAGAACCGTGACGTGGTGCATGATGGGCTCCGATATCTCCATGACTGGAATATATTGGCAAAAGTCTCAGCTTTTAATACCTTTACTTATGTCTTGCCAGCATAGTCAGTGTTATATCTGTTTGGTGCATTTTCTCTCCGTGTATTATATGATTGCTACATTCTGTGTAGTTTGCTCTTGTGGTGCATGTGGACCGCGCCGATATCCTCCATTGTATGCATATTTTGCTGGGGTTAGTCGATCATTGCGGTCCACATGCGGTCGGGCTGCTCCCCCAATTGAAGACACGCCACAGTGTCAGGGGTTTGGCAGCTCCTCCAGAATTGCCACTAAATATTTTTTTATATTTTTTTGTTTTTTTGCTTCTGACTTGTTAGATTTGAGTGCGTTTGCCCTACTTGGCATTCTAACACTTTTTTGCACCTGGTAACCTCCATCACATGGTCTGGTGTGGGTGTGGCTCGCGGCCTGGTTCCATTCACATAGTACTACTCAGTATCCATGCTGGGCATTTGTGGGGGAGCTTGGCTGCGAGCTGAACTATATCACCTTTAGACCGTGTTCACACCATAGTTAGAGCAGCGGTTAGGACCCCTTGCCATGCTGAGAACCGTGACGTGGTGCATGATGGCCTCAGATATCTCCATGACTGGAATATATTGGCAAAAGTCTCAGCTTTTAATACCTTTACTTATGTCTTGCCAGCATAGTCAGTGTTATATCTGTTTGGTGCATTTTCTCTCCGTGTATTAGAGTAGGACCTGCCTGACTGAGACCACCTTGGCGCTGGTAGGCGGGCACAGGTGTGTTTTGATCAAAATATAATGTCTGACAGTCTCATATTTTATCATATCAGAGTGAGGGCTTAGTCTATATAATATGTTTGCATCTATTGTTTTAGTGCGTATCTTTTACTACATGAGTAGTTCTGCAGATAGGGTGTCCAGATCGCTATTTTATATGCTCATGGTTCCCCCTCTATGCACCCTCAAAGCTCCAATGTAATACATTGTCAGGACTGCTCAGCATGCGCTCGGGAGGGCCAATCCATTATGTGTGTCAGAACAATGAGCAGTACAAGGATAAAAATTACAGAATCTGGCCTCTATCTACAGAACTACTCATGCACTACTGCAGGTAATAGGGCTTGATCTAGGTAACAGATTCCTTGTAAACTAGGCAGTCCTGAGGGCCTATTAGTGTTTAACCCTTTGAGAGCATGACAACTTTCTGTTTTTGCATTTCCATTTTTACTCCCAGCCTTCCAGAAGCCATAACTTTTTTATTTTTCCATTCACATAGCTGTATGGGGCTTGTTTTTTGTGAGACAAGTTCTACTTTTTTACATTTGATCAGGCATCTGAGGGGTTAAATCTCTGTGAGGCAGACATTAGCCCCAGGTGTCTGCTGTGCGGGCACCATCTTTAAAGAGACGACATCTGCCGCATATAAACAGTGGATGTTATAAATGTCAGATTCTTGGCAAAAACATTTTGTACAAAATAATTTGTGCCTGTCCGCGACCGGCAAGGTGATCTCTTTTATATACGGCGGATGTTTGTGTTCGTTTTTGCGCTTTCAGCCATGGTGACGTGCACCCGCGCACTGGGATCTGCTGACTGACCCCCATTCCTTTGCAGTTAATACAAGAGCACATGACTGACAGCAGGGCTAGAGGCCACTTTATATTTTAAATGTGCTGGAAGTGCCTACTGCTTTTGTATCTGCCCAAGGCTATGTTCATTATTAAGTTGGTTTCAATAAAAGCTGCGAGCAACGCCTTTGGTGGAAGTTTGAGGAGGCACCTCCAGTGGGTTTCAGTTGGTGTTCTGTTGTAGGTCTAGTCTGAAACTCCATCCACCATCAACCTCTGCAATCAATCTGCAAACAGGATCTGTTCACATTCACATAAAACACTTTTATCAGCAATTCTGTCCAGTTTGATGACAAAATAGAGCTGCTGTGCCCTTCTTTGCTTCAAGATGTTTAATATCCCAACAAAAACCAAATGACCCAATTATGGTTAAATGGGTTATCATTGGTATCAGTCAAGAGACAGACTGGGTAGATATGAACAAAGCCTAACCAAAAAAAATCTTCTATCAAATCCGATCACATCCCACCTATTCTATGTGCCATTTATAAGGGCTGTTTCCAGGGGTGCACCACCAATGAGGCCAGGTGAGGCGATCACCTCAGGCAAAACAGGTAGAGGCAAGAGAGGGGAAGCCAAAGTGCCATGAGCTGAAGGGAAAGAGTTAGGTTAAAGGGGTTCTCCTGGAATAAAAAAAAAGTGAAAATACTTAAATATTACTTTATTAAAAATATATTCCCAAATATCTTAAATTAGTTATAATGGTTCATTTTGTCTAGGGAGCAATCATCAGTAAAAATTAAATGGCCGCCGTCCTACTAGTACACAAAAAACCTGTCCTAATCACACAGAAGGACAAGTTACTCCAGAACACTGAGCTAAAGAGCTGCCTCATCCTCCTCTCTGCTCTGCTTGTCAGGAATTATGAACCTGAATACAGCTGATAAGATCTTAAACTGAATCTCTGTAGGAATGGAGTTTATGAGGAGACTTTAAGTACGAAGAGGACGCACAAGACAGACTGTGGTAATGTGTGGCTGTGGTAATGGAGAATGCATACAAGAGCTGCTGCTTATCAGCCACATCCCCACCTCCTCTCTGTACTTCATGTCTCCTCATGAACTCCATTCCTACAGAGATTCATCTGAAGATAGTTACCAGCTCTATTCAGGATCATAATCACTGACAAGCAGGAGAGGTGGCTGAGGCAGCTCTTCAGCTCAGTCTTGTGAAGTAACATGTCCTCCTGCGTGATGGGTTTTGTGTGTACTAAAAGAACGGCGGCCATTTTATTTCTCCTAATGATTGCTCTACAGACAAAACAAACCTTTATAACTAATGAAAGCTATTTGGGAAAATATTTATAATAGAGTAATATTTTGTCATTTTCTTAATTCCCGGGGAACCCCTTTAAGAAATTGGCATTGGGGAGAGGGGGTGGGCACCGTTTCAGTTTTTGCCTCAGGTAGCAGAAAGGCTAGGTGCACCCCTGGCTCTTTCACACGAGCGTGTCCCTTGCGGGAATCATGTTCCATGTGAGAGAGGGATTGTGCGTTCTGGACTTGGGAAGCACACGGCATTATCATGATTGATAATGCTGTATGCCTCTGCGTGACCTTTCTGTAACAGAATCATACTGACAGCTTTATGCCCAGAACGCAAGATCCCTATCTCACTCGGATCGTGATTCCTGCAAGTGACACGCTCGTGTGAAAGAGCCCTAACACTGGTGGGTTCTAATGTAGCAATATACGAGGTAGGGGTGTTATCTCTTCGCCCCATATGAATACACTCCTGACTTTGGCGTTACTAGAAATGACTGGGTCCCACAGCAAATTTTTGAACAGGGCCTCCCCCCCCACTCCAGCAAATTCTTTGCAACCCTCTCCTCCCGTGCAACCCCCACTCCCATGGCTAGTCAAGATCACGCTTTCATACCAGGCCAGGCAGCAGCTTAGTCCACTTCCTACATTGTCTGTATATAATGTTATTTTATAATACTGTTGAGGGGGCCCTGACAATAAAATATTTTAGTTCTACTCCTGGGTGGGCCCCTTCTGAGTTTGGGTCCCCTTCTGCTATAGCTACGCCCCTAACATATGGGTTTTCAACAAGCAGGAACATCAAGCTCAGCACAACCCTTGGCTTCACCTTCATGGCTTCTTCTGTATATTTTACACCCTATTTTTATTTCTTCCCATTGAAAAGGCCAAGATCAATGTGAACATGGGTGACGTGGTGTATGATAATAAGAGGTTCCGATGGTTGGAAGGACTTACCATCACCAACAAAGGTCTTTCCAAGGAACTGAAAATGACCACTTGGTCTCCTTGGACCATGTGATGTGTATCAGTCCATACGTGTCCAGATTTAGCTTTTTTTTTCTACCCTGATAAGCACTGAAACATGCTAGACACAAGCCATCTCAGCACCCAGAAGCCTGGTGGCAAACAAATCCGAAGCTGAAACTTCCAGAGGTGCATTCTTCAGTGACAGCTCCATTCTACAAAACTATTTCAGCCTCAAGGTAGTAAGTTGGAATAACGTACCTATCCTGACCACAGCTGGCTCTGGTATTAAAGAAGACCATTCTGCTAAATACATAGTGATATATTTTAAGCAGCTGGATTTTACAAGACGTTTTAGAGGGACTAGAAGGGTCTGTAAGTAAAACGACAAGAAAAAAAAAAGTCAGCACTTAAGGAGCTGAGATTTACTGTATATTCCTTTCTTTTATATGTAAGGTGCTGGGGTAATTTTAAGAAAAAGCGAAGTACAAGTAAACACACATAAAAGATATAATAGACTATACAAACAAGTCATATATTCCTTGACAGATGCAGCAGAATAAAGGCTAACTGCTATAGACACATTGCCTTCCACAAATGGATTTCACGCTGAGACAGCGAGTTTCAGCATGTAAGATCCGAGATGAATCACGGCATGAGTCTCCTTTATATTCTGGTTTGTGCTGTACCCGCTGTCAAATGGATACTAGGAAGAAATAGGGATAGCGTGATGAGAAGCTTCATTCTGTGTGTGATTACTTTCACCATTATGTACAGCTGCAAACCTCTTACAGGGTATTTTTATTATTTTCGTATAAAATTTAAGAATTTCAATTTTGTGCAGTAAAGTAAAGGCTATGGGGGAAGGATATCATACCCAGAGAAACCTAGAGAGAGGTGCCAAATACAAGAGATATTAATGCATAGACTGATCGGTAATTATTAACATTGCTTAAAAGCAATCCATCAGCAAGATGTTTTGAAAATCCATTTATATACTATTAGGAAAGTTAAGAGTGGAGGGTCCCTCCTTAACCACCTCCAGACCGCCTAACGCACAGATGCGTCCTGGAGGCGGTCGATTAATTCCTCCTGGACGCATCCGTGCGTCATCTCGCGAGAGGCGAGACTTCCTGTGAACAGGCGCGCGTGTTCACAGGATCGGAAGGTAAGAGACAGGATCTACAGCCTGCCAGCGGCTATCGTTCGATTTTTTTTAACCCCTAACAGGTATGTTAGACGCTGTTTTGATAACAGCATCTAATATACCTGCTACCTGGTCCTCTGGTGGTCCCTTTTGCTGGGATCGACCACCAGAGGACACAGGTAGCTCAGTAAAGTAGCACCAACCACCACTACACTACACTACACCCCCCTCCCCCTGTCACTTATTAACCCCTTATGAACCCCTGATCACTCCCCTGTCATTGATCACCCCCCTGTAAGGCTCCATTCAGTCGTCCGTATGTGTTTTACGGATCCACGCATCCATGGATCGGATCCGCAAAACACATACGGACGTCTGAATGGAGCCTTACAGGGGGGTGATCAATGACAGGGTAGTGATCACCCCATATAAACTCCCTGATCACCCCCCTGTCATTGATCACCCCCCTGTAAGGTTCCATTCAGCCATTTTTTTGGCACAAGTTAGCGGAAATTTTTTTTTTTTTTTTTTTGTTTTTTCTTACAAAGTCTCATTTTCCACTAACTTGTGTCAAAAAATAAAATCTCACATGAACTCACCATACCCCTCACGGAATCCAAATGCGTAAAATTTTTTAGACATTTATATTCCAGACTTCTTCTCACGCTTTAGGGCCCCTAAAATGCCAAGGCAGTATAAATACCCCACATGTGACCCCATTTCGGAAAGAAGACACCCCAAGGTATTCCCTGAGGGGCATATTGAGTCCATGAAAGATTTAAATTTTTGCCCCAAGTTAGCGGAAAGGGAGACTTTGTGAGAAAAAATAAATAAAAATAAATTTCCGCTAACTTGTGCCAAAAAAAAAATATTCTATGAACTCGCCATGCCCCTCATTAAATACCTTGGGGTGTCTTCTTTCCAAAATGGGGTCACATGTGGGGTATTTATACTGCCATGGCTTTTTAGGGGCCCTAAAGCGTGAGAAGAAGTCTGGGATCCAAATGTCTAAAAATGCCCTCCTAAAAGGAATTTGGGCCCCTTTGCGCATGTAGGCTGCAAAAAAGTGTCACACATGTGGTATCGCCGTACTCAGAAGAAGTTGGGGAATGTGTTTTGGGGTGTCATTTTACATATACCCATGCTGGGTGAGATAAATATCTTTGTCAAATGCCAACTTTGTATAAAAAAAATGGGAAAAGTTGTCTTTTGCCGAGATATTTCTCTCACTCAGCATGGGTATATGTAAAAAGACACCCCAAAACACATTGCCCAACTTCTCCTGAGTACGGCAATACCACATGTGTGACACTTTTTTGCAGCCCAGGTGGGCAAATGGGCACAAATTCCAAAGAGCACCTTTCGGATTTCACAGGCCATTTTTTACAGATTTTGATTTCAAACTACTTACCACACATTAGGGCCCCTAGAATGCCTAGGGCAGTATAACTACCCCACAAGTGACCCCATTTTGGAAAGAGGACACCCCAAAACTTTATATTTCGGTATTTATAAGGTGGACAGGGGGGATACTTAGATGATTTTAATAGACTTTTTAAGACCTGTACTGACATATATATACCTAAATATGCTAATTGGGCCTGTCAGTGTCCCTTTAAAATGGGTTTTAACCATTTATTGTCAAGTTCCCCCAAAGATTACACCTGATCGTTGAAGGTCCCAGCAGCATGAGAACCTTCAATTCACTTATTAGAGGACCCATCCAACAAAAAGCGACTGTCCAACAGAGTTGTCCAATAGGATTGCCACACAGAAGTATGGAGGCTTCTATATTCCTTTTCATGTTACATACTTGTTATGGCGCCCCTGGTGTTCTTTTGATCCTCTCTCATTGAATCCACCTAATGTGTCCAATGGTGGTGGTCACATGTGCTCAGGATCGCAGTCCCACTGCCTAGATCATCTCATACACAGGCGGTTAAAGGATAACTGTCTTTTTTTTTTTTTATTTGCTAGTTTATTAGAGCTAGGCATGTATACCTAAGTTAGTTTGTCAATGATCTGTAATTACCTTATTATAGCTTTAATTTATGTCCTCTGTCCCTTTCCACTGCTCCCTTAAAAGACCATTGCTATGGCTCATCTGTCTCCGGCTAGTAAGACAGAGGAGCGGTCCTTCACACTGCATGCCTGCATTAGGCTTCAGAGTGAGGAGGCGTGTCTCTCAGTAATCCAATCTGATTAGCTGGCAGGGAGCTGCTGGCTACAGCAAGTGTGTATGTGACCTGAGGGAGTGCAGTTTTGGCCTCAGAGAACTGGCAGAGGAACCATCTTGAGAAGATCTTCATAATGTAGGATTCAAAACAGACGTAACTAAGGGGGAAACTCAAGAAAAACAGTAGTAAGTGAAGAAACTAAAGATTGCTTTATGCATAATGCTGCTGCAGCAGTAACATATGCTAAAATAGATTTTTTGATGAAAATATGACAGTTATCTTTTAAGTGATTGCAGTTACTGTGCATGCAGCCAATAGGAATTGTTACACCAGAAGTGATTTCTTCTAACCAGCACTGGACACATTAGGTGGACGTTCTGAGCAGAAATAAAAAGAACAACAGGGGGTGCACCAAAACAAGTATGTAATAGCAGTATCTACACAAAGGAACTTTTTTTTTAATAAAACTTGTTCCAGCTGAATAATTGTTAGTCTTTGCATAAGGTAACAGAGAAATATAATATTTAATCTAGGGACGGCCTCTTTAATGCTAGTTTCATTAAACAGTAAAATAGCTCGAGAAATGCCAACTCTTAGGACCCAAATACTGAATTAAGCATTACTAATAACTGTAGACATACTCAACCTCCCATATTCAACCTGATGTGAAGGATTGCAGTATTTTAGTAGAGTACCTTCCATGGAGGCAGATTATGCAATTGCTATGGTGCCCTAGGTAAGGGGGCCCAGACCACCCAGAGCCGGACACCTTCTTCTGTCTCTTCTTGATATCAAAACACTGCACTTTCATGCAGCTACCACTACAGAAAGCTTAGTACAAACAGATGATTACAGTAACTATATAAATTCCTATGCACAGAGCTCCCCCTAGTGGTGGCTACTAGCCACCAGCTTTGTAGTAGAAGAGAAGAAGATTTATCATGAATACACTGAAATATATGGTGCTCAGAATGGCTGCCATATTTATGAAGTACCTGTTCCACTTTACTGACATAGTTGTCAGATAAAGTAGGCGAGGCCAAGGGTGAATTTTTTATTATTTATAATTTATTATGAATTAAAATGTCTTCAGCTTAATTAATAAAAAAAAAGTAAATTCCTCAGAAATGTGGGGCATTCTGCGTTGCATGGGAGTGATTGACGTACAAGGAAACTGGGTGCGGCAGGGGAGCCCATACTGTTTTGCTATGGAATCCTATGAGATCTGTGTACACAACTGCAGTCTGTGTTCCACTAACCACCTGTGTTCCACTAACCACCTTCCTCGTGGAGAAAAACTGACGCTAATAAAGACTGAACTTAGAAACATTATTGAAATCATGTCTGGTTGATTAATGGGATTTGTGTTATCACACTGAGCCTGAGGGGGCCCAAAGACCCTTGTGCTGCATGAAGACACGTAAAGAAAGTGCATGCTGGTCAAGTTACACCTCTTGCTTGAGGGAAGGGGTTAGGTCAAGAAATTGGCATGGGGGGGTGCCGTTTCAATTTTTGCCTCAGGCAGCACGAAGGCAATGTGCTCCCCTGCCCCTGACCGACAAAGCACTGAGGGAAGGGTGGCCCAAGCTGAACTCTTGTACCAGGGCCCATGAGCCTTTAGCTACGCCCCTGGTGTGCAATGACCTGGTCTTGACTTATATAATTTTTGCAGCAGAGGCTTCGTATTATTCGGGGATGGTTGAGTATCCCGAATATACCCAAATTTTCTATACTGATTTGTGGCTAGCTGTGCACACTTCAGTAAAGTTTTCTGCTTCCACTGGTTTCTCTGTGAGCCTATATATGGTTACATTAGTGAGACAGAGACCAAGAAACTGTCAGTATACAGCTAAAATCTCAGTATAGAATAGTGTAGTAGATTACTGTACTCCATATACTGGTATCTGTCACATAGGGTAGGAAAAAGTGCACCCCGGTACTCCACCCACACTGCTGCCCATACCTACTTGCACCATCTGCCCTAAATGGCGGTCTACAACTTGGCGACGGTCCCTGACTTGACTAAATGCCTAAGCCTAGTGAAGTTAAAGAGTAGTCGCGCAGAAAGACGTTGAAACCAGACAGGCAAAACCAGGACGGGATCGGAATCCAAAAGCTAAGTCAAAATCAGGCCAGAGTCCAAACCAGATAGATAGGTCAGAACCAAGACAAGATACAGACAGGGTCAGTGGCCGAAGATAACATCAGAGGAATAATCGGCAGTCAGGAGCAAGGTCAGGAACAATCCAAAAGTCAACGCAGAGCAGACAGGTTAGTACTTGACAGTATCCAGTAAAAACATATACTTTTTGTTTTGTTTTTTATAATGTAACCCTAAGGTTATTGGGGAGCTTGAATGGCCGTACTGAGTTACTTTTACATAGAAAAGTCCCTATAAAAAATGGTTCTGTGTCTAAAACATATTTTGGATCCTATAATGGAAACTGATCAAATGGAACTTTTAAACATAACATTACAACTTCTCAGTTTACTGCTCTATGGAAACCCATTGATCTCTGACGTATACGATACTTAAGAATTTCCATACAGGTAATTTGTGAAATATTCCTGAACGCTGCTTTAGGCATTTCATAGCTCCAGTACTTTTGAAGAGTGGTGTCCCACCTTAACATGCTCAGACCCTTCCCACACTTTTATTTGCATAACCCCCCATGTTAACAATATTTCAGCCATTCTGACAGGTACAGGGGTTCAGCCCACATCTATAAGACTAAATTTACAGAAGCCTTCGGTGCAGACCTGACGAAGGGAGGATCAGCAATAACATGGGCAAGAAACCCTGTGGCTATTAACACCTGCAGTCCACCTCTGCTGCCCTGATCGACCTCACATTGCTCGAAATCGCAGCCCTCCCTAGGTAAGACCTTGCATTCCTTGTACTTAGTGATCGTCGGTTTGTATCGTTTTCTACGGCACTGATGTAAAATAGTCGTTTTATGCTCTTTTTTTTTTGCTTTTTGATATTTACAAATTAAATGAAACTAGAAAAAAAACACTAAATTCAGAGAAAAATTTAAAAAATTTTATGAATTCATTTCTTTGTACAAATACTTAACAGTTTTCGGGATACATATATAATTCATTATGTATTCATAGCACAATGGGTGCCTAATACGCAACTTTAATAATGAGCCTCTAACATGAACTTGACTGTCATTTAATTACCGGAAAAAGGGTTTATCCCACAATTAAATATTAATGAAAAACATCATTTTATAGCTGATTTTAGTCACTATATATAGCTATTGCTGTTACATATTTATCATGTCGCCTCCTGCTGTCCTTTTGATTCCCTCTCAAAACGTCCACCTGATGTGACGGTCTAGACCAGGGGTCAACAACCTTCAGCACTCAAGCTGATGTGGAACTACTATTCCCAACATGTTCCATTCACTTCTGTAAGGGTTCTGAGAAGAGCAAAGCAAGCATGATGCTGGGAGTTGTAGTTTACCTGACAGCTGGAGTGACGGAGGTTGCCTATCCCTAGTCTAGACAATGAGAATGAGCTACTGAGCATGTCCGACCACCTGGACACATTAAGTGGATGTTTTGAGACAGAATCAAAAGAACACCAGGGGCGCCACAACAAGTATGTACCAGCAATATTTAGAAAACAGGAGCATTTTTTTTCAAGTAATTCAATTGAAAACGTGTTATTTTTGTTTGATCTAACAGAGGAAATTAATTCCACTTTGCAGGACAACCCCTTATGCTGCATAGCCCAAAGTCCATCATAAAACAGTGCATTGCATCAGTTCCACTACACCCACATCAGTGTGCTTAAACCGGCCTGGTTCTTAGAGGGTTTTTCCAGGACTTAGGCTACTTTCACACTCGCGTTTGGTGCGGATCCATCATGGATCTGCACAGACGGATTCGTTCAGACAATGCAACCGCCTGCATCCGTTCAGAACGGATTCGTTCGTATTATCTTTAACATAGCCAAGACGGATCCGTCTTGAACACCATTGAAAGTCAACTGGGGGACGGATCAGTTTTCTATTGTGCCAGATTGTGCCATAGAAAACGGATCCGTGCCGATTGACTTACATTGTGTGTCAGAACGGATCCGTTTGGCTCAGTTTCGTCAGACGGACACCCAAACACTGCAAGCAGCGTTTTGGTGTCCGCCTCCAAAGCGGAATGGAGATGGAACCAAGGCAAACTGAGGCAAACTGATGTATTCTGAGCGGATCCTTTTCTATTCAGAATGCATTAGGGCAAAACTGATCCGTTTTGGACCGCTTGTGAGAGCCCTGAACGGATCTCACAAACGGAAAGTCAAAATGCCAGTGTGAAAGTAGCCTAAACGCAGTTGTCTCCCATTAGCAAATGGCATTTATCATATAGACAAAGTTAATACAAGGCACTTACTAATGTATTGTGATTGTCATATTGCCTCCTTTGCTGGCTGGATTCATTTCTCCATCACATTATACACTGCTCGTTTCCATGTTTACAACCACCCTGCAATCCAGCAGTGGTGGCCGTGCTTGCACACTATAGGAAAAAGTGATGGCGCCTTTTCCTATAGTGTGCAAGCATGACCTAACTCTGTAAGATAAACAAACCCATTAAAAACAGATAAGCTATCCTTAGGATAGGTGATCAAACTCAGATAGGTGAAGGTGTAACTTTGCGCACCTTGTCCTGTGACGTCATGTTTTTTGCCTATTGTCTGTTAACATGAGAAAAGGGGTCTTCATTCAGTTCAGAAACAGCTCTGCTCCGGTCCATGGGTTGTGTCTGGTATTGCATTACTTGAATGGGGTTGAGCTGCAATACCTGATGCAGCACATGGACAAGAGAGGCGCTGTTTCTGGAAAAAAATATAAAAATAATCTAATATCATACAAGCTCCTTGAATAAACCTTAAAGTTACAATGATCACATTTGAAGAAGCATTTTTATACCCCATAATTATTCTGTGTCTCATACCCCTAAATCTTTTCAAATCACCATATTACAGTCTCTAAGGCTTCTGTAAATGACAAGCTATAACACGGTTCAAAGTCATGCAGAAGACAGTCTGAGTATTTATGGAATCCTGTTATTGCCTCGTCCTCAATCCTTTTAGGTCAGCCTGAAATAACATGAGCTTGAATACGGAAGTATGGAATTAAAGCTGTATTAATGTCACCTTGCCATTGTTACTCAAACAACCATGACACTAGTGTGAACAGAGGCTTAAGCTGGCCATGCATTTTATATGCTCGCTCAGCTGAGAGCTATCTCACGTGATGCGAACAAATGTATTTTTTTCTGCGTCCATTACTTATTTTTTGCGCCCCGTATACAGAACCATTCACTTCAATGGGTCTGCAAAAAAACTGAAATGACTCAGTGTGCATTCCATTTCTGTATGTCCACATAGCCGTTCCGCAGAAAAAGATAGAACATGTCCTATCCTTGTTCGTTTCATGGACAATGGATTCGTAAAAAAACGGGTGCAATACGGATGTCACACTGATGTCATCCGTATTTTTTGCGTATCCGTGTTTTTCTGATTGCAAAAAAAACGTACAGTTGTGTGCATGGGCCCTAACCCACATACATGCACACTTGGCCAAGCGTGCATGTGTTCTGACTAGGAAAGAGGAGAACGGTAGTGGCTTCTCTACTATAAAAGGACCAATCATGTAGAAATACAACTACCCAATCCTTCTCTCTTCCAATATTTGCCATTGGGAGGCCCCCATAGAGATTAGGGGATCAGCCAGCTTTAGATGTGAATAGGGGACACTTTAAAATGGTATCTTGCTGACTGGTTAACTTGTGTTTGCTTAGATTTACTTCTAAAAATAAATAAAAATCAGCCCTTTTCTACTATACAAGCAGCGGTTGTGAATTCATTCATAAATATTCAGGGTTAAAGAGGTTGTCCAGGTTCAGAGCTGAACCCGGACATACCCTTATTTTCACCCCGGCAGCCCTCCTGAGCCTGGCATCGGAGCATCTCATGCTCCGATGCGCTCCCGTGCCCTGCGCTAGATCGCGCAGGGCACAGGCTCTTGTGTTTACAATAACACACTGCCGGGCGGTAACTTCCGCCCAGCAGTGTGTTCGGTGACGTCACCGGCTCTGAGGGGCGGGCTTTAGCTCTGCCCTAGCCGTTTTACTGGCTAGGGCAGAGCCAAATCCCGCCCATCAGTGCCGGTGACGTCACCGGGGTTCCTGTCAGCCCCATAGAGAGCCCCGGTACGTCACCGGAACTCAGAAAAATGCCTTTGCCCTGCGCGATTTAGCGCAGGGCAAAGGAGAGCATCGGAGCATGAACTGCTCCGATGCTCATGTCAGGGGGGCTGCCGGGGTGAAAATGGAGGGATGTCCAGGTTCAGCTCTGAACCTGGACAACCCCTTTAATAAGAGAGGATTATTGCACAATGCAATGTGATGAGAAAAGATGCTCCAGAATTCTTATTTCATGCGGTATACAGGTGTATACGAGGACAGACATGTCAGGAGAGGTGACTGGTCGTAGCCAGGAAGTTAGCAAGACTACTTTTATGTTTATAACTTTTTTTATTATTCTCATATGTATTGCAATAAATATTCTATATAAACGTCAACCAGTGTATTTTATTACTTGATATGACACTATATAATCATAATATCATAAAATGTAATATTTCCATTTGATAGAAGGTATTGTAACAGGTTTAAACACGACAGCAGAACATTTTTCTAATATTTTTGACCCCCCACTATGAGATATTCCTGGCAACCACAGAATTGCCCCCGAGACTACTCAAACATGTGAACTGAAGTTTAGCTCTAGGGGCTGATGAAGATTAATCTGGGAATACATTTCTCTTTATTGCATGGTGCATTGTAAAGTATGTGCATCCTTGTATTACTAATCAGCTATGTGGCAAATTCCAGATACAAGCCTACGAAGATATCTAGAAGCATTCCTTTATAGAGCGCCAGAATACTAGTGACTGCTTTCACGCTTTATAACCTAGTAGCAGTGGCGTAGCGTGGGTTGCCAGCACCCGGGGCAAGAATTATGCTCAGTGTGACCTGAAGTCTGCGGCAGGGTGGGCCAAATTCTCAATCTCCTCCCCCCAACCCTACCATGAAACAGATATTTGGATGGACATCACATAAATCGCTATTAAATATACAGTAGAATACAGCACGATACCTGCCTACGAGGCACACCCGCTACGCCACTGCCTAGTAGTAATGTATTTTTCAGGGAATTTTTACATATACATAGCCTGGGACAAGGGACAGGCAGAGTAGGCAGCAGCCTAGGGCACCATTAAGGGGGCAAATGATCAATCTGCCTTTAAATCTCCTTGTATGGTATAGACCCAAAGCATTAGCATCCAGCCCAGTGGAGAAGATTTCCAGTCTCAGTGAACAAGGTAAATCAAGGGGTTCTTAAAGAGTTTTCTAGGCTCCTAATATTAAGGACCTATTCTTAGGATAGGTTCTCAGTATCCAGCAGATGGAGGTCTGAGATGGATGGATAGTGAGCAGCGTGAGAGCCGTACATGGCAGTCCCACAGAAGTGAATGATGTGCCACTGCGCCAGGTTACAATGGGCATCTTCCTTTAGTACACTGGCCTTCCACTTCCACTGCATGACCTACAGGCAGAACCTACACACAGTGTTCTCACAACCGCCTGTCACACTCCTCCCGCCTCTCGCTCCAAGTACCATCACAAACCAGCCGCCATTGATGCTGCAGTAGACCTTTAAGCACTTTTAGTATTTCTTATCAACACTAAAAGACTTGAGAAAGGAGTCCCAGAACCCTGAAACGAGTTGTCCACTTGATGTATACTCACCAATAAAGTACCTCTGCTCTTCTAATGGTCATGTTTTGCTCCTACTAGCCAATTATTTGTGGTAGAACCAATCTGGTCCACTACTCCCTACCATCCAGTAATCATCCTGTACTCCTCCAGTTGGCTGGTAACCACAATCTGGAGGATTATCAATGGCCTTGGCAGCATTGATTCTAACAGCTCACAGCAGTGTTGCACTGACCATCATACCCCACAGGTGAGCACAACATATTCCTGCGCGGACCATCAGGCCTCCCATACTTACCCTATGAGCACCTCTCTTTTTGGTTGCCTTTCTCAATATTTACCAATACATAAGTGGGGAGGATGGAGTTGGGAGAGGAGCTGTATATAGGTAGTAGGGTGGCCACCCAGGTTCTGCATTAAGAACTGCAAATGTTCTCCAGGGTTCTGCAGGCTACAGATATTGATGACCCATCCTCAGGATAGGTCATCAGTGAGGATCTGACACCCAGCACCCCGCCAATCAGCTGTTATGGGCTGCCATGGCTGAATGCTCCATGCACTGTGCAGCTTCTGGTGCCAGCGTACTGAATCATAGCTCGCGTTCACTTGAATAGGAGCTAAACTGCAGTACCCTGGTATGACCACTACACTGTGTATGGAGCTGTCTGCATCCAGCTCTGTACACTGTACAGTTTCTGGCCCAAAACAGCTGATCGTTGGGGTGCTGGGTGTTGGACCCACACCAACCTGATGCTGGTGACCTATCCTGAGGAACAATTAAGTGATAGCCATAATGCTTAACATCAGGGGGAAAAAATGGTGGGACATATTCTGAACCCCTGCCATTTCAAAACAATAGGGCCTGTAGCTGTAATACATATGGCAGTATATTAAGCCAACACATCCACTTAGACAAACTTGTATAAGAATCAGATCATCTTTAAATTTCCATTATGTTCCAAAGCAATCAGTGTAAGCTGTATGGGTATGTGTGTGTGTGTGTGTGTGTGTGTGTCTACTCATCCATACAGCATAAGGTCATGTGAATGTCATAAAGAGGATCCCCTCCATTCAGGACCCTCCCTCACATTGAAGCGCCCAAGAGTTACATGTTGGTCACCCTAAGGAAACCTTCTGTGCGCACCAGCGCCCCCTAGTGTCTGCAATGATCAGAATGTTTGCTCTTTGCTCTTAGCTATGTCATGTCAATTACACTTTGAATGATCAAAAGGTATTCGCCCTCATCTATGACCTCGGTCCATACAGCAAGATACTCATGCAGATGTTACGTATTTCCAGAAGAATCAAATTTTTTACTGACGGATACATAACCAATCAAAATGTTTCATTTCGCTAATAATCATTTAGGGTTGTAAGAAATTATTTTTTAGAAACTAAAGTGTTTTTTTTTTTTTATTCGGGGGCAGTGATCTTTTTTAAAAACGTGACTGACTTAAATAATAGCTTTATGGAGTGTTCTTGAAATAATGAATAGATCATTTTCCTTTGCAGATCAATCATGATCCCTCAGGTTTGGTGGTTCTTGTTCTTATTACATGTCCAGATTTCTGTGGCCCAGAATTATTTTGAAGAGAGGAGATCTGTAAGAAATAGGCCCAAAGCATTAGTATCCAGCCCAGTGGAGAAGATTCCCAGCCTCAGTGAACAAGGTAAATCAAGGGGCTCCTAATATTGATAAACTATCCTCACGATAGGTCCTCAATATCCAGTAGATGGGGGTCTGAGATGGATAGTGAAAAGCATAAATGCTGCATGAGCAATGTACATGGCAGTGCCACAGAAATGAATGGAGCGGTTGTCATGCAAGTACATCACCACTCCATTCTCATTGAGCGCTTCTGGACCTCAATTCTCTCAGTGGTTGGACCCCCAGTAATTTAGATACTTATCCCCTGTTCTATGGGTAGGGGATAGGTATTGTTAGTGGGGAAGACCATTTAAAGGCTATGTCTATATCCACTTTCACAACCAATGTTTTTTTTAAATGTTTATTAAAAAATATGAATTAAAATTTAATTTTGCATCCACAGCTCCTCTACAGCCTTATGTGTTGCTATGGTTACAGACTACAAACAAACTATTTGTAGTCTGATCCTGCAATCATGTGTTACTCTCTTCCATTTGACGCCTATGTCTTAGATCAGGCATGCTCAACCTGCGGCCCTCCAGCCATTGAAAAACTACAACTCTCATCATTCCCAGACAGCCTACAGCTATCAGCCTACAGAAGGGCATGGTGGGAGTTGTAGTTTTACAACAGCTGCAGGGCCGCAGGTTAAGCATCCCTGTCTTAGATAATGGATATAGGTTAGCCAGAAGTAGGAGACTAATGGGAGTGTGAAGGGAGTAGGATCAGTCGAGACCCAGGGGTTGACAAACCCTGGGTGTTGACTGATCCTACTTCCTACACAACGTCAACCTAGAGACACATAGGTCTGTAGACGATCTGTAGAACAGAATGGTTCAAAAATATTAATCAAAAAACTGTTATGTATAAATGAAATGTGATTATCATCAGAAAGTAAGTACGTCATGAGGACCTCAGTAGGTGTCCTGTGATCTCATTCCAGATGAAGACTGCCTTCTGGAAATGGCCTTCCTCTTGGACAGCTCAGAAAGTGCTAAGGAATATAATCACAATCAGGAGAAAAGATTTGTTTTGCAAATGGTGGACAAACTAAAGGGCGTTCAACTGGACTCCATGAGGCCTTTCAGCTGGAGGATGGGCTTAATCCAGTACAGCAGCACAGTACTGATAGAGCAAACCTTCAGAGACTGGAAAGGACCTGACAACTTTAAGGCTCACATTTCCCCCATTGTATATATTGGCCATGGTACATTCACCTCCTATGCCATCACAAACTTAACTCAGCTCTACATGAATGAAGGCACACATAAAAGCTTGAAAGTGGCCGTACTCCTAACTGATGGGGTGGACCATCCCAGAAACCCTGATATATTTGCCGCTACTACTAATGCCAAAAACCACGATATCAAGCTCTTCATTGTTGGAATGACTTCCGTAGCCAAGGAGGCCACCAATGCTGCAAAACTGCGTCTCCTGGCCAGCGTGCCTGCTACCAGATTTGTCTTCCATTTGCAGGAAGCTGATATGGTGGATAAAATCATCAAGGAAGTGGTAAGTAACCACGTGGCCATCATAGAAAAAATGTGCAAAACTATGCAATAAATGCTATTCCAATGTGTATCTGGTGGTTGGACTGTGTTAGTATACTCCATTGCCCCATACCACAAAATGGTTACTTGTCTATGGTGCCCAGTTTAGGAAGGAGTCTGATAAGTGGAAAAGAGGCATTTTTCTCTGCTAAGATATACAATATTACAAAGTTTCTTATATTCATCTGTACTATTGATTTAGGCAAAGTTTGACATAATAGTGAGTGTTTAAAAAATAATTTTGCTTTTTATACTGTACGTGAAGCACATATTGGATGTAGGTCAGAATTTTTCCAAAGCCACATTCAAAGTTTGCAAGTTCCAGAGCTGCAATCCACGAGAAATCCTATGAGCCCTCATTCACATCTGGATCTGGATTCATTCCACCAGAGCCAATGTTAGTCTATGGAGCTATTCACACAACCATATTTAGATCTGGCGTCGATTTAGACAGGCAGTGGATACGCCGAAGTTAGCACCTCTACATAAATTTGGCACGTCCACCACCAGCTAAAGCAGTATTAAAACCGGTGTTTAAAACGCCAGTCTTAATAAATGACTGCCTATGTCCATATGTTGCCTGTATTTGTATCTATAATGGAGAAAATACTTTATATATGAAAACAGAGAAAATACACTAACTAAGGCCTCATGCACACGACCGTTGTGTGCATCCGTGGCCGTTGTGCCGTTTTCCATTTTTTTTCGCGGACCCATTGACTTTCAATGGGTCCGTGGAAAAATCGGAAAATGCACCGTTTTGCAGCCGAGACCGTGATCCGTGTAACCTGTCCGTCCAAAAAATATGACCTGTCCTATTTTTTTGATGGACAACGGTTCACGGACCCATTCAAGTCAATGGGTCCGTGAAAGAACACGGGGGCGCACACTGCCACCAATGCTATTACAATAGAGGGAGGGAGGGGGGGGGGAAGCGGGGGCGCACACTGCCACCAATGCTATTACAATAGAGGGAGGGAGGGGGGGGGCAGGGGCGCACACTGCCACCAATGCTATTACAATAGAGGGAGGGAGGGGGGGCGCACACTGGCCACCAACGAGTTAACTACAGGGGAGGGGGGGCCCACTGGCCACCAATGAGTTAAAAACGGGGGGGGGGGGGTCTGCCCCCTGCTGCCTGGCAGCACCTGCCAGGCAGCAGGGGGCAGTCATGTACACAGTTTTTTTGTATATTCTAACCTGAAGCGTCCCCATCACCATGGGAACGCCTCTGTGTTAGAATATACTGTCGGATCTGAGTTTCACGATGTAGCTCATATCCGACAGTATATTTGTCACGGCTGTTTAAGGGTAACCAGAGCATACACAGTAAGAAGAGCTACTGACCGGACCCAAACTAGGGAAGAGAAAGGGTGACCCCTGTCAGACCCTCAACACTCTCCCTATGCTGCTAAAGCACATGCCCGGATCCAAATGGTGGGACGAGGCATGCCCGCGTACCTTAGACTGATGAGCCCTGTAACCCCTACAATAGTGGAAGGGGCACGGCCACCGATGCCCTGCTCAGAATATGGAGGGAACCGTGGCCACCTCAGATCCAGTCAGGAAATCACCAGGTACACAACAAAGTTTGCACACTTAGCTGATGGAGCTGCAGCCGCAGAGAAGACGGATCCAAGGGCCGCTGGCAATATCCGGAGTGCTTGCAGCAGCAGAACACAGGTCCAGAGAACTAGTAGCTTAAGAAGTGAAGATACTCAAGGCAGAGCTACAACTGAAAAGAGAAATATAATCCACGCCCTGCAATAGGAGGAGGGGTGATTTAAAGGCAGGGAGATCAAACGCAGGAGAGACAGCTGGGAGTAAAGACCTCATCACAGGGGCAGAGAAACAGAACAGTGAGAACACCTCCAAACTCTAAGTGACATCATCACAGGGGTGGAGACACAGAGCTGTGAGAACGTCTCAAAGCTCTGGTAGTGACAATATTCTAACATAGAGGCGTTCCCATGGTGATGGGGACGCTTCAAGTTAAAATATACCATCGGATTGGAGAAAACTCCAATCCGATGGTATAAAAGAACTCCAGACTTTACATTGAAAGTCAATGGGGACGGATCCGTTTGAAATGGCACCATATTGTGTCAACGTCAAACGGATCCGTCCCCATTGACTTGCATTGTAATTCAGGACGGATCCGTTTGCCTCCGCACGGCCAGGCGGACACCAAAACGACTTTTTTTTCATGTCCGTGGATCCTCCAAAAATCAAGGAAGACCCACGGACGTAAAAACGGTCACGGATCACGGACCTACGGACCCCGTTTTTGCGGACCGTAAAAAAATACTGTCGTGTGCATGAGGCCTAAGGGTGGGATATAACGATAGATGTTCAAGTTGAGCAGGATTTAAATTTGGTAAGAAATGTACACATTTTGAGGAATATAGCCCTCACTATATAATAACTGGCATATTTACAGTGATACATGACGCCCAATATGTCATTGATACAGGTGGATAGATCACATGGGTGACATCACTGATCTCTAAATCACGACCAGAATAAAATTGCTTCATTGCTGCAAAGTTCTATTCTAAGGAAAGGTCCCTTCAAAGAGGACCTATAACCCCTCCTGACTTGTCTGTTTTAGTAACTATTTGCATTCCTCATGTAATAACAATTCTGAAGCGTCTATTCTTTTGACTCTATGTTGAGTCTGTCCTTTATTATTCCTGCTAGACGTTATAAATTAATTACTAGCAGTCTGCAATGAAGGAACCAGATAGGTGTTACCAGTTGGGGGGTGTTTCTGAGGTCTGATACTATCCAATCAGTGCTGCCAGTATCAGACTGTGCAGGGACACACCCCAAACTGGTAACACACAGCTAGACCTTCATTGAAAACTGCTAGCAATTAATTCATACCTTCCGTCAGAAATAATAAAGAAATGGCACATCACAGATTCAGAAGAATAGATGCTCCAGAATTATTACAAGAGGAATGAAAGTAGTTGCTAAAACAGACATGTCAGGAGAGGTAACAGCACCTCTTTAAATAAGTGGCAGGCTGCTTACAAGGTTGCATTTAGCATTAATAGAATCTTCTTACATGGATTTATTAAATGTAAAAAAATGACTGAGAATTGAGGCTGTATTCACACACACACACAGCACTTTTCCACTTTTTGCTGCGTATTCTTTGGCGGTTTTTAAAGTTTTTTGTAGGTCAAAGAAGCTGCAGCCAGATGCTAGATTAAAAACTAGCAAATTACTTAAAATTCTAGATTGGGGATCAGCAACCTCCGGCACTCCAGCTGTCCTGAAAATACAACTCCCAGAATCTTCCTTTCACTTCTATGGGAGTTACAAGAACAGCCGAGTAAGTGTGCACACTGGGAGTTGTAGTTTCACAGCAGCTGGCGTGCCGAAGGTTGCTGATCCCCATTCTACATACATAGTATTTTTGTTTCTGGTGTTTGTGTTATTTTTTCAAAGATTTGGCGATTGGCATTTTTATGGCGTTTTCTCTAAAGGACTTAAAGGCCATGTACACCTTCGGAGGCAATATTTTTTTATGATTGCGTGTTACTCATTTTTGGCTGAAAATCTTTTTTTCAATTGACCTTTATTAAAAATATTGAGCCGTTCTGTCACAAAGGGTTAACAGTTTTTCTAGCTGTGTGACTGGTACTTTCACTTTGTGCTGGTCATCTAATGAACCTTATCTCTAATATACTGAGAGGTCTTAAACACTTATTTAAGTCACATTCTTATCAGTAAGATAAGAACGGAGCTATACTGAGTGTTTACAAGGTCAGAGAGCAGAGATAAGGAGTCCCTCTGCTCCCCAGATGACAGAAAAGGATTTCATACTTTTAATAAAGACCAATTTCAAAAATATTTTTAGCTCAAAATGAGTACAATGCAATAATAAAGAAAAATTGCCCCCAAAGGTGTACATAGGCTTTAAAGGACAGCAGAAAAAAAATCATGACACAAAAAACCTACAGGAGACTTTCCCCATCTAGTTACTATATATCTAGTAATAAGATTTTCAAATTGCATATCTAAAAATGGGTCTACTAAACCAGAAAACTGACCTTATATTTCAGCCCATGTAGCTCAGGAGTCTGCTTATCTGTGTGTGTCTCATTTAGTTCCTGCTCACTCCTCCCCCTCCCCTCTCCATAGACTTGCATTGATATGTGAAATATGATCGTCCTGTGGAGTCCACCTTGGACAGGATTACAGAGGTTTTCTTAGATTTTTTTTTTTACTGATGACCTATTCAATGAATAGGTCCTCAGTATCTAATCGATAGGGGTCCGACACCTGGGACCCCTGACAATAAGCTGTTTGAGAAGGCAGCGGCACTCACAGTAGTGCTGCGGCCTTCTCTCTGCTTAAGCCAAGTGACTGCAGCTTAAGCGATATGTCTGGTCATTATATGGCTTGTATATGGCATTTTCACCAGTTTTTCCCTAAACTATTAGGTGAAGACTAGCTGCTCTGATGTTAAAGGAGATTCTGCTCCCTTATTATTATCTCTCATACAAAGAAGCAGCAGCACCATGGAAGATATCCTAGACAAATACTAAACAGAGTAAATGTGAATCCAGAAGCTCTGAGACTGCAAAACATGTAGCTGCACTAGCATGTCTGTTTGTGTCTCAGCTTCGCTCTCATTTGGTACCCCCTCCCCTCTCTATAGACTTCTATGGGTAGCATGTAACCTAATCTCTCAGTGAGCGTAAAATCCATCTTGCCTCCCAAGATGGAAATAGCTGTGAATTCTGAGTGAACCGTTTAGGAAGGAGTCTGATAAGTAGAGAAAGAGGCATTTTCTTATATTCACCTGTGCTATTGATTTATGCAAAGTTTGCAGAAATAATAGTGACTATTTAATAAAAGAATCTTGCTTTTTAGGGCCCATTCAGACGGCCATAGTGCTTTGCGGATCCGCAAAACATAGATACCGGCAATGTGCGTTCCCCAATTTGTGGACCGCACATGGCCGCAACCATAATAGAAAATACGTATTCTTGTCCGTGATTGCAGACAAGAATAGAACATGCTCTATCTTTTCTGCGGAGCAGCGGTACAGAATAACAGTTGCGGATAGCGCATCTTTTGAGGGCCCATAGAAATGAATGGATCCGCAGACCTTCCACAAAATTGCGGAACAGGAGCGAATCTGTTCATACGGCCGTGTGAATGAGCCCTTATACCATAAGTGAAGCACATATCTGATGTAGGTCAGAATTTGTCCAAAGTCACTGTCACAGCCACGGTTTTGGCCGTGACTCCTTGGGAGCCGCATACTGTTGCCCGCGGTTTGGGTTGTTGTTTCAACCGCAGCTTGAGGCATGATGTTACTTGTCTCAGGTGCGGTTGCCGTGGACAACAGGTGTGTGCGGTCCCTTTGGAGTCTGTGTGCGTGTATGTATGCACCGTTGTTTGTCAGTGTGCACTCTGTGTATTGTGTGGTGTGCACTGACACCTTTCCTGCACTGTGGTTGCCCGTGGCAACGTTTGGTGATGTGTACATGTGGTGGCAGTGTCCCGGCCTTTGGGCTGACTCCCAGGACACGGTTGCCACCCATGTCGTTGCCAGCGGTAACAACCACAGTGTGTTTGTTGTGTTTGGACACGGTTCCTTTAAGTTGGTGTTTTTCCTTTCCTGTGGTGCTGGAAGGGTTAACTCTCTTCCCAGTGTGTGTGATGTCACTGGGTGTGTCTGACCGGTGGGTGTGGCCACTTAGGCGTATATAGCTTCTGTCTTTGGCATGGCTCAGGAGGTTGCTTCAGTCATGCTTTGCTGTAGCAGCCTCCTGTGATTTCTATCTCCTTGTAAGGGCCACCCTTCCGGTCATATGTTATTATTGCGTGATTTGTTGTTGATGTCCTGTGTCTTTGCTTTTTGTGCAGCTATGGATGTCCTGGTCCCTGTGTGTCTTCATGTGTGTGCTGTTTACCTTTGTTTGTGTGGACAGCGTTTGCACGGGTTCCAGTCAGCTAGGCTGAGACAGGTATGTGTGGAACTGTTAGGGTTCACCTGTCTTATCCGTAGTCCTGTTTATGTACCCCCATCTTCATGCTGCTTGGCCAGTGAGACTCCTGCTCCTCCGTTCCTAGGAGGAGTGGGTTGTCTTACCCTGCTCCTTAGCCCAGGGACCGGACGGAGGGTAAGTCAGGGCTCCGAGGTTCCTGCGCATGGGTCCTCCTACCATCAAGGTCGGCCCATGCAGGTAGGAGACAGGGTCAGCGTTAGGGATGCAACAGGAGGTGACCTGCTCCCTAATTCTGTGCTCCTGGCGAGTAGCGACTGGACATCTTCCGACAGCGCACGGCTGAGGATTTCCCCCATCCTCAGCCCTGACAGTCACATTCAAGATTTTCCAGGCTGCAGAGCTGCAATCCACAAGAAATTCTTATGTTCACCACAATTTTATAATATACTAGCAGAAGGACCCGGCTTCGCACGGGTATATTTTATCTATTTCATTTAAAGTTTGTTTATGTCGTTAAAAGATATCGACAGTATCCCCCGTAACATGACCTCTACAGCACCTCGCCCCCTTAACAGTGAACTCCACAGCCCCCCACCCCTTAACACTGACCCCCCACAGTGTCCCGCCTCCTTAAAATGTGACCTCCACGGCAGCCTACCCCTTAACTTTGACCTTCACAGCAGCCCGCTCCTTTAACAGTGACCTCCAAAACACCCAACCCGACCCACTAACAAAGACCTCCACAGCGGGGCATTATTGTCTTTAATTGACAGTATATAAAACTCCACAGAATTAGTATACACTTAAGGTCATGTGAGTTACATCAGCCTCTACAACAACATTGGCTAAGCGTCGCAATCGAAATCATATTAACTCACAAATAAGCTGTCTTATACTAAGAATGTCCTTCGTTGCCTATGGCAACCAATCAGAGCTCATATTAATGACCTGTAGCAAAATAGAAGCTGAGCTGTGATTGGTTGCTATATCCAGGCTAACTGTCACAACAGACAATGGCTCCTGGAGTTTGGCGGTTAGGTTACTAAGCGTATTTTTTGGCAAATAATTGGAAAGGGGGGGGGGGGAATTTCCACTCAAAACATAGTCTATGACATTCCTCGAGTCACAGGAGGCGGTTGTGCAAAATTTTGTGATCGTAAATGCAATGGTGCAGATCCATTTAGCGGACATACATACATACATTCATACACACAGCTTTATATATTATATATTTACAGGGTCAGACAAGGGCGTAGCTAGAGTTCAGCTTGGGCCCCCCTTCCCTCAGTGCTTTATGGCAAAGGGCAGGGGTCTACATAGCCTTTCTGGTGGGGGAGGCAAATTCTTAACCTAACCCCCTCCCTCCAGCCCAACTGTTAAATACATACTTGGAAAACATTACATACAGAGCTACAAAACATACAGGGTAATACAGCCCCACATACCTCTTACATCCAGTGACGTCTCCTCTGATGTAGATGTTCTCTTTCCTCATCTTCTCCATTCAGACCAGACCGCCATGATGATTTCTTTCAGCCATCTCTTGTCTCTACAGAGTTTGACAAACAGACATTTTAGTTTCCTACTTTTCCATCATCCTCCCACCTCAACACTGCATCTTGAAACCCCCAATACTGTGCCTGCTGTGCTCCCCGGTACTATACTGCAGAAACAGTCCCCCTGAAAATACTAGTACCACACAGAAAGTGCCCCCTTCAATAATTATTGCCACACAGTGCCCTAAAAAATTACTGCGCCCAGCAAATTGTGACCCTAAAAACTAAATTTTCCCAAAAAATATCTGTGCTAAGTTGATACTGTGCCAAGTTGCCCCCCACAGTAATAGTGCTTCCCAAAGTCCCACCAATAGAAATAATTATATGCCAGAGGACATAGTGTTAACAGTGTCCCCCAAAAGTAATAATGCCCCCATTGTGCCCATATTAGTAATCATGTTCGCCATAGTCCCCCAGTAGTAACAATTCTCCTTATAATGTGTGCGTGTAGAAAAATGCCCCTTAATGTGTGCCAGTACAAACAGACCCTCTTATAAGGCTACTTTCACACTGCCGTTTCTGGGTCCGCCTGTGAGATCCGTTTCAAGGCTCTCACAAGCTGCCCAAAACGGATCAGTTTAGCCCCAATGCATTCTGAATCGATAAGGATCCATTTAGAATGCATCAGTTTGGCTCCGTTCCCCCTCCATTCCGCTCTGGAGGCGGACACCAAAACGCTGCTTGCAGCGTTTTGGTGTCCGCCTGGCGATGCGGAGCCAAACGGATCCGTCCTGACTTACAATATAAGTCAATGGGGACGGATTCATTTTCACTGACACAATATGGTGCAATTGTAAACGTATCCGTCCCCCATTGACTTTCAATGTAAGTCAGGACGGATCCGTTTGACTTGCACTTAGACTTAGATTTTTTTTACAGAGTTAGGCCTCATGCACACGACCGTTGTGTGCATCCGTGGCCGTTGTGCCGTTTTCCGTTTTTTTTTGCGGACCCATTGACTTTCAATGGGTCCGTGGAAAAATCGGAAACTGCACCGTTTGGCAGCCGCATCCGTGATCCGTTTTTCCTGGCCGTGAAAAAAATATGACCTGTCCTATTTTTTTCACGGCCAACGGTTCACGGACCCATTCAAGTCAATGGGTCCGTGAAAATCACGGATGCACACAAGATTGTCATCCGTGTCCGTGATCCGTGTCCGTGATCCGTGTCCGTTTTTTCCTATCATTTCAATGGCAAACTTGACTTAGATTTTTTTTTTCATTTTTCATGTCCGTGGATCCTCCAAAAAACAAGGAAGACCCACGGACGAAAAAACGGTCACGGATCACGGACCAACGGAACCCCGTTTTGCGGACAGTGAAAAAATACTGTCGTGTGCATGAGGCCTTATGCAGACGGATCCGTTCTGAACGGATACCAGCATTTGCATTATAGGTGCGGATCCGTCTGTGCACCTAAACGCAGGTGTGAAAGTAGCCTAATGTGTACCAGTACTAAAATACCCCCAAAAAATTTGTGTCAATACAAAAAATACCCCATTATAATGTATGCCAGTACAAAAAAAACTTACATACCCTCTTACCTTTCAGATCAGACCCCCATATCAGATCCTCAGATCAGACTCCCATGTCACACTTGAGATCAGACCCCCATATTACACCTCAAATCAGACCCCCATATCAGACCTCAAATCAGACCCCCGTATCAGATTTTCAGATCAGCCCCCCATGTCACACCTCAGATCCGACCCAGATATCAGACCTCAAATCACAGCCCATATTAGACCTTAAATCAGGCCACCATATCAGACCTCAAATTAGACCTCAGATCCGACCCCCATATCAGATCCTCAAATCAGACCTCCATATCAGATCCTCAAATCAGACCTCCATATCAGATCCTCAAATCAGACCTCCATATCAGATCCTCAAATTAGACTCTCATATCAGATCTTCAAATCATACCCCCATATCACACCTCAGATCAGACCTTGATATCAAACCTCAGATAAGACCCCCATCAGACCTCCCTGTTAGACTTTCCATATTATACTCTCTTTAGACCTCCATGTCATACCCCCATCAGACATCAGATCAGACCCAAAATAAATAAATCAAAGGAGTTACCCGAAGATCCTCTGGGGGAAGATCCTCTGCACAGCATTTAACTCTTCAGTGCCTGAAGAAAAGGAAACCCTGCTCAGTGCCTGCGGCAGAGCCTCCAACCCTGAGTTTGTGCTGCTGATGGTAGAAGGGGTTAAATGACAGCAGATCAGCAGTGCAGGGGGGGCATGGCTTGTTGCTCCAACCAGCACAGCCTTCACAGTGACGTTCCGTGCACAGAGACAGACCAGCTCCCACGTCATCAGAGCAAGGAAAGAAGCTGACATCACAGGTCATGTGACGCTCAGCTAACTAGGATAATACGGCCACTGTAGATGAAGGAAGTGAATTGAAAAGTCCTTAAATTTTCTTAGTTAGAAACATACAAAGAAAAAAAAACTTGGACAACCCCTTTAATAACCCCGTGGCTACTCTGCAGGTCTACTCCGGATCCGCGCTGCACTGTAACCTGACTGGGTACAACTGCGTGCAGTCAGGACACTGAAGCACAGGCCAGGAGAAGACCAGGGAGTAGTGAGTACAGTGCTTCATACACTGCTCCCCGCGCCTCCTTGCATTCTTGTTCCATTATGGAAGTGCTCACTAGTATTTGCTTTATAAGACACACTGACATTTTCCTCCCACTTCTGGGGGGGGGGAAAGGCGTCTTATAAAGGGAAAAATACAGCAATTGGTGATGCACCACTGGCAATTGCAGCCCTGCAATTGCGACAGCTGCGAGCCCTCGGGGTCAGAGCTTTATTTTTTTAACAAGTCATAGAATTACATAATAAAATACTGACTGACTGCAACCACCACTAAGTAGTGCTACTACTGTGGGATCTGCATGTATCTGTATGCAGTGAGCTCCCCCTAGTGGTCACTTTTATAACTATGTGATGTGACACAGTGCAGTAGTCTACATTTATGGCAAACATTTGTAATAAACTTTTCTCACATGGACTCAAAGCGCAGGGACAGTTGTGAAGCTGGGACAACTCCGTGGGAAGTCAGTGACTGTATTTACAAGCTCGACCACACAACGCACAATAGGGTCAAATTCATATGGGCTCAGACCCTACAATATAATAATAATCATAAATGTGTGTATCTTGTCTTAATGTTCTATACATTCAATAAAATAAATATAAAAAAATGCATGTGTGGAAAATGGTATGTACCCTGTCGAAAGCTTCATTCACACGTACATTCTACTTATACCTTTTTTTTCCTTTTGCAGAAAGAACTGGCAGAAGAAGGGGTAAGGTGTTATGTCTGCCTCCTTAATAACTTTTTTTAATGAAATATTGAAGACACAAAATGTTAAGATTGTCGTCCAGTGTAAGAACTACTAACCATATGGTAAAAAGAGTATGAACATTAGTATAGGTTAGATAGATGATAGATAGAGATAGATTAGATAGATAGATAGATAGATAGATAGATAGATAGATAGATAGATAGATAGATAGATAGATAGATAGATGATAGATAGATAGATAGATAGATAGATGATAGATAGAGATAGATAGATAGATAGATAGATAGATAGATAGATAGATAGCTTTATATCTAGGTATAAGCTCTAAATACAAGGAGTGGATTTACTATGCAGGTTACCAGTGCATTGTTCATCAGTTTATATGTGAAATCCTTGTAGCACTACATGTACTGCAGTATATTATGCAAGTACATTGATAACTCTGCCCTGGTGTGTAAGTACCTACTAAGTAACATTTCTCTCTGAATACTCTTTCTCTACAGTGTCGGCAATCGCCCATTTGTACCTGTGAAAAAGGTGAAAAGGGTCTTTCTGGATCTCCTGTAAGTACAGCAGAACATTGATACTGGCCGTCACCAATGATATGGGAAATATGACAGTCGCTATGTGTCATGGTGCCAAGACTTGTAGGTTTGTTACGTCTCCTTGCAGAGTGACAAACCTGCTACACGACTCCTCAACTAGCATGTGCCATGTTTAAAAATGGTGTCTCCTTGTAGAATGTTGTAGAATCGCCGGTGTGCTTATTTAGGCGCCAAGGTGCGGGTATGACTGTAAAGGTACTTTCACACTAGCGTCATTCTTTTCCAGTATTGAAATCCGGTAAAGGGTCTCAATACCCGAAAAAAAAACATCAGTTTTGTCCTAATGCATTCTGAAGGAATTTATGTTTTCACCCAGTTTATTCAACTTCTATTTGGCATAGATGTTCATTCTGAACACCACATTTCTCAATGAGGGACAACTGGCATACATACATACATTCATAAATTTCCCCATTCAGCTCTAAATCCTCTGCTTCCCTTCATATAGTACATGATAAAACTAACCGCCTGCAGACACCACTAGGGGGAGCTCAGAGCATAGAAATGCATACAGTTACACCTGAACTCAATTGAAATGGTAAAAGCTCTTTGTACTGAGCCCCCCTAGTGGCAGCTGCAGGAAAATGCAATCGTTTTATTTCGGGAAGCAGAAGGAGTACAGCTCCAAGCCCCATCCCCCTCATAACGGGCCTCCATGGTAAGTACGTCACTGGGAAACTTTAGTGAAGCCACATTTATCTTTTAATTAAACTTTTCTGATCACTCCCATAACAATTGTAACACTCCTTATTATTGTACCATAATGCTGTTTTTTCTATTTCATAGGGTAAGAAAGGTCGGCCTGGTGATGATGGTATCCCTGGACAGAAAGGCAGTAAGGTACTTATCCACAATATGCCGTCATGGCTAAACAGTCCGACAGGAATGGGAAGCAGATTGCAGGCTGCCATGATGGCATATGGTACACAGGATCACATAATTACTGTCTATTATAAAGCAGGGTTCCAGTAAGGAAGAAATCCAGTGTGTGATATGCCATCATGGCTGAGCAGCCTGACAGTAACACTCATTACTGTATTGCAGGCATTGGAGTGCAGTGTAAAGAAGTGGGGTCAGGCCCCCCTCTATGCAGCTCAGTAGCAGGACACATCTTATCCTATACCCATTCTAGGGCAGGTTGCTAGCAGCTTCTTTAATTAATTTCCAGAGAATATCTTTACAATTTATAGAGAGGTTTAGCATAACCTAGAAACACAAAGTGGCAGATTTACTAATCCTGTCCAAGATTTAAGGAGGAATTCATCAAGCCCTGCACCCCAGATTTCTGGTAATAAAAGTTCCCAATAGAAGTCACCAATTCATTCCAGTAGGGGGGGGGGGTGTAAAAAACTGGAGTAGCATTTGTAGTCAAAAGTGTTATGTTTTAAATATTAAAGGGGTTTTTCCATGTTCAGAGGCCTCTTGGGCAGACCCTTACCCCCATGTGACTGAACCTGTGGAGGAAAGTATACTTACCTGCTCCCTGCTGCTGGGTTCTGGCTTCCTCGCTGCAGCCAATCAGTGTGTGCAGTGGTGATGCCATCCCCTTGCATCACGTTAATGGTTCACATGATGCAAGGGGCACGTGTCACCACTGCAGCCACTAAACCAGATGTTGACACACGGGGACCGGAGCACTGTAGCAGCGGTGGGTGAATGAAGGAGCAGCGGGGAGCAGGTAAGTGTGCTTCCCTCTGCAGGTCCAGCTACTTGGAAGAGGGTCTGCCCGACAGGCCCCTGAAAATAGAAAACCTCTTGAAAGATGTGCCATATTTAACAAACAACATCTGATGTAGATGTATGTCAAGGTGCACAAAGGGGTTAGGAAGCTGATCAATGCACGATTTTAAACCTATTTAGATAATATAACAATGTAGAAATGCTCCCTTATACAACATTGTATAAAAACACGGGAATAAAGTAAATTCTACTGTAGAAGCTGCCAGCCATGATTGTTTGCATTGCTGCGTTGTATGCAATGAATTAGAGGACACTCCTCTATCAAGATCTCGCCTCTACCTTTCATATATGTTTGCTAGGTCTACTCTCACCATCTAATGTGCACAACTCTACAAATGGGCTGTAAAACAGTAAATACAACCCACAAGCAAATATAGGGACTATACCAATAGTTCTAATGCTTTACAGTAAAAATAATCACTGTGCCTTTCAAACGCAGCCCCCAAAAGGAAGATTTTTGGGATACACACTGCAGGGATGCAGGTGATGGGTATCTCACCCCGGCAAGTAATGCAGTAGGTACGAGATTCCTGGAGGTCAGGCGTTGATCCAGGAATTTATTCTGATTGCCAAATTTGAAGTCGGGAAGGAATTTTTCTCCCTTAAAGGGGTTGTCCCATCTCAGCCTTTCATGGCCGAGATGGGAAGAACCACAGCAAGCGCTGGCCAAGGGCGGTGGAGTTACAGAAATGGCCAAGCATCTGGCTCTCCGCTGTTTCCATAACTCCTATAGCAGTGAGCTACGGAAAGAGCGTATTTTGGGGCAATTTGCACCTACCTCATTGAAGGTTTTTCCTTCCTCTGGATCAACACTATGCAATTATAGGTTGGACATGATGGACGATGTAACTATGTAATGATCTCTTGTCGGGAATAGCATTGCAACACACAGCCTATTACAAACGTAAAGTGATGTATGTCCTCTGTTCATTTACAATGAATGTATATTCCTTATAAAAGTCTATAATGTGAAGGTGCACCTACGGAGCTAAAGCTACTTTCACAAGTGCGTTTTTGCTGTATCCGGCAGGGGATCAGCAAAAACGCATCCAGTAAATAATACAACCGCCTGCATCCATTCAGAATGGATCTGCTTGTATTATTTCTAAAATGAGCAAGACGGATCTGGCACTAAAACCATTGTTCATGTCCGGAAAAACGGATCTGGCATAAAACACGATCAGTATCCCATGATGCACACAAAAATGCTGCTTGCACCGTTTTTGTGTCCGGCATGGGAACGCAACCGAACGGAACGGAATACATTCTGGTGCACTCGGTTCCGGTTTGTTTAGTCTTGTCCACATTTACAATGAATGGGGACAAAACTGAAGCGTTTTCCTTCGGTTTTGAGATTCCGGAAAGGAAAACGCAAATGTGAAAGTAGCCTAAATGAGACTATACAATATTACCACTTACCTATGAACAAGATGTAACTTGTCCTTGTATCCAAAATTACATTTCGTAATGAGAAGTAAATGATGCGCGTGTCCTTCTTTCTGTTCTTTGCAGGGTGAATCCGGCCTGAATGGTATTCCTGGCAGAGACGGTTTAGAGGTAAATTGTGAAATCATGCAGAAAGAGAATTGGGTAGAAGGGGTAGCACTCCACGTTACAGGTACGCCAGTATAAAATGGCAGAATGACGTAAGCTGGTATAAACCTGGCACGTGCTTCTCACCAAAGCCACAGTGATCCTGCCATTCACCACCACAATATTTTCTGAAAATGTGCTGCAACGACAATGCCCTTTACCAACACAGACAACAACTGGCATTAATGGTAATATGTGTTGGGGAGGGGGCTAACAAATTTGGTATTTAGTGCCTCCTCTTATTTTCCACAGACAAGCAAAGGAGTATGTCTGATGTGAAAATGCTTGTTATACAGGGAGTGCAGAATTATTAGGCAAATTAGTATTTTGACCACATCATCCTCTTTATGCATGTTGTCTTACTCCAAGCTGTATAGGCTCGAAAGCCTACTACCAATTAAGCATATTAGGTGATGTGCATCTCTGTAATGAGAAGGGGTGTGGTCTAATGACATCAACACCCTATATCAGGTGTGCATAATTATTAGGCAACTTCCTTTCCTTTGGCAAAATGGGTCAAATAAAGGACTTGACAGGCTCAGAAAAGTCAAAAATAGTGAGATATCTTGCAGAGGGATGCAGCACTCTTAAAATTGCAAAGTGATCATCGAACAATCAAGCGTTTCATTCAAAATAGTCAACAGGGTCGCAAGAAGCGTGTGGAAATAACTGGCGCAAAATAACTGCCCATGAACTGAGAAAAGTCAAGCGTGCAGCTGCCAAGATGCCACTTGCCACCAGTTTGGCCATATTTCAGAGCTGCAACATCACTGGAGTGCCCAAAAGCACAAGGTGTGCAATACTCAGAGACATGGCCAAGGTAAGAAAGGCTGAAAGACGACCACCACTGAACAAGACACACAAGCTGAAACGTCAAGACTGGGCCAAGAAATATCTCAAGACTGATTTTTCTAAGGTTTTATGGACTGATGAAATGAGAGTGAGTCTTGATGGGCCAGATGGATGGGCCCGTGGCTGGATTGGTAAAGGGCAGAGAGCTCCAGTCCGACTCAGACGCCAGCAAGGTGGAGGTGGAGTACTGGTTTGGGCTGGTATCATCAAAGATGAGCTTGTGGGGCCTTTTCGGGTTGAGGATGGAGTCAAGCTCAACTCCCAGTCCTACTGCCAGTTTCTGGAAGACACTTTCTTCAAGCAGTGGTACAGGAAGAAGTCTGCATCCTTCAAGAAAAACATGATTTTCATGCAGGACAATGCTCCATCACACGCGTCCAAGTACTCCACAGCGTGGCTGGCAAGAAAGGGTATAAAAGAAGAAAATCTAATGACATGGCCTCCTTGTTCACCTGATCTGAACCCCATTGAGAACCTGTGGTTCATCATCAAATGTGAGATTTACAAGGAGGGAAAACAGTACACCTCTCTGAACAGTGTCGGGGAGGCTGTGGTTGCTGCTGCACGCAATGTTGATGGTGAACAGATCAAAACACTGACAGAATCCATGGATGGCAGGCTTTTGAGTGTCCTTGCAAAGAAAGGTGGCTATATTGCTCACTGATTTGTTTTGTTTTTGAATGTCAGAAATGTATATTTGTGAATGTTGAGATGTTATATTGGTTTCACTGGTAAAAATAAATAATTGAAATGGGTATATATTTGTTTTTTGTTAAGTTGCCTAATACTTATGCACAGTAATAGTCACCTGCACACACAGATATCCCCCTAAAATAGCTAAAACTAAAAACAAACTAAAAACTACTTCCAAAAATATTCAGCTTTGATATTAATGAGTTTTTTGGGTTCATTGAGAACATGGTTGTTGTTCAATAATAAAATTAATCCTCAAAAATACAACTTGCCTAATAATTCTGCACTCCCTGTAATTAAAAATCATACACCCAGGGGCGTAGCTAAAAGCTCATGGGCCCTAGTGCAAGAGTTCAGCTTGGGCCCCCGTCCATCAGTGCTTGTTTGCAAGGGGCAGGGGAGCACATATCCTTCCTGCTGCCTGAGGCAAACATTGAAAGGGCACCCCCTCATGCCAAATTCTTGACCTAACCCCTTCCCTCCAGCCAGAGGTGTAAATTGACCAGTATGCACTTTCTATAATGCCAGTGTCTTATGTGGCACAAGGGTCTTTGGGCCCCTCAGGCTCCTGGGCCCGGTAGCGACTGCTACCTCTGCACTCCCTATAGCTACGCCCCTGCATATACCTCTGGGACATTCACAAGACATAGCCTGACTACCTATCTATTGACTACTCTCTTACACGTGACATCAAGGCACTAAAGCTTTTCATAGAGGGAGAAAAAAAACGGAGAAAAAATGCATAATAATTCAAGACATCTCGCAAGACTGTCCTGCGCAGGCAGGTCACAAAAGGGTGGAGCCTATTTAAAGGGAACCTTAAACATGGTGTCTGAGCTACAGGCAGCAGGTTATAGAGCAGGAGCTGAGCAGATTAATATATAGTTTTATGGGAAAAGACTGAGTAAAACTTGTATTTTATACATTTAAATTCCTGCTTATTCTGGTCTTTGAAGTCCAGGGGGCGGTCCTATCAGTGATTGACAGCTATCTCTGTGTACACAGTCATAGAGGGAAGGCTGTCAATCACTGATAGGACCGCCTACTTCAAAGAGCAAAATGTGCAGAAATTTAAATAAATAAATTACAATTTATATTGAATCTTTTCTCATAAAACTATATATCAATCTGCTCAGCTCCTCCTGCTCTATAACCTGCTGCCTGCAGATTACAGTGCATTTTCATGGTGACAGGTTCTCTTTAAATTTACATAAAAGAGGAGGTTCTATTTCATTCTGGTCCAATCCAGGGTGGAGCTTAAAGGGGTATTCCGGTTTTCAATAACATCCTTTAAAATAATCATTTATGAAGTTAACTGTAATTTTCTTAACGTATTTCTTTTACCTTCATCACCCCTACCGCTCTTTCTTATTTCATGGTATGTCCATTGGCGTGTCAAAGCAATAACAGGGGCAGTGATAGGGGAGTGTCTATGCAAATAGCTGGGTTGGAGGAGCTATAAACTAACAGGCTGTTGTTAGGGGCGGAGCTAGAGCTATGGTAGAGAAAGGAGAAGTGCATCATTGGTTTGGTTGGATACAGGAACAGGAAGTACATGCAGAATGGAAACAGACCAGAGGGATTGGTTTATAAGGAGACAACGGGTCAGGAGATAGGGAAGACATAGGGAAGATGTACATGAGGGAGGCAACTCTATGAGCATATCTGTTAAAAACCATAAGAATCCCAGAAAGCCCCTTTAAATGTTTGGCTCTTCATAAGAATGTCAAATAGGCTCCCTAATGAACATTTTAATACAGCGTTTTGGCAATTTCTTTAATTATAATTAAAACTTGTTGAAAACGAATCAATTTCCAAAACATACGGAATCAGTTCTCCTCAATGTACTCATTATGATATTATTCATATTGTCTGCAACTGATCGTTGTTCTTTTTTTTTACAGGGAAAACCCGGATATAAGGGAGAGCAGGTAATGGATTTCGTTTCTTAACCATGAATTCTACTTTTATTATTATTATTCTACATCTGTATAGTAGATATTGTTTTATGCATTGACCCTTCTGTTTCACCATTTTCTATAACTGATAGCCTTGAGAAAAACTGTATGAGAAAATGATTGCAATGATTTACAGTGTTTTTTATTTTTCATTAACCGGTTGACCTGAATGCAATACCAGACACAATTATTATTGGCTAATATCTATGTGTTTTTTATTTTAGGGAGAGAGAGGAGAGTGTGGTATTCCTGGTGTCAAGGGAGATCGGGTAGGTAGCAAAACAAGACTGTACATTTTTAAGCTATAGGAATATTTTCTCATATAATTTTATGTTGTTTAAGGCCATGGCAAACTTAAAACTATTACGCTAGTGAAAGGGCTTTGACATAAACCCATTCACACGTAGCAGATTTATTATTGCAGATTTGACAGTATGTTGTGGATTTTCATATCTGCAGAACGTCTACTATGTTGAGGATTTGCAGGAGATTGCACGCTTTGCAATGTAACACGTGCAGCTTTTGCTCCAGATTCACTGCAGATTTTTGCTGTCTTGCATGTATGCGGCCTAACACGGAAAACGTATGCATTACAGGCTAGCAGAACCAAAATATAGCTAGTAATGTAGAAATACATGTAGATTATGCTGCAATATTGTGTTTTATTTGCAACCTTTTCTCTATACATATAGTGGTTGATAATAAGTTTATATGCTAATCTTTTTATTTTGATCATTTAGGGTCCTGAAGGTCCTACTGGAACAAGAGGTCTGAGGGGCGTGCAGGTAAGGAAAAGGCAACAGCTTGGAACCAAAATTCTGTACCTCTGAAGCAACAATGTACGAAACCACACGACCAGAGGAGTAAAACAATGAAGGTTGCTATGGAATGATAGAGACGAAAATATATTGGAAAATCGTATAACTTTTCCTGATGCAAAGAACAACCTTCATTTGAGGTTCATTGGACTACACATGGCCAACTACTTCCAGAGATTGGGCCCTTTACACTGGCCAAGGACCAGGAAAATGATGGGGAATGAATGGTTGTATGAACACTTACTCCTGATTATTTTGCCCATGTAAGGGTGCTGCGGCACCTAAAATAGTCGTTTTTGGCAGCACCTCCTTGATAAACCGAGGACGTGCTGCCGACAAAATGCAAAGTGAATGAAGAACAAACAATCGTAGTAATGGTTGTTCGTGCCCCATTCATTTTGCATCAACAAGGCCCTTCAAACGAGCGGCAATCAAATTAAATATCGTTGACTGGTGCTCGTTATTGGTCGTGTAAAAGGTCCAATAGACACATGAGGTGGTTTGCAATATATAAGGCAAATAAGCTTTACTATTTTTATATAGGGTATCCAAGGACCTCCAGGAGATCAGGGACCAGAAGGACCGCAAGGAGCAAAGGTAAAAAAAAGAACTATATTACTATACTTTAACAGGGTATTTGGGAACTGCATTCTCTCCAGGTTCCTAATATGTTTTCATTAGCTAAATGACTCCAGGACTAATCTGCACCAATGCAAAATATACCATTTATATTACCGGTGCCTTCTTATGCGACAAAAAGGCCGTTAGGACCGTTCAGGCTCCAGGTAGAAATGCTATCCCTGTACCCCACATAGCTACACTCCTCATAGGTTGCCTTGTCCTTTCCACTTTTTTATTTTAAAAGTGAAAAATCTGCATGACATTTAACGGCTTTGTCAGCTTAAAGGGGTTGGCCCATCTCATACATTGGGGGCATATTGCTAGGGCGGAGCCAGCAAAGTGAAGGAGACCGGACCACGCATGCACAGCCACGTTTTATTTATTTCTATGGGACTGACGAAAATAGAACTGCCTCGACTATTTCCGTCAGCCCCACAGAAGTGAATGGAGCGGCAGCCACACATGCGTGGTATGCTTCCCATTCATTTCTGTGGGATTTCTGAAAATAGCTGAGCGCCTTGCGGGCTCCGTTCAAGATATAGGTGAGGGTCGCAGAGGTGGGACCCAATATGCGATATGCTCCCAATGTATGAGATAGGCCAACCCATTTAATGCGCTGCCCTATGTAAGGATATTACAGCTACAAATCTATACTCCGACCCGAAGTATGGAAAGAATACACTATGCACTTAATTTATGAGTGTGGTGGATTTATAAGGAGAGTGTTCCCCTCGCCTCTCTTATACACAATGCAGCCTGTCAATCACTGCAGAGAGGGGTGGGGAGGCTAAGCGAGTGCTCTCCTTATAAATACCCCAAACTTATAAATTGTGGGGACAATTATCAGGAATCGCGTTTTTAACACCAGTCTTGATCTAGACTAAGGCGCCGAGAGATGCACCAAATTTATTAAGAGGCACACAACACTTAATAATATTAGTACCTCTTGCAGGTTGGTGCACCATGATCTAAAATCAGGGTTACCAACCGTCCAGAAATTTCTGCACAGTCCGTAAAAATAGATGTTTTTTCCTGTGTCGGTGAAAAAAGAAATAGAGGTGTCCTTGATTGTTTTGAGGCTGGTGGTATTTGAGTATAGGATTTATTACTTATAGTCTATCATTCATTGTGGTTTTCTAATTTGGCTGTAAAAAATGTTGGCTGTCCAGGTTTTTTTGGGATAAGCTGTCCAGTAAAAAGAAAAATTCTGGTTGGCAACCCTGGTTAGGAAATGACATAGATTTCTGGTGTAGCTTGTGCCATGTAGGCTTCAGTGAGCGCTGTGGCCTCCTCTTAGGCCGGTGATGTCGCGTTCATCAGTCACATGGCCTAATTGCAGCTCAGTGCCAATCAAGTGAATGGGCCTGGGCTGCAATACCAAGCACAGCCACTATACAATGTACAGCGCTGTGCTTGGTTAGCTGTGCGGAGTCTGTGGGGCTCACTGGAGTGCTGCAGCCTTATCAAACAGCTGATCGGCAGGGGTGTCGGGAGTTGAACCCCCACCAATTAGATACTGATGACCTATCCTGAGGATAGGCTATCAATATGAAGCTCCCAGTTAAACACTTTATTAGAATATTTTTAAGAATATTTTTGGCCTTCTATTCTTCTCCACTCGACAATAGTTTGGGAGCTGTTAAAGGGGTTGTACCATCTCAGACATTGGGGCATATCACTAGGATATGCCCCCAATGTCTGGTAGGTGTGGGTCCTACCTCTGGTACCCGCACCTATACTTAGAACGGAGCCTAAAAAGTCCTGGAGGGCACACAACGCATGCGCAGCTACCCTCCATTTATTTCTATGGGAGCACCAAGAATATTCAAGCACTGGCTCGGCTATTTCCATTATCCCCATAGAAGTGAACGGAGTGGTGGCTACGCTTGCGCGGTGCACCTTCCATTAATTTCAATGGCAGTTCCGAATATTACATTTTTGGCAGTCCTATAGGAATGAATGGAGGGCGGCCATGCATGCGCGTGTGCGCCCTACGGGACATTGCCGGTTCATTTCTAAGTATAGGTGTGGTGAGGTGAGACCCGCACCTATTAGACATTGGGGGCATATCCTAGTGATATGCCCACAATGTCAGAGATGGTTCACCCCCTTTAAGATTGCCCTGAAGGCAGACCAGTGAGAGGACATGATGCTCTGTAACAGCTGACTAAGGCTACTTTCACACTAGCGTTTTTACTGGATCCGGCAGGGCTCAGCAAAAACGCTTCCATTACTGATAATACAACCATCTGCATCTGTTATGAACGGATCCGGTTGTATTATCTTTAACATTCCCAAGACGAATCCGTCATGAACTTCATTGAAAGTTAAAGGAGGACAGATCAGTTTTATATTGTGGCAGAGAAAACGGATCCGTCTTGCTCCACATCCCAGGACGGAAAGCAAACTACATGTTCGGTTTGCTCTCCGGTCTGGGAACGCAACTAAACAGAACGGAATGCATTTTGGTGCACTCCATTCTGTTCAGTTCAGTTTTGTCCCTATTGACAATGAAAAGGGACAAAACTGAAGCGTTTTTTTCCGGTATTGAGCCCCTATGACGGATCTCAATACCGGAAAAGTTAAACGCTAGTGTGAAAGTAGCCCAAGGAAGAATCTCTCATAGACTTGTAGAGACTTGCTTGGCTATATCTCCATAGGCTTCTGAGGCTAGCATGTAGTCAGTAGGCAATTCCCTGATCTATGAAATATCACTCATAAAATACAGCAATGTTTAGCACCTTTTTTTTTTTATCAATAACTTAATGCAATCTTATTGATTGACACAGGGTGATAGAGGTGTTGCTGGACCACCAGGAGCACAAGGAGAAACAGGAATAGGACTTCAAGGACTGAAGGTAAGAGAAATAAAAAGTAGTGCTGCCTAGAATTGGAGTTGACAAGTATGCCAGTTCATTAAAACATTTCAAATGGAATTAAATATTAAACTTCTAGCAACTTCTACATGAATAAGGTCAAAATGTATCTCATCTGTCAGGGGGCAACTCTAAAAATATACAGACGTTCGACAAATTTTGCAGTAACCCAATATTTGCTATTATTGTTAACGGGTTATGTATTTAGGATAAGCCCTCTTCTCCCACAAAGAACCTCACCTGTATAAGCAAGCGAAGAGAGCTTTAACAAGTGACTTTCAATCTGGAAGACTTGGCATGGTTGCCCACTGAATTTAATGGACTCCACGTAATATTATAATTCTGTTACAGCAAAATTCCTTCAGGAATAAAAGCTGATTACCAGGGGGTTCCAAGAACCAGATGCCAACACTTGGCTCACTGGAGGACCTGATTTAAAAAATGAACAACCCATTTTTTTAAGTGAACTTATATCACCGGAGTATCAATTAATGTAAATTAATCATTTTAGGGAGACATGGGTCACCAAGGAAGACCAGGACCCAGTGGGCCGCCAGGAATTGGAGAACCCGGATCGTCGGTAAGCATTTCTTCACAATACCAATGGTTGATGCAGATTGAAGCTATAGATGTGTATTACTCAACCAGTTACTCTTTCTGGTACAATAAGAACATCAACTGAGTTGTAGGGTATGATACCTGCTACTGATAGTAAATATTTTTTATTGAAAAATGACATATTGCAGTTGTGAAAAGGTAATCTATAATATACATCTAAATTATACTCCATGGGGGACATTTTTCATCTCCTGTAAACCAGAAAGCTAGAATCAAAGTCTTAAAGCATCCTGCACAGATGCCCCACAATTATTAAGGAGTTTTCGGGGAGTTCTAAATGAATTGCATTGATCGGTGGTGGTCCCACTCCTAGCACCCTGATGATCAGGTGTTTGAAGGGGCCGCAGCCCTCCTCACACCATACCAAGTACAGCGCTATTCATAGTACTGCAGCGCAGACCAACTTACTTGGATGGGACTGAGGTGCAAATAGGCCATGATGTCACTGGTCTAGAAAGCGGCTTCAGCACTCACCAAAGTACCGTGACCTCTTCAAACAGCCGATTGTGGGGGTGTTGTGAGTCGGACCCCCACCAATCACATATAGAGGACCTATCCTGATGCTGGGCCATTAATATTAAACTCCTGGAAAACTGCTTTAAGAGGCATGCGCCTCTTAATAATTGTGGTGGAGAAAGATTACAACTAGCGTGTAATCTTAAAGGGGTTATCCCATCTTAGACAATGGAGGCATATCGCTAGGATATGCCCTCATTGTCTGATAGGTGCAGGTCCTACCTCTGGGACCCGCTCCTACAAGGAGAACGGAGCAGAGAAACTTGAGGAGGGCGCACTGCGCATGTGCAGCCTCCCTCCATTCATTTCTATGGAGCCGCCGAAAATAGCCGAGCGCTGGCTCTGCTATTTCCGTCGGCCCCATAGAAATGAATGGGAGCGGTGGCAGAGCATGCACGGTGAGCTCCCATTCACTTCAATGGGAGAGGCGGGGAGCTGCGCCTGGTGATGGACGGACCCCGGGAAACCAGCCGCAACTCTCAGCGGCTCCGTTATCCTTGTAGGTGCGGGTCCCAGAGGTGGGACCCGCACCTATCAGACAATGGGGGCATATCCTAACGATATGCCCCCATTGTCTAAGATGGGATAACCCCTTTAATAAATGTCCCCCTATATAAAGGTATATTTAGTCATATTTTTTCTGTAAGAAAACTGATTTAAGATTGAACTGTAAAAACCCATATGTTTCCCTAAACAGGGATCGTGCTGGGACAGGTTTATGTAACTTACCCCAATTCTTACAGACCTTCCAAAAATTCATTTAGCTTAATTCATATTAACTGTAATTTCAAACAAAACAAAAACATATCATGCATAAACTGACTGCTATTCAATGACTATCATATGCACAATGTAACAGATTAAAACTCAGTGAAAAATAAACAGTTTAATATTTTCTATTTGATACAATAGTTCTAAACAATAAGGAATATTAGCTTCCAGTCCTAACACTTTCGTCAGTCGTCTTACATGAAATTATTGTAAAACAAGTTAGGACTGGATGGCCGGTGCAGAACAAAGCGTGAGCCTTGTAGTATCAAGTCAGCAGTCATTACATGAGAAGAATGATATATTGTAAATGCTTCCATTGTAACAGGGACCTCAGGGATCGCAGGGGCTGCCAGGAGAAAGGGGACCTCAAGGAGAAGGATTTCCTGGACCCAAGGTAAGGCTTACCCTGAACGTGAAGGGAAAATGACGTTCCTCATAAATTGTCGCCCTCGTTTTTATCTACAAATTAAAACCAAATACTAATACTTTTTTTTTTTTCTAAAGGTACTTTCACACTAGCGTTTTTCTTTTCCGGTGTTGAGTTCCGTCACAGGAGCTCGATACCGGAAAAAAAAAGATCAGTTTTATCTTAATGCATTCTGAAAGGAGAGCATTTCGTTCAGGATGCATCAGTTCAGTCCCTCTTACGTTTTTTGGATGGAGAAAATACCGCAGCATGCTGCAGTTTGCTCTCCGGCCAAAAATACTGAACACTTTCCGGAATGCTGGATCCGGCATTAATTTACATTGAAGTGTATTAGTGCCGGATCCAGCATTAAGTGTTCTGGGAAAACGGATCCGGCATGCGCAGATCTTTAAAAATGCAAAAAAATTAATACCGGATTCGTTTTACCGGATAACACCGGAGAGACGGATCCAGTATTTCAATGCATTTGTCAGACGGATCCGCCTGACAAATGCCATCTGTTTGTGTCTGGATTGCCTGATCCGGCGATGGAACTGCCTGCCGGAATCCTCTGCCGCACCTGGACAAATGAAAACAGTAGACTGGAGATGACTCATTGACTCCTATTGGAGTGTGTTGTGGGCATGCTCTGTGCTGAGGTCACTGCGCAGGGAGGGGGATGGAGATGAGCTGTGTTCATAACACACTGTCAATGGTGGTGTCACCTTTTATTGTAATGCCTGCCTGTGATGATAATGTGATGACTGCTGAGAAGTGATCTCTACAGAACTAGAAGACTCAGTCTGTTGTAAGGATTAGTGGCCAGTGTGAAAATTGTAGGGTTTCAGGACTTATAAATATACATAGAGATATGAAAAAGAAAAAAAAAATATTGCCCAAAAACTTGACTACAACAATAGGTCATTTTCTGATGACATATTCCCTTTAATTGGGGCAGATATCGTGCTTTGCCACTTCAACAAATGAAAACAGCAGTCTGGAGATGACTCATTGACTTCTATAGGAGTGTGTTGTGGGCATGCTCTGTGCTGAGGTCACTGCGCAGGGAGGGGGATGGAGATGAGGTGTGTTGATAACACACTGTCAGTGGTGGATCCAATGTTATGTGCCTCCACCCTTTATAATAGATATTTTACCTTTTATTGTAATGCCTGCCTGCGATGATAATGAGATGACTGCTCAGAAGTGATCTCTATAGAACAGGAAGACTCAGTCTATTAGGAGGCTCAGCGGCCAGTGTGGAACCTGTAGGATTTCAGGAATTATAAATATAGACAGGGAACATGGCAAACAAAAATATATACTGTATACTCAAAACATTTTGACTTGACTTTAACAATAATGTCCTTTTCTGCTGATATATTTTCTTTACTTTCTCCTGTGATGGTGCTGCAGCAAAAATGAATATTTTCTTTTGGGTTCCCTCGCCAATTGCATGTGATTGCTGTTGGGGACACCCTATGAATAGTTTATTGTCAAGAAATCCCTTCCAACAAAAAGAGATTAGCAAAGTAGAACACAATTTCAAAAATTTTCCTAAAGAGATTTGTTCCAATTAAATATAGAGGATTCATTTTCCACTTATCTCTGTATAATGCCTCCGTGGAATAACTCAACATACCAAGTTATCACATTTCTTATGATAAAAAGTAATACACTGTTTCCTTGTATAGGGAGATCGAGGATTTGAAGGACCTAGAGGAACCCGTGGCTCACCAGGACCTAGCATTAAGGGTGATAAGGTGAGAATTTAAGAAGCTCTGTTCCTTACATGTACTATACTATTATTATTACTCACTTTATGAATTTGTCTTATTTTTTTTTTAGGGAGAGTTTGGTCCTCCTGGCTTACCTGGTCCAATTGGTTTACCTGGTATTGGAATACAAGGAGAAAAGGTAAGAGAAAAATAATATATTAGGCATAGAGTACTGATGAAAGGATGCTGACCTTGAAAGTAAGACAAAATATCTTTATTGATTATAGGGAGTCCAGGGTCCTGTTGGGCCAACAGGCATGAGAGGACCACCAGGAGAAGGACTCATGGGGTCCAAGGTAAAAATATACTAGATAATCAACAAACCATATAGTTGTGTTTTGCACAATTTAATTTTCTGATCACTTATCTGTACCATATCTGGGGAGGAACATAGTCAACCACACAGGTATTCTGCTATAGGTATGTTTAGCTTGTATCAGTAGCAAAGAAAAAAGTCTTCACGTGGGTACAATACGGAAAATGCAGATCATTACAAAAAAGTCATCATGTCAACTTGTATATCAGTTCCTGTACATATTTCCTACTTATAAACCTTTCTTATTTAGGGAGATCAAGGTTTGCCAGGAGAATCTGGAGTACCTGGAGAAAGAGGGATTGGTGAATCTGGAGCAAAGGTACTTTATTTTATAGGATTCCTAAAATCAGCTTTTTCATACACCTTCAATACCTTTTGCCTTTCGGCTTTTACTTTTGAGCCCCATACATGAGCAGGTTAGGCCGAGCAGAGGTGTTTCCTAATAGGGGTAGGAGAATAAGCTGCTGTCAGACACAGAACAAAAGGATTGGACAGGTTGAAATCCTATATCATCGAGAGAGAGAGTTGGGACATCCCCATACACCTTAGGTGACCAGGTGATCCCACTAAAATTGGAGGGTTCAGCCGACATTGATCTAATTTGTATGGACAGCTTCAGTCTGCATATTTACCCATCATCACTTCTGACCAAATGTTCTTGAAGTACAGAATTTTTGTGTCTGAGTTTCATACAAGGGCTTATGTCCCACAGAGGTGGCCCATATGGCTGATATAGGGCTCGTACAAAGTGGCGACCCATGTGAGGACCTGTGCAGAATTTCCCTCACTCTGGTCGTACAACGTTTTCAATCAACCTATGAATGATAGAAACAAGACGGAGGGCAAACAAGCATCAAGGTCTCCTATCTCAGGTGGCAAGCGGGGTTAACCAGCATCAGAAAGGGGACACATCGTATTGTTTGCCCCATTACAACACTTGCAGTGGGGTGATCCTGCGGCCCAACAACACTAGGACTGACATACCATGATTTAAGGGGGATTCTGAGCCCCAATAATCAGTAGATTAAGGTCTCCTACTTAAAGGGGTTATGCCACGACTGATGTCAAAAATGTAATCATATAGTACATGACAATCTCTATCTAACAAATCTAGAACCAGCCCTGTACTCTCCCTGTAACTGCCACAGCTTCTAACAGAACATATGGCCGGTGGCTGTTGAAGATTTAAACTGAGCACGTGTGACCAGCTCAGTGAGACGGGCAAGAAATAAGGAAAATAACAAACAGCAGGTGGCGCTATACAGATACATTTTATTGAATAGATCAGTGGCTATACTACATTTTGAATTCCATGCAAATACGAAAAGTATTGAGATCCAGGGGCTGATTTGAAAAATGTAGAATATGTTTCGTGACACAACCCCTTTAAGTGAAGGTGGGAATGGGACTGAGCTGTGCCTCAGCCATGTGACCAATGAACGTGACGTCACTGACATAGGAAAATGCTGCAGCGCTGACATCTTCAAACAGCTGAGCGGCGGTGGTATTGGAGTCGGACCCCAACTGATAAAAAAAATTGATGAGCTATCCTAAGGATAGGCAACCAATATCAAAATTTGGGACGACCAATTTAAAATGGCAGTGGTATAATGGAAGCATTTAAAAAAGTTAATTCATTTCTAAAGAAATCTCTAACTAGAAAGGGGAGGGACACAAATAAAATGTAAATGTATGAGCACTAGGAGCAGAGTCACTTATACATAGCACATTCAGATGCACAATTCATATGCAGTTGTTTCACTCGACATCTGCTTTCTATATTTCAGGGTGAACCCGGGTCTACAGGTTTAGCTGGTTTACCTGGTTTACCAGGGGAAGATGGTGCCCCAGGACAAAAGGTTTTTAATGTCTTATAAATGTTATATATTTTACAGTTTTCCTTTTTTCATAAATTTTAATGCTAATCTGCATATATTTCAATTTGGAATTTACATTGTCATATGTTATGTTCGTATAATATTATCAATAATAATAATAATAATAATAATGGTTGTTCTATTAATGCCATTACTATATAGGATATGGTTACATGCATAAATAAAAGGTTCCAATCTCTATAGGCATAAAGGAGATTAAATATAAAAGAACATATATATTTTTTGGGTTTTCATTTAGGGTGAGTCAGGACTTCCGGGTCTCAGGGGTCCAGAAGGGTCTCTTGGTATTGGCATACAAGGTGAAAAGGTAAGTCTTAAAGATCCAATTTCATTTATAAACTTTGCTGAATAAAAGGGATTTTCTGAGACTTTTATACTGATGACCTGTCCTCTGGATAGGTCATCAGTATCTGATTGGTGGGGGTCCGACACCCAGGACCCCCGCCGATCAGCTGTTTGAGAAGGCAGCGGCACTCACAGCAGCGCCGTGGCCTTCTCACAGCTTTTGCTAGGCCGTGTAACTTCACGTTCATGGTCTAGGCGCAGCTCTGCCCTATAGAAGTGAATGGGGCTGAGCTGCGATACCAAGCACAGCCGCTATACTATGTAAGGCACTGTGCTTGGTGAGGAGAGAGAAGGCTGCGGTGCTACTGTGAGCTGATTGGCGGGGGTCCCGGGTGTCGGACCCCACCAATCAGATACTGATGACCTATCCAGAGGACAGGTCATCAGTATAAAAGTCTCATGAAAACCCCTTTAATGTTGATATGGCTGTCTTATATCCTGCAGTCAAGTGGATTGTGATGAGTCCAACTAAACGTTATTATTGCAGTAAAATTATTATTGCAGAAAAATACTACTGTAGTATCACATTTTCCCATGTCTGTTTTTTTTTTTTTAGGGTGACCAAGGACAACGTGGCATCCGTGGCTTAACTGGGCCCCCAGGGCCTTCTGGACCATCAGGACCAAAAGTAATCAAATGTCATTCATATTAAAAATATTAATGGATAATCATTTAGGTTTTCTGTTCTATACCTGAAGTACATTCATCTCAGTGGGCATCCCATTTAATCCTTCTTAAAACGGGTTTATCGGAGCTAAATATTGATGACCAATGCTCAGTAAAGGTCATGAATCAGGGTCGTTGGGGTCAGACTCGTGGCACGCCTGCTGACACCTGGGCCTCAGTACTCAAGCCAGCACTACGCCTCTTCCTCAGCCTTCCTCAACTCCACTGGTCATATGGCCTTAATGCAACTCACTCCCATTTAAGTAACTAGGATTGAGCTGCAATACCGAGCACAGCCTCTATACAATAAATGGCGCTGTGCTTGGTATACCATGAAACACCAAGACCTTCAAACAGCTGATTGTCGGGGTGCCGGAAGTGGGACCCTCATTGATCTGACATTGACGACCTATCCTCATCAATACTTAACTTCCAAACAAATTACTGCTGGTTGAAAAGCTTTGATCATCCTATAGGATAACATGATGTACAAAATATACAATCACTGTATGTTGTGTGTTGTGAGTGTATAAAAAACCAAGATCGGGAATATAATTTTTTCACTTATTGTGGCCTTCTTGTGTTTTAGGGTGAAATAGGTGCTGTAGGACGTCTTGGAATGCCAGGTCCCCCCGGTCGGGCAATAGTGGGTCCTAAGGTATGCTTTGCTGGTAGATGTAGTACAGTCACTGAAAAAGAGGCACAAATTAATAAATATACAGATATGAATCAGAAGTTGTGATGAAGCGATGTAAAATCCTGGCTCATCATTCACATGAACCAAAGTAAAATTCTTGCTCCCACACATAGATGCTCATACTGTATAGCTACAGCTGTGTTGAGTAACATCTTATTTAAATCAGTCTTTGAATAATTATTTTACATAATGGTATATTTTATATCTTATTTAAGGGAGACATTGGTCCGGCTGGTCCACGAGGTCTTATAGGAGAACCAGGAATTGGTATTGCTGGTCCAAAGGTAATGTGACATTTATCCACTATGGTCAACAAAGATACCGGGTGCATTATAGAAATATATTCTCAGTGTTTCTGTATTATCTTGTAATATAATTTAATATTTTACATATTTAGAATGAATAATGAATGTAACAACTGCAACCTCTGTTCTGTAGGGTGACAGAGGCAATCCAGGACCACCAGGACCATATGGACCAAAGGGAGATGGATTTGCAGGACCTCAAGTGAGTAAAACATTACGCCAAGTACCATGTGAAGCCTTTCAAAATCTGATATTTACTAAGTAAGAATTGTTTCTATTTAAAATTAGGGAATGCCAGGGCTTACAGGAGCTCCAGGTGAACCAGGACCAGAAGGCATTGGACTTCCAGGACCAAAGGTAGCATTTAATATAGATATAAAAGTACTATAACAGTACTGGGAAGGGCTCCGAAAACAGTTGTTCTTTTCCAGGCTTTTCACTGTTAACCAATCTAGATATTACTTCACCCGAGGGATAAAGACATATCTGACCCTACTAAACAGGCTAGGCAAAGTTTTGCTATATTACCCCACATCAGTGGTTCCCCATATTGTTAGTGCAAGGGGGACCCTTGAAAAATTTTCCGCTTTTGGGGAACCCATATCTCAAAAAAGCTTGGTAAAATGCCCTATAATTCTTGTCCTGTGGTATCATTTGGCTCAGATACATTTACTTTGGAAATCAGGAATCCCTTCCGTGTTGTAAAAGATACAGGTCTTTATCAATGCTGTGTTCCGGGTGAGGACCACAATCAGAGCTCAAGGAAAACCCAGATCCTGGAAATCCTGGTTAGGAAACACTACCCTACGCAATAATGGGTCAGAAGTATAGAAGTGTATTTTCTGGGTCTGACATTCAAAGAGTCTTGTGACACGTGTTGAAGTCTTTAGTCACTTGAGGAAGAATATGCCACCTCTCCTGACATGTCAGTTTTCGCAACTACTTGCATTCCCTATGTAAAAAACAGTTCTGGAGCATCTATCTTATGACTCTCTGTTGTGCCATTCCTTTATTATTCCTGATAGAAGTTGTGAATGAATTGCTAGCAAGGTCCAGCTGGATGTTATCAGTTAGGGGTATGTCCCGGCACAGTCGGACACTATCGAATCAGTGCTATCAGTGTCAGACACTGCAGGGACATGCACCCAAATGGTAACACCCATCTGGGCCTTCTCTGAAAATTGCTAGTAATTCATTCATACATTTCTTGCAGGAATAATATAGGAATGGTACAACATATAGTCATGAGAATAGATGCTCCAGAATTGTTATGACACAGGGAATGCAAGTTACTAAAACAGACATGTCAGGAGAGGTGACAGGTCCTCTATAAAGATCACTGGTCCATCCTGTGACGTGTCTTCTAGACATCCAACTGATTTGGCATTTACACGTGAGCCCGAATTGCGTGATTGTGATTCAATTCAGATAAACGGCTACATTGTACCATGTATTGTGGGGTTTATCAGAATCAGACACTATTTTGTCACCTTATTTACAAATGTATTTATTTATAGGGAGACCCAGGTTTCAGAGGCCCTATTGGTGTGTCCGGCCCTCCTGGTGAAGGACTGCCAGGACCTAAGGTAAGAAAACTTTCAAAATTCACCACATTTTCTTTTTACGTTACATTTAGATGAAGAGCATTACAGAAACCTCTGTGTCAACTGCGTGGCAGAGAATCACGGCATGTCTCATATCTAAATTTCTAGAGGTTTTCACCTCTGGAGGGACATCACATCCTGAATGCCAAATGGCGTCAAAAAGTTTGGTGCACACCCCCTTGTGCAAAGTTTTATTCCCTGATCACCAGTTTTCTCAAAAGAAGGTGGTGCGGGGACAGGCATAGCTGGCCCGGCACATTTATTCTAATCTATGCCAAGAAACTGGTGTAAAATATACCTGAAATCTTCACCAGGTCCCATAGTGATATAGATTTCAATTCTGGCACATGGACCTGCCACAATTATTAGGAAGCGTGGACTTAATAATTGTGTTGCATCTCACGCCAGCAGGGCAGAGATTAAGATTGGCATACAAAACACCAGCCTTAAAGGGGTTGTCCACCTTTGTTGTGCTTTTCTTCAGACCCACCAGCGTGGCCAGACCCACGGTGGTGATCATACTTACAGTATCTGATTCCTGCTGCTGAGTTCCAGCTCCATCACTCCCCCTTGTGCGCCACAGGTCCAGGGTCTCCTCGTATCAACTTCCTGTTTGACGTGGGTCATGTGACCGTCGCAACCAGTCATTGGCTGTTTGCATACAGCATGTTGACGTGGGTAGACCCAGGAACAGAGGCGGACAATGGGGAGCGACGGAGCTGGGGATCAGGTAAGTATGCTCACCAACGTAGATTCAGCGACGCTGGATGGTCTGAAAAAAAGCACAACGAAGGTGGACAACCCCTTTAAAGAATGTACCCCAAAGTGTATAGCTATGGTAATGTTAGCGAGGAAACTGATAGGTAACCACCTTCATCCTTATAGCAACCAGTATGACATAGACTGCCCTTCATCTGACACAATGGGAGCATGCGTTCCGTCTGTCACACAAAGTAACGCAAACCCATTTAAAGTAGATCCGGCGCCAGTTTCCATTTCCCAAGCTACTCTGAAACAGCTATCCCTATATATTAAACATATATATATTTGAGTGAATAGGGTGGCTCACTTGCTCACCAGCAGGATGCAGGTGCTCAAATCAGTATGGTTCACCCACACACACATTTGTATTATATATAAATATATATATATTTTTTATTTATTTTTTTTTAATATGTTTTTTCATATCTTGAAAATGTTATTTAAAAAAAAATAATAATTTGTCCCCTTAGAGAACTTGAACCTGCAGTCTTTGGAACACCTGTATTAAACATTGTAATGTTGTAGTACAGTGCATAGTCAATCTGACAGACGGTCTGTCACATTCTGCCAGGCCTTGAGGAGGTCCCCGGCTGCAATGCCAAATACTTGGCACACCACAATTTTGTTTGCAGGGTGCCGATTGAAGGACAGAAGGAGCTCTCTTCCTAACCGCTTAGATGCTGCAGTTGCTATTAACCGTGGCATCTGAGGAGTAAAACTGCTGACATAATACAGCTGACAAGCAATAGCATGGGCACAGCTCCTCAGCCTGCACTGTGACATACTATTACAGCACATAATAATACCGGCACTGAGCATGAAGGGGTTAAAAATGTCAAATCTAAAATTCTGAATATTGCTACAAATTACTACAGTGTTTTGTAATTCCTGGCTTATGATATGCTTCATATTTCATTAATATAAATACTGTTTTTAAGGGAAATGTGGGAAAAACAGGATTACCAGGTCCCCAGGGTCCTCCAGGAGAAGGCATACAGGGTTCAAAGGTAAGGAATACACTTAACCCAATGTTCTCTTTTTTGTCAGGACTTTTAAAGTACGAGCCCATCAAACGCAAATAATATTTTTTCTTCTTCTTCATAACAACTTTCTAACATTTTTGTTTCACACGTAAATGTATACATGCATGGTTTTATTCTGTTTTAAGGGAGAACAAGGAGTTCAAGGTTTGCCAGGATCACGTGGACTTCCGGGAGAGGGACTTCTAGGGCCGAAGGTCAGGTCAAATTTTATTTACATTACCTCTTAATTAGGGGGTTTCTGTGTGACCAGTGCAAGCACGACCAATGAGACCCAAACCGATCATAACAATGAGTGGGCTATCTCATATGTTCCCAGCTGTTGGACCTTCACCTACTATACCTCGCACTGGTAGAATGTCATAAGCCTATGACATCAATTTGGAAATTTACAGAACTTCTTTAAACTAAGAATAATAATGCTCCTCCTCAAAGATGTTGTATTATTGTTGTTGAAAAACACAAAATCTTATGTAAAAATAAAAAAAGTAGATTCAAGGCCTTTTCTAATGTGAGACTGTTAAACCTTTCAGGGTGATCGTGGTTCTGCTGGCGAAAGAGGAAGAAAGGGGGATAAAGGTGACAATGGAGATCATGGAGGCCCTGGAGAAATGGTAAGGTCTTACCTTGTAGACAATCCTTCCAACAACATCGCCTTATGCATAAGTAGCATAGTGCAAACCCCTCTAACTTAATTTATCTCCCTTGGCGCAACAAAGGTTACCACCAATCCACTTTAAAGGGTTATCCCATAATTAAGGTAAAAAATAAAAAAAATCTGACATTTTATCGTACATTGCAATCTCTTTCTAACAAAGCTAGAACCAGCCCTGTACCTCACATGGATCCAGAGATTTAGAGCCTTAAATTATCTGGTTTCAAACTCTCACCCCAATGGCATCCTGAAAGTCCTCCACATACTTTCTTGAATCACTCATTCATTTGTGCACAGTTATCTAGATAGTCACGTATATATAAAAATCAACTGTCTTGGATCTAGAGGAAGCAAAACATAGACACTGAGCAATCGTAGATAGGGGAAGCAAAAATCTGGACCTTCTAAAGCAGGGGTGCACAACGTGCGGCCCGCCCCAGAGCCAAAGTTTGCAGCCCCCGACTTCCTGGACAGAAACACAGATGATCGTGCGATCAGCTGTGTTTCTGCCATGAGCGCCGCATGACAGCGCATTACAGCACTGTAGCAGGAGCAGGACAGCACGAGACCCGAGGAGAAGGCAGAAGCAGTGTATCAGCGATTCTGCCTTCTCAGATAGGTAACCGCCGCGCTATGCAGGGTGGACCCGGCTTGGGGACAGAGGAGTGCAGAGACCCTGCTCAGCCCCCACAGCAGGCTGATTTCCCCTGTAACTGGGGGCACTTTTGGATGCAAAAAAAACTCCTATTGTCTCCCAAAGATCTTTTAGTGACCTCTTAGGGACAAAACTATGTGGAAAAAATATATATAAAAAAAAGTTTAAAAATTATTTAAAAAAATAAAAACTAAAAATATATTAAAACACTATTAAAAACACAATAAAATATGATGTGGCAAAATAATAGAAAATTATAAAAAAAAAGAAAAAGGAAAAATTGCTAAATATAAGAGTGTTCACTGTCCACCAACAAGCTTTTTATGATCTCTTGGGGGACATTTTATGTGTCAAAAATATATTCGGAAAAAGTGAAAAATTAACAAAAAGTGTCAGTGTCCCCCAAAGGTCTTTTTATTACTTCTTGGGGGATATATTTTGTAACAGAAATATATAAAAAATTAATACATAAAAGAAAAAACAGCCACAACAACCAAAACCGTCACCATTATCGCCCCCATTCACGTGAAACCATACATATTATATAACAAAATGACTGATACAAAATAAGGAACTAATTATAATAATTTATTTTGGTGTCAGTTTGCATAAAGAATAAGGAGCAATAGTTTGAAAAAAATATATACTTTTTAAAAATGTTTTGTACAGTTTTTCCCCCAAATAAAACAAAAAAATTATTTATAAGCCCTATGTGTCAAGTAAGGAAAGCGCTTATTTATGAATAGGAGGCAGGAAGGAAAGAAATGTCAGCCACTTTTTACTGTAAAAATGATTTTTAACAAGTTCCTGCAGCATGGCCCCTAAAATAGAAGATTCATACTTGATGCTCCCCGCCGCCCTGGTCCTTTGCGCTGTTTACACCAGTCAGTGCATGGACATGGTCACATACATCGCTCCAGTCAATCACTGGCTTCAGTGGTGACACGCTTAGGGTCCAGAACTTCCTGCCGGATCCGGAAATCCGTTTGTAAACGGATAGCATTTGTAGATGGATCCGGATGCAGATGCGTCTAACAAATGCATTGAAACACTGTCCGGTGTCATCTGGAAAAACGGATCTGGGATTAAATTTTTTTTGCATTTCTAAAGGTCTGCAAATGCGCAGACCGGAAAAACGGATCAGTTTTTCCGGAACACTTGGTGCCGGATCCAACATTAATGCATTTCAATGGCAAATGATCCCGGCAAAAACGCTGCTTGCAGTGTTATTCAGTCCGCTATGGGGACGCAACCAAACGGAACGGAATGTATTCTGGTGCTTACTGGTGCACTCCGTTTTGTTCACTTCAGTTTTGTCCCCATTGACAATCAATGGGGACAAAACGGAAGAGTTTTCCCCCGCTACTGAGTTTCTAAGGCTACTTTCACACATGCGGCACAGCTCTCCGGCAGGCTGTTTTGGCAGAGAATGCCGGGAATCAGTCAGGCAACCACATGCAGTGGTTTCTGTCCAGCCGAATCACAGCATATTTGCCAGGGAGCTGCCAGATCCCATTATTGTCAATTGGCTCCGAAGGGTAGATGGCACTATCCGGCAACACCCTGGCGGAGAGCTGTGCCACAGATGTGAAACTAGCCTAAGGACTCCATGCATGAGCCATCTATTAAGAGCTGAAGATGGAAAACCGTATTGTCATCCAGAAATAACAACTGTTTTTTATGTTACTACAGGGAAAAATGGGATCTAAAGGAGAACCTGGATTAACAGTAAGTCAACTGGTTTTGTTACTGTAACAAGATTCCAGCAAACACATCAAAACAGGACATAAACGTCTATTTATACATCATTGTATCCTTATATTTATTTCTCAGAAGATAGATTTTTTCATATGAATGTAATTTTTTTATCACTCAGAGAGAAGATATCATTAAGATGATAAAGGAGATTTGCGGTAAGCTATAATTTTGCTTAACTGTTTTGCGTTCTCTCTTTTTAATTGATAGCATGTGTTACTAAAACTTCAAAGCAGTTATCGCACAAAGAATATTGTATACAGTTAGATACAGTCCATAATTTAGAACTTTTTTTTGTATTTGCACTTGCTAAAATGCTTATAACCCCAAATTATCCCTGATATAACGTTAAAGTTTAGTGCCATTATTGAACGGCCCATCTGTCTCCACCTCCGTTAATGTGCTAGGGTGGACACACATGCTCAGTCTTGCCTCTCTGCTCCACCAAGTATGCAGAGGGATCCCTGGTGTGGTGAGTCGACTGCTTCTGAAGCTGCAGCATCTTTTCTGCGTCTCAGAGGAGAATCTGAGCAAGCACAATTGCAGTGAAGATGTCTTACTTTCTTATCACTTTGCTCAGTATCACCACCCAAGGGATCCTACACAAAGCTGAAAGAGCAGAGAGAGAAGTAAGACTGAGCATGTGTGTCCACATTAAAACATTCACTGAGGTGGACAGCAGAAAGGCTGTTCAATTGAAACAGCAGGTGGCACTATACTAAGTGTTCCTATAATACCTGCAGATTCCAAAGTGGAAATACAATAAAAAAAATCATAATTATGACCTGGATTTATCAATAAACAACATTCTTTGTGGAATAATCCATTTAAAACCTATGCCTAAGGCCTCATGCACATGGATGTTGCTTGGCCGTTCTCTGCATTGGGGACCGCAATTTGCGGTCCCCAATGCGCGGGCAACATCCATGCGGATTCCGCAGACGGATCCAGACCCATTCAACTTGAATAGGTCAGTGATCCGTCTGCACTGCAAAAAATAGTGCATGCACTGCTTTTTTGTGGTGCGGAGGCATGGAGGGAAACCGAGTGCTTCCATGGGTTTCATGTCTCCGTTCCGCACCGCACCTTCCAGATTGCGGACCCATTCAAGTTGTTTACGGGCCACAATACCGGCATGGCCGTGTGCGTAAGGCCTAACTATGCACACAAATAATTTTTGTTCCAAAAAGCCTAAAATGTTGCAAATTTGAAAGGGGTCTCTATGGTAACAGACTACAAATAGTCTGATCCTGCAGTCATACTCTCACCTGTCCCTTACTTTTTGCTAACGTATTTTGAATGTACAGTCATGTGAAAAAATTAGGACACCCTTTGAAAGCATGTGGTTTTTTTGTAACATTTTTAATAAAAGGTTATTTCATCTCCGTTTCAACAATACAGAGAGATTAAAGTAATCCGACTAAACAAAGAAAACTGAAGAAAAGTCTTTTCAAGATCTTCTGTAAATGTCATTCTACAAAAATGCCTATTCTAACTGAGGAAAAAGATAGGACACCCTTGCCCCTAATAGCGAGTGTTACCTCCTTTGGCTGAAATAACTGCAGTGAGACGGTTCTTGTAGCCATCTACCAGTCTTCGACATCGGTCTGAGGAAATTTTACCCCACTCCTCAATGCAGAACTTTTTCAGCTGTGAGATGTTTGAGGGGTTTCTTGCACGTACCGCCCTTTTCAAGTCACCCCACAGCATCTCAATGGGATTCAAATCTGGACTTTGACTTGGCCATTCCAGGACTCTCCATTTCTTCTTTTTCAGCCAATCTTTGGTTGATTTACTAGTATGTTTTGGGTCATTGTCATGTTGCATGGTCCAGTTCCGCTTCAGCTTTAATTTTCTAACTGATGGTCTCACATGTTCTTCAAGCACCTTCTGATACACAGTAGAATTCATCGTGGATTCTATGATGGTGAGCTGACCAGGTCCTGCTGCAGCAAAGCAGCCCCAAACCATGACACTTCCACCTCCATGCTTCACAGTTGGTATGAGGTTCTTTTCTTGGAATGCTGTGTTTGGTTTACGCCAAACATATCCTCTGCTGTTGTGTCCAAATAATTCAATTTTGAACTCATCTGTCCAAAGAACATTATTCCAGAAGTCCTGGTCTTTGTCAACTTTATCTCGGGCAAATGTCAGTCTGGCCTCGATGTTTCTCTTGGAAAGCAAAGGTTTCCTCCTTGCACACCTCCCATGCAAGTTAAACTTGTACAGTCTCTTTCTGATTGTAGAGGCATGTACTTCTACATCAACAGTAGCCAGAGCCTGCTGTAGTTCTCGAGATGACACTTTAGAGTTTTTGGAGACCTCTTTTAGCATCTTGCGGTCTGCTCTTGGGGTGAACTTGCTGGGGCGACCAGTCCTGGGCATGTTGGCAGTTGTTTTGAAAGCCCTCCACTTGTAGACTATCTTCCGGACAGTGGAATGGCTGATTTCAAAATCTTTTGAGATCTTTTTAAATCCCTTCCCAGACTCATAGGCTGCTACAATCTTTTTTCTGAAGTCCTCTGACAGCTCTTTTGCTCTCACCATGGTGCTCACTCTCACTTCAACAGTCAGGAGCACACCAAACTAAATGTCTGAGGTTTAAATAGGGCAAGCCTCATTCAACATGCAGAGTAACGATCTACTAATTATGTGCACCTGGTGTGATATACCTGTGTGAGATCTGAGCCAATTTAAGAGGGAATACATGTGAGGGTGTCCTATCTTTTTCCTCAGTTAGAATAGGCATTTTTGTAGAATGACATTTACAGAAGATCTTGAAAAGACTTTTCTTCAGTTTTCTTTGTTTAGTTGGATTACTTTAATCTCTCTGTATTGTTGAAACGGAGATGAAATAACCTTTTATTAAAAATGTTACAAAAAACCACATGCTTTCAAAGGGTGTCCTAATTTTTTCACATGACTGTAGCTGATGCACCACTAGCGCTGCGGCCTTCTCACTGTTTACCGCCGGCCAACTGATGTCACGACTAGTATCAACTAGCGTGGGCGCGGCTAAGCTCCATTCAAGTGAACAGAGCTTAGCCGCGCCCACGCTAGTTGATACTAGTCGTGACGTCAGTGGGCCGGCGGCCTGGCGGTAAACAGTGAGAAGGCCGCGGCGCTACTGGAGCACTGCTGCCTTCTCAAACAGCTGATCGGCGGGGGTCCCAGGTGTCGGACCCCCGCCGATCAGAAGCTGATGATCTATCCAGAGGATAGATCATCAGTTAAATGAAAGTGCAGAACCCCTTTAAATAAGGTTATGAGGCTTCTATTGAACTCCCATTCTTTGTTCCCTATAGGTTGTGGTGTGAAATGTAAGGAGATACCCATGGAACTTGTGTTCGTTATCGACAGCTCAGAGAGCGTTGGACCAGAAAACTTTGAAATTATCAAAGACTTTGTGACAGCCCTTGTTGACCGTGTAACAGTAGGACGAAATGCCACACGTATTGGACTTGTTCTCTACAGTTTAGAAGTGCGGCTCGAGTTTGGCCTAAACAGGTTCACCACTCAGCAAGATGTAAAGCAAGCCATCAGAAAGATGATGTACATGGGAGAGGGTACCTACACAGGAACTGCCATACGAAAGGCTACACAGGAAGGTTTTTATGGAGCAAGGAATGGGGTCCGAAAAGTTGCCATTGTCCTCACAGATGGCCAGACAGACAAGAGAGAAGTCGTAAAACTGGACATAGCTGTTCGGGAGGCTCAAGCAGCCAATATAGAAATGTACGCAATTGGAATTGTGAATTCCACTGATTCAACTCAACAAGAGTTTATAAGGGAACTAAATCTTATTGCTTCTGACCCTGATGCTGAGCACATGTACTTAATCGATGATTTCAACACTTTAACAGGTAAAAGGGAACAAAAGTTGAGTAACTTTGTGAATACATTGCATTATTAGTACCAATAATCATTATATTTTAATCTTTTTCAGCTTTGGAATCAAAATTGGTTAACCAGTTCTGTGAAGATGAAAACGGGGCTCTTATATACAACCGTGTTGGAAACAAAATCAGCACAATTTATGCACCAAAGGGTTCTTCCCGTTCTACCTCTACTGCACCTCAAGGCAACAGTGACAGTGTCAAGATTGAAGAAAGTAGATTAGAAGAAAAACGTAGGTTAGAAGAAAGAATTAGGTTGGAAGAGGAAAGAATTCGACAAGAAAGACTTAGACAAGAAAGAATACGACAAGAAGAAGAAAGAATACGAAAAGAAGAAGAAAGAATACGACAAGAGGAAAGACTTCGTCAAGAGGAAGAAAGGCGAAGAGCAGAAGAGTCTTTTGTTGTTTCTCGATTGCCAATAGTTCCGGTATGAAAGTTATCAAAATGTGAAGTGTAAATGTTATAATGGGCCTTCTGTATTGTGAAATGTTACCTACTAATTGAGTAAAATAGGGGTTCATCATCTTTGTTTCATATTCATATAATTTCATATATATTGGGGATTACATTTTACACATTTTCTAACAGAATGGATGGTAAATTGTATAACTTATAGGATGAAGCTCCATCTGCTCATTGAAGGCAAGTGGGCTGATTACACATATTATGACTAGAGGGGGTTGTAAGCAGGGGTGCAGCTAAGGGCTCATGGGCTCCAGTACAAAAATTCAACATCTGGCCCAGACTCCCATGATGACTTCCAGCCACAACTCATCTCAACACACTAACTCCCCATCCAATTGCTACCCCCAATGTCCCTTTCAGTGCCCACTACAGTAGTATTGCCCGCTTTGCACTCCACAAAGTATTAGTGCCCCTCTTTTTTGCTCTTCACAAAGTTATAGTGCCACCATACAGTAATAATTCCCCTATTAGGACCACTACAAAATAAAAATGCTTCTTTGTGTAAAAGTAAAAATCCTCCTTTTTTTTTCTTCCTTACACTATAGCTATTTTGGGCCCCACACAGGGGCGTAGCTATAGAGGGTGCAGAGGTAGCAGCCCTACTGGGCCCAGGAGCCTGAGGGGCCCAAAGACCCTTGTCCCTCAAAAAAAGGACACTGATATTATAGAAATTGCACTGCTGGGAGTGCTCTGTTATAAATTTTGCACTGGGGCCCATAATCTTCAAGTTACACCTTTGGCTGGAACGAAGGGGTTAGGTCATGAATTTGGCATGGGGGGTGATGTTTCAATTTTTGCTTCAGGCTGCAGGCTATGTGTTCCCCTGGCCCCTTGAAACAAAGCACGGAGAGAAGGGGGGCAAAGCTGAGCTCTTGCAACAGGGCCCATGAGTCTTTAGCTACGCCCCTGGCCCCACAACAGTAATAATCTCCCTTTCTGCATCCAAAGTAATACTCCCCCTTTGCAACCCCAACAAAGTAATAGTGCCGCATTTGTGCCCCAAGTATTAGTGTTCCCTCTGTGCCCCCCATAGAAACAATATTCCCCTGCATCCTATCTTCAAAGCTCACCTTCGAATAGGATGCACAGGAAAGGGTGTATCTTCAATCCTCTTCCCCTGTCTCCATCACTTTTACACATTGATTTGCCTTATCTAGTCTTATCCCTTCTTGCTATTCTATCCTGATGGATCTCAATTTTCTTGCCTTTTTCCTATCATCTCTTCTAGAAACATAAAAATTACTTTTTTTTTTATAAAAATGGACGCTAACACATATAGTAGAGTGATCACGACAGCGCATAGCAAGGTAGGATGTGACCAACCGTGATACAAATTGATCGGCAAACACAAAATGTAAATTTAGTTCATTACAGGAAGTTCGGTAATTATTCCAAAAATATCCTTAATTCTTCAACAATTCGTTTTCATTTTTAGCCACGAAAAATTGCCCCTATTCCAAACGTTGATGAAGAGGGAGAAGATTATGATGACGAGGAAGAGGAAATCGAGCAGTCAGCACCACCTTCTACCAAGAGAGGTAATGAGATACTTTGGTTTTCCCTTTACATTCCATTACTTCAATTCCTTATCTAAGTTTTATATAAAATAACTGAAGGACAATGACACGATATATTCATTTCAGAAAATATTTGAAATTAATAAAATGACACTGATGTAGTAAAACATGGCTAATACATCAATTTACTTTGTCAGCTGAGATTGCAGCTCCTTCAATATCACAATCCTCATCATCCAGGACTGTCATATTATCTCCAAGTTCATCAGAGAAAATTGACCCAATATTACCAAAAATAGGTGAGCATTATTAATATCTACCCATCTCTCAGCCAAACCTATGAAAAGCATAATGTTATGTATTCAATGGCACCAATAAGGGGCGTAGAGGTTTTGTAGATGGCTGAAACCTACATCTGATCCTACCAAGTGCTAGATCCCTGGTGTAAAATAGAGGAGGTGCATTTTTGGGATCCTGTTTATCCTCTTTATACAGCTCTGTATTACTAATCTACCAGTTTGGGGAATGTGAACAGATGCCAGTATAAAGCCTATGTTCCTGGAGGAAGGACCACTTTGATTTTGCCATTGGACTAGATTTTCTTTTAACTATTGTAAAGATGGACATACACACTAGCTTAAAGGAGTATTTCGATTAGATCGATAAGGGTTCTATTACAGGGACCCCATCGATCACAAGAATGGGGGCCCCGTACCCCTGCAGCCTGCCTGAAATGAACTGAGCAACTGGTCACACATGTACGTGGCCACTCTATTGATTTCTATGGGAGCTCTGGAGATAGCAGAGTACAGCACTCATTAGGACCCCCTCCGATCTAATAGTTACCCCCTCCGATCTAACTGGAATATCTCTTTAATGTTGGCCAAACCTGCTGATTTCAGTGGGACCAGCCAACCCTCTCTGCCAGCAGATGTTGGAGGAGAGGAAGGATCAAGCTGTTGGATTTTAACATGCCCAATCCTTTTGTTCTTAAAGGGGACATTGGGGTCATATTCTGGGATATGCCCTCAATGTCTGATAGGTGTGAGTCCCACCTTGGGGGCTTACGAAAATAGCCAAGGCAGTGCTCGGTCTGCTATTACTTTCACACCTGCGTTTAGGTGCGGATCCGTCTGGTATCTGCACAGACGGATCCGCACCTATAATGCAAATGCTTGTATCCGTTCAGAACGGATCCGTTTGCATTACCATGAACAAAAAAAAAAATGCAATGATAATGCAAACGGATCCGTTTTGACTTACATTGAAAGTCAATGTGAGGCGGATCCGTTTTCAATTGCACCATATTGTGTCAGTAAAAACATATCCGTCCCCATTGATTGTAAGTCAGGACGGATCCGTTTGGCTCAGTTTCGTCAGATGGACATCAAAACGCTGCAAGCAGTTGTTGCAGTTCAATAGCAGTCTAGTTACAGGGAAAAACAACAAAGCACAGCAACAATGGCTATAATGAGATTGGGATTAAAGCTACACATTAGAGTTGTTGGACGATATAATGTTTCCTCCTGACCACCTCCCCCCCCCCCCATACATAAGCTCTAGCAGAAGCTTATCTTCCTTAAAAGACTTAGACAAGAAAGAATACGACAAGAAGAAAGAATACGAAAAGAAGAAGAAAGAATACGACAAGAGGAAAGACTTCGTCAAGAGGAAGAAAGGCGAAGAGCAGAAGAGTCTTTTGTTGTTTCTCGATTGCCAATAGTTCCGGTATGAGCGTTTTGGTGTCCGCCTCCAGAGCGGAATGGAGGCTGAACGGAGGCAAACTGATGCATTCTGAACGGATCCTTATCGATTCAGAATGCATTGGGGCTGAACTGATCCGTTTTGGGCCGCTTGTGAGAGCCTTGAAACGGATCTCACAGGCGGACCCAGAAACGGCAGTGTGAAAGTAGCCTTAGGCAGTCCTATAGAAATGAAGGGAAGGCGGCCGTGCATGCGAGGTGCACCCTCTGGCACTTTGCGGGCTCAGTTCTAAGGATAGGCATGGTTCTCAGAGGTGGGACCCGCACCTATGAGACATTGGGGGCATATCCTAGAGATATGACCCCAATGTCCCAGATGGGACAACCCTTTTAAGGAAGATAAGCTTCTGCTAGAAGTGTCTGGCAGTAGCTTACCCCCTCTCCCCATTTAGAGCACAAGGTCGGCTGAGCTTATGTATGGTCAGGAGGGAACATTATATCGTCCAACAACTCTAATGTGTAGCTTTAATCCCAATCTCATTATAGCCACGGTTGCTTTGCTTTGTCATTTTTCCCTGTAACTAGACTGCTACTGACCTGCAACATATCTAATGCCTGACCAGTGGTTATCAAGTCCTATAATAACTAACTTCACCATAAGCTGTTCAGTTATTCACACGAATTATCTCCAATACAATACAAAAAAGAGCAACAGAGCCACAACCATTTACCCATAAAAAAAAATCGGATAGGAAATTTGTATTGTTTAGTTTCATGTGTTACCGCTTGATCCTTCTCTTCTCCTTACGAAGGAGTAACACGCGAAACGTGAGTCGAGGTAGAGGGGTTGGACCTTACACGCTGGATAAGTTAGGTTTGGCATCTTTTTGTATTACTGTTATTTCCTATTGGCTTATATTTGACACTTTTGGCTCATGTAGTGATCAGTTGTAGCCATTTAGGTTAGAGCCAATGTATTTATAATTAATTATATTTGGATATGTGACAGTGCCAATAGTACTAATAGACATATTGAGAATTACATCTTACTATATGGCGTTACTGGCCCAGCCTCATGTTTGTATCCTATCTCCACATGAATTGGGGTTACATTGGTATATTTTAGTTTTATATACTTAAAGATTCTTTTTATGGGTAAATGCTTGTGGCTCTGTTGATTCTTTTTGTATTGTTTTGGAGATGACTCACCCGTGGTGCCTAAGGCTATGCTGACACAATGGATGTTATTCTGCACCAAAAAACGCATGCAGGTCTTCCCCATTGATTTCATTGGAGACTCTGCATGTTAATTCAAGCATCTTTTTTCCCCACTTATGGTTTTACAAACCGCACCACTGAATAAATAAGTGTCCCATCCATTCTTGATGCGGAATCCGCATCCAGAATTCCCATTGAAAATGGGCAGGAATGAAAATCCTCGCCAAAACCACACCAAAAACAGTGTTCAAAACTCAAAAAAAACTGATGCAGGTTCCGATTTTCAGCACAGAAAATCCTCTAACCCTAAGAAGTCAAGTAGTAAAACAAACCTAGTAAATAATGATGTCCTTTCACCTCTTTTTATCACTTTGTAGACTCTATCCAGGATGCACGGTGCAAGCTGCCATTAGATCAGGGTCCATGCCGGACTTATATCATAAAGTGGTATTATGATAAACAAGCCAATTCTTGTGCCCAGTTTTGGTATGGTGGCTGCAGTGGAAATGGTAACCGTTTTGATACTGAAGATGAATGTAAGAAATCCTGCGTCTTCTATTTTGAGGGAGGTGAGTTATGTACATTTATAAACCATTTTTTCCTACATCTCCTATGCACACCTATGTGTCTCCCTGGTCATTTGCGGAAACAATCCCTGTGTAGTTTTATACTGATGACCTTTCCTCAGGAAAGGCTTGATAAAGGCTATTTCATAGCCAAAATGTTGCATTTGCTGCTCTTTTTGTACACTATTCTGTGAGTACGAAGAATAAAGGAATCATCTGGAGATGCTGCCATTGCCTGCTGTTTGATTGCTGTCCCCAGGATAGGTCATCGATATCAGATCAGCGGTGGTCCAACACCCAGGACCTCTGCCGATCAGCTCTTTGCACAGAAAGTAGCACTCGTACGAGCGCTGCCTTCTCTTCAATGTTTACCGGCTCGCCATCACAACCGCAGCAGTGAGCAGGTGTAATTACTACGTACGAGCACTGCTTTGTCTTCAAACAGTTGATCAGCGGGGGTGCCCGGAGTGAGACCTCCGCCGATCTGATATTGATGACCTGTCCTGGGGATAGATCATCAATATACAAAAGCGGACAACCCCTTGAACTCCCTTGCACACGTCTCCTACTTCTTGCTAACATAATTCGCTTGGTTAGTAAACTGTACGGATAGGGAACATGACTGCAGGATCAGGGTACACAGGCTTTGTCTACAGTCAGTAACTATGGAGACACATAGATGTAAACTGGAGCTGCATACGTGACATTTTATTTTAGACACAAGTGGACTTAGCCTAAAGAAGACCTGCCATCTATCCTGACATGTCTGGCTTAGTAAATACTTGAGTTCGCCATGTAATAATTCGTGAGCATGTTTTCTCACAATTCTGCGTTGTGCTGTTCCTCTTTTATTCCTCCAGAATATTTATGAATAAATCGACAACAAGGCATTACCTTCGCCTTGTCAAAGCAGTGTGTCCCAACACAGTCGGAAACTGGCAGTACTGATTGGACGGGCACCCCCAGCTGGTAACACCCAATGGTCATTTGATTCATACATTTCTAGGAGGAACAACAGAGTAATAATAAAAGATGCTCCAGAAACATTATTTCATGAAATATACAATTATTTACTAAACTAGACATGTTAGGATTGACAAGTCACCTTTAAAGTGGTATTCCGCTTAGAGCAAGCTGTCCCCTAACCACTGGATAGGGGATAACTGTTAGAACAGTGGAGGTCCAGCAGCTGGGACCCCCACCAATCTAACAGTTATGCTCTATCTAGTAGATAGGGGGATAATTTGCTCTAACCGGTAGCCCTTTGCAAAGTAAATGCATTTACTCAACATAATACCTATACTGTATATATAATATCTATAAAGGAACTATAAAATTATGCATGAAGGTAAACCTTATAAAATTTGTCTGTATATACAACAATGTTATGATGGTCTTTCTTTGGTTTTATTTTACAGAAATATAATGTGGAGTAAAGTGAGAGGCGCTACTCTTGAAACTGAAGGATTCAATTAACCATTTCCTTAAGGCTAGATTCACCCACAAGAATTTTCGTCATCGTTTTTAACAGCGCTTTTTTTTTCTAATCAAAAACAAAGCAGAGCAGATTTTTTAAGTATTTTTGGCATTTCTTATTTTTTTTTTTTTTTTTACAATATAGCATGCTATCGGAATGGTGTTTTTCTGGCATTTTTTTATAGACTTATCTATAGTTCTTTAAAAAATGGCAGAAAAAATGCATGTTCAAAAATAAAAATGCCACCTGAAAAATGCTTGAAACTCATTGTGTGACCAAAATGTGTCAGATCACCATCAGTGCTGCTTATGACAAAAGACAAACATTTGTAATGTGCTTTTCTCACAGGGACAGTTGTGTGGCCGGGTCAGTGGCTGCCATATTAGACGCTGAACCCCAACACACAGCGCACACTAGTGCAGGGATTAGCAACTTCAGGGACGCCAAGTGTTCTGAAACTACAACTCGAAGAATCCTCCTTTCACTTCTATGGGAGTTACAAGAATAGCTAATTCTGCATGCTGGGAGTTGTAGTTTTACAACAGCTGGGCTGCCGAAGGTTGCTGTTCCCTGCCCTAGGGTCAATTTCATAGGAAGTCAATCTGCCTGTTTGTAGATTTTTGGAGTTTATGATGTCAAGGGATTACTTTTTGTTAATATTCTATTGACATGTACCTATTTCCCAATGTTATATTGACTTACACGTTTCACGGGCAGGCTCTGATGCTCTTAATGCACCAGTAGCAAAAGATTTTGCTCACTTACTCACTTGAACTGATGTCACACGATAGGAGAGCACATAGTTGTTGTTTTTTATATTGTGGCCTCATGCACATGACTGTATTGTTCGTTCGTGTGCTATCTGCATTTTTTGCGAATAGCTCACAGACCGATTCATTTCTGTGGACCCAGACACACATTTATATGTTTGGCGGATCCGTGTGGCCGTTCTACAAATTATAGAACATGTCCTATTCTGGTCTGTCTGATTCTAAAATAACACTCTATTTAATTTTAAAACCGACATGCCTTACAATATTTATAATACTTTCTCCATAATTCTATGCATCGTGTTATGTCTAGTTAAGGGCCTTTAAGGGGTTGTCCCATTTAGATATTGATGGCATATTGCAAGGATATGCCCCCAAATGCCAGAGGTGGGACCCGCACCTATCCTTAGAACTGAGCCTGCAAACTGCAAGAGGGTGCATTGCGCATTCGCGGCTTCCTCTCCATTTATTGCTATGGGACTACCGAAAATAGCATGCTTGGAAGTCCCTATGAAATGAATGGGAAGCGCACTGCACAAGCAAGGCCACCGCTCCATTCCCTTCTCTGGGACTGGCAGAGATAGCCCAGCCAGTGCTCAGCTATTTTCAGCAGCATCCTAAACTTTTCGGGCTCCTAGCGATATGCCCCCAATTTCAAAGATGGGACAGCCATTTTAAAGGGACAGTGCATGTGTTTGATATCCTTTCATTCCATGTGATATTTGCTTCCCTCGGACCTTTTAAGTTTAAAGAAGACCTGTCACCTTTTTTTTTTTTTTTTTTTTTTCATAAACCTAATACGTTTTCTTGTTGTCCGTCCTAATCAGATTCCAGCACATTTGTTTTTTTAAATTGGGCCCTGTCGTTCCGCCGCATTGCCCTCCCCACTCTGTTTAAGTAAATGGCCAGTAAAGGCACCGGGAGCAGAAGACCTCTGCTCTCGTCAGTGGGCGAATTCTTCTCCATGCCTATGACGCTGTCCAGTAGCTGCAGACCACTTCACAGCCAAGGAGAATGGCACGTGCTGTTCTCGTGAGATGTACGAGATCTCATGAGAACACCCTATGCAAGCAAGTAATCCTGGAGGTGACGCCATTGTGACAAGAGGAGAAGACGCGAAAGGAAGGAAGAATTGTCGCGATGCGCACCGCACATATTGTCCCTCTTTGCGATTTTCAAACATTGGGAGGTATAGAAGCGATCTGCAGTGACTAGACAGCGTCAAAGGCAGGGAGAAGCCAAGAGCAGAGGTCTCCTCTTCCCAGTACCTTTACTGGTCATTTACCTGTTAGGCGCTAAAAAAAGAGGGGGGCAATGTGGTAAACCGAAGGGCCAACTGAACAAAAAAAGAGGGGTGCAATGTGGTAAACCGAAGGGCCGACTGAACAAAAAAGCGCTGGAATCTGCTTAGGACCGACAACAAGAAAAGGTATTAGGTTTAAAAAAACTGTGGTGACATTCCTAACTGAAAATACCGTCTCCTTGTGTATGAAGTAGACAAGGGGCAAGGCTATGGGCATAAAATACACAAAACTGAAAGCTATGCTTTGTGTGTACTTGGATGTAGATGAAGACAGTGGAAATAGCAGCTCTGGAGCACAAACTGCTGCGCAAAGGGTGAATTCAGATGCAGCTGATTTGTGGCAGAATGAGGCTTGCAGAACAGCAGGCGCTTGCCACTGAAACAGCACAGGGTTAATTATTGTGGCGGAGATGTGAATCTGTATATTATTCATCACCTGAACTGTACAGTCTTACTGTAGTAATAGAATGCAGTCAGGAATCAGAGGTTTCACCAGGCGGATATAAATGTACTGTATGTGTTTTATACTTCTAATTATTACTGAACGGTTGTGTGTCAGTCATAAGTTATATTTATAATATCTCTCAGTCCTCATCACGGTGGACAGTCACACAGGCCCCGTTTTGCTCTACACATGAATGGAACCTTCCATATTTGTACATATAACTATTTTTATTAGCGAGCAGAGATTTTTTGTTTGTTTTGTGCCACTCTTCAAGTCTATTAAAGTGATAAATAATAAAATAGTTGGAGTCTGATTTTTTTTTTCCGGTTTCATTTAAAAGGACTACAATGTCACTATCTACTTCTGTGTTGATGTCAGCCATATGTACGCTTCACTTTTTTAGATAGGTCCAAAGTTCTGTGCTTTAAATCCTTCTAGAGACAAAGGCCCACATTCACCAACCCCTGTACACCAGTTTTCTTTCATCAAAAGTCTTGGGGGGAGACTTATTAAGACCGGCGCTTTCTGTGTCAGTCTTGATATTCCCTGCACCGCAGGGGGATGTGACTAATTTATGATGAGGTTCCTCCTCCGGCAGTCCGTGCACCTAAACAGAAATCTACGACAGTTCAGAGCTGCTGTAGATTTCTGGCTTCATGTGTGCCAAACAAACTGGTGTAAATGAAGACAAATTTGTCAGGTTGACTGACTACGCCCCCTCCCTGGCCTAGCCACGCGCACTTTAGGGAAAGTGGTGAGGGCGGTGTAAAATCCGAGAGATGTGACAATTTTTTGAAACACATAGGGGGTCATTTATTAAGACCGGTGTCTTAATAACCCCTATAGCTGGCTTTTACATAACTTCAGTGCATCCAGCGCCAGTCTGAATGTAAGACAGCTTCCTTGCTGTCTTACATTTAGACCATTTCCGTAGAAAAGGCGCAGAAAATGAAGAATGAGACGGGCCTGCCGGCCGTCCCGTTCCGCTACCACTTTTTTAGACTGTGGCGTGAGTGGGGAAAAGTCGCAGATTGTGGCCGCCACAACCTGCGCCAGAAATACAGCTAAGGCTACTTTCACACTAGCGTTCATGGGTCCGTTCGTGAGCTCCGTTTGAAGGAGCTCACGAGCGGACCCAAACGCCTCCGTCCAGCCCTGATGCAGTCTGAATGGACGCGGATCCGCTCAGACTGCATCAGTCTGGCGGCGTACAGCCTCCGCTCCGCTCGCCTCCGCACGGACAGGCGGACAGCTGAACGCTGCTTGCAGCGTTCGGGTGTCCGCCTGGCCGTGCGGAGGCGAGCGGATCCGTTCAGACTTACAATGTAAGTCAATGGGAACGGATCCGCTTGAAGATGTCACCATATGGCTCAATCTTCAAGCGGATCCGTCCCCCATTGACTTTACATTGAAAGTCTGAACGGATCCGCTCAGGCTACTTGCGCACTTGCGAAATTTTTCTAAGTTATTAATGCAGACGGATCCGTACTGAACGGAGCCTCCGTCTGCATTAATATGATCGGATCCGTTCAGAACGGATCCGATCAAGCGCAAGTGTGAAAGTAGCCTTATACAGGCGTATTTCTGGATAATAAATGACCCCAATAGTTTGAGACTTTTTAACACTACTTTTCAGGCGCCAGGGGGGGGGGTGATAAATCTTCCCCATGGTGCAAACCTCATCACTTTCAAAAAAGTGAGCTATGCAGGGCTGAGCCTACCTACCCTGACACATTAATTATAATTTATGCCAGCTACCTGGCGTATATTATCCCTGGAAGCTATGCCAGCTCCTGGCTGGTGTACAGTTCACTTCTGGCACATGGGCAGCCGGAGATGTAAAACTCAAGTCAGAGCAAGACAGATTAAGACTGGCATCACTTGATAAAATTCTGGCTGCCGTCATATGGAGGAGCTTGAAGTGACTTGAAGTCAGGGGAGATAAAAAATGTAATAAATTAAAACAGAATAGGTTACACACACAAAAAAATAAAATAAAAATTGAATTAGTCACCGATCCTTGCTGCCCTCCAGTCACTTCCTTCTCCTGGATCAGAACACAGGAAATGGTTTGGAGTAGCTGCCCTGCCGATCACTGGCTGAGGAGGGTTAGCACTGCGGCCAGTGAGTGAGCGGGCGTCTTACAACAGCATCTTTATTCAGTTTCCATACCTGTAAATAGACTGGATCGGTGTTTGCAGACAAGGACCTGTAACAGTGAGCGTAAATATACATACATGTGTCAGATCAATAACAGCAGACTACATGACTTCCTGCACGTGTCCGTATAGCACACTGACCCATACACGTGAATGGGGCTATTCACATATCTGTATCCATCTGCCCAATCAGAGGATCCCTCCGTAGGTCTTAGGGCTCATGCATACGACTGAATGTATTTTGGGGAACGGAACAGCTGGCCCCTAATAGAACAGTCCTATCTTTGTCTGTAACGCAGACAATAATAGGACATGTTCTATCTCTTTTGGAATGGACAAACGAAAAACGGAATGCACACAGAGTAAATTCAGTTTTTTTTGTGGTTCCGCATACGGTCCACCCAAAAATTAGAACAGACACAGAAAGAAAATACGTTTGTGTGCATGAGCCCTTACTCTGGTGCTTTTTGCAGATGAGAGTATCCCTTTCTTATGAACGGGGGCGAGAAAAATAAAAAAAAAAAGGAATTCACACGGAAGCCATCAATTTTTCAAGGCTCCATTTTTTGGGGACATGGCCTTGTGCATGACGCCTAATACATATATTTACAACCCTTATTTTACAAACGTGCTCATAAAAGATTGTCATTTCCTATTAGTGCATTTGAGCAGGAGGAGAGTAGGGCAGGGAGGTATATTGATTTAAAGAGGTTGTCTCACTTCAGCAAGTGGCATATATCATATAGAGAAAGCTAATACACGCCGCTTACTAATGTATTGTGAATGTCCATGTTGCTTCCTTTATTCAATTTTTCCATCACGTTATACACTGCTCGTTTCCATGGTTACGGCCACCCTGCCATCCATCAGTGGTGGCCGTGCTTACACACTATAGTAAAAAGCATTGGCCTCTCTGGTGGTTGGGACTGTGGAAGAGCTCATAGGCTACTGTTTTTTCCTATAGTGTGCACGCATGACCACCTCTGCTGAATTGTAGGGTGGTCGTAAGCATGGAAATGAGCAGTGTATAATATGAGGGTAAAAATTAATCCAGCCAGCAAAAACAAAAAAAAGCAATATGGACAATCACAATACATTAGTAAGTGCCTTGTATTACCTTTTTCTACATAATAAAAGCTATTTGCTGAAGTGAGACAGCCCCTTTAATTTCTCATTTCACTTCTGTTTTATTGATGGTCTAATACACCGGTGCCCGCCTGTACCTGATGAAGCTGCTCTTCTATTACATATCCACTGGCTGATAACACACATGGATGGCTTCTGTGTTCATCCAAGTCTGACCCGCCAAAACAGACCAGGACAGGACATGCCGGGCACCTGGATTGGAAAAAAAAACTGCATATGTAAATAGCAGTATTGTCCTGTATTGGTCAATGCGCTGTACGCTTTAAAAACGGACAGAAGGCGGCAGAGAAAAACTGTCGTGTGAACACAGCTTAGTTAATCACGGTGGGTCTTTCTCTTTAGCAATATTATTCATAAATATATGACATATTGATACATCATAAATATTTTCTACATTTGTCTGCAAAATAAACATGAGAAGGGAATATGTAACAAGTCTGTCCGGTATAATGCTTCAATCATGTCCTGTGCAGGTCCTTTACTAGATGTACAGGACCTGTGATGACATCATCACAGGTGCTTTAGCTTTCCCCACTGATAATAGGGATACTGTACTAGAGCTGGACAGTAAGGCCCCTTTCACACGAGCGAGAATTCCGCGCGGGTGCAATGCATGATGTGAACGCATTGCGCCCGCACAGAATCCGGACCGATTTATTTCAATGGGTCTGTGTACACGAGCGGTGGTTTTCACGCATCACTTTTGCATTGCGTGAAAATCGCAGCATGTTCTATATTCTGCAATTTTCATGCAACGCTGGCCCCATAGAAGTGAATGGGGCTGCGTGAAAATCACTTGCGGATGCGATTTTCAAGGGGGGTTGCTAAGAGATGCTATTTGTAAACATTCAGCTTTTTATCAAATGCAGTAAATCGCATTGCACCTGCGCGATAAAAACTGAACTGAACGTGGTCGCAAACAAAACTGAATGGCTTTGTTTGCAAAAGGCCTCATGCACACGACCGTTTTTTTTTCACGGACCCATTGACTTTCAATGGGTCCGTGGAAAAATCGGAAAATGCACCGTTTTGCAGCCGAGGCCGTGATCCGTGTATCCTGTCCGTCAAAAAAATATGACCTGTCCTATTTTTTTGACGGACAACGGTTCACGGACCCATTCAAGTCAATGGGTCCGTGAAAGAACACGGATGCACACAAGATTGGCATCCGTGTCCGTGATCCGTGGCCGTAGGTTGCTTTCATACAGACGGATCCGAAGATCCGTCTGCATAAAAGCTTTTTCTGATCTAAGTTTTCACTTCGTGAAAACTCATTTCCGACAGTATATTCTAACACAGAAGCGTTCCCATGGTGATGGGGACGCTTCTAGTTAGAATACACTGCAAACTTGGTACAAGACTGCCCCCTGCTGCCTGGCACCACCCGATCTTTTACAGGGGGATATGATAGCACAATTAACCTTTTCAGGTGCGGCACCTAAAGGGGTTAATTGTACTATCATATTCTCCTGTAAGAGATCAGGGCTGCCAGGCAGCAGGGGGCAGACCCCCCCCTCCCCAGTTTGAATATCGTTGGTGGCACAGTGTGTGCCCATCGCCCCCCCCTTCCTCCCTCTATAGTTAAAAATCGTTGGTGGCACAGTGTGTGCCCATGGCCCCCCCCCTTCCTCCCTCTATAGTTAAAAATCGTTGGTGGCACAGTGTGTGCCCATCGCCCCCCCCTTCCTCCCTCTATAGTTAAAAATCGTTGGTGGCACAGTGTGCGCCCACCATCGCCCCCCTCCATCTTCCCCCCCACCCCCCCACCCCATCATTGGTGGCAGCGGAGTTCCGATCGGAGTCCCAGTTTAATCGCTGGGGCTCCGATCGGTAACCATGGCCAACCAGGAAGCTACTGCATCCCTGGTTGCCATGGTTACTTAGCAATAGTACAATTGTAGAAGATTCATACTTACCTGCCTGCTGCTGCGATGTCTGTGACCGGCCGGGAGCTCCTCCTACTGGTAAGTGACAGTTCTTTAGCAATGCGCCGCACAGACCTTTCACTTACCAGTAGGTGGAGCTCCCGGCCGGTCACAGACATCGCAGCAGCAGGCAGGTAAGTATGAATCTTCTACAATTGTACTATTGCTAAGTAACCATGGCAACCAGGGATGCAGTAGCTTCCTGGTTGCCATGGTTACCGATCAGAGCCCCAGCGATTAAACTGGGACTCCGATCGGAACTCCGCTGCCACCAATGATGGGGGGGGGGGGGAAGATGGAGGGGGGCGATGGTGGGCGCACACTGTGCCACCAACGATTTTTAACTATAGAGGGAGGAAGGGGGGGCGATGGGCACACACTGTGCCACCAACGATATTCAAACTGGGGAGGGGGGGGTCTGCCCCCTGCTGCCTGGCAGCCCTGATCTCTTACAGGAGAATATGATAGTACAATTAACCCCTTTAGGTGCCGCACCTGAAGAGGTTAATTGTGCTATCATATCCCCCTGTAAGAGATCGGGTGGTGCCAGGCAGCAGGGGGCAGTCTTGTACCAAGTTTGCAGTGTATTCTAACCTGAAGCGTCCCCATCACCATGGGAACGCCTCTGTGTTAGAATATACTGTCGGAAATGAGTTTCACGAAGTAGCTCATATCCGACAGTATATTCTAGCGTAGAGGCGTTCCCATGGTGATGGGGACGCTTCAAGTTATGTTCGGGTGTCCGCCTGGCCGTGCGGAGGCAAGCGGATCCGTCCAGACTTATAATGTAAGTCAATGGGGACGGATCCGTTTGAAGATGACACACTGTGGCTCAATTTTCAAACGGATCCGTCCCCATTGACTTGCATTGTAATTCAGGACGGATCCGTTTGGCTCCGCACGGCCAGGCGGACGCCAAAACGACTTTTTTTTCATGTCCGTGGATCCTCCAAAAATCAAGGAAGACCCACGGACGAAAAAACGGTCACGGATCACGGACCCCGTTTTTTTGGACCGTGAAAAAAAACTGTCGTGTGCATGAGGCCAAATGGTGCAGTTTTCACTGAACGCATCCTGACCTAATCCGGACACGCTCGTCTGCAAGGGGCCTAATAATTAGGTTCACTGTGGGCTCCATAGCAGCTGCGTAGTCTGCCTCTATTGGAAGTACTTCACAAGGCCTGTGTGCAGCTCGATTTCATTCAAGTGAATAGGGCTGAGCTGCAATACCAAGCACAACCACTATACAATGTAGGGCGCTGTGCTGGGTATGCTGTGAGGAGGCCGCAGCTCTCACTAGATCTCCAGGGGCCTCTTCCAGAACACAACTGCCCTAAAATGCACCCTAGCAGACCAGCTCATTTCATTTTCCATAGGTATAAACCAAATGAACTGAAAAAAGAGCATTTTCTTAGACATCCCCTTTAAGCCCCGCCCATGAATAGTCTGATGTCATTTTGTGCAAAATGTATCTATCCATATATATATTATATAAATATAATATATATATATATATATATATATATATATATATATATATATATATATATATATTCTGGAAAGTTTGCAAAGCCAATCTTTGCTGAATACATAAGAAACCTAAATTTGTCACATTTGTCGCTGCCACAAAACACGATCACTTCCCCGCAATCCTGCACAAAGCACAGCCTCCAGACTGCTCTACGCATGCGCGTTAAAGCCTCGATTTCCCTCTGTACGTCAATACCTGTTAAGCGCATGCGCTGTACGTGATCTCTGCGTCCCGTGCGCGGATGTCTGGTCGCCTTGGTAACCGGACGTGGCTTCATTCTTTTCTTTCGGTACAGGCCGGGGACCTTAGGGCACCATGTTGTCGGTTCTGGACGCCCTGTGGGAGGACCGGGATGTGCGGTTTGATATATCGCCCCAGTAAGTATAGACTCATGTAATCCTGTGGTATCTTATAGTAATGTAGTACCATAAGTCGCAGTATAAAGGCAGAGGCCATGTGACTTTGCGCTTGTCATGTGATTCTGTATTTGTGTGGCAGAAAACGTCTCACAGTCAGGTGGTGGGTCTCTAGGTGACATGACAGATGAGAGGCAGCGCGTCCGATCTGCCCACCGCCAGGCAATGGCATCTGCTGTTTGTGGCTGTGCCCCATAGGGTTGCATTAAAGGGGTAGCAGGCCATCAATATAAAAAAGCGGATAACCCCTTTAAGTACACAATATCTGCGCTGGTGGGGTCCTCGCTGGAATATGGAATGGAGGACCACTTTATTGAGCGCCACAGCTGCAAGTGGCCAGGGGCGGCGCCTACCGCAGCAAGTGGCCAGGGGCGGCGCCTACCGCAGCAAGTGGCCAGGGGCGGCGCCTACCGCAGCAAGTGGCCAGGGGCGGCGCCTACCGCTGCAAGTGCCCAGGAGCAATAGACACCGTCCTTGGCTGCTTAGAGCTTAATTTGCATATGGCTTCAAGATTCATTTTGGAGAAGTAAAGCTGAAGAAAAGCCAAAGAAAGGTACCATGTGTTATCAGTCCATGTGACCCAAGGTGCGGTGTGCGCAGTCTGAGACGACTTTTAAGGCAGAGTTCACACCAGCAGTGTCCTGTTCTGCTTCATTACAGGAGTAGAACAGAAGCACCAGCACATAACAGAGCAGACCTGTGCCGCACCGACCTCACTGACTGTAATGTGGTCCGTCAGTTTTGATTCGAGAGTCCGGCAATGTATCGGACACAATAGAGCAGCTCTGAGTTATTTTGTCCTATATTATTTACCAAAATCTGCGCAGGAAGCTCCTAACAGAGAACTCGTGACGTCGATGTCGACCGAGCCTTAGATCCTATTACAGATGTGATGGACTATAGAGAATTGTTAATGTTTTTTACAATTTCTGTGCAGTAAAAAAAAAAAAAAAACAGAATGCTAGGGCCACATGTCACATGACAAGATTGTCTTGTTGCTGCGACCACGACACAGTATGTGGCATATTTGCTGTAATGCCTTTGTACTTCCAAACCGGCAGCCGCTGTCCTTGTAGGTAATCTTCTTAGGAGTCTGGAGAATAATCCTCTTCAAGCATCAGATCCCAAGTAGCCGTCTAAACCCCCGCCATAACAATGCAGGACGCTCATACACCGCTATGGGAAATCCCCCTGGTGATTATGGTCATCTAACTTCAGTATCAAAAAGTTCTTCCCATCCGGACCTTTATGGTATTTCCTCAGGATATGCTAGAAACGCGCGATAGGTGCCACTTCTGGACTCTCTACTATCTCAGGTACGGGGACGCTTTTCGCTCCGCCGGGAATGGAGAAGTGGCCTCGTGTGAGCATCTCACTGCGTAAAAAAAAATGGCATCTGTATGTACTATAGGACATTAGGATTCTGTGTGTCAAGGTGTGGATTTCGGCACAAAATCCATATGAAATATGCGCCCTCTGAACATGCCCTATCGCCACTGCTTACACCCATTTACCATAAACTCACATCAATAGGCTAACAAGCCAAAAATCCCCTATATTCACAAAGAGGATTTTTGGGCTTGTTAGCCTATTTATGTGAGTAGTCTTGTACATCCCCAACACACTATAGGGTCTTTTTTCCGTATTTATAGTTATAGATATTATACGTTAGGAGGGAAAATGGCATCTTTTATGTCTAAGAATTCACGTACAAAACAATCTGGCTGGCGCTGACGGTCAGTTTCTTATTATCCGTATACAGTAGTCATTGTGCTGTTTTATATTCCAGACAAATGAAAATGAGACCAGGCGAGGTTCTTATAGACTGCTTAGACTCTATTGAAGACACCAAGGGAAACAACGGGGACAGAGGTAACTTTACTTTGTATTTAAAGGGGTTGTCCTGCCTAGGAGCGGACAGCCCCAATGCATGAAATCTGGGACTCAAAAAATCCACTCACCTTCCCGACTGCTGCCCTGTTCCCGGCTACTCCTGGTCACTGCAAGGTCCACTGACCACAGGCTTCAGCAGTAACATCTGCATGGACTACTGTAACGGACCGTTCAAGCAGATACGACCCCTGAGGCCTGTGATTGTCCACAGCAGTCACGCGACCAAGTCAGTTACCTGGTCCTGTGGGGACTGGATGCTGAGCTGGAATGGGGCAGCAGCGGGACCTCAGACAGGTGAGTGTGTTTTTTTTTTTTTTTTTTTTTTATGCTGTATGTTTATTTAACATTTTGCCTGTTTTTGGTGTAATCTAAAAACTGCTGCCCTTCAAAATGGTTGTAGTACCGATTTATGCATTTTTTAATTTTTTCAGGGAGGCTTTTAGTAACCAATCTGAGAATCATTTGGCATTCGATCGCATTGCCCAGAGTTAACCTTGGTACTGTATCACTTGTTATGTATTTGGATTGTTTATACGGGTGAACTAGAGCACAGAACATCATCTGTCATCTTCCGGGACTGCGCCATTGTGGATAAGAAATGTTTCTGTCAATTTGTCCGCCTAGGGTTGGTTTCACGCAGTCAGTGTTTGATCAGTGATTTCTGTCGGTGATTGTGAGCCAAAACCAAGTGCGGGTCATAGACACAGAACAGGAGCAAATCTTTCCATTACACTTTAATTCTGTGGAGGCTCCAATCCTGGTTTTGGCTCACAATCACTGACCAAAACACTGACGTGTGACTGAGGCTTTATGGCCATTTTCACACAGTGCGAGAAATATGCTTGATGTGTCAGAGGTAGTTCCCATCCTGAATGCTGATCCTAAGGCCCCTTTCACACGGGCGAGTTTTCAGAGCGGGTGCAATGCGTGAGTTGAACGCATTGCACCCGCACTGAATCAGGACCCATTCATTTCTATGGGGCTAATCGGGGTTTTCACATGAGCGGTGATTTTCACGCATCACTTGTGCGTTGCGTGAAAATCGCAGCATGCTCTATATTGTGCGTTTTTCACGCAACGCAGGCCCCATAGAAGTGAATGGGGCTGTGCGAAAATCGCATAGCATCCGCAAGCAAGTGCGGATGCGGTGCGATTTTCATGCACGGTTGCTAGGAGACGATCGGGATGGAGACCCGATCATTATTATTTTCCCTTATAACATGGTTATAAGGGAAAATAATAGCATTCTGAATACAGAATGCATAGTACAATAGCGCTGGAGGGGTTAAAAAAAAATATATAATAATTTAACTCTCCTTTATGCACTTGATCGCGGAGCCCAGCTTCTCTTCTGTCTTCTTTTTTGCTGTGTACAGGAAAAGGACCTGTGGTGATGACCGGAGTGACGTCACCACAGGTCCTTTTCCTGCACACAGCAAATAAGAAGACAGAAGAGATGCCGGCTGCGCGATCAAGTGGACTAAGGTGAGTTAAATTATTTTAATTTTATTTTTTAACCCCTCCAGCCCTATTTTACTATGCATTCTGTATTCAGAATGCAAACGTTAGTATTAAATCACCCGTGGGCAATGAGTGGCAAGAGAGCGCTGGATAACACAGTCAAAACAATTAATCCTCTTGAGTGAATACTTATTCTGTTGATCTGCGCTTTGTAGCATAGAGCGACTGGTGCACAGAGGTTTTTACGGCATTGAGAGAAGGTAATGTCGGAGTTAGTCTCGAGAATGTCAAAATTATTGACAGTAGTAATATTAGTAATTCATTGGTTTACCTTATCTTCTGATCCACAGTGGTTCCTGGATTGTTGGTCCGCTTAAGATATCGTTATTTGATGGGAAGTTGCTGATGTTGTTCTTGCGGCGTCTTCCTAGCTCACCTTTCAGCAGCCGTGCGGCTCCGGCCGGAAGCACGCGCAGCGCGAGGGAGCTTGTGTGTGTGTTGCCCGGGAGACCGATGATGGTGACGTCACCAAGCAAAGTACGAGGGCCTCTGTAGGACAAAAGTTAACCAACGCGTTTCGGAGCCTATCGGGCTCCTTCGTCTAACCCTGACGAAGGAGCCCGATAGGCTCCGAAACGCGTTGGTTAAAGTTTGTCCTACAGAGGCCCTCGTACTTTGCTTGGTGACGTCACCATCATCGGTCTCCCGGGCAACACACACACAAGCTCCCTCGCGCTGCGCGTGCTTCCGGCCGGAGCCGCACGGCTGCTGAAAGGTGAGCTAGGAAGACGCCGCAAGAACAACATCAGCAACTTCCCATCAAATAACGATATCTTAAGCGGACCAACAATCCAGGAACCACTGTGGATCAGAAGATAAGGTAAACCAAGGAATTACTAATATTACTACTGTCAATAATTTTGACATTCTCGAGACTAACTCCGACATTACCTTCTCTCAATGCCGTAAAAACCTCTGTGCACCAGTCGCTCTATGCTACAAAGCGCAGATCAACAGAATAAGTATTCACTCAAGAGGATTAATTGTTTTGACTGTGTTATCCAGCGCTCTCTTGCCACTCATTGCCCACGGGTGATTTAATACTAACGTTTACATTTACCTGAGGAGAACAATAGCTCCTTATCGGCCAGTCAGCAGCAGGATCTGCTTTATCAGGCAGATCTACACAGCCTCAACAACAGGAGCGCAGGGGGGGCTCTATATAATTCCTTTGTATTCAGAATGCTATTATTTTCCCTTATAACCATGTTATAAGGGAAAATAATACAATCTACTGAACACCGATCCTAAGCCCGAACTTCATCACAGAAGTTCGGGTTTGGGTACCAAACATGCCGATTTTTCTCACGCGCGTGCAAAACGCATTACAATGTTTTGCTCTCACGCGGAAAAATCGCACATGTTCCCGCAACACACCCGCACCTTTTCCCGCAACGCCCGTGTCAAAGAGGCCTAAGACATGGACCTGGCATTATAATGATTTATAGTGCTGTGTGATCCTGCCCAGCCTAAACTCTAATGAGTCATACTGACGGCATTATGCGAGTATGTATTATTAGATTTGAGGTCAGGCAGGAACACAGAGCATTATAAATCATTATTATGCCATGGGTCCAGGTCATAGGAGCAGCATTCAGGATGGGAAATGCCTCTGACACATAGGGCCAGATTTATCATTAGCTCAAGTCAGAATAATGGAGTGAAAAAGTCGCAAATTTTTGCGCAATCACTAAAACTGCGCAAAAATTTGCGACTTTTTTCTGCTCTGCACTATGCTCACCAGTTTTCTGAAAGTGGGCGTGTTTTCTTATGTAAATGAATCTCTAGACAGATTTACTATTGTGACTATTTAAAAAGTCGCAAAAAATTGCGCAATTTCACTCCAGTGAGGACCATGCTTATCTTATGAGACTTTTTAATAGAACATGCGACTTTTTCGTAAAGACGTGCGACTTTTGTAAAGCTGCTTACTGACGGATAAACTGCTACCGTCAAACCACATTTATTACAGTCTTAAAGGGCCGTTCATAAATCTGACTTGGCTAAAACTGACTTTAGCCATATGTGAAAGTGGAGTGAGCGTCAGAGTAATGATAAATCTGGCCCATAGAGTGTATTTCTTACACTGGATACGCTTGTGTGAAATTGCCCATAAGGTGTCATGAAAAGAATTGCTCCTGTTCTGTGTTTTTGACCCGCATCTGGTTTTGGATCACAATAACTATTGGAAATCAATGATCAAACACTGACATGTGTTTTAGACCTACGGCCTTAGGCCTCATGCACACGACCGTTGTTTTGCTCCGCATCCGAGCCGCAGTTTTTACAGCTTGGATGCGGACCCATTCACTTCAATGGGGCTGCAAATTGTGAAAAGCGCACGCCATCGGTGTTTTGCGGATCCGCGATTTGCGGACTGCAAAACACACAACGGTCGTGTGCATGAGGCCTTATTCACACAGTCAGTGTTCGGTCAGTGATTTCCATCAGTGATTTTGAGCCAAAACCAGGTGCGGTTCTAAACACAGAACAGGTGCAGATCTTTCCCCTATACTTTATCTCTGTGGAAGAAGCTCCAATCCTAGTTTTGGCTCACAATAACTGATGGAAATCACTGACCATACACTGACACGTGAATAAGGCGTAAATGTGATTTCTCTTTCTCTTCTTTACAGCGGTCGGCTACAATTGCATTCTAAACATTACGACGAGAACAGCCAACTCAGTAAGTGTGGACATTGCTACATGATTTAGTATCTACCTTTTAGTACTGAGTACACCTATATTAAAGGGAACACATTAAGGCTACTTTCACACCTGCATTCGGTGCAGATCCGTCTTGTATCTGCACAGACTGATCCGCACCGATAATACAGTTCAGAACGGATCCGTTTGCATTATTCTTTTAAAGTCTACGTCAAAACGGATCCGTCTTGACTTACATTGAAGGTCAATAGGGGACGGATCAGTTTTCAATTGCACCATATTGTGTCAGCAAAAACTGATCCGTCCCCATTGACTTACATTGTAAGTCGGGACGGATCCGTTTGGCTGCGCATCGTCAGGCGGACACCAAAACGATGCAAGCAGCGTTTTGGTGTCCGCTTCAAAAGCGGAACGGAGACCAAACGCAGCCAAACTGATGCATTCTGAACAGATCCTTATCCATTCAGATTACATTGGGGCTGAACTGACCAGTTTTGGGCCGCTTGTGAGAGCCCTGAAACGGATCTCCCAAGTGGACCCAGAAACGCCAGTGTGAAAGTAGCCTTATTCTGCTCCCTAAAGTAGTGTCAGATGCAGTAGGTCTCTTATGTGTGAATATGTTTTACTTGTGTAGAACTTTGGGAGAGATTTATCAAAACTAGAGTAAAGGAAAACTGGCTTGGTTGCCCATAGCAACCAATCAGATAACACCTTTAATTATTCAGAGCTCTTTTGGAAAATGAAAGGTGGAATCTGGTTGCTGTTGGCAACAAAGCCAGTTTCCTTTACACCAGTTTTGCTAAATCTCCCTTCTAGTATGGCAGCACATTACGCCCTGTTTGTCCGCCCAAATTTTGTGCAGAAAAACCACAGTGTATTACAATACGAGCAAAGTGTATGACATTAGACAAATCTCATGTACACTTTGGGGTTTCTTTAGGTGCCCGAATTGACCTGCTGTGCAGACTTTGAAATCTGCAGCGTATCAATTGTTGTTGCATTTTCTTGTGCCAAGTTCACCCTTTTAAATGAAAGAGTGAGATCTGTGGAAAATCTGCATCAAATCTTCACCAAAAACTGCATTTTAAAACGCAATAAATAGTGTGGGTTAATGTGTGGTTTGGTGCGGATTTCATGCAGACATATGTGCAGCGTGTGCAGCCACCCTAAAGGTCCCTTTAGATGGGACGATACAGCAGGCGATTGTCGGGAAGGAAGCGTCCTTCCCGGCATTCGTCTGCTCGTCAGTGGAGGAGACTGCAGCATTTACTTGCAGTGATCTCCTCCACAGTTCGGGGAGGAATGATTGCTATAGCCATTGCTCGCCTCCATTCAGACTCGTTGTTTGCTGGCAGCAGAGTGTGTTTACACAACATTTTCTGCTGCCAGCAAACGATAATTTATGTGCCTACACAAACGATCAAACTACGCGACAAATGAGCGTTTTGCTCATTCATCGGGCAATCTGCGACACCCTTAGGGCTTTTTCACACGAGCGGATGCCGTGCGGGTAATCTGCTGCGTGAAAGAGTGCCAAGCCGGGCTCTGGACAGCAGAGACACGGAGCATTAACATGATTGATAATGCTCATTTTTTACTACTAAATCACAGTGAGATAAAGTTGTCAATGTGATTTTGTAGTAAAAAGATCACAGAGAGGCACGGAGCGTTATCAATCATGTTAATTCTCCGTGTCTCTGCTGTCCAGAGCGCGGCTTGGCACTCTTTCATGCAACGGATTACCCGCACGGCATCCGCTCGTGTGAAAGAGCCGTTACACCGTCAGATAATTGCTAACGAGCTTCCCTATGAACGCTCATTAGCGATTATCTGGCGCAGGGATGTCAAACTCGTGGCCCTCCAGCTGTTGCAAAACTACAACTCCCATCATGCCTGGGCATACTGCAGCTATCAGGGAATGATGGGAGTTGTAGTTTTGCAACATCTGGAGGGCCATGAGTTTGACATCCATGATCTGGCGGATTCTCAGCCTAGGTAAAAAACCCTTTACAGTTTAATCATTGCAGCACGATGCCAACATTGAGTCCTATGTGTTCATGAGATGCAGGCTCCCCTCACCCTCCTCACACTGATTGATGTATTGCTGTATGTGCAAATAAACAACAGCCAACCATCAGTCCATGGGGACACGGGCAGTGCTCTATCATTGATATACTGGACTCACAAATTATGTGTTCGGTGTATTCTTTCACGGCTCCTGATAGCCAAATGGCTCAATAACTTTATTTTTTTATGTTTCGTCTCCATGCCATGCTGCCCTTACATAGTGCAGCATAGTCTGACAACAGATCCACTTTAAAAGTCATCCTATCTGATGCTGATTTCTCTGTTGTCATTAGAAATTGCGTGGCCAGACAGAAGCGCTCTACATACTGACCAAATGCAACAACACTCGCTTCGAGTTTATTTTTACCAATGTGGTCCCCGGGAGCCCGAGGTTGTTCACTTCGGTTATTGCTGTACACAGGTAAGTTCATCATGTTCTCTGTTGTTGTTCTTCTCGCCGTCACAACATTTTACATATTGCAAGAATTGGAACATAAAAACCGTGTCATCTTCTCAAAATAAATCTTTGTTGTTCCTAAAAATGGAGATTGCTTTCCAGCCATTAGTTGCAGTCATTGGATAGTAGATGTGTCCACACCGTACCTCATATTAACTCAGGGTCAATTCACGCGTTTGTGGGGAATAACGGAGGTACACTTTGGGAGGACTTCCTGATGTATGCTTCCAGCAGATGCCTCCAACGTACGGCACTGTATAGTGGGATATATGTTGATAGGTTCCCACATTAAATGGCATATACTGCACGCTATATGTCTTTTTTTGCAGAATGCACTGTATGGAATAGTGCAACAGACTGTGCTATTACATACCAGCCCAGCAGAGACAAAAAAGCATAGAACATTCAAATTAATATATAATCTATGTAGCACAGGAAGGTCCATCAAAGAGACAGATGCCCTTTTACTTTGGACAAGAAATCAGAATGGTGAGCATAGGAATTCCTTTATTAACTATCCTCTATTAGGGCTCTTGCCCACAAGCCTACCTGTACAGTGCCCATATTGCAGATCATAAACAGCCGGTCCGCAATATATTGGCACTGGCTGTGTGCACACCGTATCACGGATTTGGACCCATTGACTTGAATGGGTCCGCATCCGCCAGATACAACCGAAGATAGGACTTCACCTATCTTTTTTGCGCTGCGGAGGCACGGATCGGTAGCACTATGAAGCACTTCTTCGGGCTTCTAATCCATGCCTCTGCACCCCAAAAAGTTAGAATATGTTCTATCTTTGCCCGCATGTTGCAGATTGTGGAACCATTCAAGTTAATGTGTCCTCATCCACAAGCGGTGTGCTCACGACTAATGCCCATGCATTGCAGACCGCAATTTGCGGTCCCACAGCACTGGCACTGAGCAAGTACGGACAAGGGCATGAGCCCTTACAGAGTTCTTCAGCAGGCTATATGAAAATGGGTTTCCTAAACCGGACATGCTCTTTAAAGTTTACCACCTGTTGTGTAAAGGGACAGTAGTATCCGGAGCACTCTTCATCACACTGTATGAGACAGGATTTACACTTGCATTTTTTATGCACTTTGTTTAACCAAACACAGGAGTAGATACAAGAAGATGAGTAGGAGATCTTTCTTCTTTCTTCTTCTTCGCTAAAGTAATAACCTTCCAATTGTCATTCAAAAGAGTGTTTCTTCAGGGAGGAACAAAAATACCAAACTTAAAAAAAAGTCCTCAAAAATAAAAATACAGCCACAAAATAGGATATTTTTAAAAGCATCCTAAAATCTAATTGTGGGAGGTACATACCTTATGGGAATAAAAGGTTAAGGAACAAGAAAAAAACAATGTGCATAAATAGAACTGTAAAGAAAGCAATAAATGACAAAAAGAAAACATTTAAATCACTAAAACAGGAGGGTGGCGAGGAAGCACTGAAAAACTATAAGGAAAAAAATTGAATATGTAAAAAACAAATAAAAGCAGCTGTGCTGCCTTTACAGGCTATTTAAGTTATAGTTATTTATATAGACTATGTAGTTTATCACTGCCATCTAGTGGCAAAAGTGAGTGGCAGCTTTACCCAGGTTATGTAAATCACTCAGGCAGAAAGTGACCCTTGGTTTAGGAAGTGTTTTCAGCCATTTTAGATTGCTATTCTCGATGGATGCAGCCTGTCTGCTTCTCTCCCAAGGGGCTTGAGACATCATCACCTTTTCACAAAAAAATTAAATAAAGTTTGATTCCTTCGGTAGACAACACAAGCAGTGGGCTTCTCTTTTCTGGCGTCTCGGACAACTGTTTAGCTGTCCGTTCAGAACCACACATAGTCAGTGTTTTGAGAGCGGAACAGCAACCAAACCAGAGACCGAGAGATTAATTGCCAAAGAGAGCAAAACTAACCTTAAAATGTTCTACAATTATATACTGTAAATGGTAAAAAGTATAAATCTGACGGTGTTGCAGAGAGCGATGAGGAGAAAGCAAAGCTATTAAAAAAAAAAATTTCTCCACTGTATTCACTGAGGAAAATAAACTGTCAGATAAAATGCAGAATGTAAAAGTAAATTCCCCATTTAAAAGTGCCCTGTCTGACCCAGGAAGAAGTACAGCGGCATCTTAAAAAGATTAAAATAGACAAATCGCCAGGACCAGATGGCATACACCCCCGTATCCTAAGAGAATTAAGTAATGTCATAGCCAGACCCTTATTTCTGATATTTAAGTGAGTGTTCCACAGTGAGTGTTCCACAGGATTGGCGCATAGCAAATGTGGTGCCAATATTCAAAAAGGGTCCAAAAACAGACCCAGGAAACTATAGGCCGGTAAGTTTAACATCTGTCATGGGTAAACTGTTTGAAGGTTTTCTAAGAGATGCTATCTTGGAGCACCTCAATGAAAATGAGCAAATAACGCCATGTCTTCATGAGGGATCGGTCATGTCAAACTAATTTAATCCGTTTCTAAGAGGAGGTAAGTTCTAGACTTGACAGTGGTGAATCAATGGATGTCGCATATCTGGACTTCTCCAAAGCATTTGACACTGTACCACATGAAAGGTTAGTATATAAAATAAGAATTCTCGGACTGGGAGAAAACGTCTGTATGTGGGTAAGTAACTGGCTCAATGATAGAAAACAGAGGGTGGTTATTAACGGTACACACTCAGATTGGGTCACTGTCACTAGCGGAGTAACTCAGGGGTCAGTATTGGGCCCTATTCTCTTCAATATATTTATTAATGATCTTGTAGAAGGCTTGCACATTTTTGCAGATGAGATTAAACTGTGTAAAGTAATTAACACTGATGAGGACAGTATACTACTACAGAGGGATCTGGATAGATTGGAGGCTTGGGCAGATAAGTGGCAGATGAGGTTTAACACTGACAAATGTAAGGTTATGCACATGGGAAGGAATATTGCAAGTCACCTGTCCATATTAAATGGTAAAACACTCAGTAACACTGACATGGAAAAGGACCTAGGAATTTTAGTGAACAGCAAACTAAGCTGCAAAAACCAGTGTCAGGCAGCTGCTGCCAAGGCCAATAAGATAATGGGTTGCATCAAAAGGGGCATAGATGCCGGTGATGAGAACATAGTCCTACCACTTTACAAATCACTAGTCGGATCACACATGGAGTACTGTGTACAGTTCTGGGCTCCTGTGAACAAGGCAGACATAGCAGAGCTGGAGAGGGTACAGAGGAGGGCAACTAAAGTAATAACTGGAATGGGTGGACTACAGGTCCCAGAAAGATTATCAACATTAGGGTTATTCACTTTAGAAAAAAGACGACTGAGGGGAGATCTAATTACTATGTATAAATATATCAGGGGTCAATACAGAGATCTCTCCCATCATCTATTTATCCCCAGGACTGTGACGAGGGGACATCCTCTGCGTCTGGAGGAAAGAAGGTTTGTACACAAACATAGAAGAGGATTCTTTACGGTAAGAGCAGTGAGACTATGGAACTCTCTGCCTGAGGAGGTGGTGATGGGGAGTACAATAAAGGAATTCAAGAGGGGCCTGGATGTATTTCTGGAGTGTAATAATATTACAGGCTATAGCTACTAGAGAGGGGTCCAATAGAAAGAAATTCCGCGGCACTTCCAAGGCGTAAAATAAAGACTTTTTTTATTTACCAGACAGCAACGTTTCGATCCTTCTCTCTGGGATCTTTCTCAAGCAGTGACTGCTTGAGAAAGATCCCAGAGAGAAGGATCGAAACGTTGCTGTCTGGTAAATAAAAAAAGTATTTATTTTACGCCTTGGAAGTGCCGCGGAATTTCTTTCTATTGTATGCCTTGAAGGGGGACCGCCTTCACAGCCGCTGGCACTCCGCCTGAACCTTTTTTCGCTGTGCGGCTCCTATTGCTCTTTTCCTGTATACTAGAGAGGGGTCGTGATCCAGGGAGTTATTCTGATTGCCTGATTGGAGTCGGGAAGGAATTTTTTTCCCCTTAAGTGGGGACAATTGGCTTCTACCTCACAGGAGTGTTTTTTCCTTCCTCTGGATGAACTTGCAGGATAACAGGCCGAACTGGATGGACAGATGTCTTTTTTCGGCCTTATATACTATGTTACTATGCTAGAGGTCTGATCTTTATGTGGTTGGTTAGGTGTCCTATTTTCTCCAGTTATACCACTAGGTAGGGTATGTTTTTGCTTGCTCGCTTTCATGCATCCAGTATGAATTTTTAATAATTTTGCTTCCTTTTGTATTTTCATAGAGCTTATGAAACATCTAAGATGTATCGAGATCTCAAACTAAGAGGGGCACTGATCCAAAATAAGCAACTAAGACTCCTTCCCCGGGAACAAGTTTATGACAAAATCAATGGAGTATGGAACTTATCCAGTGACCAGGTAATAAACAGTATTTTATCAAGGAAATGACATTTGACTGGATAACAAAAAAACAAGACATACGGTAGCTTGCACGACCTTTCACACTGCTACTTTGAGATGGGGATGTGGGGGGGGGGGTCTTTATAGTTGTTCCGCTGAGTACAGTACAGAATTATGCTGAATTATTAGGACTTTATGAAACCTCTTGTGTGCAGTTTGCATTTGAATAGTTTTCTGCAGTGCTTCAGAGAAGAACTTGCATTATGCACTATGTTTTTTAATTGTTTGGACAGTCTTTCATCTCCCTGTCTATTTATCTCAAAAAGCGTGTTCTAACAAATCTTCTGTCTAGATCTCCTGCATCAGCATTTCAGGAAACACAATCTTCAACCATGGACCATAGGAGCCAATTATCCCTTATCGACAACATAGGGGATAACTATGGTATTAGATCGGCAGGGGTCTGACTGATGGGACCCTTACCAATCACAAGGACACCACTGGCTTCCCTGAAATGAATGGAGTGGCACTGCTATCTCCACCAGTCCCTTAGAGAATAAATAGAGCAGGACACATAACCTGCCTCTCCATTGAGGGGGCCATGTGGGTATGGGGGCCCCCGTTTTTGTGATGGTGGTTGAACCTCCACTGATCTAATAGTTCTATTTCTTATATTGGGGGATAACTTTATATATAGCCAGAATACCCCCTTTAAAGTCTACGTCATCAGTATATGATCTGTAGGGGTCCGACACCCGGGACCCCTGCCGATCAGCTGTTTGAGAAGGCACTGGCGGTCCTGTGAGCGCCATGGCCTTTTCTGTGGTCACAAAGCACAGCGTCATACGTTGTATAGCGGCTGTGCTTGGTATCGCTCTCAGCCCCATTTACTTCAACGGGGCTGAACTGCTCCTAGGCCACGTGACCGATGAGCGTGATGTCACTGGCCTAGGAAAAGCTATGAGAAGGCCGCAGGAGCAGCGGTGCCGTCTCTGACAGCTGATCGGCAGGGGTCTTAGGTGTCGGACCCCCACCGATCAGACACTGATAGCCTATCCTAAGGATAGATCATCCGTATTAAAATCTCGGAAAACCCCTTTAAGATGGCTTGCTATTATGGCGCAGAAGTACTTCATATCACTGTACAGAAGCATTACAGATCTAGTTTTAACACCTTGTTTTCACTTGACTCTGTATATTCACTTTTTCACTGTTTTCCTTCACAGGGTAACTTAGGCACGTTCTTTATAACTAATGTCAGGATAGTTTGGCATGCCAACATGAATGACAGTTTTAATGTCAGCATACCGTACCTTCAGATCGTAAGTTTTTTATTTCTATTTTAATGTTGGTAAATCAGATCAGATTTCAATTTTACTGTCTCGGTGATTGCATTGACTTGATCACAATAGTTTCCTGAGCAGCGTAATTAAATAGCATCTCAGTAGACATATAATTACCTAATATCAGTACATAGTAACAATAATCTTGTATTTACAGTATATAAAATTCTAAGCGTGCTGCAAGTGAATTCCCCTTGCAATTTAGGTTTTAGGCAAAGTGCGGCTGAGACTTAGTGACCGTGTCTTGGTGCGCTGCAGGCACCTAGTACGCGGACACAAGCGGCAAGGGGAATTCACTCCGAGGTGAAAACTAGGAATGAAGGGACAGATAAAGAATATTAGACAGCAGCACTGTTAGAATTCTGGTATATAGGGATAGAGAGCAAAGATCTCTATATACCAAAGACAATAGTCAGAGGCTGAGAACTGAAAAAATATCTTTCTTATCCCTAGAAACTGATAAAGAGAGAAAATAGAGGAAAGTGACTGTTTACAAAAAGCAATCACATTGACAAAAAGTAATTACATTATCCCAGGGCCGCAGAGCCCAGTCGCATTTCCTTTTGAAGCCACCTATGTCTTTTTTTTTCTTCCCGTATATATTTTTAAACAATGAAATAAATGTTATGTCTTAGACTAGACCAAAAACGGGAATCTATTAGCCTTAGGCTATTTGAACTGCAACATTTAAGTCCCGGGGCCAAAGGGTCCTTGACGTAAAAAACAAAACAAAAAAAAAAAAAAAACTTTATGTGTAACACTCACTCATCGGGTGAAACAATCTTTCATGCGGACACCTCAGTTGTCATCTCTGGGCAGCAGATCGTGCCATTTAAAGCGAACCTTTCACCTCAATTTCACTTAATAAACTAGCAACAGTACCTTATAGATCATCTTCAGTGTGTTATCATACAGTCTTGTGCCACTTTCATACGATGTATATGCCTGAAAAAATCGTCTTATAAAGTAATCATTTCCTGCTCCAACAGTCACGCTAGAAGTCAAGGGGGTAGCCCTTCCCTCACTTCAGGCTGTACCTCCCCTGCCCTAACCCCGTAATTCAGTTACAGGATCGCGCTTGAGTCTGCGCGATAGACGGGATCGCGCTGCTACTGAGGCCGACGGCACATGCGCCGCCTGTACAAGCGCGGTCCCGGCGACTGAGCCGGGTGTCATTTACAGTGCATAGAGGCGGGGTTAGGGCAGGGGAGGTACAGCCTGAAGTGAGGGAAGGGCTACCCCCTTGACTTCTAGCGTGACTGTTGGAGCAGGAAATGATTACTTTAAAAGACGATTTTTTTCAGGCATATACAGGTCCTTCTCAAAAAATTAGCATATTGTGATAAAGTTCATTATTTTCTGTAATGTACTGATAAACATTAGACTTTCATATATTTTAGATTCATTACACACAACTGAAGTAGTTCAAGCCTTTTATTGTTTTAATATTGATGATTTTGGCATACAGCTCATCAAAACCCAAATTTCCTATCTAAAAAAATTAGCATATTTCATCCGACCAATAAAAGAAAAGTGTTTTTAATACAAAAAAAGTCAACCTTCAAATAATTATGTTCAGTTATGCACTCATAACTTGGTCGGGAATCCTTTTGCAGAAATGACTGCTTCAATGCGGCGTGGCATGGAGGCAATCAGCCTGTGGCACTGCTGAGGTGTTATGGAGGCCCAGGATGCTTCGATAGCGGCCTTAAGCTCATCCAGAGTGTTGGGTCTTGCGTCTCTCAACTTTCTCTTCCCAATATCCCACAGATTCTCTATGGGGTTCAGGTCAGGAGAGTTGGCAGGCCAATTGAGCACAGTAATACCATGGTCAGTAAACCATTTATCAGTGGTTTTGGCACTGTGAGCAGGTGCCAGGTCGTGCTAAAAAATGAAATCTTCATCTCCATAAAGCTTTTCAGCAGATGGAAGCATGAAGTGCTCCAAAATCTCCTGATAGCGGCTGCATTGACCCTGCCCTTGATAAAACACAGTGGACCAACACCAGCAGCTGACATGGCACCCAGACCATCACTGACTGTGGGTACTTGACACTGGACTTCAGGCATTTTGGCATTTCCCTCTCCCCAGTCTTCCTCCAGACTCTGGCACCTTGATTTCCGAATGACATGCAAAATTTGCTTTCATCCGAAAAAAGTACTTTGGACAACTGAGCAACAGTCCAGTGCTGCTTCTCTGTAGCCCAGGTCAGGCGCTTCTGCCGCTGTTTCTGGGGAATGCGGCACCTGTAGCCCATTTCCTGCACACGCCTGTACACGGTGCCTCTGGATGTTTCTACTCCAGACTCAGTCCACTGCTTCCGCAGGTCCCCCAAGGTCTGGAATCGGTCCTTCTCCACAATCTTCCTCAGGGTCCGGTCACCTCTTCTCGTTGTGCAGCGTTTTCTGCCACACTTTTTCCTTCCCACAGACTTCCCACTGAGGTGCCTTGATACAGCACTCTGGGAACAGCCTATTCGTTCAGAAATTTCTTTCTGTGTCTTACCCTCTTGCTTGAGGGTGTCAATGATGGCCTTCTGGACAGCAGTCAGGTCGGCAGTCTTACCCATGATTGCCGTTTGGAGTAATGAACCAGGCTGGGAGTTTTTAAAAGCCTCAGGAATCTTTTGCAGGTGTTTAGAGTTAATTAGTTGATTCAGATGATTAGGTTAATAGCTCGTGTAGAGAACCTTTTCATGATATGCTAATTTTTTGAGATAGGAATTTTGGGTTTTCATGAGCTGTATGCCAAAATCATCAATATTAAAACAATAAAAGGCTTGAACTACTTCAGTTGGTGTAAAATTAATCTAAAATAAATGAAAGTCTAATGTTTATCAGTACATTACAGAAAATAACGAACTTTATCACAATATGCTAATTTTTTTAGAAGGACCTGTACATCGTATGAAAGCGGCACAAGGATGTATAATAACACACTGAAGATGATCTATAAGGTACTGTTGCTAGTTTATTAAGTGAAATTGAGGTGAAAGGTTCCCTTTAATCAGCGATCTGCTGCATAGAACCAATGTCGCTGTATAAGGACGAGTGATGGCAGCGCTTCACCTCCAGTGATGAGCAGGTAATTGTCGGGAGGGAAGCGTTCCCTGCTCCATCGGCCTGTGTTTTTTTTCTTGGTAATTAAGCGCTGTCTCTTGTATTGCATGTCAGGAGTATCAGCATATGGTGGATCTGTTCAGTTATATAGCTTATTTCTCTCTCTTTTTATTAAACTAGCGTTCCATAAAGATACGCGACTCCAAGTTTGGCTTAGCTCTTGTGATTGAAAGCTCCCAGCAGGTAAAAGCTATTACCATGTACAGTGCAGTATTTTATTATGTACTCCTCAGCTACAGTAATACGTTCTTGTATAAAGGAGTGGTGAGGGGTCTGCTGGAGCGGAAGTAGAAATTTGAGAACATATTCTTGTAGTATAAAACAACATACATTACAGTGTGATGGTGCAAAGTCTGAAGGCTGCATGTTTCCATGATCTTGGGTAAAAGTTCCTTAAAATCAGCCAGAAGATTAAAATGTTTTTCCGATATTTTTTTTTTTTTTTTTACTGATGACCCGTCTTCTGGATATGTCATCAGTATCTGATCGGTGGGGGTCTGACACCCAGGACTCCACCAGTCAGCTGTTAGAGGAGGCTCGGGTGCTCACAGTAGCGCACGGCCTTCCCCACTTTTTCCGAGCCCATGTGACATCACACATGGCCTAGGCGCAGCTCAGTCCCATAGAAGTGAATGCGATATTAAGCACAGCTGATATACAAGCTATGGTGATGTGCTTGGTGAGCTGAAAGAAGCCTGCGGCGCTAGTGCGAATCCTGCTGCCTTCTCAAACAGCTTTTCGGCGGGTGTCTGACCCCTTCCGATCGTATACTGATAGATAAATCTCGGAAAACCGCTTTTAAGGCCAGGTCTACATGCTCAGGCTGCCAGTGGAGGCCAATGGCCGCACTGCTTTGCAGGTAATACCTTGATTTCTTCACCCTCATAGCCAGAGCACGTAAACTTGGCTGAATGTTACCTGGCTATATATTTGGATTAGGAAATGAAGCCCTTTAGACTAATCAGGGCATGACGAGGGGTAGGGTGAGTAGGTGGCCAGCTAAGGTTCCACTGGAGGATGCAATTTATGGATTAAAAACAATGCAAATGGATACTGTATTTAAATTGCTGACAGTGTGGAAGGTGCCGGGATACAATACCCTTCTCTTTAGTGCATTAGTGAGTGACCAATAGAGGACAACCACCCCTACATTCAGAATTGCCCATGCTTGGTGGGGGACAAGTCCATTGATTGGTGGTAAAGCTGGGGCAACATGCAGAGTAAATGTCCATCCAGCAGCTGTGTGGCTGAGCTTCAGGGTGGGCTCATTCATAGACCACGGCCTATAGCACCAAGCTAGCTTGCTTGGCCCCTTAGATTACTGCAGTGCCTACTGGTTCGAGGATCCATAAACAGACCAGTAAGGATTGGTGACATCCATTCTCCACTCTTTACATCTATCTTACAGTTTCAAGATTTTAGTCTATTAATCATAACATCCCAAAACCTTTCAGATATGAATTGGCTGCAAACTTTTGATATTTTTGTGATTGCAATATTACCTCACTAGGTAGTTTTAATAACCTTTCTTGTGTTTTTATGTGGTTTCATTGATATTTATGCTGGACTTTGTTTTGAGTTGTCCTTTTCTTGTGCATTAGAGCGGTGGCTATGTGCTAGGCTTTAAAATTGACCCGGTAGAGAAGCTCCAGGATTCTGTGAAAGAGATTAATTCACTGCACAGAGTCTACTCTGCAAGCCCCATATTTGGAGTAGAATATGAGATGGAAGAAAAGGTAAAAAAAAATGTCTGAATTGTTTTGAAAGGGGTTTTCAGGGGCCCTGAAAAATTTTGCTGAAGGCCAGAGATGAACCTTCTTACCTATCTCCCCCTGACATTCCAGTGCTGATGCTCCAGGCAGTCTTTGTTTCCAGCGCTGCATCCATGCTTGACTACCCCGTGTGACCTCAGAAGCCACTGCCTGGCTGCAGCGGTGACATAGAGTTGTTGGGTACGTCGTCATTGCCGTATTAGAAACATAAACTGCTGGAAGCACAGAATGGTGTCTGGGTAATTAAGAAGGTGAGTTAAAGGTCCTTTTCATGAGCCAGAAATCTGCCAGATAATTGCTAACAAGCTTTCATGGGAATACTTGTTAGCGATTATCTGGCGGTGTGAAGGTGCCGCCGAATACCTGATGAACAAGTGAAACGCTAATAGATCTTTTGCGGACACAAAAATTGTTGTTTGCTAGCAGCAGATCGTGCAGCGGTCTCCTCTGCTGACGAGCCGGCGATTGCTTCCTTCCCGACATTCGCTTTGTCCCTTTTTTTCTTTTTTTTTTTTTTTATATAGCGTAAACTTCCTGCCTTTGGGCAAAATTATTTGGAGTTCCAGAACACGCTTTTAGGCCTCATGCACACGACACTATACTAGTGTATTACTGTACAGCAGCGGCTGCATGAAGCGCACGGCGTTATAGCAACCAATGACGCCGTGCGCTCATGCTGTCAGCAGGAATCCCGGCCGGGTTTCCACGGTCCGCTCTCGGCCGCGGAACACGGCCGCGTGCATGAGGACTTAACAGGAGTTAAGTAGGACCAGCACTTTTAACAACACTAATACTTGAGTAGTGCACATGCCATTGACTTCAGATTAGTAATTCATACTCATTCTGGCCATGTATTACTTAGAGAGGACTTCTCCTTTTGGAGTCCATTATGTGTCAGAAGAATCCCAGCAAGCATTCTGTATTTCAATAAGGTATATTCTTTATTTCAGCAAATAATCAAAGCTTACAGGACTCGTTTCTGACCTGGGGAACGCCCCCTTCCCGTTGCAGCGCGCCCTACGGATCGAGTGTTGGCTGAATCTAGACACGACCCCCCATAATGTCAAATAAGAAATGCCTCAGTACACCTCATTTACCTCCCCTCAGGCTTTTTCATGCACATTATGTTTTTTATGGCTCTCCACATTAACGCAATACCTAGTCCCCATAGCTCTGTGTGCTTTTATTGTGTAAAAAACCCGATTTGATACATATGCAAATTAACCTGAGATGAGTCCTATATGTGAGATGAGTCAGGGACAGGACTCATTTCAGGTTAATTTGCATATGTTTAAAATCGTTGGTTTTTTTTACACAATAAAAGCACACAGAGCTATGGGGACTGGGTATTGCGGATGTGCTAGCGGCCATCTAGCAACCCATGTCCTCAGCTCTATACACAAAATCCCGGTGACAGGTTCCCTTTAAATACTTAGTAACCACTTAAAACACCCTATGACTAAAAATACTGATCTCAACAGCCAACCTGTTTATGTAAAAAATATATATATTTTAAAGGTAAATTGGGCTTAGTTCAAAAATATACAGTACATATATACTTCAGAGTAACATATGGCAACAATTAGTGAGGATCCCCTTCTCAGAAAGATCACCGTGTTCCCAGCAGAAATGGTCCTGGATCTTTTTCAAGCTGCACACTAAGTGTCTGACGTCAATAATGTCATTTTTATTTATGATAGGTGACAGGGCATTTCTGCTTTACATGCCATGAACGGTTAGCAGATATGTTAGACTTCATTTGTCACAGACACAGTAAGTAACTAGAAGGCTTATGTGTCTTCTATAAAACTGCTGGCACAGGTGCACATCTCTGCCCCATGAATCATGTTAAAGGTCTTTTTCAAGAATATATGTGTATAGTTTCCTGGAGGAGATTAGTTGTACCATAAATAAAATGACAATGTGCACTGCTGTCAGTTATATATGGCGAGGTGCCCATGACTCATGGGTGACCCAGAACACTTCAGTTACAGTCTTCATGACAAGCATGACGCCTCTGTGCTGTCATAGGCAAGAGACAGCGAGAGCTGGAATCACTCAACATTCAAAGTAAGTTAAAGGGTTATGCCATGATTGATGTAAAAAAATAAAAAAAATAATGAAAATCGGACATTATATGGTACATGACTTTCTAACCAAGCTAGAACCAGCCCTGTACCTCACAGAGTGTAATGGTCTCATAGAGTAGCACGTGACACTGCCTAGACACCTTGTATTCACTCATTCCTACTTCCATAGAGGTGTATATAGCTTTATCTCTCTCTAGACATAGGAGAAGGAAAGGTGGGGGTAGTGCATACCATATGTATCTCTGGGGCTATATGTCAGGGGAGGAGGGAGCTGAATGCAGTGCATCCTGGGAGATCCAGGTGCTTGATTGTCTCATGTGCCGAACAGATCAAGTTGTCAGAAAACAAACTTTTTTTTATTTTTAATATAGTTCAATTAAAAATTATCTTTAGCACACAATATTTTGAATACAATGAGAAATAATGGAAAGGTGTCCAGAGCATCCCAGGGCTCCTGACTTGACTCTTGTCAGATTCTGGGCTTCAGACCTGACTATATTGGGGCTCCCGTTGTCAGCCCAGGGGCTCCAGAATGGTATTCTTCAGGGTCCCTGAAGTCGGCGTTCTTCGTTTTTAAGCTATTCAGCTTCTCTTTTTCTGTAGGGAAAGGGGTTATGACAGCAGAACACCCTATGATCGGCTCATTGTGTGTGTCTGATGTGAAGGAACATTTTTTTAAGTGGTTGCTATTAAAAGTTGTTAAACTACAATTGTATCTCCCTGCGTGTAGGACAGAACAATGCATATCAGGGGTAAATGTATTCACGAATATACTGACCCTACTATGACGTAGTCGTGGCAGGACTGACAGGTCCTTGTAGAAAATATAAATAGACATAAAAGCTCTTTAAAACTTACAGATACAGAATGTTCTCTTTTAAAGGGAATCCGTCACCAGCGACCTCCCTATCCAGCTGTTGGCACAGACACATAGCTGTGGTTCACCCGATTAAAACGCTGCTTTTCATTTGTTGATCTAAGTCTCCATTTCTGAAAGATGATACTTTTTCTTAACATGCCTTTGGTGCAATAAGGGTGTCACCATTGCTCTTGTTGCACCCAGCCTCTGCTCCTTTCTGTGGCCAGCCCCTCCCTGGCTGTTTTGCCACTGCCTGGCCCTGTCAATGAAAGCAGCTAGCCATAGAAAGGAGTGGCGCTTGGGTACGACAGGAGCAATGTGACGCCCTCATTGCACCCAAATTTTTTTTTGCCCTATTTTACATAATAAGAAAAAGTATCACAACTCAGGAACGGAGCCTCAGATCAACAAAAGAAAAACTGCGTTTTAATCAGGTGACCCACAGCCATGTGTTTATACAAACAGCTGGATAAGGAGGTGGCCGGTGACAGGTTCCCTTTAATACGAGGCCAAGCTTTAGGACATAAAACGTCTTTTGTGTTATTTTTCAGCCCCAGGCTCTGGAGGAGCTGACGGTTGAACAGGTTCAGGATGATGTGGAGATAGAAGCTGATGAGCACACAGATGCATTTGTGGTAAGATTCACCTTTAGGTCACCTCCAGATTGTGGATTTATGCTTTAGTACAATGCAATTAAACTGAGTTTTTTAAACCTCTTTTTAGATGTAGCAGATTTTTCTACTGCAGATTTGAAGACATGACGGGGGTCGTATAGAAATGTTTCCCTTCAGTTTTTTGTTTTTGTTTTTTTGTTCAGTTGACATACAGGTGAAACTCGAAAAATGTGAATATTGTGCAAAAGTCTATTTATTTCAGTAATGCAACTTAAAATTAGAATTTTGTGAAAAGGTTGAATATTCTAGGCTCAAAGTGTCACACTCTAGTCAACTAATTAATCCATACCCCCTGAGCAAAGGGGACCTCAAAATTGTGACTTTGGGGTTTCATAAGCTGTAAGCCATAATCATCCAAATTATAACAAATAAAGGCTTGAAATATCTCGCTTTGCATGTAATGAGTCTCATATGTTAGTTTCACCTTTTAAGTTACATTACTGAAATAAATGAACTTTGCACGATATTCTAATTTTTCGAGTTTCACCTGTATGTACTTCAGCTTCCACTCAATGCCGTGCTGTATTAATTATAGGACGGATCCCACAGGCACTTCATGGACCCCATTGACTTGTAATGGAGTCCATCTTTGTTCTGTCATTGTTTCTGACCTTTAGACGGCAGGAATAGTGCTGCATGTTGTGCTATTCTTAACATCGGATCTGACAGAATTACCAAAGAAGCCAACATCAATGTGAACAGAGCCTTGTGGGATCCATTCCCACTGTCTGTGAAAGCACAATGTATGGTCTGCAGAGTGAAAGTAACGGCATCCACCTGCACGGTGTATGGCCATTCATTGATGTAGATGGAGCTTTTCACTGAATGTTCTGTCAAATCTTCAGTAATAGAAATCTATCAGCAGGTATATTAATCACAACATACGATAACCGTATTGCAAAAGACGTTGAAATGTTCTATGGAGCACTTTGCTTCTGGACATCCATAACACACTCCACCAATGTGATCTTTGTATGTATGTAATACAGGTCCTTCTCAAAAAATTTGCATATTGTGATAAAGTTCATTATTTTCTGTAATGTACTGATAAACATTAGACTTTCATATATTTTAGATTCATTAAATTCATAGATTCATTAAAAACTGAAGTAATTCAAGCCTTTTATTGTTTTAATATTGATGATTTTGGCATACAGCTCATGAAAACCCAAAATTCCTATCTAAAAAAATTAGCATATTTCATCCGACTAATAAAAGAAAAGTGTTTTTAATACAAAAAAAGTCAACCTTCAAATAATGATGTTCAGTTCTGCACTCAATACTTGGTCGGGAATCCTTTTGCAGAAATGACTGCTTAATGCGGCGTGGCATGGAGGCAATCAGCCTGTGGCACTGCTGAGGTGTTATGGAGGCCCAGGATGCTTCGATAGCGGCCTTAAGCTCATCCAGAGTGTTGGGTCTTGCGTCTCTCAACTTTCTCTTCCCAATATCCCACAGATTCTCTATGGGGTTCAGGTCAGGAGAGTTGGCAGGCCAATTGAGCACAGTAATACCATGGTCAGTAAACCATTTACCAGTGGTTTTGGCACTGTGAGCAGGTGCCAGGTCGTGCTGAAAAATGAAATCTTCATCTCCATAAAGCTTTTCAGTAGATGGAAGCATGAAGTGCTCCAAAATCTCCTGATAGCTAGCTGCATTGACCCTGCCCTTGATAAAACACAGTGGACCAACACCAGCAGCTGACATGGCACCCCAGACCATCACTGACTGTGGGTACTTGACACTGGACTTCAGGCATTTTGGCATTTCCCTCTCCCCAGTCTTCCTCCAGACTCTGGCACCTTGATTTCCGAATGACATGCAAAATTTGCTTTCATCCGAAAAAAGTACTTTGGACCACTGAGCAACAGTCCAGTGCTGCTTCTCTGTAGCCCAGGTCAGGCGCTTCTGCCGCTGTTTCTGGGGAATGCGGCACCTGAAGCCCATTTCCTGCACACGCCTGTACACGGTGGCTCTGGATGTTTCTACTCCAGACTGAGTCCACTGCTTCCGCAGGTCCCCCAAGGTCTGGAATCGGTCCTTCTCCACAATCTTCCTCAGGGTCCGGTCACCTCTTCTCGTTGTGCAGCGTTTTCTGCCACACTTTTTCCTTCCCACAGACTTCCCACTGAGGTGCCTTGATACAGCACTCTGGGAACAGCCTATTCGTTCAGAAATGTCTTTCTGTGTCTTACCCTCTTGCTTGAGGGTGTCAATGATGGCCTTCTGGACAGCAGTCAGGTCGGCAGTCTTACCCATGATTGCGGTTTTGAGTAATGAACCAGGCTGGGAGTTTTTAAAAGCCTCAGGAATCTTTTGCAGGTGTTTAGAGTTAATTAGTTGATTCAGATGATTAGGTTAATCGCTCGTTTAGAGAACCTTTTCATGATATGCTAATTTTTTGAGATAGGAATTTGGGTTTTCATGAGCTGTATGCCAAAATCATCAATATTAAAACAATAAAAGGCTTGAACTACTTTAGTTGTGTGTAATGAATCTAAAATATATGAAAGTCTAATGTTTATCAGTACATTACAGAAAATAATGAACGTTATCACAATATGCTAATTTTTTTAGAAGGACCTGTATATTAGCAGACTTTAGATTTTTCTTTTGAATGCATTTATACTTACGTTAAAGGAGAACTCCATCCAAAAGCTTAACGGGAACCTGTCACCGGGATTTTGTGTATAGAGCTGAGGACATGGGTTGCTAGATGGCCGCAAGCACATCTGCAATACCCAGTCCCCATAGCTCTGTGTGCTTTTATTGTGTATAAAAACAGATTTGATACACATGCAAATTAACCTGAGATGAGTCAGAGCTTGAAAATATGACTCTTCTCTGGTCACACAAGTAAGATATGACTCTTTTATGTTAATTTGCATATGTATCAAATCGGTTTTTTTACACAATAAAAGCACACCGGGCTATGGGGACTGGGTATTGCGAATGTGCTAGCGGCCATCTAGCAACCCATGTCCTCAGCTCTATACCCAAAATCCCGGTGACAGGTTCCCTTTCAACTGTACAGAGTTCCCCTGGGAGCCCTATTGTTTTTTACCTACCATGTGAAGTGACAAGTGTGTCAGACCTCAGCACTGCTTAGAAAAATTACCACAATGGTAATATACGTTCCACATTGACCACTGCTCACATTGCTGCAACCTAAGGCTGGTGGTACCATAGAGCCGGTGTGGTGACAGGGGATGTGAAGGTTTGGCCAAACCAAGCATGCATGTTTATGGGTCAGCCGACAGCCATTGAAGGTGTGCACATACGCACTCTTCAGTTCTCTTGTTCGCCCCTGGTTCCATTGTATCTGTTGGCCTTGGCTGCAGCGGGGATGTCAGTATGGATGATGTCACCACTGCGGCCGGTGTTGTGTAGTTTCCATTCTGTTTCTGGGATTCTTCAGAAGGTTGGAAAACCACTTTAAAAGTAATTCTCTTAAAGCGCCCTTACACCTTCAATGACTGTCAGCTGACCCATAAACAGGCATGCTTGGTTTGGCCAAGCATGGATGTGTTTCAGTGGGGAGAGAGGAGAAAGCTACTGCTAGACACTTCTGGCAGCGTCTTCTCTCTCTGACCTCATCTGTCATGGAAGAGTCAGGAGCTCCCATACATAGATTGTCAGCCAGCCCCACCAATAATGGCGGGTTTGTCTGACAATACCCTAGTGTGTATGGGAGTCCTTAAAGTGTAACTGCATATCCTGGAAACATCCTAAAGGTTTTGATCGGTGGGTGTCAGAGTGCTGGGACCCCAACCAAATAGTAGAATGAGGAGAGAGAGAAGCACTCACATAGCAGCGCTCTCTCCCCTCTCTGCAGGAGACTGAATAGAGACACCGGTCTTTCTAACCTCTATAGCTGGCGGTGGATCTGCAGAAGTTATGAAGAGGTGCCGGCCTCTACATTACATCAGCGTATTCAGCACCAGTCTAAATGTAAGACCGCTTCTTTGCTGTCTCCATTTAGACCATTTTCTATTACTAAAACAGACGTAGAAAATGATGAATGAGATGGGCCTGGCGGGCCCGTCCACGCCACAACCCCTTTTTTAGACCTGATGTGAGCGGAGAAAAGTCGCAGATTGCGGCGCAAATAACCTTTGTTATTTCTGGATAGTAAATGACCCCCATGGTTTCTATTGAGCCCATGTCCTGCAGCCAGGAGAGACACGTCGCTATATGAGCAGTTCTCTTTCCTCTTTCTAGTGATTGGTGAGGGTCTTAGCACTGAAAATGTTGCTAGGACATATCAAAAGTTTTTTCAAAGGGCAGTGAGACTATAAAGGGGTTGTCCCATCTGGGACATTTATTGTAGATCGCTAGGATATGCCTTAAATGTCAGATAGGTCCAGGTGCCACCTCTGGGAGACCAAAACGGGGCCTGAGAAGTGAATGGAGAGTACACCACACATGTCCAGCATTCTCTCCATTTGCCTCAGTGGGACTTCTGAAAGTAGCCAAGCTAGGGCTCAGCTATTTTAGGGAGTGAAGAGCAAGCTGCACCCGCACCTATCAGACATTTAAGGCGAATCCTAGTAATTTTCCATAAATGTTCCAAATGAAGCTTACCTTTTTAGTTACCTTTTTCTTTCTGTTCCTCTGAAAGCAAATAAGGTATAAAATGAATAGCTCGTCGTTCTCCTACTGATGTACTATCCGTTTTACTTTTTTTCAGGCTTATTTTGCAGATGGGAACAAGGTACAGAAAGTTCTTGACATTTACGTATTTATAACATCCAGTCATATGATTTTCTAGTAGATTTATTCAAGCTTTTTATTTCTGTCCTATAAGCAACAAGATCGTGAACCAGTCTTTTCTGAGGAGCTTGGCCTCGCCATTGAGAAGCTAAAGGACGGTTTCACTCTTCAAGGATTATGGGATGTCATGAATTAACCTTTTTCACATCTTATGAAGATATGAGGAGATCATGTAGCTTACATTATAATACATTTTTTACAAGTAACTGTCATTATTGAATGGTTTACATACACTGAGGAACAGAAGTATTTGAACACCCTGCGATTTTGCAAGTTCTCCCACTTAGAAATCATGGAGGGGTCTGAAATTCACATTGTAGGTGCATTCCCACTCTGAGAGACAGAATAAAAAAAAAAAAAAAAAGGAAATCACATTGTATAATTTTTAAAGAATTTATTTGTCTTGCACTGCTGAACATAAGATTTGAACACCTGAGAAAATTAGTGTTAATATTTGGTACAGAAGCCTTTGTTTGCAATTACAGAGGTCAAACGTTTCCTGTAGTTCTTGACCAGGTTTGCACACCCTGCAACAGGTATTTTGGCCCACTCCTCCACACAGATCTCCTCTAGATGTCAGGTTTCGGGGCTATCGCTGAGCAACATGGGGTTTCAGCTTCCTCCAAAGATGTTCTATTGGATTTTGGTCTGGAGACTGGCTAGGCCACTCCAGAACCTTGATATGCTTGGTTATCCTGGCTGTGTGCTTCAGGTCATTGTCATGTTGGAAGACCCAGCAACGGACCCATCTTCAATGCTCTGACTGAGGGAAGGAGGTTGTTGCTCAAAATCTCACAATAAATGGCCCCATTCATCCTCTCCCTCACACAGTGCAGTGCAGTCATCATGTCCCCTTTGCAGAAAAGCACCCCCAAAGCATGATGTTTCCACCCCCATGCTTCACAGTAGGGATGGTGTTCTTGGGATGCAACTCATCCTTCTTTTTCTTCCAAACACGACGAGTTGAGTTTAGACCAAAAAGTTCTACTTTGGTTTCATCTGACCACATGATTTTCTCTCATGCCTCCTCTGGATCATCCAGATGGTCATTGGCAAACTTCAGACGGGCCTGGACATGTGATGACTTGAGCAGGGGAACTTTCCATGCAATGCATGATTTAAAACCATGACGGCGTAGTGTTGTACCGACAGTGACCTTTGAAACTGTGGTCCCAGCTCTCTTTATGTCATGTCATTGACCAGCTCCTCCCTTGTAGTTCTGGGCCTCACCTTTTTTATCATCAGTGATACCCCATGAGGTGAGATTTTGCATGGAGCCCCAGGCCGAGGGAGACTGACAGTCGTCTTTAGCCTCTTCGAATTGCTCCAACAGTTGATCTATTTTCACCAAGCTGCTTGACAATTGCCCCGTAGCCCTTTCCAGCCTTGTGGAGGTCCACAATTTTGTCTCTGATGTCTTTTTTGACAGCTCTTTGGTCTTGCCCATGGTAGTAGTTGGCGTCTGACTGACTGCGGGGTGGACAGGTGTCTTTTAAAGAGCTCAGACAGGTGCTACTAAGTTAGATTAATGAGTGGAGTAGAGGTGGACTTTTTAAAGGCACAGTAACAAGTCTTTGAGAGCCAGAATTCTTGCTGTTTCTCAGGTGTTCAAATACTTATGTTCAGCCGTGCAAGACAAATAAATTCTTTAAAAATCATACAATGTGATTTCCTGTTTTTTTTTTTTTTATTTATTTATTTATTTTTTTTTTGAAATTTTGTCTCTCAGAGTGGGAATGCACCTACAATGTAAATTTCAGACCCCTCCGTGATTACTAAGTGGGAGAACTTGCTAAATCGCAGGGTGTTCAAATACTTCTGTTCCTCACTGTACATCTATTATATAGTTGGGTAACTGTGTAAATGTACGCCTCCGAAAATTTGTATATATTTATTTATTACAAATTGAATAGAATCTAATATTGTTTTGAATATGGAAAGTTATAATTCACATTATTGTTTATGCAATGTTATATTTAAAGGAGTTGTCACACCCTACACAAGTGATGGCCTATCCTCGGGAGAACTTTCTTCTGGTAAGTGGTTCTGGTAAGAGTGTCTGCCTTTTCTGTTGTCACTAGTATCCCAATCGAAAACTCATACATGTGGTAGAGACGCATGGGCGGTAGGCTCTCTGTTGTGGGTGCACATGCGGAATATGTCTGTGAGGCCATTGACCTGAGCAGGGAGTGTACAACAACTGGTGCCTGCACAAGATTTTAATTGGGACTCCAGTGATTTTCAGTTGGCACGAAAGGCAAAAGAAGAGATATTTGCTGTGCTGCAGGGACCGCTTTAAAATTCGATCAAAAACATTTTTATTTTTAAAGAGGTCATCCCAACACTAATGTAAAAAATGAAAATCCTGTACCTCACATGGATCCAGAGATCTCCCCATTCACTGCTCTGCTAGATTTATATGAAGCTGACAGCTCAAGGGTCGTGTCTATTCTGCTACAGCTCAGGGGGCGTGTCTATTCTGCTACAGCTCAGGGGGCGTGTCTAAGCTCTCCCTATCACAGCTCAGGAAGGAAGTTGAAGGTTGAAACTGAGCATGTGCGGCCTTCTCAGTGAGCCGGACAAAGAAATTAGAAACAAAAAAACAGCAGGTGGCGCCATACAGATACATTTTGTTGAATAACTCTGTGGCTGTGCTAATTACATGCAATTACAAAAGTATTCAGATCCAGGTGCTGGTTTGAAAACTGTAGAATATTTTTTGTGGGACAGCCCCTTTAATGTAACATAATAATGTATTAATTACAAAATAAAATCTCAAATAAAATGTTTTAGATTTATGTTTGGTCCTTTCTTGAATGTGTAATCTGTCGTCGTCCCCCCCATTATGGGATGTACTTTTTCTCGAACCTGAGTTAGGTGATCTACAAGGGAAAGAATGGACAGTGGAGAAGGAAAGTTGTTGGGACCCTTTGCGGCACTGTCAGGAAGAAGTGGTGTTTTAGATTTGCATTAAAATTTGTTTTCTTTATTCAATGTTGGGGCTCAGGCGTGTTTTGGGGCCAAACCAGTCCCTTCTTCAAGTGAATATGTAGTATTTACTTAAAGAAGGGACCAGTTCAGCCCTGAAACATGTTTATGCCACACCATTGGTCCACTCCTTCCAGAGAGCACGAAAAAGGGTCCGGACTTCCACTGTCCATTGCTCACCTTCGGTCTGTACCCACAGAACTTACATGACCATCGGCTGCAGTCACCCAAGGAGTGATCGATAAAAAGGCCTTATAGTTCTTGTGCCTACCTGTGCAACACATAGAGGTGAGTGCAACTGCGCTATTTCTAACAGCTCAGGTTTAGGCCTCATTAACACGGCCGTTGTTTTGGTCTGCATCCGAGCCGCAGTTTTGGCGGCTCCAATGCGGACCTATTCACTTCAATGGGGTCGCAAAAGATGCGGACAGCACTCCGTGTTCTGTCCGCATCCGTTGCTCCGTTCCGTGGCCCCACCCAAAAAATATAACATGTTCTATTCTTGCCTGCGTAACAGATCCGGCAAAATGTTTTGGCAGAGAGCAGCCTGCTGGACTCTACAGTTCACCTCCGGCTCCCCATTGACTAGAATAGGGTCTGGCGGTGATCTGGCCACATTCTTGCATAAATGCCACTTTTCAACCAGGTAAAAACTGCTGCATGCAACGGTTTTTGTCCTATAGACAGCCGGCATTTGTGCCGTATCGGGCATGCCGCAGATGTGAACATACCCTTAGTCGGCTGGTCATGCTGAAAGTTACCATGTTTATGGGGGCCTGCAGGGACAACAATGATAGCTGGAGGACTGTATGTACATATCACACAAAATATATCCCTTACTCAGATAGATGAATCATCTGATGAACCTTCCAGAAGATGTTGCATGTTTCTTTACCAGACTCATAGTAACTAGTCATAGATGCAGACAGACCTATGAAACGAGAGCAAAAACTGCTGGGAGATTAGTGTAAAGACCGAGATCAGATGTTCCTGCCCTGGTAGATATTTAGCATTTCCTTCTCCCATGGAGAGTATTAAGTCATGTATATTGTTGTCACCACTGTAGTACAGCTGCCAGTCTTTTGGATCACGGCTACCTTAGACTATGTGCTCAGCTAAACATGGACTCAAAGGCAACTGAACTCTTTGCTCAGCTGTTGTTTTAGCAGCTGACTGTCTCCGTGTGGTGTAGCAGGGCTGTGACAGGTTCACTAACAGAATTGTCCAGAAAAAAAATACTTTTAGGCTAGGTCTACACGACGTGTGACACATAGGGCACAACTACACTGCAACGTGTGTCGCCGCACGACAATTTTTATAATGGTAGTCTATGGTGTCGCACTGTGTCGCGACAGTCACAGAATAATCACAGCATGTCGCAGTGCGACACTATAGCCTAACATGATAAAAATTGTGGCGGGACATTATGTCGTCGTGTAGACCTTCAGGGCTGTTTCACATGAGCGAGTCCCTTGCAAGAATCACTGCGGGTGTGTGAGCGTGATCCTCCGTTCTGGACTTGCAAGAGAGCACGGCATTATCATGATTTATAATGCTGTGCGCCTTTGCTAGATCTTACTGCTACAGGATTAGGCTACATGCACACGAACGTTGTTTGTTTCCGTGTCCTATTCCGTTTTGGGTTTTTTTGCGGATAGGATGCGGACCCATTCATTTCAATTATGCTGTCCGCATAAGTATGTCCGTTCTGTAGCCCCGCAAAAAAAAAAAAAAAAAATAGAACATGTCCTATTCTTATCCGTTTTAGGCATTGTTACAATGGATCCGCAAAAAAAATGGATGGCATACGGATGTCATCCGTGTTTTTTTTGCGGACCGCAAAACACATACGGCCGTGTGCATGTAGCCTTATACTGACAGCTTTATGTCACTATGATCCTGTAACATTAAAGTGAATCTGTCACCGGGATTTTGTGTATAGAGCTGAGGACATGGGTTGCTAGATGGCCGCTAGCACATCCGCAATACCCAGTCCTCATAGCTCTGTAAAAGATTTGATACATATGCAAATAAACATAAAAGAGTAATATCTTACTTGTGTGACCAGAGAAGAGTCATATTTTCAAGCTCTGACTCATCTCAGGTTAATTTGTATATGTATCAAATCGATTTTTATACACAATAAAAGCACACAGAGCTATGGGGACTGGGTATTGCGGATGTGCTAAAATCCCGGTGACAGGTTCCCTTTAGGGTCCATTCACACGTCCGTTGTTTCTTTCCTGATCTGTTCCGTTTTTTGCGGAACAGATCTGGACCAGTTCTGTACCCATTCACAATGTCAGATTTTTTTTCAGGACCCATTGAAAATGAATGGGTACAGAACTGGTCCAGATCTGTTCCGCAAAAAACGGAACAGATCAGGAAAGAAACAACGGACGTGTGAATGGACCCTTAAGGTCATGCAGAGGCACATAGCATTATAAATCATGATAATGTCATGCTCTCCAGAACGGAGGATCACACTCACACACGGAGCATGATTTCCACAATGGACTCGCTTGTGTAAAACAAACCTTCGGAATGTCACATGCTTTTATTTCATCAAAAATTTTTTTGTGGACTTTTCTTCAGCATTATTTTTTTTTTTTTAAGGTTTTTGTTTACGAACACTTCAATTTAAAAAAACACAACCAGCAAAACAAAAAGGGGGCGTGTCCTGAGTTTCAAAATTCTCGTTGACTTTTCAGCTAACATCTGGCGATGGTGTTTTTCCCAGGAAAAACACATGAAAAAAAAAAAAAAAGTCATAAATGACAAAAAATGCCATAAAAAAAACTGTGGGAATCAAGCCGTAAAGGTTTTGTCAGGTAATTACAGACACAGAAATTAGTCTCCTTATTAGAACGGTTTTCCCATTAAAATTTATCCCCAGCCCACTGGATAGGGAATAAGTGTCTGATTGGCGGGGTACAACTTTAGGGGACTCTGTGTATCACAAGATTGGTCGTTCATATGGACCCCTGTGGGGCTGCCGGAGATAGCCAAGCGCTTGCACACCATTCATACGGGAGAACATGGTCACCCATTCTTGTGATTATTGGGGGCCCCAGTAGTTGGACCTCCGAGGACCTGACATTTAGGCCTCTTGCACACGACCGTATGACTTTTTCTGTATTTTGTGGTCCGTTTTAAACGGATCCGTGCTTCCATTTTTTTGTTTCAGTAGTGTTTCCGCTTTCGTTCCGTTTGTGATACGTTTTTTGCGGATCGGAAACTGAAGCATACAATAATGTTTAAACAGTAAGTACATTAAAAAATTCAGCTGAGCATAATATTTTAAATAGATGGTTCAGCAAAAACGGAACGGAATGCATTCCGTTTTTTTGTGGAACGATTGACTTGAATGGAGCCACAGAACGTGATTTGTGGGCAATAATAGACATGTTCTATCTTTAAACAGAAATACGGAAACGTTATGCATACGGAGTACCTTTTTTTCATTTAGGTGTTTTTCCCCCTATAGAGAAGGGGATTAAAAATGCCAAAAGCTTAAAAATGTGTTTAAAAAAAAAAAAACGGAAAGACAAAAAATGCTACCAATTAGAAAAAAAATAAACACTTTTCTGCCCTGCATATTTCCTATATAATAGGCCACCACCAATGTCTGGTCGCTGGGGGTCTGACATCCCGCACTCATATCAGTCAACTGTTCTGCAGTAGCTCCAGTGTGGGACGCTGGCTCCAGAGCTCCTGTCCACTGTCTTGTGGATGGAGCTGGTTACTGCAGCACTGCTTCTATTGAAGTCAGAGTTTTCCTGGCACCAGAGCTACTGCAGAACAGTGATGGCCAGTTCGCAGTATTCGCCAGCGAACACATGCGGGCTGCCATCTCTAGTAAGGTTAAACTCACCTGGCCGGCGATGCACAGGTTAGCCCTTACCTGTGCCTGGAGCCGGTCTTAAATCAATTGCGCTCACTGGGAGCAGGCAGTTCCGAGAACAGCCCGATGAAGGCCCCCGTCGGCTCGCGGCACAGGCACAGGTAAGGGCTCACCTGTGCATCGCCGGCCGGGTGAGTCTAACCTTACTAAAGATGGCAGCCCGCATGTGTTCGCTCGAGAACACTGCGAACTGGCCATCACTGCTGCAGAACTGCTGAAGAGCAGGGGTGTGGGTGTTGCACCCATCCTATCCTGAGGATAGGCCCTCACTTGTAAAATCTTAGATAACCTGTTTAACATTTTATGACATTTTTTTGGGGGTGTTTTTAGCTCACGGCTGATCGTCAGCAGGATATGTGCCCCCTTGATCAATCTGAGTTCAAAGTACTAATAAACTGACCCTAAAAATGGATCCGCAACAGCAAATCACTGGGGTCTCATCTCACATCCATTGTATAAAATGAAATCAAAAAGCAAGTGTGAACATAGCCAAATAAGCGAAACATATCTCAGACATAGATCTCTATATTTTAGATCAGGGAGGAATGTGGAAATAAAAGTGCCCCCATACTCAACTATCCAAAACCGGAAGTGTGTCTGTTTTCGTGCTCCTGTGTATCGCCGCCTTGCACTTCACTCCTGCTGATGCTTTGTTTGGAGGCAGCTAAAGTTAGAAACATTGTCAGTGTGTTTTGCTGCCAACATACAGTACGTGACATTTATTTCTAGAGACCCGACCCTTCTGACAGTGTACAGCAAAATCTGAGAAGTCGAACAAAGCCGATGTAGATGCAATGTGAATACTTTCCACTGAATGTAAACCGAGTCACTTAAAAAGTTTACTTATAGTTTGGCACAGATATACATGAAGCAGCAGTAAGCATGTGTAGCAATATTCCTTTAATCTGGCATTTGACAATCCAGAAAACCTGAAAAACCTCGCTCATCAGCAAAATTGTGCTCCCACTGGCTGCCCCAGGAGTGGGGGGGTAGTTTGGCCACATGTGACAACCGGAGCACGTGCACTCACCTTCAGGTATACTACAGGTCAAAGCTTTGTGATCTAGTTCTTTGAGTATTAGGCCTTTTGCACACAAACGTTTTTTTTTCCCCCGTTTCTGTTCCGTTTTTTGCGTTCCGTATTCGGTCCCTATACGGAACCATTCCTTTCATATAGGTCTGCAAAAAAAACGGAATGTACTCCATATGCATTCCGTTTCCGTATTTCCGTTCAAAGATAGAACATGTCCTATTATTCTCCGCATAACGGACAAGGATAGTACTGTTCTATTAGGGGCCAGATGCTCCGTTCCGCAAAAAACTGAATGCACACGGATGTCATCTGTATTTTTTGGGGATCCATTTTTTGCGGACCGCAAAAATACTAAAAAAGCCATACGGTCGTTTGCAATAGGCCTTAGTGGGTTGTTTTTTTCAGGGTAGGGCTACATGGAGACACTGTTCGCGACCAGGATCGGAGTGTAGCAGTGATCCCATAGAAATGAATGGGGTCGCAGCACAAGTTGTACATGTGCCTCGACTGCGACCTCTGAATCTCAAAAAATCCAGCAGTGTTGGATTTTTGGCAATTCAGGGGTCGCAGTCATGGCACACGTGCAACTTGTGTTGCGACCCCATTCATTTCTATTGGAGCTCCACTACACTGCGATGCTCCTGTGATCCTGGTCGTGACCGTTGTCGCCTTGTTGCCCTGCCTTAATTTATGTACCTCATTCTCTGATGTACTACAAGTCCAAGCATTTGCGCCAAAGCTGTGCCCATTAATTCTGCTCCATTGAGCAACTACCAAAAATGTACATAGAACATCGAGCTCCCTTTTCATAAAGAATGTCTAATCTAATTGAATAGCCTTTGAAGATTAACCCTTTATATGTGCACTTGCACTATATATGATATACATATGTCATGGTACCCGCATAATAATTTTTTTGCTGAAATTTCTACAACTCTCCCATACAACTGAATGGGCTTGGTGAAAACCCATGCACATGCTGTAGAAACAACCCCATTCACATGTACGGGACTTTCTGCAGCAACTCTTCCATGCATGAGCATATCATTTATAGGACTGATTAATGCACACCTTCCAGGAAAGTCTGCATCTAATGTGCTGAGTGTTCCCCTTTCATTGCAACAGTTTCACAGAGATATCTCGCCCTAGTAACAACCAAAATCTACAGTTGTTTCTTTCAATCTGTGACAGCTGCAGGAGCCATTCCTCTTTCCAATTTGGCCAACCTGAATTCCATATTGTAAGAGCCTGTACCTATATTTAGCTGGTAGGCTTAAATTGCAGAGAGTTTAAGCCTGGCGGAGTTCACAGATCAGCCTTTTTACTGCTTGACTTGGGAGCTGACAACAGCTAAGGCCTTTCTGCTCTCTCCCTCAAACCCTGTGCTCTTCAAGCAAGAGAAAAAATGGATCCCACCAAGGAACTAAAAGAAGAACTTCGGCTTTATCAATCTACTCTTCTACAGGATGGACTGAAAGAACTTCTAGATGAAAATAAATTTGTCGATTGCTTCCTGAAAGCTGGAGACAAAAGTCTACCTTGTCACAGGCTGATCCTTGCAGCCTGTAGTCCTTATTTCCGGGAGTTCTTCTTGTCTGAGGAAAGCGAAGAGAAGAAGAAAAACGTGGAGCTGGACAACGTTGACCCAGCTGTGATGGAAGCCATTCTTAAGTACCTCTACTCTGCCGATATTGACCTTAATGATGGAAATGTCCAGGATATTTTTGCATTGGCCAGTCGTTTCCAGATCCCATCCGTCTTCACCGTATGTGTCACCTACCTCCAGAGGCGCCTCTCAACCGCGAATTGCCTGGCTATCTTCAGGTTAGGCCTACTTCTGGACTGTCCACGTCTTGCAGTCACTGCACGCGATTATGTGTGTGATCGGTTCAACCATATATGTAGCGAAGATGACTTTCTGCAGCTCGCTCCACACGAACTGATCGCTGTCATTTCTAGCGACGCCGTAAATGTTGAAAAAGAAGAAACTGTGTTTGAGGCCGTGATGAAATGGGCCAAGACGGATAAGGAGAACAAAGTGAAGACCCTGGCAGATGTCTTTGACTGCATAAGATTTCGTCTTATGACCGAAAAATATTTCAAGGATCGTGTCGAAAAGGAGGAGCTGTTTAAAGATCCTGAAATCCAGAAGAAGATTAAGGTCATTAAAGATGCCTTCGGAGGCAAACTGCCTGAACCACCCAAAGATAAGGCAGGCGATAGTGATGTTGGGGATGAAGACTTACTTCCCGGATATCTGAATGACATTCCTAGACATGGCATGTTTGTCAAAGATCTTGTCATAATGATCAGCGACACAGCTACAGTGGCTTATGATCCAGTAGAAAACGAATGCTACTTGGTAGCTCTGTCCGAGCAGATTCCAAGAAATCATTCCAGTATAGTCACCAAATCGAAGCAAGTGTATGTCATTGGCGGGCTGTATGTGGATGAAGAAAGCAAGGATAGCCCTTTAAAGTCCTACTTCTTCGAGGTATGTAGAGGTAAAGCATCTTAAGATTACTGTTAGGGCTCCTTCACACTTGTGTATGAAAATATGGGTGTACAATACTGATTTTTTTTTTTTTTTTACAATTTGTTCTGTTTTTGGGTCTCGTTTATATCTATTCTTGTTATATTTTGAGTTGTCCATTTTTCATCCATATTTGTTCCATTTTTTACTAAAAAAGTTTATTTATTTGCTTTTTTTGTCATGTGGCTGAAATACGAATTGGCAAGTACTGTGCCAATACGGAGCATGCGTTTTTAAATTCATCCCATTCTGTGGGCTAAGACTAGGTACCAATACATACCCTTTGGAATATGCGCATAAAAAAACCTGCATAAAAATAAGTGTAAATAAACCATTCAATATATTGGCATATTTGTATCAATATAAGCAATGTAATTAGTAAGCATCTGTAATAGGGAAGTGTGAATAAGCCCTTAGATTTTATTTTGTGTTATTACCTTTTGATTACAGAACATTTTTATTATTGTATTGAGCCCATAGAAGTTTATATGAATAATGCACACCAGAAAATCTATTTTAGACACCTAGCATCCAGGGATTATTTAAAGGGAATATCCACCTTTTTAACCCTATTTAGAGCTCCAAATCGACAGCATAGGAACTTACTGCATACTGTTTCATTATTGAGATCAATGCATAAACAGTATACCATAAACTCCCCCTAGTGGTGGCTTTTAACAGACAGAATTTAGCTGTATGTGTATACAGGGGATTTTGGAGCTCTGTATCAGGAGAACAGAAACGTAAGTGCTATAAAATTATATTAAGAAATTGATGAGCACAGATTTTTGAACCTATTTAGGCAGAAAAGAAACACAATTATATTCTCTGGTGGGCATCAACCTAGAGATGCTATTTAGAGCTGTTATACATATTATGTAGATACAAAATGACTTCTAAGATTTTCAATAGTTTACAATTGTGATGAGGTGTAATATCTCATTCAGTGCACAGACCATACCTACAAGTGTATACACTTGTATTATCTTGGCGCTTATTGTGAATTTTAGAGTTTTAAAGGGAATGTGTCATCTGAAAATGCTCTATTGTTTAAATCAAGTTTTTGTATTTTTTTAGAATTATCATTGATTTTTAATATTTTTTAAAATATCCTAAAATTTTAGGGTTTTTGTCTGGCCACTAATCCTAATAAATAGGTCAAGACTTGACCGCCATTTCTTTGTGAGCAGCCATTAGGGCTGTAGACACAGTAGACCAGGGGTCAGCAACCTCCAGCTGTTGTGAAACTACAATTCCTAGCATGCACACTTGCTCAGCTGTTCTCAAAACTCCCATAGACGTGAACGGAGCATGCTGGGAGCTGTAGTGGACCAGAGGTTGCTAATCCCTGCAATAGACTAGAGATCACCTCATTGACTTCTATGGGAGAGTTTTCTAGACATACTCTGACCTGTGGAAAGGTCACATGTACAGGAAAGGGGAGTAGATAAGTTGCGACCATCACCTATTGTGAATGGCGGATTCAGTGTTATCTATACATACGTGTTAGCTGTCATTGTAATCCTGTCTGAGATAATAATGAGATGACTGAAAAGTGATTTGTACAGAACATGAAGTCTTTGACATATGAATAGGCCTAATGATCAGTGTGAAATCTGATATTGACATAAAAAAGACAAAAAAAATTACCAAAAATTCTAACTTGATTTAAACATTTGGTTATTTTCTGAGGACACCTTCTCTTTAAACCAGCCAGATAGACCATAGGCACTAGATTAATGTCGGATACAACGCTTTTTATAAATGCTGTTATCACACCTGCTTCCCACTTAAACACACCTGCTATTTCTGTGAATGGGGGAGGGAGAAGACCAACATTGCTGATGATCCTTCTTGTGAGAATGCATGACAGTGAGGTACTAGTCATACACCGAAATTGCAGATTCTTCTGAGAAAAAAAGATCAGCCAATTTTTGAAATGTTTACATATGGCTATTTAGAGGCCAAGGACAGAGGAATGAGGACATTTACCAGTATGTGTGAACAGACTTATAATGTCCTGTCTTCATAAGATCTGGTAATGAGGAGTCAAACCAAATTTATATCATTGCATCTGCATGAGGAGGTTGAATTTATAGTCTGTTCAGATCAGTACTCACAATGAATTGTGTTGGGCATTATCCCTCATGGTCATTCTGAATAATCTGCATTCCACAAAGTAGGGCAGTGGTTTCCAACCAGGGGTCCCAGGACCTGGACTTCCTTGAGCCGTGATCAGGTGTTTCCCAGAACACAAGACATGTCAACTGATTTCAGCTGCTCAAAGAGGAGTCAAACTATTGCATTGGACAAGAATTATAGAATACTTTATATGTCACTACACCAAGCTTCTTTTAAGAAGGAATGGCATTAGAGGTTACATAGTTAATACGGTTGAAAAAAGACACACAGTACAGACCAAAAGTTTGGACACACCTTCTCATTCAAAGAGTTTTCTTTATTTTCATGACTATGAAAATTGTAGATTCACACTGAAGGCATCAAAACTATCAATTAACACATGTGGAATTATATACATAACAAAAAAGTGTGAAACAACTGAAAATATGTCATATTCTAGGTTCTTCAAAGTAGCCACCTTTTGCTTTGATTACTGCTTTGCACACTCTTGGCATTCTCTTGATGAGCTTCAAGAGGTAGTCACCTGAAATGGTCTTCCAACAGTCTTGAAGGAGTTCCCAGAGATGTTTAGCACTTGTTGGCCCTTTTGCCTTTACTCTGCGGTCCAGCTCACCCCAAACCATCTCGATTGGGTTCAGGTCTGGTGACTGTGGAGGCCAGGTCATCTGGCGCAGCACCCCATCACTCTCCTTCATGGTCAAATAGCCCTTACACAGCCTGGAGGTGTGTTTGGGGTCATTGTCCTGTTGTAAAATTAATGATGGTCCAATTAAACGCAAACCGGATGGAATAGCATGCCGCTGCAAGATGCTGTGGTAGCCATGCTGGTTCAGTATGCCTTTAATTTTGAATAAATCCCCAACAGTGTTACCAGCAAAGCACCCCCACACCATCACACCTCCTCCTCCATGCTTCACGGTGGGAACCAGGCATGTAGAGTCCATCCGTTCACCTTTTCTGCGTCGCACAAAGACATGGTGGTTGGAACCAAAGATCTCAAATTTGGACTCATCAGACCAAAGCACAGATTTCCACTGGTCTAATGTCCATTCCTTGTGTTCTTTAGCCCAAACAAGTCTCTTCTGCTTGTTGCCTGTCCTTAGCAGTGGTTTCCTAGCAGATATTCTACCATGAAGGCCTGATTCACACAGTCTCCTCTTAACAGTTATGTCTGTTGCTAGAACTCTGTGTGGCATTGACCTGGTCTCTAATCTGAGCTGCTGTTAACCTGCGATTTCTGAGGCTGGTGACTCGGATGAACTTATCCTCCGCAACAGAGGAGACTCGTGGTCTTCCTTTCCTGGGGCGGTCCGCATGTGAGCCAGTTTCTTTGTAGCGCTTGATGGTTTTTGTGACTGCACTTGGGGACACTTTCAAAGTTTTCCCAATTTTTCGGACTGACTGACCTTCATTTCTTAAAGTAATGATGGCCACTCGTTTTTCTTTACTTAGCTGCTTTTTTATTGCCATAATACAAATTCTAACAGTCTATTCAGTAGGACTATCAGCTGTGTATCCACCTGACTTCTCCACAACGCAACTGAGGGTCCCAACCCCATTTATAAGGCAAGAAATCCCACTTATTAAACCTGACAGGGAACACCTGTGAAGTGAAAACCATTTCAGGTGACTACCTCTTGAAGCTCATCAAGAGAATGCCAAGAGTGTGCAAAGCAGTAATCAAAGCAAAAGGTGGCTACTTTGAAGAACCTAGAATATGACATATTTTCAGTTGTTTCACACTTTTTTGTTATGTATATAATTCCACATGTGTTAATTCATAATTTTGATGCCTTCAGTGTGAATCTACAATTTTCATAGTCATGAAAATAAAGAAAACTCTTTGAATGAGAAGGTGTGTCCAAACTTTTGGTCTGTACTGTAAGTCCATCAAGTTCAACCAAGGGACAGGTGGGGATGTGAATCCCAGAAGGAATTGAGACTCAGATTTCTACACGTTTTCATAAGCATTTATGTTTTTTACTTTTAAGAATTCATCTAAACCCTTTATAAAACCGTCCACTGTTCCTGCTGTGACCACGTCCTGAGGAAGTCTATTCCACAGATTCACAGTTCTTACGGTAAAGAAGCTTTGACGCTTCCGGAGACTGAACTTTTTCTTCTCCAGTCGGAGGCAGTGCCCCTTGTCTTTTGAGCACATTTTACAGCTTTTCGCTGTATTTTTTGTATGGCCTATTTATATATTTGTATTCGTTAATCATGTCCCCCCCCTTAGACGTCTCTTCTCAAGACTAAATAAATTCAATTATTTTCATCTTTCTTCATAACTAAGACCCTCCATGCCCCTTATCAGTTTAGTCGCTCTCGTCTGTACTTTTTCCAGCTGCAGTGCGTCCTTTCTATCGACTGGTGCCCAGAACTGAACTGCATATTCCATATGAAGCCACACCAACGCTTTGTAAAGTGGTGATATTACATTCGTGCCCTGCGAGTCCATGCCTCATTTAATGCATGACAATATCCTGGTGGTCTTAGAAGCAGCTGATTGACATTGTATGCTGTAATTTAATCTACCACCTACAAGGATACCCAAATCCTTCTCTATAAGTGACTCTCCCAGTGCTAGGACATATGAAGCACAGAGATTATTACTACCAAGATGCATAACTTTACATTTGTCCACATTGAACTTCATTTGCCAAGTTGATGCCCAATCACTCAGAGTGTTCAAGTCAGCTTGTAGTTTATGGACATCTTCCATAGACTGCACAATACTACACAGCAGTGTCATCTGCAAAAATATAAATGGTGTTATTAATCCCCTCCTCGATATCATTAATAAATTACATAATAAAGGGCCCAGCACTGAACCTTGGGGTCACCACTTATAACCTGGGCCCATTCTGAATAGGAATCATTGACCACAACTCTCTGGACACGGTCCTTCAGCCAGTTTTCAATCCAATTACAAACTATAATTTCCAAGCCTATAGACCAGGGGTGGCCAACCTTACAGACACAAAGAGACAAAAAAAACAACGTATGACTACGAGGAGACACAAGCTACACATTTACACACGAGTCACCGTACTTTTCACCCTACAAGATGCACCTAGGTTTTAACAAAGAAAAATAAGAGAAAAAAAGAAAAAATATATGTTTCATCAGACCTCAGATCAGATCCCCAATCCTCATCTGACCTAAAATAAGATCCCCAAACCTCATCAGACCTCCAAATCAGACCCCCATGCTCGGATCAGACAACACAAATCAGACTCCCAGTAACAGACCCTCAGTGCTCAGATCTGCCCCCCCATGCTCAGACCTGACAAACCCATGCTCAAACAAGACACCCCATGCTGAGATCTGCCCCCATGCTCAAATCTGAACCCCCATGCTCCGATTCCCCCCCATGCTCAGATCTGATCCCCATGCTCAGATCAGACCCCCATTGCTCAGATCAGGACACCGTCATGCTCAGATCTGACCCCCATGCTCAGATCAGACCCCCATTGCTCAGATCAGGACACCTTCATGCTCAGATCTGACCCCCATGCTCAGATCAGACCCCCATTGCTTAGATCAGGACCCCGTCATGCTCAGATCAGACCCCCATTGCCCAGATCAGGACATACTCCCCCATGCTCAGATTAGAACCTCCCATGCTTAGATCAGACCCCATGCTCAGTTCTATAATTTAAAAAAATCTCTTCCCTCTCCTGCTCAGGCACCTGCCACTCTGCAGGTCTGACACTCTCTCCACTGTGACCTGATGAGTACAACGTCAGGTCATAGTGCGTGTCTCCACGTACTACGTTCTCACACTGTGTGCATCAGGACGTAGTGGAGAGTGAGCTGGAGCTGCAAAGTAGTAACAGTGCCCTATCAGGAAAAGAGATCTGAGCATGGGGTGGAGAGTGAGCCGCCTGACTGCTTCCACAGCTAGAGCCGCACTTGAAGAAGCAAAGAGCCACATGCGGCTCAAGAGCCACAGGTTCGCCACCCCTGCTATAGACCTTACTTTACTTATTAAGCGTCTATGAGGGACAGTATCAAAAGCCTTTGCAAAATCCAGAAACACTACATCCACTGCTACTACTCACCTCCTTATAAAAACAAATCAGGTTAGTCTGACAACTTCTGTAGATACATTTTTCAGGGGATTCAGTGAAGTAGAGTCTTGACAGCTAATGACTTCTACTGACCAGCTTGAGGTCTTGGCTGCATTCATTCATCCACATTTCAAAGCAGTCTATTGAACAGATGATAAATGCTAGTCGGTTTGGGAGTCTAACCATTCAGACCCCCACAATTGTTAGAAAAAGGACCCTTGACCCCAGTCCACCCCCAGCTGCAAGTCAACAACTAGGAGAGGTTAGAATAGAACGATGGTCGAGCATGCATCCTGGCGCTTCATTCATATAACTGGCAAACTCATAGTTGTGGTTTGGACTGTGATCCCCAACCTGTGGCTCCCCAGCTGCTGCACAACTACAATTCTTATCATGCCCGGTTGGCCACAGGCTGTCAGGGTATGATGGGAGTAAGGATTGGACTGTCCCATTGACTTACTTCATTTTGGGTACCAGTAGTGAGATACTTTATGATCTGCTTTTTTTTGTTGTCAACCCCTTTAGGGATAAAAACTAAAATACCAACACTAATATACAGCCGTAATGTGGTTACAGCCCTAACATACAGAAAATGAGTAGAAAATACAGCTTTTGCGTTACTCTGGATCAGTGGCAGCGAACCTATGGCACTTGTGCCAGAGGTGGCACTTAGAGCCCTCTGTGTGGGCACCCGCACCCTGTAAAAAGTCTATGGTGCACCAATATGCCTTAGACTTTTCCTGCTATTCATCTGTGCAGGGCGCACTATGAACAGCGCAGGCAGCGCACTGAATGCAGGCAGGCTATTATAGCTAAATGATAAAGTACATGGAAGATATACTATACTGGTATTCAGGGTAAATTGCCGTGTTGGCAATTTGCAATAAATAAGTCGGTTTTGGGTTGCAGTTTGGGCACTCGGTCTCTAAAAGGTTCACCATTATCCTCAAACCCTCAAAATACAAGGGGGCACTGCCTCCGATTGGAGAGGAAAAAGTTCAGTCTCCAGAAGCGTCAAAGCTTCTTTAGTGTAAGAACTGGGAATCGGTGGAATAGACTTCTCAGGATGTGGTCAGTTTTAAAAAGGGTTTAGATAAATTCTTAAAAGTAAACAACAACATTAATGCTTATAAAAATGTGTAGAAATCTGAGTCTCACTTCCTTTTGGGATTCACGTCCCCACCTATCCCTTGGTTGAACTTGATGGACTTATGTCTTTTTTAAACCGTATCAACTATGTAACCACTGCTCTGGATGCTAGGTGAATGACAAGCAGTTATACTTTTTAAGTAATACCATTTTGTTATTAAATCTTCAAACATATATAGAAAATTCATATGTCATATGGACGTAATATATTCTTTTGTATTGCAGCTGGACAGCATTGGTGGGGAATGGATTGGGCTACCACCACTTCTGTCAGCCAGATGTCTTTTTGGCCTGGGTGAAGCCGACAACTGTATCTATGCCATTGCTGGCAAAGACCTGCAGTCTGAGGAGTCGCTTGATACAGTCTTTGCTTATGATGTTAAGTATGTTGTATGTGGTAACCAAGCCCATTACTATTTGCCCCCCATCCCACAATGTGTTACTAAGGTTCTTCATGTCCTTTCAGATCAGTAGCTTGGAACGAAGCAAAGAAACTTCCTGTCAAGGTTTATGGACATTCTGTAGCGTCACACAATGGACTCGTCTATTGTGTTGGAGGAAAAACAGATGACAAGTAAGTATGTGACAACACTGTGCTACTGCCATAAGGAACATGGTTTTCCAGCATGTTCTTCCAGTCCGTAAGTGCAGCACAGGTCCCTATATTAATACATGTAGTCCAGCGTAGAATAAGTGGTGGTGTTCCCTGTGAGGTCTCCTTGTAGCGTTGAAGGATTTCAGATGCCCAATAGAGTTCGCGTCTAACTCTGTTGACCCCCCCCCCATCCACTATTGTTATTTTCCGACATGCGTAGAAGATATGTCAGAAGATTATGTTTGGTGAAATTCACCTTTTGAATCTTTGTTCATGGCTTTATAGTATCGTAAGGCTCTGTTCACACTGCCATGCTGGGTTCCATTTTGAAATGATGTAGAATGGTTCTTTACGGATCCCATTGGCTTATAATTGGCACATCAAGTTTCTGTTAGGTTTTTAGGTCAATCAGAATAAAGCAGCATTCAGCTACTCTGCCTGTCAGGGGGAAATAGAAACCTAATAGACTGGACCATGACGCTGGTGTGAACAGAGCCTTGTACAACTAGTTTATCTGAAAACAAAATCCTTATAGCATTGTGATTTCTCCCTTGAAGCTACTGAGATGTGATTATGCTTCTACTACTAATATAGGAAACTAGTCAAAGTCCATTTGCCAGTAAATAATGATAAAAAAAAAGACTGTATACAGCTCACCAGCTTCATGGTCCCAGATACATGGAGGATATGTGGAAAGCACAAATGATTAACATGAAATCAACGGAGGAACTCCCGCATTCCGCAAAGGACCGCAAAGACTTATTGTGCATCTTAAAAACCAAACAGGGAACATCATGAATACCTACGAGTTTCGTGTCTGAAAGTAGTGACGCTGATGGCATAAAAAGTTTATTATGCCATCATGTGCCAGATAATGATCCTGCCATCTAGATGCAGGTATGCAGCTTGACCCTTCTTCTAGAGCGAGGAGGCCCCTACTTGACACTGGACTATCAACGCCCCTTGAAATCATTGGATGCACTTTGATTTCAATGGGTTCCTCCAGGACTGGATTTTTAGGAAGAGTAAAGGGGTTGTGTCCAATGCCTTCCACCATTGGTTGGACTACCCTTTCCCGATAGGTTATAGACTGTATTATGCCCCTGTACCAGCACTGTTGGTGCTCTTGATGCTGGATGGTCAAATAAGCAAGGCTACATTAAATAATAAAAAAACTAACCATCTTGTGATAAGACTAGAGGACATGGTAAAGCCCATAAATCCTGCATTGTTGGACTCTACTAGGTCTCTTTTGATAGAAAGCAAAGTTTGTGTTTTTTCGTCGTTACAGGAAATGTACTGGAAGAATGTTTGTATTCAATCCCAAAAAAGGCGACTGGAAAGATCTTCCTCCAATGAGAACAGCTCGCTCAATGTTTGGTATTGCTGTGCATAAAGACAAGATCTTTGTCGCTGGTGGTGTTACAGAGGAAGGACTGACCGCATCAGTGGAAGCCTATGATATTGCCACAAACAAGTAAGTATGAGAGTTGCACTTGCACACCTTGGTTTCGGTTCCAAGTGGTACCTTGGAACCAAACCCAAGTTCGGTAAGTAGAAATTAATTTCTGAAGTTATTACCCGAAGTCTCGCATAACTTTGCGAAGTAATAACTTTGGCTCATAGGAGCCAATACATTCTAATACTGTACGGAGTGCTCGCTCCGTACAGTATTCTAACAAAGTTTTATGCGAATCGACTTCGGATGTTTCATCCAAAGTCAATTCCCTCATCCCTAATACTCATCAATATCAGATTGGTGGGGCCAACACCAGGAACCCCCACCTATTTGGGCAGCCACCGGTGCCAAAAACTATACAGTGGATGGAAGGCTCTGTCCACTGTGTTTACAGTGGCGGCATACTGCAGCTCAGATCCCATTCAGTACCCCGGCACAGCCGATACACAGTGGACGGAGCCATTTGCTTCCAGTTCTGTTGACAGTATAGTTGCCGGCGTCAGCTCCAAACAGCAGATTGCTACCTCCACCGATCTGATATTGATGGCCTATCCTAAGAATATGTCTATAGTTCTTAAGAGTTTTTATTTTATTTTTTGGTGGTGGGGGAAGAATATAAGTAATCAAGGGTGTACTAAAACTTTACACATTATTTGAAGGGTCTGTCTCAAAAAGAAACCCTCTGTCCATATGCCCTGTTAGCAGGGTCTTTCCTCCAGCAGGGTGTAAGACGTCAGATCGGCTGCAGGGTCTGTCTGAAAAGGATTTGTCACACGAACCCCATAAAAAAAAAAAAAGATAGAACATCGGTTACCTTGAAGTTGAAGCCCAGAACGTTTCTGCCAGGAGATAAGTGATGAGCGGCTCCACGTCATGTAAAGCCATCCTGGCGAAAAGATTCTACAGTAATCCCAAGATGAAACCTAAAACCTGACTGTGCCCACGACTAGGCATGCATGGACCCTTGGCTCTAGACATTTGAGATCTGTAGATAGAACACAATGCTCTTTCCAGTAACCAGTGGAAAATGAATTCAATGGAATGGAATCCTTCACAACAAGCAGTTTATATCGGTTCCTTAGGAACTGGAGGCTGGCTGGTATAACAGCTCTGCCATAACAAGTGATTAGAGCTAAGCTGCAAATACCAGACACAGGACGTGGACAAGAGCGGCGCTATTTCTAGAAACAAAAAAGTGGCAATATTTTTTTTACAGTCCCTGCAACCCATTTAATGCATTTGTGCTTTGCTTATTTAACCTTTCATTTTATGCCATTTTTTATTTTTTTTTCAGATGGGAAACGATACCAGAATTCCCACAAGAAAGAAGTTCCATCAACTTGGTTACTTCAGCTGGATCTCTGTATGCTATTGGAGGGTTTGCAATGGTTCAGCTGGAAACAAAGGAATTTGCACCTTCAGAGCTCACAGACATATGGAAGTAAGTTGAGCAGTGAAGACTGTACGGTATATAGTTGTTTGGTCCATCCTGAATACCAGATACACAGAAAAAAAGTACCCAAAAGGAAACCTTTGAAGAGGACCTTAAAACAGGCTTTTAAATATTTATGAAGTATATGCCATAAATAGGTGCAGGTCTGATTGGTGGGGATTCCATCCATTGGACCCCACCTCTGAGGGAAACCTGGTTCCCCTAAGCCTCATTCGGCAAGGGGGTGGCAGAGACTGAATAGAGAGGATACCACATGGATTGCAGCGCCAGAGTCCAGTCATAGAAATGAAGGGGGCTCACAGCGTAAATTTCACCAGATCTGAAAAAAACTAACAAAAAAACAGCAGGGTTGGATTTTTTGTGATTCCGGGTTTGCGGCAAGCTTGAAAGTCACACTGCAACCCATTCATTTCTGTGGCTGCACTTCTACACTGCAATTCTTGATCGTGACAACTAGGGATTGACCAATTATCGGATTTACCGATAATATCGTCCGATATTCATGATTTTCAAAGTTATTGGTATCGGCATCTAACCTTGCCGATATGCTGATAATGCGTCCAGCGCTGCTCGCTTATGAGCTCTGAAGATGCCCGCACCACTGCCACCAATGAATGTCTGGCTAATATTAAAGCAGGAGGAGGGACAGGGGAGGGTTTTCGCTGCGTCGTCTCAGCTAGTGTGCTTGGCGAACGGCAGCAGCCTCCTCCTCCTGAGTGTCCTCCCCAGAGTCAAACAGCCTGCAGAGCAGGTGCCTGGCTACTGTGCCACCAATGATCATTTTAATACAAATACAGGAGGCGGGTGCCGGCTGTACCCGCCTCCTGTATCTGTATTAATGGTTACCATGGCAGCCAGGACGCTACTGAAGCCCTGGCTGCCATGGTAAGCTCCCTGCTGCTGTGTGCACTATGCACAGGGTAGCAGGGAGAGTGTAAGATCCTATTCACCCTAATAGAGCTCTATCGGCCTGAAAGTTCACAGGCTATTGGTATCGGCTCTAAAAAATCAACATCGGTCGATCCATAGTGACAACTGTAGCCCTAGCCTTATAAAGTGTTCTCTAGACTGACAAGAAAAAATGCTGACAACTGGTCAGGCCACATTATATATATATATATATACACACACACACACACACATTGATAAGAAGACTTCTTACTAAAAAGCAGAATGGTGCAGAGGCGCCATATAATGTATTTTGCTATATTTCTAGTTTGGCAATTGCATCCCATCCACAGTGGACATATGTGCACAATTTTTGTGAAGTTGAGGAAAACTGCATCCAGTGAACTTATCAGCAAAAATGCTCAACATTTACAAGCTGATCAACTTGCTAGTGTTTTATAGGGATCTACTACATCTAGCTGTTATGCTTTCTAGGAAAGGCCAGCCAGTTGTGTTATTGTAGGGAACAATGTAGACCCTATGAGCTCTTTCACACAAGCGTGTCCCTAGCGGGAATCACGCTCGGTATGAGAGAGGGATGGTGCGTTCTGGACATAAAGCTTTCAGTATGATTCTGTCTCAGAAAGGCAGAGGCATACAGCATTATCAATCATGATAATCCAGACTGCACAATCCTTCTCTCACATCGAACATGATTCCCGCAAGGGACACGCTCATGTGAAAGAGCCCTAAAGGTGTGTGCAAAAATTTCTGTTAAAAATCCATTCTACAAAATGGGTTGTATCTGCAGCATGTGCATAGATTTCTGCTAACCCCATTCAGATAATAAAGACAAATGGAGAAAGTTTTGCAACAAATCTCAAAGTTACAGATAATAGTTGTATGAAATTATTATATGAACACTCATTTGTCTGCACTAACACATCAATGTTTTTTTTTTTTTGTGTGTGTGTTCTCAGGTATATGTCCTGGAATATGAGTGTTGTCTCCACTTGCAGGGGTGAGGGTGCAGGGCCCACTACACAGCTCTACAATAGATGGTATTGATGTGATCCTGCCTATGATATGTCATCATGGCTGAGCAGCCCGACAGGAACACTCAGCCATATGTAGTATATGCAAAGCCAGAGCTGTACTGTGTAGCGAGACCCCGGCGACTCACCCACCAGGAAGCTCTGCAAGTGGTGGCAACATTCTGCTCACATTCTAGGACAGGCTACTGGCAGCCATTTTAAATCATCCCCTTTTAATGGTGTGTGTAGAGTGCTGTCAAACTCATCATCCGATCGTTACCTTGATACATGATGTTTTTTTCTGATAAATGTCTAAAAAGGTGTTCTGTCCTTAAAAGTGACCGGAGTGGTTGGGGATATCAACTGACTTTTTAGCTAATGTTTAGGCGACTGGAAACCTCTCAACATGAGAGACAACCCCTTTAATCAATTTATTCCATGCTGCACTGGGGCGAGAGACAAGTGTTTAATATTTCATGGCGAATTATATTATACGTTTTTTTTTTTTAAAGAATTCTGTCTTCTGGATAGGTCATCAGTATCTGATCGGTGGGGTCCGACAACCGGGACCTCCGCCGATCAGCTGTTTGCTCCTGGTGATCGCTACTTAAATTTCTGTGGTGTGTCTCCCTTTAGATTTGAGGATGACAAGAAGGAATGGAGTGGGATGCTGAAGGAAATCCGATACGCCTCAGGAGCCACCTGCCTGGACTCTCGCCTTAATCTATTTAAGCTGACAAAGCTGTAAGACTAGAATACGTGGCTGATGATGAAAGTGTTACCATATTTTTGTTCGCTACTAATTGTTTTAAACTAAAGAAAGGTTGTACATACATTTATAGTTAAATTAATAAAGTTTTGGAAACCAGATATTCATCTTGTCACATGATCAACGTCATTGGAAATCTGTTAAATATTGGTCTATAATGTATTGAATTTGTAAAGAGCTGCAGAATATGGTGGCGTTATAGAAATAAATATTATTATTATTATAAGCTGGGGCGAACACAGTTTGGAAGACGGGGAACAAGAGTGGCACTGCTTTGGAGAAAAAAAAAAGCTTACTTCTCTAATTTTGGCCAAAACCTTCAACACACTTTATACTGTACATGCATACATAATATATCGTGCCACTACCACTATATAGCTATTATCTCCATACAAAGATAGAGTTGTCCTTTAAAGGCGTTGTGTCATCTCAAGCACTGGTGGCATATTGCTGGGATATGCCACCACTGTCAGATATGTGCGGATCCCACCTATGTCTAAAATTAAGCCCACAAAGTAAAAGAGAGCAGGCCGCCCTCCATTCAATTTTAATAGCCGAGCTTTTTATCAGAAGTGCGTGAGCGAGCGCGCCCACTGCTCCTTTCACTTCTATGGGGCAGTCCTATTGAAATGAATAGAGGGTAGCCATGCATGAATGGTCCACTCTCCTTCACCTTGGGGGCTACGTTCGAGAGATACGTGCCGGAGGTGGGAAACGCACCTATCAGACATTGGTGGCATATCATAGTAATATGCCACCAATGCATGAGGCGAGACAACCCCTTTAAAGGGAATATGTCAGTTCCGAAACATGACCTAAAATAGAGTAAGCGATGTGTAGTGCAAGTGGTGCCGAGTCCAGTTATGTCATTTTTATGTTCATACTGTGCCCTGACAAACCAGCAGTGAAATGCATCAAGAGGACTTCTCTCCATGCATTTTACGGCTGCTTTTTCGGAGCCCAGCGCCAGAAGGCAGGTCTACCATCCCTGCGCTGCCACCTTGCTCTCTTGGCGGTTGCGACATGAAGAGCTGCAGGCACCGAATCTGTAGAATAACATACAATCCCATCGTGGTTGCTCACAAGCCACAACTTCTGTTACAAGGCAATGGCTGAAATATTTTCTTACCACTGCTTAGCGGCTAACAAATTATTCACCGCAGGGTCCGAAAGTCTCCCTAGTGATTCCAAGTTACTAAGAGTAAAAGCAATTTATCTCGAAAAGATATGTTGAATCATCAGAAAGAACACTACAATAATATATAATAAAATATTTATCTTTTTTGTTACATGGCAATAAAATAGGGTACAGGTCAGTGATTGACAAAAATCTTCTTCCTGAGATACTGTATCTGGTTCTCTCTTTCTGACACAGTCAGTGATTTCCATTCATAGCTGGGTATCTGTAAGACAAATAAAATCTGATATTAAAACCAATTTATGACATTTATTGGCAAGCTGAAATTGTATATCTGCATACAGTCGTGTTAGCAGCCAATTGTTCACTGATTTTTTTTGTAGTTAAAGGGGTTCTGCAGTTTTTTTAAACTGATGATCTATCCTCTGGATAGATCATCAGCATCTGATCAGCGGGGGTCCGACACCCAGGACCCCCGCCGATCAGCTGTTTGACAAGGCAGCGGAGCTGCGGCCTTCTCGCCGTTTACCGCGGACCCAGTGACGTCACGACTAGTATCAACTGGCCCCGGCGCGGCTAAGCTCCATTCAAGTGAACAGAGCTTAGCCCCGTCCAGGCCATTGATACTAGTCGTGACATCACTGAGCCTGCTGTAAACAGCGAGAAGGCCGCAGCGCTACTGCCTTCTCAAACATCTGATCGGCAGGAGTCCCGGGTGTCGGACCCCTGTGATCAGATGCTGATGATCTATCCAGAGGATAGATCATCAGTTAAAAAAAAAACTGCAGAACCCCTTTAATGAGGTTATACAGCTAGAAGAAAAATGGTGGCTGGGGGGCTCAGAGTGGGTTAAAAAAGAAGAGATACTCCCCTCACCACCGCTTCAGTTCCAATGCCGCCTGGGTTATTGGTGGCAGCAGGCTCAGAATGGATTAATTCAGGGATGCCCAACCTTTGGCCCTCCAGCTGTTGCAAAACTACAACTCCCAGCATGCCTGGACAGCCTACAGCTGGGAGTTGTAGTCTTGCAGCAGCTGGAGGGCCGCAGGTTGAGCATCCCTGGATTAACTGATAGCTCACAGGTCCTCTGCCGTTCCAATGGTCTCTAGTTCCTGGTCCTGTCCCGACACCGAGGAAATGCCTGCTCAGCCAATCACTAGTACGGCCAGTAATTGGCTAAGCAAGCATTTCCTGTGGGGCGAGACAGGACCAGAAAATAGAGACCAGTGGAGGCCGAGGCAGCATCGGGATGACGGAGGACCTGTGAGCCGAGTATCCGTTAACCCTCTCTGAGCCTGCTGCACCAATAACCCAAGCAGCATTGAACTGAAGCAGTAGTGAGGCGAATATCTGTTCTTTTATTTATTTTTACCCGCTGTGAGACTACTGCTACCATTTCTTTTCTGCTGGAAAACACCTTTTAGACAGGCCAGCGATAGGTCATTGGTATGTGTCTCAAGCCCCTTCGCTGCACTGCCGACAAAGATGCCCATACCCCAGTGTCTGGCACTACAGCTCAGCCGGGTTCTGCACACAGATTGACATCCCTGTGTTTTTATACTGCAGAGAAGGTGGTGCTGTTTTGAAGGGGGTCCCAGGGTCGGTACATAGCAAATGGGCCTTTAGACTCAATTTAATCAGGAAGTTTCCAAGAAATGTGGCAGCACATCACGTGAGCATTTGTGGTGCTGCTAACTGGCAGTCAGTGCACACATCGGCATACCTACCTACAGTCCTATATGGGAATCGGAGGTGGTGATGTGATGCAAATGTAAATACAAAAAGGGCATTTCTAGCCTGTTACTGGGCCATCCTGTGCGGAGCAGGGGCTAGGCTTAAAATGACTCACAGTTCCCAAATTCCAATAATAATTCCAGTGCTCTTAGACTACCCAGGGTCACCACAGGCAATGGCAACACTGCATATTCCCCAAAGTAGGGAATAGGTGTCTGGTGTGGGTGCAACTGCTGGGACCCTTGCCAATCACATAAACAGTGGCCTGTGTTCAATATGAATCCAGCGGCCGTCGTGCACATCGGCTGATGCTTCAATAAAAGGGGTTATCCAACCCCTATAATGCCCTCCAAAATGCCCAGCCCCTCACACACGTTATACTTACCCTGTTCCCCGACACCTGCGTCGCTTCTGATGCCCGCACGGCCGCTGCTGCATCTCTCCATCACGCGGCTCAAAACATCCATCGACGGGGGGAGCAGCCAATAGCAGGCTGCAACGGGAACGAGCCTCCCTAGCATAGATGCAGCGGCGGCCATGCCGGGATCAGAAGCGATGTGGGTGCCGGGGAGCAAGGCGAGTATAACCTGTGTGATGGGCCTGGGCATTCTAAAGGTTGGACAACCCTTTTAAACTCTATGGGAAGATAGTCAAGTGCTGTACTCGGCTGTCTTCAGCAGTCCCATAAAGTCGAATGGAGCGTCAGCAGACGTGCTACCGCTGCTGGATTCACAAGACCACCCATTTGTGTGAGCAGTGGGGGTCCCAGCAGTAGGACCACCACTGATCAGATACTTATTGAGGATGTGTTGTTTCTTTAGTTTGCTTTTTTCAGTGATAGTTGTTATGTTGAGTAGACGCTCATTCTACTTTAGACTCAGAATTGACAATCACTACAATCTCAATCATTATCTTCTTAGCTTTAGGAAGTCTTCCACTGCACGCTGTCCCAGGCAGACCCCCCAGCCACACAGCGCAGCGATGTGTCCCCCGTGATCAGTCACTATACACTCCAATGTACCTGAATGACGTGGTATCCTAATATCTCCAAATGCCTTTTCTTCATTGCAAATTGTCCTTTTAAATGTGTATTTTGGCAGAAGGCCTTGGGGCTAAGCAATTCCACAGCAAATCTGTAATACAAAACGGGGAAATTAGCAATAACTAGCAAAATCATGAATTTACTCATAGAAATGAACACAGAAAATCAGATTTGCCTTTTAATTGTAATAGAAATAACAGGTGCATTGAAACAGAATGTCTACCTCCCCCCACAGTGAAGAGGGGTATTCTGTTCACTAGAGGTAAATTCTATACAATTGTTGAAAAATACTTTCTGGATTCACTTCCTCGCTTTTGTAAATTCTCTGCTTGCTATCAATCAATAGGAACCTTCATTGCTTGCTTCCAGTGGATACAAATCAGTGATGGACACACAGGTCAGCACTGATACGCATACCGTATACTGCAATGTGTAAACAATAAAAGTTTCTGCTGGATGACAGCAAGCAGAGATCTTGACAGACCATAAGGAACTGGTATAGGCCATGTACATGGCAGTACAGAGAGTACTGGAGAAAGAGATATTGACCTCTGAGTTCCTTCATAGACACCGTCCTGCTCCGGGTATGGCATCGGCTCTTTGTCCTTGTCCAGCGTGAATTCAAAATCTGAGGAAACAAATATCTATAAAATATGCTGAACCTGATGATAATTCTCCACAGCTGCATTCACAATTCTGCAGGCTACTGAGCTTAAAGGGGTTGTCTGGGATCCCAATAGTACTATACCATTGAAAATTAAATACAAAATATTGTCCTTCTGTAGCCGCCAGCACAAATGATTAAACCTCCTATATAGACAGGTAATCTATTGTCAGTTTACTGCTGCTGTTTGGGGAAGACATTATCTGCAAGGTAATCCTCGTGATAACAGGAGATAGAAAATTGGGGATAACAGTATGACAGCTCTGTTGTTCTCTTGATGGCATGACAGAGTTAAAGCCCCTTTACACAGACCTGAACGACCAGGCCGTTCCCAATAATTGCCTGATCATGCGTGCAGGTAAGAGCTGCATGGCTACTGCAACCGCTCGTCCCCACACAGATTCCTTGTTTCTGGGCAGCAGGTTCCTGTTTACACAGGCCAATCCGCTGCATAGAAACAAAGGTTTTGGGTGCCACATCAAGGATGCTTTTACCTGATGAACAATCATCAACCCATGTAAAAGGGCCTTTATTAAACGCTGATAGGTGTGGGTCCCACCGCTGAGACCCGCACCTATATTGAGAATGGGTCCCCGCAAGTGAAGGAGGGCGCACTGCGCATGCGCAGCCGCCCTCAATTGATTTCTACGGGGCTGGCTCCGCTATTTCCGTCGGCCCATAGAAATGAATGGGAGCCTGGGCCGCGCATGCACGGTATGCTCCCATTCACTTCTATGGGAGCAGTGCTTGGTGGTGGACGCACCCCGGAAAATCTGGGGTCCTCCAGCCACAGCTCTCCCAGCTCCGTTCTCGTTATACTGCTGGGACCCGCACCTATCAGACAATGGGGGCATATCCTAGCGATATGCCCCCATTGTCTGAGATGGGAATACCCCTTTAAACGAGCTATCCCATGACTAAAGTAAAACGTGAAAATCAGACATCATATAATACATGACTATCTCTTTCTAACAAAACTAGAACCAGCCCCGTACCTCACATGGATCCAGAGATCTCCCCATGCATTGCTCTGCTAGATTTATATCAAGCTGAAAGCTCAAGGGGAGTGTCTTTTCTGCTGCAGCTCAGGGGGCGTGTCTGTGCTCTCCCCATCATAGCTCAGGGGGCGTGTCTCAGCTCTCCCTATCACAGCTCAGGGGGCGTGTCTCAGCTCTCCCTATCACAGCTCAGGGGGCGTGTCTCAGCTCTCCCTATCACAGCTAAGGGGGCGTGTCTCAGCTCTCCCTATCACAGCTAAGGGGGCGTGTCTCAGCTCTCCCTATCACAGCTAAGGGGGCGTGTCTCAGCTCTCCCTATCACAGCTAAGGGGGCGTGTCTCAGCTCTCCCCATCACAGCTCAGGGGGCCGTGTCTGTGCTCTCCCTATCACAGCTAAGAAGGCAGTTCAAGGATGAAACTGAGCATGTGCGACCTTCTCAGTGAGCCGGACAAAGAAATAAGATACAGATACATTTTATTGAATAACTCAGTGGCTATACTAAATTTTTAATTACCGTACATCCAATTACAAAAGTATTCAGATCCAGCTGCTGGTTTCAAAACTGTATATGTTGTATGGGACAACCCCCTTTAAGCGAGACTATCTGCTATGCTAACAGTGCAAACAAAGGAAGTTCAAAAACTAGGACAGGAAGTAGAATACATGGAGTGACTTTGAAACATTATATTCAGAAAACCATCCACCTGGTTTGTTTTTCTTTTTTTTTTATTAATACAACAACTAGTCACATACAGTATAGGCTGTTAATAAGTGACAAACATTTTCTAATGCAAGTGCATCCCCTGCCTTGGAGTTTATATAAGTTCAACCTGTCAAATTGTGTTCTGTGCACATGACAGCTTATATCATTTCCAGGCACAGCTCCGCATATTTTGTAGCACCTGTGCCCGGTAGTATACCGGTATGTAGTCCAGTCCCATTCATTTGACTTGGATTAAGCTGCAGTAATCGGCCACAGACTGTACATAATGCATGGTGTTTGATGCATTTTTCCATTTTTCTGCTCTATTCTAGGAACAGAAAGAAAAAAAAAATCCTGCCATTTCACCTCCCCCCTTTTAAAAAAACAAAACACTGTGTACGTATTTTTCTATGGCATCTGTGATTGGTTATTATGTAAAATACTAGGATGTTAGCCTGTTTACGGATGTCTTACCTATAGAATAACCGTACGGGGCTGTTACGGAGACCTTTGTATAATGTTTTCCTCCTAAAATCTCTTCTAGCAATTCCTGAAGCAGCTGGTTCATGGAAGTCACTTCTGCACAATGAAATTGCATATTATTATTACAGGATATTAGATTTCCATTTTGAAAGGCTTCCTAGTCAATTTTAAGTCATTCTTTTACCAACACAATCTAGGCCCTAGGTTCTCCAACACAATCTAGGCCCTAGGGCACATCTATTCTTGCAAAAGCGGTGAGAACACCACAAAATACAAAAAGAAAGGGTCAAAACCTTTTGGACAAAATGTGTAGCATAGATCATTGATCTCTAGAACACGGACATGTTAATATTTATTTATTTTATGCACTTATATAGCGCTGACATATTCCGCAGCGCTTTACAGACATTAGCATCCAACTGTCCCCAGTGCACCTCACAATCTAAGTTCTCTATCTCGAAACCGGAGAACCCGGAGGAAACCCACACAAACACGGGGAGAACATACAAACTCCATGCAGATGTTAATATATAACAGTTCCTAAAGATTGAAATACTAAAAGAGATAGGATTCAGATACCAAAATCTGCAGGTGCACAAACATAAGAAAGAAATACAAAAATCGCAGTCAGAAAGCAACTTGTTATTTTCTAGGATTAAAAAAGGGACTGACGACCTTGTGACAATTACACAATTTCCAAAGTGTTTCCCAGTGGAAACATTTATCCCCTCTGCCTGCTGCAATACATATGTGACCGGCTTTGTTATAAATTTGTTATATATCTTATAACAAGCCGATACAATTGTACTTTTTGGCAGCGGTGTTGCAGTAAATAATAAATGCCATGCAGACATGTGGCTTCAGAGAAGAACAGAAATCTGCCTCTTACCTTTCCTCTTCAGGTGCTGACAGTATGGATCGTGGAACCATGGAACCTGATATTCTGGGTGCTCAATGCAAACCGCACGATTCAGTTCCATAAGATAATACCGTAAACTCATGCTCTGAGCGTGCGGAAAAGCTAAAACATTATACAGTATGGATGGGATCAGTCATTTGCAACATGCACCTCAATCAAGGCTTAAGACTATGGGGCACATTTAAGAGCTGCGTTTAAGACGCCATAACTTTTATTTATTTTATTCTTTGCATCAGGCCATTTTGCCATACACATCAGTAAGATTTAAATTTTTATCAACTTTTATTATGAGCAAAAAGAAGGAAAAAAATATGTGGCATTTTTATTTATATCTGTAAAGAATAAATCAAGGCAACTGGACGTGACATGTTAATATTTGTCCAGTTGCCTTGATTTATTCTTTCCAGATATACCATGACCTGGATAAATGAGAGCCTTCACAGACATTTTTATTTAGGCTATCTACCAGTCACCATAAATAATATGTTCATTATAATGTCCGAATTATTATGACTGGATACCAAATACTGTTTTGTGATGCTTAATAGTATGTTACAAAGACACATTGATTGTAATGGTTTTTGCTCTGTTATTATTATTATTTTGTAGCATTAACGTTGTAGAGAAATGTAACTTTTACCATAAAAGAAAAAAGCTGGGAAGTAAAAATTCTATTTTTCTGCCATTATTTTTAAAATAAAATATTTCCTCAGGTCTTGGAGGGATTTGAATCCCAGGCATTCCTTATAGCAGGCAATAAACTCTCCACTAGTCTATAACACTGCTCTATTGTATAGACATTATTTTTTTTGCTTAAAAAGCTAACTATTTATTCACTTTTATGAATGTGAAGAAAACAGTAATACTATTGGGCATAAACAAATTCCATGTTCACAGCAAAACTTTTATATACAGTAGTGAGTAAAGCAGCTGTTTACTGTTACAGAAGGTCTGGGGTTCAAATCCCACCAAGACCTGTAAAATAATCTTTATTTTAAAAAGGTAAAAAAAATATGAATTTTTACTTCCCAGCTTTTTTTATGATAAAAGTTAAATTTTTCTGCAAAGTTATTGTTACTAAAAAAATAATATAATAATTAACTAAACAAAAACTATTACAGTGTTTTTTGCAGCCTTCCCTTCTGTAACTTTCAAAACACTAGTAACGCCTAAGGAATGCTAGGTTCACATCAACGCTAAGAAATCCAGCAGGCTGTTCTGGCAGAGGAGCAGCCTGCCGGAGTTCACTGTATCCAGCATAGCCGGATAATGCCATGAGCCACCAGATCCCCTACATTTACTGTAATGAGATCCCATAGGGATCCCGCTTTTTAACAGCAGAAATGCCGCCTTTGGGCCAGACAAACAGTTGTGCCAGCCGAATCCCATGACAGTCCACGGCATTATCCGACTCTCCCTGTGGCTGGGGGATGACATTACTGGAATACCCTATATAGGAATCTGCAATCCAAAGTCTACTCTCTGTTGCAGAACCCCCTGCTTGGTCACAGACGACACCATATTCCCAGTGACTTCCCTGCAGCCTGTATGGTGACTACAAAACCACAGATGCTAATGGTTCATTAAATACATTTTAATAGGTTCCAAAGGCAATAGCAGAGATTTTCCTTGCTTGTAGTGGACCTTTACCATCTGCAAATCACTTGATATTTAAAACTACTTTACAGATCCTACACAATGCCAAAAAGCCATAAGAATAACCAAAAAAGGAGCGAACTTACATGCCAACTGGGCATCTAGCTGGCCTAAGAATTTGATGTCGAATACAGCATTTATTAATTCTTTCGGAAACTGTTTTACCAAAGCAAAACTGTAACAGATCTGAATCAAGCACGAAGGACTCAACGAATCTATAAAAAAAATAAGAAAAAAGAAAGACTAAAGATATCATTCAAAGAATAAAGTACAAGTGAAGCTCTAACTTTAGTAGGAGGCACCTTAAAGCAGTGCTCCTCCAGTCCTCAGGGCCCACCTACCGCCATGACCTGATAATATCCCACAGAACACCTGTGGTAAGTCCTGATGCATTGACACTAATTATATCACCTGCTCAATGCTAAGGAAATCCTGAAAACATGACCGGCAGGTGGACCCTGAGGACTGGAGTTGAGGAACCCTGCCTTAAAGGATATCTGCAACCAACAGTTTATTTCATTGCTCCAATCTGAGAAAAAGAAATTAAGCAACTCTGCCAAATCCTGATCAAAAATACCCTACCGTTTTGTGTACACAGCTCAAACTCAGGCCCATGTATCTGCATGGTCACAGACTACAAACCAACTTTCTGTAGTCTAATCCTGAAGTTATATTAGAACAATGTTATTCTGTTCCATTTTCCCTTTCGTCCTACAAACCAGCAGACAGCATAAGAGGGGGACGGGGGTAAGACATGACTGCAGGACCAGAACATGGACCATGGATCTAGACAGGACTGTGTTTGTCCTCTATGTATGCAGACCTATTTCTACATACTGTACTGAGTCCAAATGAATCCTGCAATCCTCTGCTATCTTCAATGCACCTGAACGTGTTCCTGAAAACACAAATAATGATCTGAAAATATAACTGGATGGATATTTGAAGTGTAAATGTCCTCCTGTCCACTGTGCAGTCATACTCTTCCATCTTCTCCCTGACTGCGAGATGCCCAATCGCAGCGGAGAGCGTCACAACCAGGGAGAAGGGGATGCCCCTTGAGAAACAGGGCCGTCTCCTCCTCCCTGTTCCAATGGTATGAATTTACATACCAGGCGGAAAACCAGAACGGGGGGCACAGCGGGGGAACGCCCTACACAGCCCCTATTTACATGATTATGTCAGGACTGGTGAAAGGTCCTCTTTAAGCCAGTACTCTCTGCTCTGCACTGATGAGGGGCAATCACCCTGAAACAGCTGTCTGCAGATGAGATGCTGGCTTATTTAATATCCGACTCATGTCTCAAGGACTTTTTAAAGGGTTGAACATTGACTTAAAGCAGGGATGCTCAACCTGCGGCTCTCCATCTGTTGTTAAACTACAACTCCCACCATGCTCTGCTGTAGGCTGACAGCTGTCCAAGCATGCTGGGAGTTGTAGTGTTGCAACAGATGGAGGGCCGCAGGTTGGATACCCCTGACTTACAGGATAGCTGCCTTATATCTGATGGCATTAGAGGCTTGTTAAGAGCTCATTTGAATCCCTTTTTTACCTAGATTTTAACACGTGGAAATAAATTATGAAGATTTTATTGCGCGCTGGATTCAATACCTTCTTTAAACAGGGTTTGTCTCTTTCCATGGAGGCATATACCAGTGAGGAACAGAAGTATTTGAACACCCTGCAATTTTGAAAGTTCTCCCACTTAGAAATCATGGAGGGGTCTGAAATTCACATTGTAGGGGCATTCCGACTCAGAGACAGAATAAAAAAAAAAAAAGAAATTCAGTAAATCACATTGTATGATTAATAAAGAATGTATTTGTCTTGCACTGCTGAACATAAGTATTTGAACACCTGAGAAAATCAGTGTTAATATTTGGTACAGAAGCCTTTGTTTGCAATTACAGAGGTCGGAACGTTTCCTGTAGCTTCTTGACCAGGTTTGCACACAGGGATTTTGGCCCACTCCTCCACACAGATCTCCTCTAGATCTGTCAGGTTTCGGGGCTGTCGCTGAGCAACACAGAGTTTCAGCTCCCTCCAAAGATATTCTATTGGATTTAGGTCTAGAGACTGGCTAGGCCACTCCAGAACCTTGATATGCTTCTTACGCAGCCACTTCTTGGTTATCCTGGCTGTGTCCTTCGGGTCGTTGTCATGTTGGAAGACCCAGCCACGACCCATCTTCAATGCTCTGACTGAGGGAAGGAGGTTGTTGCTCAAAATCTCACAATAAATGGCCCCATTCATCCTCCCCTTAATACAGTACAGTCGTCCTGTCCCTTTCGCAGAAAAGCCCCCCCAAAGCCTGATGTTACCACCCCCATGCTTCACAGTAGGGATGGTGTTCTTGGGATGCCCAAACACGACGAGTTAAGTTTAGACCAAAAAGTTCTACTTTGGTCTCATCTGACCACATGACTTTCTCCCGTGCCTCCTCTGGATCATCCAGATGGTCATTGGCAAACCAGACGGGCCTGGGGATGTGGTGACTTGAGCAGGGGAACCTTCCGTGCAATGCGTGATTTGAAACCATGACAACGTAGTGTTCTACCGACAGTGACCTTTGAAACTGTGGTCCCAGCTCTCTTCATGTCATTGACCAGCTCCTCCCTTGTAGTTCTGGGGTGATTCCTCACCTTTCTTATCAGTGATACCCCACGAGGTGAGATCTTGCATGGAGCCCCAGTCCGAGGGAGACTGACAGTCATCTTTAGCCTCTTCCATTTTCTAACAATTGCTCCAACAGTTGTCTATAAAGAGCTCAGACAGGTGCTACTAAGTTAGATTAATGAGTGGAGTAGAGGTGGACTTTTTAAAAGGCACAGTAACAGGTCTTTGAGAGCCAGAATTCTTGCTGTTTCTCAGGTGTTCAAATACTTATGTTCAGCAGTGCAAGGCAAATAAATTATTTTTAAAAAATCATACAATGTAATTTCCTGAATTTTGTTTTTAAATGCACCTACAATGTGAATTTCAGACCCCTCCATGATTTCTAAGTGGGAGAACTTGCAAAATCGCAGGGTGTTCAAATACTTCTGTTCCTAACTGTGGGTCTGCAGAAACCAAAAATAGGACCTTTTTCATAAATAAATATTGCAAAGTTGCTTCATTTTAGAAGCATTTGTGATACTGGTTTGTACGTAGGACATCGTTTTTAAACAGTTTGCATTTATGTTCCATCACTTTATGATTCCTGAGAATGTGACCTTGTTACCAATCCTGAAAACACAGAGGATGCGGCCATTCATTGTGTTCCCCCTGCGCTGCGGCACTGCGGCCACCTGGTGTACTGGGAACCGAAGCACAGCCCGATTCATGTAATTGGGACCAGTTACAGTTCTCTGCGCGGTCTGGTGACCGAGAATACTGCTGTGAAGGGGACGCAGTGTTTAAAGCATTGCAGCTCCTTCATTCTAACTGTGGGGAGCCGGCAGGTTGGAACCACACTGATCTCCGATCATTGTGATGGCTTATCCTAGTGATATCGTATAAATTTATAAGATTGGAATACCCCTTTAAAAGGGGTTATCCAATGTCTAAAACATGCTCCCCAATGCCTGGGCCCCTCATATAGATTATACTTACACCGCTCCCCGACACCTGCATCGTTCCTGATCCCTGCACGGCCGCCTCTGCATCTCCCTGTCGTGCGGATCAAAACATCCAGGAAGCAGCCAACAGCAGGCTGCAAAGCAGATGAGCCTCCCTAGCGTCACCAGTAACGTCGCAACCTGCTATTGGCTGCCCCCCCCCCCCATGGCCGGAGATTTTGATCTGTGCGACGGGGAGATGCAGCGGCAGCAGCCGTGCGGGGATCAGGAGCAACGCGGGTGCTGAGGAGCGGGGTAAGTATAATCTATATAAAGAGTCCGGGCATTGGGGGGGGGGGGGGGGCATGTTTTAGACATTAGATAATCCCTTTAAGGATTGACCTGCTGACCATAGCACAATATGACGAAGACACCTACCTTTACGCTCCATTACATGTTGTAAGCATATGTTAAAAAACTCTCTACCCTGAGGTGGCTCATAATTCAGGAAAGCAAAAGGACGGAGAACTATAAGGATACAGGAAGGATGAATCTAGAAGAAAGCAGATGCACATCAAAAACCAGTTAGGAGCAGAAGAAGATCATTTGAATGAATTGCCTCACAATGGCGACCCCTCTCTACATGGATACTATAGGGTGGGGGGGGGGGAGGTCCCCTTCCTGTAATACCTTTGTAATATCCTCCATGGTCACTGCAGCGATGGTGTGTAGAAATGGAGCTCGAGCAACGTTCATCTGCATTAAACAAATAGAAAGTTTTGTGACGTTCCTCCAGGTGACCTTATGCAGTAAGCGCTGGCAGGCGTCCAGCACTCCCTCGGCCAGTTCTCCATTCATCCACTGCCGGCTCTTGATCTGCATTATTTCGTCTAGCAAGAGATCAAGGCTGTCCACCTGCTGGAGTCTCCCCAGGGCACAGCTCTTCAGTTTTTGGAGGAGTTCCCTGTAGGTTTTATGGTGGTTCCCAAAGGAACGAGGCGTTTTTGACAACTGCATAAGTAGGACGGCTATCTTTTCCATGCTTGGCAAGTTGCACTGCTGGATTATAGCATCTATTTTAGAAAGGACAGCTTCATCCACTTGGTTGAGGTTCAAGAGAGAAAGTGCCTTGGCCATTCTGGCCACTTCAGATGGTATAAAGCTTGCAATTAGGTTCCTGCAAGGGAAAAAAAAAAAAATAATAATAATGTAATAAATAAATATTAATTTATTAAATTAATAAATATTTAGTGCATTCCAGACATTACGTCAGAAGATTTCCCGATCGCTGGGTGTCCCAAGGCTGTAAACCCTTCCACAGTAAGAAACCTGGCAGCAAGTGTTCAATTTCTGTACAATGCCCCCACAGAGAAATAGAAGCATTAGGCCTTATACGCGACTGTATTTTCAGTCTGCATTTTTTGTGGTTTGCACGTGGACCCATCCACAAAAACGCGGGCACCACACGGTTGCTGTTCGGCAAATAATAATAGAACATGCCCTATTCTTGTCTGTTTTGCAGACAAGAACATGCATCTCTCTAGAACAGGTCTCCTGGAAAATGCAGGATGCACACGGACCGCCAAACGGATACGTTTGTGCGAACGGAGCCTTACACAGCACCCACTGAAAGAAATGTGCTCTCCCTGTAAGATGCAGAAATGCCTGGTCATTAATAGTGAGAGATGCCACTTTTTGGTGTGCCACGTAATAAATCCTCTAGAACCATAGGGTAACAGCTGATAGCTCACGTGTAAATCCTCACCGTCAGCAGAGACGATGCACAACAGTCCGGAGACATGCCATTGTACGGTGTCACTTACTGTCACTTACCTTTGCAGATGCCTTTGTAGTTCTTTTAGCAGCTTGGTATTTTGGTGTGGTAGATTCACCACGGACTCCGTCATGTGAAGTAGTTGTGTGGGTTTGCAGATATCCAAATGTTGCTGCAAGAGGGAGCAAATTCTAAAGAAGAAACAAAAAATTGAAAAAAATTTAATAAAAAGGTCTATAAAATCCGTTCACACTATAGCATTACATTGGAAGCGCCTCTATATGACGGAACGTTCGGAGACATTTACAATGATTATCGAGTTATTTTCTGTACAGGTTCCAGGGCAGCACATTACAACCACTGTTCGGCAGTTGTGGTCAGGGGCAAAGCTATAGAAGGTGCAGAGGTGACAGTCTCCCCGGGGCCCTGGTGGCTAAGGGGGGGCCCATAACAAAACACCACTTGTATAAATGATGCATTGTAGTTGGGGTCCAGACGCTTCCAGGCTTCAGGTTACACTGAATAAGCCACCTACATGAAGACCGCCATGGAAGTATAAGAGTATGGCTACATGGCGACACTGGTCATGGCCAGGATCGCAGTGCAGATGGTGACCCCATAGAAATTAATAGGATTACAGGGTGAGTTGCAGGTGTGCTCTGACTGTAATCCCCGAATCGCAAATAAAAATAAATAAAAAAAACTACTTTTGGATTTTATTTTGCAGTTCAGGGGTCGCGGCACACCTGCGACCTATTCATTTGTATAGGACCACATCTACACTGCGATGTCCCAGCAATCCTGACCGTGACAGCTGTTGTGCAAACATTGTCGCCATGTAGCCCTACCCTAACTTTGGGGATGAGGAGCCATTAGACAGGTACATGTTAACGTAAAGACTATCCAGCGGTATACCCAGAAATCTTACTTTTGGATGAGGGCGTTATTTGTGCAATCCATTTCCACCATTGCTCTCAGGACAACAAGTAGATGGCTCAGGTTCATCTCATCACTGAAGGTCAGCAGCTTTTCTTCAAGTCTGGGGGAAAAAGCAAAATCCACAAGTATGAAGCTGGGCCATACAAAGTCCTTGGTTGTATTTTATAAAGACATTTACGTACTGGAATGACTTAATGAAGATGTATGAAATTGGAAGAATGGTTCCGATTTTCCCAGTGTCACTCATGCCCAACGTACCTGGTATTTCAGCTCAGACCCATTCACTTAAAGGGGTTGTCCAGGTTCAGAGCTGGACTCGGACATATCCTCTTCTTCTCCCAGGCAGCCCCTCTGAGATGAGCATCAGAGCATCTCATGCTTTTTCAGCAGACCCGGCTTCCATCTAGCGGTGTTCCCAGTGACATCACCGGAACTAATGGGTGGGCTTTAACGGTGACCTAGCCTGTTTTACAGGCTAGGGCAGCACTAAAGCCTGCCCATTAGGGCCGGCGTCGGAAGCCTCCGCCTAGCAGAGACCCGATACGTCACCAGATCTGCTGAAAAACCATGAAATGCTCTGATGCTCATCTCAGAGGGGCTGCCTGGGTGAAGAAGGGGATATGTCTGGGTTCAGCTCTGCACCCGGACAACCCCTTTAATAACAGAGCTGACCTGCAATACCAGACACATGCCATGGACAAAGTGGCGCTGTTCCCGGGAAAAAGAAAAAAAAATGAACATTTTTGTACTGCAAGACAACCCCTCTAACCCCTTAAAGGGGTTGTCTGAGATTTTAGTACTGATGACCTATCCTCAGGATAGGTTGTCAATATCAGATCAGTGGGAATCCACTGATCTGATATTGTCCGCATCTTTTGCGGCCCCATTGGAATGAATGGGTTTGCACCCGTTCCGCATTTCCGCAAATTGCGGAACGGATACTGTGAATGAGCCCTTTTTCAATGCTTTCAACATCATTTTGGTAGTGGTGGAAATAATCAAACGCAGAGTCGAGGAGAAGACGCCCATAGCAGTCAATTAGATTCCAGCTCTCCTTTTTCAGAGGCCAAATGCCAAAGCAATAAAATATGGAAGTGGCTGGTGAGGAAGAAAGAGTTTACATGTCTGCTGCATGCAGGATGAGAGGGACATGCACGCTTTTTCGGACACTTACCCATCTCTCATATGGTGAGATACCATTCTACTTAAGGCATCAAACAGATCCACAAAGGTCTCGGGATCATTACACATTTTCATCATCTCAACAAGTCGTGGCTTGGCCATAACGGGGAAGTCCGTATTGTTTAGTCGTAGGTGCTTGTACACCCCAGCAATGCTGGACAGGTCTTTGGCATCCATTGCGCCTATGTGCTGCTTGAAGACGTTGTCGTATTTCTCCAGCAGGGAGACATAGGTGAACTTATATTTATAGAAAAGTCTCATCACCCTGAACGCATGCCTGACGTCGGACAGCTCAAATTTCTGGATGACGGATTCTGTCTTTTCGACCAGTCGTTCCTGCAGGTTTGGTGAGCTTACCGACTGCAAGCAGACGAGGAGACAGGACAATGTTCTGGAGAGCAGAAGATGGGACAGAACCATCATAGACAGGACATCAACAAGAAATGTTAAGCCAGAAATACATTGTACTGACAGTGGAGCTAAAGTGTGTTCCAGTGATATCAAGTTCTCCCCTTTGCACAAGACAGGGGAAAACTACTAGATTGGTGGGGGGTCCTACCACCGATCATTAGAACGTGGGTCCCAAACACCGTGGAAATGAACGGAGCAGGTGGTCGGAAATGCACGCTGATGTTTCATTCATTTCTGTGGGAGTTACTGAAATAGCGCTCAGTGCAACGCTCATCTATTTCCAGAACTGTCAACTCCGTTAAAATGAATAGAGCAGCCGCACCCATTTCTGACCACCCATTCTTTCCATTTCAGGGGGGGGCTCCATGAGATTTGGGGCCTCCATTCTCATGATCTGCGGCAGGACCCCCACCAATCTAATAGTTTTCCCCTATGCTGTGGGCAGAGGATAATGATATAACTGAAATACCCCTTTAAATGCAATGTGTGTAATTTCCTCTTCTTCGTACACATCCAAAGTTGCATTTGAAATTCTTTTTGATATGGAGGATGCAAATAGACCTGACCCTAAATAGGGTTGTTTCATCATAACAAGACCCTTTAAGATTAAATGGGATCTGTCAGCAGTTTTGACCATCCTGAACTGCTGACAGCAGCAGGTAGGGACAGTACAAACATACCTTTTTGTGGAGCTTTTGTCATCAGGAGGAGTTTGAATATGAAGTTTTATTCTGGAAGATTCTGGAAGTACTCAGGAGGTGGAGCTTCAATGTGAAGTGCTCTCTGCATGGAGCTGCTCCACAGCCCCTCGCTGAGTGACTGCTGCAGTGGTCTGCTGGTTGGATTTCATAGCTGTCACTCAAAGCAGAAGGTAGAGGACCCTTCTACTTAGTAGATAATATACCCAAGGTGGGAAAAAATGAAAAGTTTCTAAGAAACTTTCTATACTTCCTAATTTGCTTTGCCTTCCAATCCCTTAAAGGGGTTATCCAAGACTATAAAATGCTCCCCCATATTCTGGGCCCCTTACATTGAATCTACTTACTTCGCTCCCTGCGCCGCTCCTGGTTCCCGCACCGCCGCTGCAGCTTCTCCCAGTGCGCGAATGAAAACATCTGGTGGCGGGGGGGAGCAGCCAATGGCAGGCGGTGACGGGGACGAGCCTCCCTAGCGTCACCCGCAATGCTGCCTGTCACTGGTTGCTACCCGACCCCCAGATCCCTCCCCTCCCCGACATCGGATGTTTTCATCTGGGCAAGGAGTGAAGCAGCAGCAGCGGCGGTGCGGGGACCAGGAGAGGCGCAGGGAGTGGGGAGCGAGGTAAGTAGATTCAATGTGAGGGGCCCCGGCATATGGGGGAACATTTTATATAGTCTTGGATAACCCCTTTAATTTACAAATTCCTTCATTTTCAAGATCTGTGCTTGCTGTCAGAGTCTGCAGGACTAGGAGTCATAAAAGTTGCCATCTACTTATTATCTGATAATGGATAAGGCGATGAAGGTGTGAGTATACGTACACAGGATCGTCCGCATCTTCCAAATCCCTGTCCACGACACTGGCCATGTGTCCTATAAGCGGACTAGTGGTCAGATCTTGTTTTTTCAAGCAAACTGCAAACTTTGCTAATGTTGGAAGATCAAGTCTGTGCATTCAAAGAAAATAAAGAGAGAATTCCTGATCACAAAGTGCAAATTTACACGTCTCACCTTCTGTAAAACCCTGCATCTATCATCCTGACATGGTGACGTGCAGGTGTACGGCATGTAACCGCTGCAGCCAATCACTGTCTTCTGTGTAAAAACTGCTGAGGACAGTGATTGTCTGCAGTGGTCATATGCCATATACTACAAGGTCACCTCTGCAGTTTGTACACAAGGACCGGAACAGCACTGCAAAGAATGGCGCTGGAGACCATATGATGATTTTTTTAATTTTAGGCTACAGGAGGGCTTGTCCGAGATCTTTAAATATCTTGGAAACCCCTTTCAGGCTGTGGTAAACTGTTCACATGGTTCTGCAAATAGAGACCTCCTGCATACAGCCATACTGCGGCTCCATTTTGTACGCAGACTAAAGGGGGTTGTCCCAACTCAGCACACAGCATTTATCATGTAGACAAAATTATTACAAGGCACTTACTAATGTATTGTGATTGTCCATTTTGCCTCCTTTGCTGGCTTCATTCATTTTTCCATCACATTATACACTGCTCGTATCCAGGGGTTATGGCCACAGATACCAGTTGGCCTCGAGCTGCTGCACATGCGTGACTATGTGCACTCACAAGGTCCCGGCCACCAGAGAGGCCGTCACTTTTTTATATAGTGTGCACGGCCACTTCTGATGAATTGCAGGGTGGTCATAACCCCTATATACGAGCAGTATATGATGGGAAGAGAAATCAAGCCTCCAGCAAAGGAAGCAATATGGATAATAACAATAGTAAGTGCCTTATTCTAAAGCGCATCTGTCAGCAGTTTTGTACCTATGACACTGGCTGACCTGTTACATGTGCACTTGGCAGCTGAAGGCATCTGTGTTGGTCCCATGTTCATATGTTCCCGCATTTCTGAGAAAAATGATGTTTTGATATATGTAAATGAGCCTCTAGGAGCAACGGAGGCGTTAACATTACACCTAGAGGCTCTGCTCTCTCTGCAACTGCTGTGCCCTCTGCACTTTAATTGACAGGGCCTGGTGTGATCACATTTGCCTGGCCCTGTCAATCAAAATGCAGATGATGTGGCAGTTGCAGGGAAAGCTGAGTGTCTAGGTGCAATGACAACGCCCCCGTTGCTCCTAGAGTCTCATTTGCATATAGTAAAACATAATTTTTCTCCGCAATGCAGGCACATAGGAACACCTGCCAAGTGCACATGTAACAGCCAGTGTCATAGGTACAAATCTGCTGACAGATGCCCTTTATCTACATTATGAATGTAATTTGCTGCAGTGAGAAAACCCCTTCAATAGGGATCCATAAAAGTGCAAGAGTCCTTGACTGCACTAAACTTCTGTGCCCTTGTTGGGACCCTCGGGATAAATCCAAAATAACAATCACGGTCAATTCACCCCCAAATCCCATTAGGAGTCCCAACTTGTGTGTAATAAAACAACATACTTTGTTATATATTAAAAACTACAAAACCGAAAAGTGAACCACAAGTGTAAATTTAAAACTGTCATGGCGAAACAGGGGACAGTTGTTGATTTCACTGGTAGCGGCAGTACTCGCGTCAGTGTGTTATATCTCAGCACTGTGATATTAATAAACAGTTTTTATATATTTCTTTTTTTTTAAAGGTGAATTGTGTGGCGTTTTTATTTATTTCCACAACTTTTCATTTATTGACACTCATTGCCATATATGTTTTTTTTTTGACCATGTGCACATAAAAAAATAATAATAATTAAAAGTGTTTATTAATGTCACAGCGCTGAGATATAACACACTGACGCGAGTACTGCCGCTACCAGTGAAATCAACAACTGTCCCCTGTTCTGCCCTGACAGTTTTAAATTTACACGTGTGGTTAATTTTCGGTTTTGTAGTCCTCGACTGTAACTCTTATGTCTCCAATTTCGCATTAATCTAACAACACAAAAAACAGCATGCTCCATCCGAATGTATGCACGGAGGAAAGGTCTTTAAAAGCCCGGGTTCTCACCCAATGGAGCTTTGTACAGCAACCCACAGTGCCCGATACAGACCCCCATGTGACACCATATCGCCTCTGCGCCCTGTAAATCATGCCTAAGGCTTACCCCGGCCATACATATTAGATTAATCTAGGCCAAACCCGATGATTTTGGTGAAGCTGGTCAACTGTCTAATATGTATGGGGGCCTCCTGACTCTCCACGTCAGCAGATGGGAGATAAGCCAACAGAGGTGTCTGGGAGCATTTTACTCCCCTATCCCAATAAAAGCACATGCACACTTGGCTGAGCAGGGGTGGGAGAGGGGTGTGCATGTGTATTGGGCGAGGGGTGTTAGGGAAAACGGCTGCCAAGCATTCAGCCATCGTTTATCTAAAATGTACAGCCAGCTTTAGTTCAGACTAAAAAAAAAAAATTAGCAAAAAAAATTATTGTGAAAAGGAAGACAAACTCAGTAACGTCACTGGCTGCGGTATCATGATCAGTGATGGCCAGTTCGCCTGCGAACACATGCGAGCTGCCATCTTAACTCACAAGTCTGGCGAGGCACAGGTAAGTCCTTACCTGTGCCTGTGCGCGAGCCGGTCTGAAACAAATGCGGTCATCGGCCGGGGACCTTCATCGGGCTGTTCTCAGAACTGCCTGCTCCCGGTGCCCGCATTGTTTCAGACCGGCTTGCGCACAGGCACAGGTAAGGACTTACCTGTGCCTCGCCAGACTTGTGAGTTAAGATGGCAGCTCGGCAAACTCGCCATCACTGATCATGATCACTGAGCACTTCTGCTATTTGATAACATTTTAATCTTCAGAAATTAATGAACTCACCTTTCTAATCTTCTCCATCCTTCAACTACCAGCCGCTGTATTACAGCATCGTGCGCCTGCACCTGAAACCTTGAGGTGAACAAATAGAGGGTTAATGCAGTGCATGTGCATAGGCTGAGGTCATACCTGTGTCCCCCCCACCCCGGGGTCACAGGAGGTAATACAGGGGCAGCCATGACAGTAACAGACTGTGATCATTCCTCCTGATGTCACTTGGCGCCGCTCTTCCCCCATTTACGCATTCATGGCACCAGGCGGAAAAACTTTTCATGATGCTCCCCAAATAATGCTCCTAATATCGAGCCTGGTGTCATTTAAAAGCTAAGGCTACTTTCACACTGGCGTTTTGGTTTCCGTTTGTGAGATCCGTTTTAGGACTCTCAGCAGGCGGTCCAAAACGGATCAGTTTTGCCCTAATGCATTCTGAATGGATAAGGATCTGCTCAGAATGCATCAGTTTGCCTCTGTTTGGCCTCCATTACGCTCTGGAGGCGGACACCAAAACGCTGACTATGCGGAGGCAAACGGATCCGTCCTGACACACAATGTAAGTCAATGGGGACGGATCTGTTTTCACTGGCACAATAGAAAACGGATCCGTCCTTCATTGACTTTCAATAGTGTTCAAGACAGATCCGTCTTGGCTATGTTACAGATAATATAAATGGATCCGTTCTGAACGGATGCATGCGGTTGTATTATCATTGCGGATCCGTCTGTGCAGATCCATGATGGACCCGCACCAAACGCGAGTGTGAACATAGCCTAAGATTACAGGTTTCAGCAGGATACCAAGATACTAGCGAGGGTTTCAAACTGTATTCAATAACTCCATGACAGTGAAAGGGTCTAAAAAGGTTTAAAATTCTGTGCCGATTCATCTCTATATCCATTGGAGCTTCGTTTTTTTTATGATTTCCTGCCTAAAAATATGACAACTTGCTGCTGCCTTCAAATACCACTAGAGGGAGCCTAAGAACTCAATAACAAGGCATTATGCAGCTCCCTCTAGTGGCGGCCAGCATGGTACCTTTTACATCTACGAAGAGAATTTGAAGATTCGTATAAAAAAATAAACAAAAAATAAAAATAAATTAAAAAAATAAGATTAGAAAGAGTGAAGATGTACTCTAAAATAATTCTGATACGAGACTGGTTTTATAACTGTTGCAAAAAACATTCACACAGTTTTGCTATGATTATAACGTATGGGGGGAGGGAGTTTAATACTTTTAAACTTGGCAGCATCCCCACAACACAATACAACCTCAATGTGTCCCATATAGTAAGCGTAGTCAACCACCTACATCATTAAGTTGTACAAGACATCCACCAGTTCTTTGTCATCTAGGAGATCAACGTTGTCCCGCGCTAATGTGCGGAGAGCAATAAATTCTGGGTGATCTCGAATTTGGCCAAGTGTTCTACATGTTTCCGGTTTCCCTTCTTGAAAATACCAAAGCAGATTGACTGCGTAGCCCACGTGATGTACCGAAAGTGCGGATCGGTTCATGCCCAGCAGCTGGAACACTTGATATTCTGTGGAGCATTTCTTTAACTGGTCCAATAACGGTTCCGTTTTCACAGTCTGAGTCTGAAGCAATCGCAGTGAGAAACAGAAAGGACCCCTCCAACGGAGCATGGTGGCCAGACTTATCTATAGAGATGGTTGCATCGTGTTTCTCCTCCTCCTTTCTGCGCACGCCTATAATAAAAGGGTTATGTTAGAAGTGATTTTATAGGAGGTCATTTTTGCTATTATATATTTATATTACAAAATAACAGATTTTTATGATCTCCAGCAAACAAAGATGACATGAACATGGATGACCAACATAAAAATGTTATAAACAAGTCATGTACGCGGCAGGAATCCCGTACAGCACCTCGTACTGACCACAGTACACGGCCACATTTTGCACCATATTACGAGCCAAGCGACATACAGGATGAGATCTGAGATCCTTTCTGGCCCATGTTTCATCCATACATTCTTCCCTAAAACAGATCCTAATACACACAATAAGGACATGTATAAAACTGATGCAAAGGAAAAGTAAGGAAGAAGATATCTAAAGGGAACCTGTCACATTGGACATGGTGTCTGATCCGCAGGCAGCAGATTGATACATAGCTTTGTGGGAAAAGATTCAATCATCTAAATTTTATACACTCATAAGAGATGCTGCAGAATTGGTATTACATGGGGGATGTAAGTGGATACTAAAACAGGCATAACCGGAGAAGTCACCTCTTATCTTTAAAGGCTATTTACATCTTTGGGGGGAAAAAATGTTATTGTTGCATTTTACTCATTTGGGGCTAAAACTAATTTTTTTCAATTGGTCTTTATTAAAAAAAAAATATTGAGCTGTTCTGTCACAAAAGGTTAACATGTTTTTCTAACCGTGTGACTGGTACTTTCACTTTGGGCCGGTCATCTAATAACCCTGATCTCTAAACTACTAAGAGGCAATAAAAACGTATTTAAAGGGAACCTGTCATGTGGATATTTGATTATAATCTAACTAATTATATACAATCATTAACTACTAAAAAGTACCTTAGATGTATTCACTTACTAGTGTGACAGATGGTTACCTCATAATATACACACAAATATGCCGCATGCTACATGCTAATGAGCTGATTTGAGTCCGGCGTGATGTCATTGAGTCCGGCGTATATTTAATTCAGAGCTATAGCCACTCCCCTGCCCACCTGCTGCTGATTCATATGGAAACAAACTGTCATTCAGCAGCAGGTGGGCGGGGAGAGTCAGGAGCTCATGAATATTCAGGACTCATCATTATCAGCTGGTGCTTTTCAATACAAGATGTTGGCAGATTCACTGGGTCAATTAAAGAAAGTGACCCAGCATTTTGCTAAGAGAATCAGTCACTTATTTATGTTGCCCTTAGTTAGGACACCATAAAACTGGTGACAGGTTCCCTTTAAGCCACATTCTTATCAGTAAAGGATTGAGGATTGAGCTTTGATGAGTGTCTATAAGGTCAGAGATAAGGAGTCCTTCAGCTGCCTGTCTGACGGAGAAAATAGAAAATTCAGATCCTGCTAGTAGAGCATCTCAGCTCTGAACAGAAAAAAGGACTCCATATTTTTAATAAAGGCCAATTGAAAAAAAATTTTTTAGCTCATAATGAATACAATGAGCTAATAAAAAAAAAAAAAAAAATTGCCCCCAAAACTGTACATAACCTTTAAATGAATAAAATACACGTTTTACTGAATCTTTTCGCACAGAATGCTTTATCAGCTCACCGTGTTCAGTGTGACAGGTTCCCTTTAAGGCAGACAGTTTGACATTTTCATTTTCCAAAGAACCTCAGAAAAAGGAGGTAGAGTCCGGCTGCCATGGGCAATAACCCAGATTTTCTGCAAGATTCTTAAAAATGACACCAGAAAGACTTGGGCAGGGCCATCTCATGTACTACCCAGTTGATGATTTCATTTAAAATGTACTATCACGAGCTGCACTTTGTTGGAAATTCAAAGTCATGCAAACAGCCCCATCTATTCTGATAAAACCGTTGTGCGCTATGCCGACGCTTTTGCTAACTTTAGCCATGAGCTTTAGAAAAACTTTTCATATGTCATAGTGACATATCAAAAGTTTTGATCTGTGGTAGTCTGAGTGCTCCCCCGATCGTTAGAACAAGGAGAGAAAAGGGTCACACACGGCTCTCTCCTCACTGCAGGACAGAAGGTCTATGGGCCCGTCTCGCTTCCGACACGGTTGCAGTGGGCGCAATTTTATTTTGATCCGACAAGCATCTAGTCGTGCTAAAACATGTGCTTTACAGAGAGACTTGACATGTTGCACTTTGCACCTATTGTAGGGATGGAAGGTCTAGTTTAACAGTCTTTTATCTGCTTGTCAAAATAAGCTTCCCTCATTCCACATATAATAACAAATACTAAATACTATATTCAACTCTCACAGTTAAAAAAAAATAACCATTACCTAATACAACTCAGATTCGCTTACAAATGATCGCCACTTTTCTCCTGTCCTAAACCAGAGGGGAATACAATCACTGGAACACAGTGACCCAGAACGTCGCGTTCATGACGTCATCTTGCAAGCCCTGCATTTCTTACACGTAACTTTCTTTGAACGAAGACGGTTACTGGAGATAAGCCAGGTGTAGCGTGCGATGGTTATACATGAAAACACATAGAGGCATAAAAGGCTGTCTGGCCCACGGAGCTTACAGTCTACAGCTTACAGAGGTCAGGAGCAAGGCAGGAATCCTGCTAACCGCCGAGCTGACTTTCACTGACGACCACAGTCAAAAGAAGCCAATAACCGAAACATCGATTCTCCCTTTCCCAAAGCGAGTGATCGTGGCCGCCACCTGCTGGTCACTAACTGTTAATGGTGGACTGAAATTGGGAGAAACTACAACACAAAGGGAGAGTTACCGGTAGCAGTAAAACCATGTTGTTGCTTTAATATTTCAGATAGTGCCAAAAAAGAGTAACCTAAAAGCATTGCTTTGCCATGGGCAATGCCAAAACTGACATATTGTAAATAGGGGCAACAAGGAGATGTTGAAAAGCTTTGTTTAAGGCCTCATGCACACAACCGTTGTTTCATTCCGTGTCCATTGTTCAGTTTTTCGTGATTTTCTGCGGACCCATTGACTTTCAATGGGTCCATTGAAAACTCGGCTAATGCACCGTTTGTCATCCGCGTCCGTGATCCGTGGTTCTAGTCCGTCAAAAAAATATAACCTGTCCTATTTTTTTCACGGAAAACGGTTCGCGGACCCATTAAAGTCAATGGGACCGTGAAAAAATGCAGAGGCGTACAAGATTGTCATCCGCGTCCGTTTTTTCCCTATCATTTGCATGGCAAACTTGTCTTTTTTTTTACTTTCCTTCATGTCTGGAGATCCTCCAAAAATAAAGGAAGACACACGGAAACGGAACAACGGAACCCCATTTTGCGGAACGGAACACAAAAAGGTCGTGTGCATGAGGCCTTAGGGCTTGTTCGCACGAACATAAGGGCTCCGTGCCCATGCTGTGGATCGCAAATTGCGGTCCGCAATGCACGGGCACCGACCGTGGGGCAGCCGCATGCGGATCGCAGACCCATTCACTTGACTGGGGTCCGAGATCCGTCCGTTCCGCAAAAAGATAGAACAAGTTCTATCTTTTTGCGGAACGGAAGCACGAAACGGAACACCACATAAGCACTCCGTAGTGCTTCCGTGGGGTTCCGTTCCGTGCTTCAAGTGAATGGGTCCGCATCCGTGATGCGGAATGCACACGGCTGGTGACCCGTGTATTTCGGAACCACCGTATGCAGCCCGCAGCACGGAGCCCTTACTTTCGTGTGAACAAGCCCTGAAGCAGTGCATGCTGTGTGTGCAACATTCTACCCTGAGGCTGGGTTTGCATGTAGCTTTTTTTTTTTGGGCGCAGTTAAAAAAAAATCAACAAAAATGTATTTTTGCAATGTAGTAATTGCACACGCACACAAAAAATGCAGCATGTAATAAGCCGAGCTTTACACTCTGCTCTGTTTATATAGAACATGACCCCAAAACGAATACAGACACCGGATCCTAATAAGGCCACAGATCTAAGGACCCTCTAAATATAGACCCCTCAGGCCCCCGAGACTAATATACAATGCAGACTCCAGATATTCACTTCTCCTGCCGTTCTCTTCACTCCCAAGCTGGACCCCACAGACAGGAATGAAGAAGACGGAAGGAACAAGGAGGGACGAGTCAAGGTCTCAGGCAAACAACCGCAACTGTTTTGCGGTCAGCAAATTGCAGATCCATAAAACATGAAAACCGTCCCTGTGCGTTCTGCAGCTTCTTGTTCCGCACGTCCTGCCCGCTGTTAAGAATGCCAATACTTGTCTGCAAAGCGGACAAGAATAGGACATGTTCTATCTTTTTTGCGGGGCCACAGAACGGAACTACAGATGCGGACAGCATGCGGTATGCTGTCTAGGTTTTTTGCGGCCCCATTGAAATGAATGGGTCCACATCCAACCCGCAAAAAATGCAGGTCAGATGTAGATGGTCTTAGGGCTGGTGTTTTTTATTTATTTATTTTGAAAAAAAATTTTGCATTTATTTGGACTTTTTATTTACTAAAAAAATGAGAGGTGGAATCTGATTGGTTGCTGATCAGCTCACCAGCGTTTCCCCTTATAGAGAAGGTAATGTGAAAACTCCTGTGCAGAGGTCATTGTGCAGGGAGGGTGGTGAGGTAAGCTGTGGCCATCGCCTATTGTCAATGGTGGCTCCTGCCTCTAGCTTTATAATCCTGGTTCCGTTTTTTTTAACCTGCTATCACTGCGTTATTTAGAAACTATATGCCCACCCCTCTCCAGGTTACATATGAAAAGGAGGAGGGGATCGCTAATGACATTAAATGGTCTGAAGAAGAGATTGTTAAATTCTCATTTCAGGATTGCACCAAACTCTGCACTAAAGGTGCTTTATGCAACTTCATCCTCGGAGACAGCGCCGCGGGATCCTAGCTTTCCCGTCTCCGTTTACATTGTTGCTCCCTTTCCAACTCCGTTGTTATAAGATAACCAGTGTTATTCACTGCACCGGTCAGGAATATTAAAGGGCTTTTCCATTTTAATATTGATGACCTACCCTCAGGATGGTTGGAGAGAAGGCCGCTCTTGGGATCCAGGATCCTCGGGAATTAGCTGGTTGAAGAGACGGCCGTGCTCCGTGCAAACGCAGGATTCCCTTCATTGTTTACCTGCTCGCTGTCGACATCGCAGCGATGAGCAGTGTAATTATAAGAAGCCGTCCCTTTCACTTCTATACACTTGAATAGGGACCGAGCCGCCCTATTGAGATGAATAGGGTAGCTTGTAATTACACCTGCCCACCGCTGCGATGTCCGACAGCGAGCAGGTAAACAATGAAGGGAAGGCTGCACTTGCACAGAGCGCGGCATTCCCTCCAACCAGCTGATCGGCGGGGGTGCTGGGTGTCGGACCCCTGCCCATCTGAGGATAGGTCATCAGTATAAAAATCCCAGAAAAAGAAACCTTTAGGCCTCTTTCACACGACCGTATGGTTTTGCGGTCAGTTTTAAATGGATCCGTTTTTCCGTTTCAGTAGTGTTTCCAGTTCGCTGGAAGCGATGCCGGCGTCTTCTCTTCCGGGTGTATGCGATGACGTCATTGGTGCAGGCGCATTGAGGATGAAGCGCCGAGCAAGCGGCCGCCTCTCAGTGCGCCTGCACCGATTGAAGACAGGTACGGCGCAGGCGCGAAATTTGGAATTCAAACAGGGCCAGCAGAGAACGATTCCGTTCCCTGGCCCTGTCAATCACACTGCGGAGGGGGCGTCATTAGGATCGGAGGATGCGGCTGCTACCAGCAAGTAGCCGCCCTACTTGCTGGTAGCAATGTAATTTACATATTATAAAAATAGATTTTTAACAAATTCTACTGAACCAAAATGAATATTTAGCATATGTATAGGGAGCTCGCAGTATAGGGATTAATATTAACCAAAAAAAATAAAAACAGTTTAGTGGGCTGACAGAAGCCCTTAAGCATCCCATAAATTCTTGACAGTAATCCCTGTTTGCACAAGGAGAAAGTAATAAACCGTTCAAAGGGGGTGAAGTCTAAAGTTAAGTTCTGAGAGTAAAGAAAGGAGAATATTTGGTTAGCATTATATGACTCATTATCTGGGAGTGCGTATTTGTCTTTAAAGTCACTTAGGGTATCATCTTTCCCCTGATCAATAACCTATGGAGAGAGGAGAATCCATAACCCTGGGTTCAGACCTGAGCGTTCTGAAACGAGCGCTCTGTATGCGCGATTGTACGGGCGTTTACAATCGCGCATACAGAGACAGGCGTGCACACATTGTCGCGCATTCCCGAATATCTATGTGCGGGAACGCGCGACAAACGCCCAAAAAAAAGCTCAAGAACTTGTTTGAGCGTCGGGCGTTTCACAGCGCGATCGTACGCGCTGTAAAACGCCCAGGTGAGAACCATTCCCATAGGGAAGCATTGGTTTCTCCTTGTTGAGCGTTTTACAGCGCGTAGGAACGCGCTGTAAAACGCTCAGGTGTGAACTTAGGGTTAGAAATCCACCACTGAAAAGTATCTGTCCGGAGACCCGGGGGGAAAGCCGGATTTCCAAACAAGTAGAGAAGTGGTGAACATCTGGATTGTAACCTAGCCTTGAACCTAACGGACCTCCAGTCCAGAGTATTAGAGAGTGATAGGATAATAGAGAGTAGGTCCGAATTCTTGGTGGCAGGGGGGGGAGACCAGAGTAGAGCTTTCCACGACCAAGGACTAAGAAGGGATTGTTCAAGGGAGACCCACAGAGGGTGCGCTTCTGGCTGCTGATGTGTTAGGAATAACTGGGCTAAGCTCGCCACTTTGTAATACTTTGCAAAATCGGGGACTGAGAGATCCCCTTGTGATTCATGTCTACACATTACAGTACGGGAAATGCGGGCTCGTTTATTGCTCCAGATACATTTCATCACATCTGACTGCAAACTACGGATATCCTTGCTGGGTATTTGAACTGGAAGGGTCCGATACAAATATAACAGCCTGGGTAAGATCACCATTCTGACTATGTGTAGTCTACCGATCCAAGAGACTGGTAGTGAGCTCCAGGTTTTGAGGTCTTCCCTGACTTTTCGGTATAATGGGAGGTAATTAAGTTTATATAGGGTGTTTAGTTGGCAAATAAAGCAGGTGATAGAGGGCAGCCCTGACGTGTTCCCCTAAGGATCTGGATGGAGGTTGGATGTGTAGATGGGAGTTTGAGATAAGCTACTGGGGTAGAATAAAGGGAGTGGACAGCTTGTAGAAATGGACCTCTAATACCCATAGCCTGTAATACTCTATACCAGGGATCAGCAACCTTCGGCACTCCAGCTGTGGCCAAACTACAACTCCCAGCATGCACACCTCCTTGGTTGTTTTCAGAACTCCCAGAGAATTGAATGGAGCATGCTGGGAGTCGTAGTTTCACCACAGCTGGAGTGCTGGAGGATTCTGATCCCTGCTCTATACAGATAATCCCATGAGTCAAAGGCCTTTTCTATGTCTAGGGCCAAAATAGCTAACAGGAGTTGTTTTATTATTAGATACTTGTATTATAATAAGGACCTTTCAGATATTATCAGGGGCCTCCCTGTCTTTATGTATAAGGCTGGGTAGGAGAGTATTAAGACGTCTGGCCAAAATGGAGAACATTTTTGTGTCTAAATTCAGTAAGGATATGGGTCTGTAATTGGATGGTGATAGGGGATCCTTTTTTGGTTTAGGAGTGACTGATATTGGCCACCAGAAAATCTGGATGGGGAATGTTACCCTTCAGTAAATGGTTGCAGAAGTTGGTGATATGTGGGGTTAGTATGGGGGCAAATTTTTTATAGTAAAGAGCTGAAAGGCCGTCGTCCCCAGTTTCAAGGCTTGCCTTTACATCTTATAACAGGTACAAAGCCATCCTGGAGAAGATGCATCTAGGGACCAATCAGATGGAAAGAAAAGGTGGAATCGCTTTAATAGCTCCAGGTCAGATTCGTCCTGACCTCCATCTATCTTTATGGCCAGCCTAAGGCCTCTTTCACACGACCGTGTGGCTTTTTCAGTGTTTTGCGGTCCGTTTTAAACTGATCCGTTGTTCAGTTTTTTGTTTCCGTTCCGTTTTTCCGTATGGCATATACAGTAAATTCATAGAAAAAAATTGGGCTGGGCATAACATTTTCAATAGATGGCTCCGCAAAAAACGGAACGGATACGGAAGACATACGCATGCATTTTTGCGGATCCATTGACTTGAATGGAGCCACGGAACGTGATTTGTGGGCAATAATAGGACATGTTCTATCTTAAAACGGAACGGAAAAACGGATATACGGAATGCACACGGAGTACATTCCGTTTTTTTTGCGGAACCATTGAAATGAATGGTTCCGTATACGGACCGCAAAAAACGGCCCGCAAAATGAAAAAAAAAAACGGTCGTGTGAAAGAGGCCTAAAGGATATGTTCACACTCGGCAGATTTGTTGCAGCAGTTTCTGAAAATATCTGATAAGGCCTCATGCACACGGCCGTTGTGCGGCTGTTCCGTGCATTGGGGACCACAATTGCGGTACCCAATGCACGGACAACATCCGTGCAGTGGGCCAGACCCATTCAACTTGAATGGGTCCGTGGTCTGTCTGCATCACAAATAAATATGACATGTCATATTTATTTGCGGTGCAGAACAACGGAAAGAAACACCACGGAAGCACTCTGTAGTGCTTCCGGTGTTCCGTTCCGCATCTCCGGAATTGCCGACCCATTCAAATGAATGATTCCGCATTAGTGATGAGTGGTGCACACAACTGGCGGGCCGCAATACGGCCACGGCCGCCCAACAGCCGTGTGCATGAGGCCCAACTGTAATGTGACTTGCAGACATCCATGCACATGTTGTGGAAACTACACCTTTCAGATGCTGCATGTGAAAATACCCCAAGGCCATGTAGAGTCCACACTAATTTAATCACATTTCTGTCAGGTCTTTGTTTTCTTCACTTCTGTAAGACAGCAGCCATGTTTTTCTTAGGCCTCTTTTACATGACCGTATGGATTTTTCAGTGTTTTGCGGTCCGTTTTTCACGGATCTGTTGTTCCGTTTTTTGTTTCCATTGTGTTTCCGTTCCATTTTTCCGTATGGCATATACAGTAATTACGGTACATAGAAAAAATTGGTCTGGGCATAACATTTTCAATAGATGGTTCCGCAAAAACGGAACGGATACGGAAGACATACGCAGTACATTTCGTATGTGTTCCATTTTTTTTGCGGACCCATTGACTTGAATGGAGCCACGGAACATGATTTGCGGGCAATAATAGGACATGTTCTATCTTTCAACAGAACGGAAATACAGAATGCATACGGAGTACATTCGTGTTTTTTTTTGGTTTTTTTTTTCGGAACCATTGAAATGAATGGTTTCGTATACGGAACAGAAAAAAAACGGCCCGTAAACAGAAAAAAATAAAAAATAAATCGGTAGTGTGAAAGAGGCCTTATGCTGTTGAACCCCTTTAAATTTTCTTTGTACTTTCATAAAAAAATCTTGATGCTGCATCCATTTTTTAAACATGTTCTGCACACAGATCTATATATATAAATAAATGAATAAAAAACTAGTTTATTTACACAATTTGCATAAAACATTTTACAGCTCATTAGCAAAAATCTTCTTCCTGAGGTAGTTAATCCAGGCATCCTTTGTTCCTAGTTCCATTGAATTCCATTCAAAACTAGGGATCTGTAAAACAGAAAACGAACATGAAATGTGGGAGTCACAACTAGGCCCCTTTCACACGAGTTTCAGCAAGAGCACCCGTCCTGACCTCCCAGCACTGCTGGGGTCGCATAGCATTGTATTGATTTAGGATGCTATATAACCCTTACAGTTCTGGAATGTATTGGATAACACTGACAGCATTATGTTAGTGTTATAGAATACATTCCAGAACTCTAAGGGTTCCAGTGCATCATAAATCAATATAATGCTATGCGACCCCAGCAGTGCTGGAAGGTCAGGACAGGAGCTGCTGCATACTCACGCTGCGAGTCCAAAGCGTGGAGCTCGCTCGTCGGAAAAGGGCCTTAAGGTGGCCATACACATTAGACCACTGTCAGCCAGACCCACCAATGTGAGGTGTATGGGGGCCTCCTGACACTCCCTTGACAGCAGAGGTAGGGAGAATGATGGATCAGGCAGGTGGGTCAGACCTGTTGAAACCTTTTTGTTCTGGGGGGCGATAAGCCGCCAATAGAGGCGCCTGACGGTAGTTTACTTCCACCTGTCCATTGAAAACACATGGATGTTTGGTTGACCTAAGCAGGGAAGAACAGATCTCCGCTAATAGGGTATTTTAGGTATATGGCTGCCTTTACAGTATTTATCATCTCCGGGTAATTCTTATATTGATTAGTAACTGGGCAATGGGAATCGTCAGGCTTTAAATCCTGAAAGCCACAGATCCTTCCCCTGGTGAGCAGCGAGCGGCGCTGCCTCTACAGCGATCAGTGTCTGTATCTAAAGAATAAGCCAGATGCAGCTTGAGACCCAGAACGGGTTCTAAAATGATCAGCGGATCACCCGGGTGTCCATGGCCTCTGCAGGAGAAATGTGCTATTACATGGTTGTGCTAAATCCCTCCGGATACTGAGCGCGGAGGCTTTATGGAACCACACCTTTGTACTATTTACTCAGAATTTACCAAGTTACAAGACTTAACCCCAATGGTCCCAAACCGAGGACAAGAAACTGTAACCAACCTGCACTACATAGTACCCCAGAATCTCCAAATGTCTCTTCTTCATGGCATTTAACCCTTTAATCTTGGAAGAATTTCTGCAAAATGCCACTGGATTAAGAAACTCAATAGCGACTCTATAAAGATGAAGGAAAGAACATTTGTTACATTGTAACTGTAGAGACAGTGGGGGCAAGTGTCTTTGTAATACACTTTATTAGGGAAATATGTTCATTTTTATTACACAAATGTATGTAAAGTCTCCCCTCTGAGGGTTGTTAAAGGAAATCTGTCACCAGGATAATCGCTATTGCAGTAAAGCCATGGCCTAATAGCACTGAGCACCTTATTTCCAGATGTGCCTTTGTTCCAGCAATAGATGTTTGCTATCTTCTGAAAATCCAGTTTATTGGATATGCAAATGAGCCAATAAGGTGCCCAGAGGGCGTCACTCTTGCAGGAAGGAGTCCAGGCACACCCCCTGCCACAATGTGCCCACCCACCCCTCCTACATCACATTGAAGCCATAACTCTGCCCCCCTTTTCCCTGCTCCCAGCACGAGGGTGGGTTTGGGCACTAGCAGGAGGCATGTCTGGTCTCCTTCCTGCAAGAGTGACGCCCTCTGGGCACCTTACTGGCTCATTTGCTTACCAAATAAACTGGATTTTCAGAAGATAAAAAACATCTATTGCTGAAACATAGGCACATCTCGAAATAAGGTGCTAAGTGCTATTAGGCCATAGGCTTTAGTTCAATAGTGATTATCCTGGTGACAGATTTCCTTTAAGGACTACCTGTCTACTGAACATGACAAATAACTGATGCGGAGGCTACTCAGCCTGCTTCTGTTCTCCCCGTCCTAGCCACTGTCTCATTACTCCAGCCCTGCCTCCCTAAATATGCAATAATGTACTAATGTAACATGCTTCCCTGCAGACAGTTCTACCGTCTCAGAGTGTCTCTGGTTAGTGCTGGGAAGACAGGTAGAGGAGCAGGGCTGCAGCAATCCGCTCTGGCAGGGAGATGCTGAGAAGGGAGAGGGGGACACTGCTGCCAGGGCCGATCACAGTCTTCAGGGAATCATGTAGCATTACTTTAGTAACTTTCACACTGGCGTTTCTGGGTCCGCTTAGGAGATCCGTTTCAGGGCTCTCACAAGCGGCCCAAAACGGATCTGTTTAGCCCCAATGCATTCTGAATGGATAAGGATCCGTTCAGAATGCATCAATTTGGCTGCAATTGGCCTCCGTTGCGTTTTTTAGACGGTCACTAAAACGCAGCTTGCAGCGTTTTTGTGACAGTCTGACTATGCGGAGCCTACAATGTAAGTCAATGGGGACGGATCCATTGTTCACTGACACAATATGGTGCAATTGAAAATGGATCCATCCCCCATTGACTTTCAATGTAAGTCAAGACGGATCCGTTTTGACTTAGCCTTTTTTTGAATGAATAATGCAAACGGATCCGTTAACGGATACAAGCGTTTGCATTATTCGTGCGGATCCGTCTGTGCAGATACAAGACGGATCTGCACAAAACGCGAGTGTGAAAGTAGCCTTAGCTCTATTACATTTAGGAAGAAAGAGGCAAGCTGAGAAGCCTGTCTCTGCACCATAAGGTTATCTGGCATGTCCAACGTTCTGTCTGACAGTTGCTAGGGGGAGACTTTACATACAGTTTTCTAACAAATATTAACATAGTTCCATAATAAAGTGAATAAAAAAAATAAACTATTGCACTAATTTTAACTCTGATTTATCATGCCTTCACATGCCAAATTCTGGATAAAAAAAAAAAAAGTAACAAAATTTGGCTTTTTTCCACCACTCCAGTTTTGCAATATGGGTGGAAAAGCGGGTGTGGTTAGCCATGTCAAGGAGTTTCACTCCCGATTTATTATTGAGACTTTTTATTTTAAAAAAGTTGCAAAAACATTCACAATCTCTCCACAGGAGGAGGGAGGGGTAGAAAAACTGGAGTAGCTTTTTCTAGAAAAAAGTGTTAGGTTTAAAGGGATTCTGTAACCAAGTTTTGGGCTATAGAGATCACCGCTAGCATGTCCGCAATATACCTGTCCTATAGGGCTGTGTGCTTTTATTTTCTTTAAAAAAGGATTTTAGAGATATGTAAATTTGTCTTGTAGGTGCCCAAGGGGCTATGCGAACCTTCCTGGTGCCCAGCTGTGCCCGCCTGTGAAGGAGCCCAGCACCGCCTATGTCCTCTGAATCTCCTCCTTTCATCAACGATAGATTGCCGTAATCTCGCGATGCGCGAGCTCGCGCAGTTCTTTCCCTGAGGCTGATGCCAGCACAGGGAAGGAACATTATACCGGCACTGCGCATGCGCGAGCTCGCGTATCGCAAGATTACGGCAATCTATCGTTGATGAAAGGAGGAGATTCGGAGGACATAGGCGGTGCTGGGCTCCTTCACAGGCGGGCGTGGCTGGGCACAGCTGGGCACCAGGAAGGTTCGTATAGCCCCTTGGGCACCTACAAGACTAATTTACATATCTCTAAAATCCTTTTTTAAAGAAAATAAAAGCACACAGCCCTATAGGACAGGTATATTGTGGATATGCTAGCGGCGATCTAGCCGTGCATGTCCACATCTCCATAGCCCAAAACGTGGTGACAGAATCCCTTTAAGGACAAATCAAAATTATCAAATATGTAACATTTGATAAACGTGGCATAAAGTACGCCAATGCAGGTTCCAGCAAAACAGACTTCAAATATTCCCCTCATGATAAGTTCTCCCCATTGTCCCTACTGTCCCCAGAGCAATTTGGTTCATAACAATATAAGACATTGGCTCAATCAAATGGGAGGTATGGAAATATCCAAGCGAACTAAAGTTGCACTGGGATGGAGCACCATGCTTCTACACACAGAAGAATCACTAACCTCTGAGCCCCTTGTGGTAAGGACTTGTTATCCCATATCTGACTCTCCAGGCCCCACTGTACTTCTGCCACATTCGAGGAAAGCTTGTTCTCTTCCATATATGCAATAGGTTTTTTATTTTTGCTCAGTATGCACTCAAAATCTGCAGGAACCAATCACACCATGTTAGGAGATCCACAACATAAGGCCTCTTGCACATGACCGTATGGCTTTTTCCGCTTTTTGCGGACCGCAAAATACTGATCCGCAAAAAATACTGATGACGTCCGTGTGCATTCCGATTTTTTTGCGGAACGGAACAGCTGGCCCCTGATAGAACAGTACTATCCTTGTCCGTTATGCGGACAATAATAGTTTTTTTGCAGATCCATTGAAATGAATGGTTCCGTATACGGAACTTTGTGTGCAAGAGGCCTAACACCTTCAGAAACTTGTAACATTTAAAAGGGTTAGGCTAGTCTCACATTGCCGGCATAGCTCTGGCAGGCTCTTCTCTGCTGCAACTATCTGGATCCGGAATTGCCGGAATGCCTGCCGGCCCCTTTGACTATCATGGGGTCTAGCGGAGATCTGGTTGCTACCCAGCAAATATGCCAGGATTTGACCAGATCTCCACTGGACCCCATTATAGTCAAAGGGGTCGGCGAGCATTCCGGTAATTCCGGAACAAGACAGCTCTGGCAGTTCTCTGCCGGAACTGTGCCGGCAATGTGAAACTAACCTTATCTCACAGGAGGCAAGAGAAGCCGTTCTGGCTATAAGATAATTATTACAGATCTGCCTTTTGTAGTCCAATTGTCTTTGCCATACATGACAGCCAGGACCTCTCACCATAACATTAATATGCCCCAAATAATGAGCTGATCGCCGGCTGCCCTGCTGCTGGCACACCAGTGATCAGCAGTCATCTGTAGGGAACAGCAGCAGCAAGTGATAGATTTCCCTGCAGCGCCACCACAGGGCAAATGAAGCATTACACTACTGAATTTAATTTGCTGTCAATGTAATGCACACACATATTTCTAAATCTTACCTACTGTATAGTAATAGGGGGTGGTTACAAACATCTTGGCATAGTTAATTCCTCCAAAGAGATCTCCCAGAAATAGGTGAATCTGATGATATATGGATCTCTTGGAGTTGGCATCTGAGGAAAATTAAATCAGTTCTTAGAGGTAAATGATTCTTACAAAATGTAGTTTTGCAGTTATAGATATTCAAGGGGGTTATTCCATAAAAAAAAAATATATATATTCCGTATTTTTCAAACCAGCACCTGGATCTGAATATTTTTTGTAATCGCATGTAATTAAAAAATTGTGTGTAACAACAAAGTAACTCAATAAAATGTGTCTGTATAGCGCCACCTGCTGTTTGTTCTTTTTGTTATGTCTGTTCATCTCACTGAAGTGGTCGCACATGCTCAGTTCCATCTTTCAACTGCCACCATCTATATCTGCTGTTAGAAGCTGTGACAATCACAGGGTGAGAGCTACAGCAGAAAAGGCACCCCCCTCCAAGAAAGGGCACAATGCCAGCCTCCCACCACCACATGAGAAAGGGCACGCCCCCAGCACTTCAGGCATCACATAAAAAATTTTTTTCGGAAGACCGAAAAATTTTATTCCCCTAACTCAGCGCCACTCTTGGGCTTTTGTATTGAAGCTCAGCCTCATTCATTTACATAGGGATGAACTGCAATACCAGGTACAGCCACAAGTAAGAGTGGCACTGTGTACTAAAGTCATCGAACCACTTTGTCTTGTTAGCATAATAAATCAAGGAAAATCAACGGAGCTAGCCCCGCACCTCTTTGCTTCATCTGCCGGCAGTATTCTTCATGAAACCAAGGAACCTGGTGTTCAGGGCACTCGAGACAGACCGCTCGATTTAACTGCATCAGACGCATTCGTATCTTGGAGCTTCTGTCAGATGGAAAAGCTATGAAGCAAAGACAACACAGAAAACATCAAAGTGCTGAACAAAACTTCATTCATTTAGCTGTTTGTATGATTGGGTGTGCAGATCGGTCCTTCGGGTGCAGGTAAAAGCTGCCCACACACATCAAGACTGCAGACCCCGACTGTATGGGAAAACCAGGATTGAATGTCTAATTTCAACATGCCCAATCTCTCTCCCCATGGAAATAAACAAGCAAGATGAGAGCGCATTAACAGTTCTGTGGAGACAGATTTTGGAGAAATGAGACCATCAGTCAATGCTTATTCAGCCAACAGCTATCAATCTCAACTCCCTCAAACACGTGCCCGCTAGGCCGAGCATGCATGTATTTTTAGTAGTAAGTGGAAGCCGCCTCTGGCAGTTCCTTATCTTTCCGATAATAAAAGGATTGGTCTGAACCTTATCTCCTCCGACATCCGACAGTGGGGTAGAGTTAGATACATTAGATCAGGGATGGACAACCTGAGGCCCTCCAGCTGTTGCAAAACTACAATTCCCAGCATGCCCAGACTGCCTACAGCCATCAGCCTACAGCAGGGCATGGTCGGAGTTGTAGTTTTACAACAGCTGGAGAGCCGCGGGTTGTCCATGCCTGCATTAGATAGTTGGACGGGCCCACCAAAATCAGCAGGTGCAGCCAACAAATATTTATTTTCCGCACTTATATAGCGCTACTATATTCTCAAGCACTTTACAGACATTACCTTCAAGCTGTCCCCAATGGGGCTTACAACCTGCGTTCCCTATGAATATGTCTTTAAAGTGTGGGAGGAAACCGGAGAACACAGAGGAAACTCATATAAACACGGGGAGAACATACAAACTCCATGCAGATGTTGTCCTTGGTCGGATGTGAACCCAGGACCCCAGCGCTGCACGGCACCAGCACTAACCACTAAGCCACCATGATACTCTGATATCCAACATGTATGGCCAGCTTCAGGCTTGGCCCATCTAAAACATTGGTGGCCTTCAAAGTCAGATAGGTTTGGGTCCCACCTCTGGGACTCACGTCTTTCTCTAGAACAGGCCTCAATAAACATGCGCGGTGTGCTTTCCATTCACTTCCATTGGAGTTCTGAAAACAGCAGAGTGAGGGCGGTCAGCTATTTTCAGAAGTCCCATAAAAGTGAACGGAGAGCACACCAAGCATGCATGGTCACCTGTCCATTCACTTCTATGGGACTGCTGGAAATAGCTGAGCCAGCGATCAGCTATTTTCAGAACTCCCACAGGGTGGTTCTCTCTCGTTCACTTTGGGAGCCCCGTTCTACAGATAGTTGAAGTGGGACCTGCACTTATATGACATTGGTGGCATATCCTAGTGATAGGCTATCAATGTCCAAGAGGAGACAACCCCTTCAAAGAGTATAAGGCTAGTCAAAATGAATGACCTAGATAGAAGACAAGGGGGCGAAATGCAGAAAAATACACTGCACTTACTGTCAAGTTCAGAATCCAGTTTGGTTAGGAATCCAATGTTAAAAATTGATTTAATCAGCTCTTCTGGAAAATATTGTGCAACAGCAAGTGTGAATCCAACCAGAACCATGAGATGAGGAGGGAAAGAATCTGGAAGGTGAAATAAGACACCATCAGAGGATTTCCGACTTACCCCCCACACTGCACAGACACAGACAGCATGACCTTCTGGCCACGTATCCACATTGCTGCATAAAGTCATCCCAAGTGGGGGAACCTACCCTATGAGGTTTACCGCCACAGTCAAGGCTTTTCTCGACACAACCCCATTCATTTCTCTGTATTTATAAATGGGGATTTTGCAAAGGTATCCCCCCAAAAGGTGAAACCCACAGAATACTTACTCAGATTCACGAGTATATGCTGAATGCACAGATTAAAGAACTCTTCTTCTCGCGGGGGATCGTAGTTCAGATTGATAAAGGCATACAAAATTCTGTTCAAGTCAGTGGGATGAATCTGGACACAATTAGGAAACAGCAAATCAGAAGACGGTTTTGATAACGTCTCACATGTCTGTATAAAGGCTTTATACATCTTGTACAGGCCGTACACATTACGTGTTCCTGAAAATCAACTTCGAAATTCCATGAAGGTTCATATAGGGTCAAGTGGAGGGGAGATGAAGAGGAACTGCAAGTTAAGGCTTCATTCACATGACTGTATTTTTCATCCACGTGCTAGCCACAATATTTTATCGATAGCACACAGACCCGTTCATTTCTATGGGGTCTCATGCACACGTCTGTGTGGCCGTTCCGCAAATTATACGGGGTCCTATCTGTGTCCTATATTGCAGATGAGAACAGCCCTTTCTATTGATGGGAATGAGGAAAACTATGGAGCTGCAAACGAAAAGGTACCGTCTTGTGGATACGTTTTCTTGCAGAAATACTGACACGGCCGTATGGCGGCACTAGAACCAAAACTTATATTTGAATAGCAGGAAATTGCATGTACAGCAATTTCCCAAAACATTAGTATTATTGGGACTGTCCCATTGCTATACTCAGAGGAAGACTGGGAACTTAAAGGGGTTATGCAGTTTTTTTAAATTGATGATGCTATCCTTTGGATAGATTCATGAGCATCTGATCGGCGGGGGTCCGACACCCGGGGCCCCCTGCCGATCAGCTGGTTGAGAAGGTAGCGGCGCTGGCAGTAGTGCCGCGGCCTTATCGCCGTTTACCGCAGGCCCAGTGACGTCACGACTAAGTATCAATGCCCTGGGCGGGGCTAATCTCTGTTAACCTGACATGGAGCTTAGCCGCGCCCAGGCCAGTGATACTAGTCGTGACATCACTGAGCCTGCAGTAAACAGTGAGAAGGCCGTAGCACTACTGCCAGCGCCGCTGCCTTCTCAACCAGCTGATCGGCGGGGGGCCCCGGGTGTCAGACCCCCGCCGATCAGATTCTGATGATCTTTCCAGAGGATAGATCATTAGTTTAAAAATCTGCAGAACCCCTTTAACAGGGTTCTCTAACATTTTAATACTCAGGAGTTATTCTTAGGATAGGTCATCAGTATCTGATCGGTGGGGAGGGGGTCCGACACCCAGGACCCTCGCGATCAGCAGTTTGAGAAGGCAGCGGTGATCCTGTGAGCGTTGAGGCCTTCTCGCAGCTTACCAAGCACAGCGCTGTACATTATATAGTGGCTGTGCTTGGTATCGTGCCCAGTCCCGTTAACTTAAATGGGGCTGAGCGGCGCCTAGGCCACGTGATTGATGAACGTGTCATCACTCGGCCTAGGAAAAGCAGAGAGAAGACAGCGGTGCTACTGATCAGCGGGGGTCCCGGGTGGCAGACCCCCACAGATCAGATACTTATCCACGGAAAACCCCTTTACAGTGGCCCTGGAAAAAAATAAAGATGGCCCCATATTGTAGGTGGGGCCCAAAATGACAAAAGGCAAGGCCAACATAAATAGGCAGGGACAGTAAAAGTTGGTGGGGCCAGCAATACTTTGGTGCAGTAACAAAATACCGTCCCAGCAGAACCAAATACCACAGTGCAGTACAAATACCCCGCCACAGTATTCAACTGTATCACCGTCCTGAGGATGGCACTTTTCGCTACCAGTCCTGATCCTCCTAGCATTATGTAATGCTCGGAGCATCAGGTCTCTATGTACCCGGCCGGTGGAGGGCTTAGGTAGCCCCCTCCCTGGGCATTAGCCCACTGGATAAATTCCCCGTGGAGTCTATGACCAGTCTGTCCCTGTATTCAATATCAGTGCAGAAAAAGAAAAAAAGCATTAATTCCCCATCCCTGTTCTGTTAGAAGAAAGCAAGCCAGGGTTTACAGCAGACTGGGAACATCAAAGTCAGGACAAAAAAGCCTGGCAGCGAGGACAGAGCGCAACGCCGCAGAAGCACAGTAGACTGCGCACTCCTATACAAAATGCAGAAACATATGCCGTGCGGTATATATTATTGGCTAACCTCTGGCACTCCGGCTGCGGTGAAACTACGACTCCCAGCATGCTCCATTCATTTCTATGGAGTTCTGAGAACAGCCAAGCAGATGTACATCTTGGGAGTCGTAGTTTTACCACAGCTGGAGTGCCGGAGGTGAGCCATCACTGTAATGGCACAGAGGACCCTATGGGCCTCGCATGCCTCAGAGTGAAATCTGTTGGAGCCTCCTGTCGAAAATATAATCTTCCAGATGTACACCGCCAACTAAGGCTAAATGCACACGATCAGGATTGCGTGTGGATTTTGTGCGGACTTGCTTGCGGAAAATCCGCTCCGTAGGTCACGTATATTGTAGTCTATGAGAATTTTGAATTCTCATGCACACGATGCGTATTTTTACCTACAGCATGTCAATTTATAATTTTTTTTTTTTCCTGACCGGATTTTCTCTATTCACTTCAATGGGGAGAGTAAAATCCGTTTGCGGAAAATCCACACCAATTGATGCGGATTGATCACATACGGATTTCCCTGCGGATTGTCCGCACATAAATCCTAAACGTGTGCATTTACCCTAAAGGTTCAGGTGCAATGTGCACAGACCATTCCCCAATCCTGCGTGATAATCCTCTCATTTCTGTGACAACTTGACAAACTCTATGAGACAAAGCGGCTGCATGCGACTACTACCTTTGTAACATTCTCCATGGTGACTTCGGCAATCTTGTCCAGTACTGGAGGACACAGAGTATTACAATAACTTATAACCAGCGCCAGAAATGGGGCGTTCCTCCAGGTGACCTGATGCAGCAGGCGCTGGCAGGAGTGCAGGATGTCGTCTAGAAGCATATTGTGAAGCCACTGGCCATTCATCATGTACGTCAGTTCATTTAGAAGGTTATCAAGGTTGTCTATATTTTTGACTCTCTCCAGTCCGTGTCTGCTCACTTTATGGAGGAGCTTTTCATACAGCCCAGATTTATTCTGCCTGGACACCCGGGCCGGCTGCAGCCACCGGATGACGCTGTTAGCAATGCTGTTCAGGTCACTGAGATCGCACTGGGGGAATGACCGCGTCGATCTTAGTCAGGATGGCCTCATCCACTTTAGTAAGGGTAAGTAATGACAAGGACCTGGTCATCATAACCAAGATGGTGGGCACGTAACACGTCTTCATGTAGCTATGGACACACAAATGAGAAACAAACATTAAGTAAACCTAAAAAGCCAAAATGTCCATTATTACAACTCCTGCAGGGTGGTCACACCGCTCCCACCCGGGAGCTTTGCACTCAGCTTCTCTAGAATCCTGAAAACCAATGGAGTCCCTTATTAAACTGCTGTAAAGTAGTACAGGCTTAGTTGCCCCTAGCAACCAATCAGATTCCTCCTTTCATTTTTGACAGCTCCTTTGGAAAATGAAAGGTGGAACCTGATTGGTTGCTATGGGCGACTAAGCCTGTACTACTTTACAGCAGTTTGATAAGGGACTCCATTGGTTTTCAGGATTGTAGAGAAGCTGTGTGAAAAGCCAGTGGTAGCGGAGATAGCAACAATTTTCTAGAAAATAACTAAAACAAAAATATCTTTATTTTATGCTTCCTGCATCTTTTTTTTTTTGTTATGCCATTTTTTTGGGCTTGTAAAAAACGCCATGAAATTCATGTGTATTTGCAAGTGGGTTTTTTTCCCCACAAATTTTGACAAGCATTTTTTTCGGCATTTTTTTTCCCCCTACAGAAAAATCACCCGAAAAGAAGAAAAACCAAAACAAAAAAAAGCCCACCTGCTATTATGGCACAAAAGTGGTAAAAAATGCACAAAAGTACACACATTTGGTATCGCCAATATCGTACTGACCTATAGAATAACAGTAACATGCTAGCTGTGCCGTCGGAAATTTAAAGTGAAAATACACTGGTGGAGCTGCTTTTTTTTCATTACAACCCCAAAAAAGGTAATAAACTTAATAAGTTATATGTACCCCAAAAGGATGTCACTAAAAAAATACAGTTTGCCCCGCAAAAAAACAAGCCCTCATACCGCTACATCGACAGAAAAATAAAAAAGTTATGGCAGGAAAAAATAAATAAAAAATACCCACCATCTTATTTCATACTCTTCCTTCACTGAAAATACTCCTCAAAAATGCTAAGAGGAGTATTGTTACTCTTCCTGGAAAAATGTAGTGCGTCCTCTGCCCTGGGATATACCATTACCTGAACTGCTCCCTTTACAAGAGGAGCCGTTGAGTAGAATATCACAGCATGTACATGGAAATCCCACCCATCTGCTCTTCTCACCTCCATTACCATCATACAAGAACGGTTCACAGCCCCCGTATTACATCCAGGGAGAGAAGACGACGACGGCATCCCGAAGTGCAGACCACCATCCATACAACCCGGATGCCTGCATTCAGTGTCACATACATTTTTTTTCCCCCCTTTAGTTACACTTACGCTGTCAGACGTTTCTGTAGGTCGGCAAACAGTTGATAATTCTGGCAGGGCAGGCAGACCAGGGCATCTGTTATTTTACATAAGTACAGTCGCTGATAATGATCCAGATTATCCTGGATGGTGGAACAGATTCTAAATAGAGAAGAAAAAAAAAAAGAAAGAAGGGACAATAAACGCGTACGTCTCTATTCACACGTCATCATGCAAGCTGTGAATGTAGGAGAACAAGACTCTGACCACAGCCGGGTGGTGTAGAATAAGGCCCCTTTCAGACAAGCGGGTGTCACGCCCCGGACCCGCAGCTCAGCTCCCGTCCTGAACTTCCAGCACTGCCGCGGTCCCATAGCGTTATATTGATTTATTCTGGAATGTATTGTATGCGATAATCTCAAAGACAAGATACTTCAACCCACAAATATTCAAGTGTCTACCAAGGAAATATCACTGCAACTGAGAAAAAGAGACTGAAGGCCTCCTCTCCAGGTGGGAAAGAGGTTGGGGGACCCCCATTCCGGAGATAGGTACAGGTCTCACATGGATATTCTGTAAATGCCCAAGATGGGAATATGCCTTTAAAGTGGACTGCCCATCTCTTATCACATTCATCCGCACAGTACATGTAAGGGTCCATTCACACGTCTGCAAAATGGGTCCGCATCCGTTCTGCAATTTTGCTGAATGGGTGCAGACCCATTCATTTTCAATGGGGCCGCAAAAGATGCGGACAGAACACCGTGTGCTGTCCGCATCCTGCACTTCCGTTCGGCGGCCCCGCAGAAAAATAGAACATGTCCTATTCTTGTCCACATCCACGGACAAGAAAAAGCATTTCTACTATAGCGCTGGTAATGTGCGGTCCGCAAAATGCTGAACGCACATGGCCAGTATCCGTGTTTTAAGGATTGCAAAACAGTTGCTGATGTGTGAATGGACCCTAAGTCAGGCAGAAAAGATGGGGGGTTAGAACCTGGACAGACATCCTGACGGCTTTTACATTGGCATGCATGCAAGTATATTCCTATGCTGACAGAATGATATACAGTCAATAACCCCCAGAACAACTTGTGGGTCAGAAGCTGAACCCTATTCCCCCCATTGAGGTCTTATTCTGCCCATAGGTATGAATCCCGATCCAGCTGATTGTGTGACCTTAACCAAGTGTGAGAAAGACGCACAATGCTTCAAACCAATTCCATAAAACCGTACTTTTGAATAAGCATGGGATTTCTACATTCTGCCTCTGCCATGGTCTCCAGGATATACACCAAGCTGATATGATGGATCTTATCTGCCAAGATTACAAGGTCGTCTTCAAGCCTGGAGAAAAAAAAAAATAATAATTATGAAGGTCATACCTTTAAGGGTCCATTCACACGTCCGTTGTTTCTTTCCTGATCTGTTCCGTTTTTTGCGGAACAAATCTGGACCAGATCTGGACCCATTCATTTTCAATGGGTCCTGAAAAAATAAATAAAAATCAGACATTCTGCTGTCCGATTTTTTTCAGGACCCATTGAAAATGAATGGGTCCAGATCTGGTCCAGATTTGTTCCGCAAAAAACGGAACAGATCAGGAAAGAAACAACGGACGTGTGAATGGACCCCAAGTAAGCCATATGCTTCAGACAGCTGTCTCTCCTAAACTCCCCATACATGCATGCTCAGCCAAGTGTGCATGTGTTGTGAATAGGTAAAGTGGAGTAACCTGCTGCCAGAAATTGCTGGTGATGGTTTTAGCAGGTTTTGTGTTAAACGGGTTGTCCAGCCTTTACTCATCGATAGCCTATCCACTAGCTGATCGGCAGGGTTCCGACGTCCAACACTGCCAATCAGCTGTTCAGGTGTAGCTCTATCACTGGAAGTCGGCACTGGAACTACACAGCTCCGTCAACCTTGCAATAGACAGCGTTTGTCACTGCAGCGCTGCTCCCAGTGACTTCAGTGTTGGACCCCTGCCAAAGAGCTAGAGACGACCTATCCTGAGAATATCATCATTTAGTAAAGGCCGGACAACCCCTGTGACGTTTTTCTGGTGGTTCAGGGGCGACACACATTATACGGCTTTGAGGGGCCACTTACTTATTTCTTGTCTCTTGGGAAGCCATGGGAAATAAGGCACAAAATATTTTCCCAAAATGATCAGCAGTATTCCACAGGTCAGAAAATTCGAGCAGAGCCGACTTTGCCATCACCTGGAATTCAAACTGCTTGAAGGACATTTGTCGGTACAGAGAGGTGACGATGCACATGGTGTCCGTGCTCATCTTCTTTATGTCCCGCACAAAAACCTGGTTGCATTTGTCCAAGAGGGGCTGGTAGTCATACTTCATGGAGAAGAGGAACTGGACAATCCTGCGGACGCTGTGCACATCGACGCGATTCACTCGTCTCCATCAGGGATTCCGCCTTTTTGATCAGTCGATGCTGCAGCCTTGTAGAGGTGACGGGGAACGTCTTGACCATAAGATTGGACAAGATTCTGGTAAAGGATTTAAAAAAAAAAAATAAAAATCAGAAGATGATCCAAAGTTATCAGTTATATGATTTCTTAAGAAAGTATGAAGAGGGTGAAGCAGAAAACGTCCTGCTCCTACCATCTCTCATAATGCACAGGTGGATCTTAAAGAGGTTGTCCACCCACCGATCACAAGAACTGGGTTTCCCCGAGTCCTCCGAGAGCATTGAGCAATGGTCATACTTACACACTGCTGCACCACCTGACTCTATGGGATTGCTGAAGGGAAGCCGATCACAGCACTTATCAATCCCATAGAGGTGAATAGAGCAGCAGTGTTTGTGTGATTTGACCACGATGTGTGAACTCCTCCCCAGGTTCCTAAAAATCACTAAACATCTTCTTAATACAACATTATTGGGTATACTGATGGATTCTTACCTGATGTTTTGTATATCATCCAGATTTGTGCTCAGCGCATTGGTTACCTCTCCCATCAGCGGACTGGTGTCTAGGTCAGTTTTCTCCAAGCAAACAGAAAATTTCGATAGAGTCTCTGGTTCAAACCTAAACAGGAGAAAAGATGAAATCTGTCACTAGAGTCATAGCAAAACATAAGCGGAACAATAGGAATATTGTAAAATCCTGCAGCAATAACATCTGGTTCTATTACTGCAGATTCAAGCTGTAGTGAAGCCTCCATAGAAATGTAATAAAGACCGAGCTACACCAACCCTACAAACACATGTACAGGTTATAGTCCATTCAGATGTCCGTAGTTCAGGGACCGCATCCGTCCCACAATTTTGCAGGATGGGTGCAGACCTATTAATCTCAAAGAGGCTGCAAAAGACCGTCTGCTGTCCACATCCGTAGTTAAATTCCACTGCCCCACAAAAAAGATAGAGCATGTCCTATTCTTGCCCGCATTTCAATCACAGAGCTGGCCATTTGTGGTCCGCAAAATGCGGAACGCGCACGGCCGGGATCAGTGTTTTGCGGATCCACAAATTGTGGACGTATGAATGGACCCTTATACAGGCAATTAAAAGGAGATTATCCAAGACTATGTACACCTTTAGAGGCAAATTTTGTTTATGATTGCATTTTACTCATTTTTGGCTAAAAATCTTATTTTCAATTGGCCTTTATTAAAAATATTGAGCCGCTCTAAACTACTGTGAGGTCATAAACACTTATTTAAGCCACATTCTTATCAGTAGGATAAGAACTGAGCTATACTGAGTGCTTATAATGTCAGAGAGCAGAGATAAGGAGCCCATCAGCTCCCCAACTGATGGAAAAGAGAGAAAATCTAGAGGCTGCTTCTAGAGCATCTCAGCTTTGTACAGAAAAAAAATACTCCATATTTTTAATACGACCAATTAAAAAATATATTTTTAGCTCAAAATGAGTACAATGCAATAATAAAAAAAAACATTACTGAAGATGCAAAGTTCACACTTCCAGCAAACAGCATATTAATAAGTTAAAGAGTACCATGACCTATTGAACAGGTGATAACTGTGGAGGTCCACACGTTGGGACCCTCACCGATCATTATTCCCATCGTGGACATGCAGGCCTTTTCTCAATAACTAGGTTCCCATCAGTAACACCCTCATCGATCCAACAACTCTCACCATTAACATTTTGTTATCCGTGCCAATTTAATGATAATTTAATTGTTTGCATAATTAACTTACTTTTTACGACTAGTTCTTTCATGATCCCATAATTATGAGCAGTGCAGGCCTTTTTTATATTTTTTTTACAGCACTGATCGGCCTGTGCAACTTGGCTCATGAATATAATCTTATGACATGTACATTCAAGAGGGAAAGGTTATATGATGGCGAAAACCTTTGGTAAAGGAGGGGCGCTACCATGAAAAAATGTTCTCATATTATCAGCCTATATGTAAAAATTCTATGGATTTCACTTTTTTAACAAAAAAAAAAAAAAAAAAAAAAAAAAAAAAAGGGGTTGATGGTTTTCTGGATATAATATTTTAGGTCTCTCCATGTATTCTACTTCCCGTCCTGGATGTTCAACTTCCTGTTTCTTAGGATTTTTAGCAGGGCAGAGAGCCTCACTTGACTTTCTCACTTAAAGGGAACCTGTCACCGGGATTTTGTGCATAGAGCTGAGGACATGGGTTGCTAGATGGCCGCTAGCACATCCGCAATACCCAGTCCCCATAGCTCTGTGTGCTTTCATTGTGTAAGAAAAACAATTTGATACATATGCAAATTAACCTGAAATGAGTCCTGTCCCTGACTCATCTCATGTACAGGACTCATCTCAGGTTAATTTGCATATGTATCAAATTGGTTTTTTTTGCACAATAAAAGCACACAGAGCTATGGGGACTGGGTATTGCGGATGTGCTAGCGGCCATCTAGCAACCCATGTCCTCAGCTCTATGCACAAAATCCCGGTGACAGGTTCCCTTTAAACCAGGCATGTCCAAACTGCGGCCCTCCAGCTGCTGCTAAACTACAACTCCCAGCATTCCTGGATAGCTTACAGCTATTAGGGCATGCTGGGAGTTGTAGTTTAGCAACAGCTGGAGGGCCGCAGTTTGGACATGCCTGCTTTAAACCATTCACTCCGACCAGACAGGTAAAGGGATGAGTGACTCAATTAGAGCATCACACATTACACTGGTCAATGCAATGCTCTTCTGTGGGCATCTTTATCTAGGCCTATATAGAGGACAATACAGATGTCATACTATTATTCCAATTCTACACCTACTATTACACTGGCAGATAACATCTTCCTCTCACAGCAGCAGTAAACTGACAATGCATTATCTATCTGAGTTTTACTGCTTCAGATGGAGAATATTTAGTATTTATTTTTCAAAAGCATAGCACTGCCGAAATTAAAAAGAGCCAAAAATTTATTTTATGAATATGCATAAAAAACTCTGATGCAAGTCTCTCTTTAAGGGCTGTTTCAGACGAGCGGATGCCGTGCGTGACATCCGCTCCGTGAAAGAGTGCCTCTCTGTGACCTCTTTACTACGAAATCACAGTGAGATAAAGTTGTCACTGTGATTTCGTAGTAAAGAGATCACAGAGAGGCACGGCGCATTATCAGTCATGTTAATGCTCCGTGCCTCTGTAGTCTGCATCGGGTCTTGGCACTCTTTCAAGGAGTGGATGTCACGCACGGCATCCGCTCGTGTGAAACAGCACTAATCCAGAGCTGGACAAAAGCCAAGCAGCTAATGCAGTGTTAGGCCTCATGCACACTACAGTATTTTTTCACAGTCCGCAAAACGGGGTTCCTTTGGTCCGTGACCGTTTTTTCGTCTGTGGGTCTTCCTTGATTTTTGGAGGATCCACGAACATGAAAAAAAAGTTGTTTTGGTGTCCGCCTGGCCGTGCGGAGCCAAACGGATCTGTCCTGAATTACAATGCAAGTCAATGGGGACGGATCCGTTTGACGTTGACACAATATGGTGCAATTGCAAACGGATCCGTCCCCCATTGACTTTCAATGTAAAGTCAGGAGTCCCTTTTATACCATCGGATCGGAGTTTTCTCCAATCCAATGGTATATTTTAACTTGAAGCGTCCCCATTACCATGGGAACGCCTCTATGTTAGAATATACTGTCGGATATGAGTTACATCGTGAAAACTCATATCCGACAGTATATTCTAACACAGAGGCGTTCCCATGGTGATGGGGACGCTTCTAGTTAGAATATACAACAAACTGTGTACATGACTGCCCCCTGCTAGCACCCGATCTCTTACAGGGGGCCGTGATCAGCACAATTAACCTCTCAGGTGCCGCACCTGAAGGGGTTAATTGTGCGTATCATAGCCCCCTGTAAGAGATCAGGGCTGCCAGGCAGCAGGGGCAGACCCCCCTCCCTCCCCAGTTTGAATATCATTGGTGGCCAGTGCGGCCCCCCCCTCCCTCCCTCTATTGTAATAATAACATTGGTGGCCAGTGTGCGGCCCCCCTCCCTCCCTCTATTGTAATAATAAACATTGGTGGCACAGTGTGCGGCCCCCCCTCTATTGTAATAATAACATTGGTGGCACAGTGTGCGGCCTCCCCCGGCCCCCCCTCCCTCCCTCTATTGTATTAATAACATTGGTGGCCAGTGTGCGGCCTCCCCTCTCCCCCAGATCATTGGTGGCAGCGGAGTTCCGATCGGAGTCCCAGTTTAATCACTGGGGCTCCGATCGGTAACCAGGGCGCTACTGCAGTCCTGGTTGCCATGGTTACTTAGCAATAGTAGAAGCATCATACTTACCTGCTGGCTGCTGCGCTGTCTGTGACTGGCCGGGAGCTCCTCCTACTGGTAAGTGACAGGTCTGTGCGGCGCATTGCTTAATGATCTGTCACTTACCAGTAGGAGGAGCTCCCGGCCGGTCACAGACAGCGCAGCAGCAAGCAGGTAAGTATGATGCTTCTACTATTGCTAAGTAACCATGGCAACCAGGACTGCAGTAGCGCCCTGGTTGCCATGGTTACCGATCGGAGCCCCAGCGATTAAACTGGGACTCCGATCGGAACTCCGCTGCCACCAATGATCTGGGGGAGAGGGGAGGCCGCACACTGGCCACCAATGTTATTAATACAATAGAGGGAGGAAGGGGGGGGGGGGCCGGGGGGCGCACACTGTGCCACCAATGTTATTAATACAATAGAGGGAGGGAGGGGGGGGCCGCACACTGGCCACCAATGAAATTAAAACTGGGGAGGGAGGGGGGTCTGCCCCCTGCTGCCTGGCAGCCCCTGATCTCCTACAGGAGGGGTTAATTGTGCTGATCACGGCCCCCTGTAAGAGATCGGGTGCTGCCAGGCAGCAGGGGGCAGTCATGTACACAGTTCGTAGTATATTCTAACTAGAAGCGTCCCCATCACTATGGGAACGCCTCTGTGTTAGAATATACTGTCGGATCTGAGTTTTCACAAAGTGAAAACTCAGCTCTGAAAAAGCTTTTATGCAGACGGATCTTCGGATCCGTCTGTATGAAAGTAACCTACGGACACGGATTCTAATCTTGTGTGCATTCGTGTTCTTTCACGGACCCATTGACTTGAATGGGTCCGTGAACCGTTGTCCGTCCAAAAAATAGGACAGGTCTTATTTTTTTGACGGACAGGATACACGGATCACGGAGGTGGATGACAAACGGTGCATTTTCCGAGTTTTCAACAGACCCATTGAAAGTCAATGGGTCCGCAGAAAATCACGGAAAACGGAACAACGGCCACGAATACACACAACGGTCGTGTGCTTGAGGCCTTAGTGTAATGACATATTGACTACCAGGGTGACCTGCTTGGCTTCTAAAGGCCACAGTATTTTATCTGACATAACCAGAGGGAGTATTGAGTGAATATTTCACCATGCTTTACCTTTCTAGCCTTCTCCAGCCTTCTACTAGCAGCTGCTGCACCAACGAATCATGTGCTTCCACATTAAACCTGGAAATATAAAATAGAGAATGAGAAGTCACATAGCAGCAGAGCAAAGGAGCAAATAATAAAGGCCCTGACAAGTTACCTTATTATGGCGTACAACGTATTCACCAAGGTGGTGTCATTCATGAAGTCAATCTTATTCTCTGCCAGGATGCGAAGAGCAATAAATTCCGGGTGATTCCGGATGGTTTCAAAATTTAAGCTTTTGCTCGTTGTCTCCTTCTGAATCTCCCATAACGTGTTGATTGCGCACCCCACGTGCTGAACTGTAAGTTTGGACTTGTGGATCCCAACAAGTTGAAAAATCTGGAATTGGTTCGTGCAGGTCATCAGCTGGTGCAGGAGAGGATCTGAGCTTAAGCTGCGCATCGGAAAGAAGCGCAGCGAAAGGGGAAACGCCCTCTTCCAGCAGAACATGTCTGGACTACAGGAAAAGGACGCTTACGGCTTTAGAGAAATTGAATAATTTTTGGCTTTTTCTTGCACCATCTTCTTGGAACCTCAATATTCTTGGCTCTGGAGGAGATCATGTTTTTTTTAAGATATGACGACACATTTTGACTACAGCTATCTGTAAAGGAAAACGTAAAAAAACATGGAGCATTTACAACCTGTATATAAAGCTCTGCTCAACCACAATCGGACAATCCAGCTGCATTTTTAGCGTGTTTGGTATATTGCATATATACGAATCTGTAAAATTTGAAAGGGGTCATCCTACGTACAACATTTAGGCTCCATTCACGCGTCCGCAATTTTCCTTCCGCATCTGTTCCGCAATTTTGAGGAACAGGTGCGGATCCATTCATTTCAATGGGGGAGTAATTCCTGTCCGCATCAGCACTTCCGTGAAAATGAAGCATGTCCTACTTTTGGCCGCAAATTGCGGTCCGCGGCCCCATTGTACTCAATGGGTCCGCAAAAAAGCAGATGACATGCGGAAAGACACCAAATGTCATCCGCATGTCATCCGTTTATCATCCGCATATCATCCGCATTACCCTAGCAGCATGTATTCCTCCTTCCTTTTTTATTTCTGCGGAAACACGGAACAGATGTGGATGCACTTTTGTAAAAAACTGAAGGTTTTTACAGAAACACGGATCCGCAAAAAAACGGACCGTAAGGAATGGTGGCTGTGGATTTGGCCGTAGTGCCCGAGTCCCTGTGTGCATGGAGTGGTAATGAACGGGTGTGGCCACTACTCATTTCACAGTAATGGGACTGCCAAAGATAGTCAAGCACTGTACTAAGCAGTCCCATACACTGGGTACAGAGCACTGATCACGCATGTGCAATCCCTCTCCACTCCCAGGGGATTTGGGAACCGTTCATGTGATCTGTGGGGGTCCAGCGGTCAGACACACAGCGATTATACACTGAACACCTATCCTTTGTATATATGATATTGTTCATAGTCCTCCGGTTCAAGAAAAAAAATAAAAAGTCACATTAACTAGGGAAGAACAGCACACTTACCTTACTATCTAATTTGTATCTTTTCTGCTGCAGATTCTCCAATTCCTGGGCTCCTCTTCGGTCATCCTTGATGTTACTGTGCATCCATGTTTATCCAGCCCTGCTCTTGGATTGGCCTACACCACTCACATGTCAGCAGAAGTATCGTTAATTTCTAACGATAATTTGTTTTCCCTTAGTCCTAACAGTGGCACAGATGGGGTATTCTGCCCCTGTGGACTGGTTAGGACAGGTGGAAGTTTAATGAAACATAAACATAAAAACACTGGCATGCACACGCCCTCCCTGCCCCCTATAAAGAGGGGCGTAGCCCTCATGCTGTTGTGTAGTAACAAGTAGACAAAACCCATAATTAAAAAACAAGGGGGGGAAATTTGTGTGCCACTGTTAGGACTAAGGGAAAACAAATTATCGTTAGAAATTAACGATTCCCTTACGTCCTAACCAGTGGCACAGATGGGGATTTAGCAAGTAGAAACCCCCATGGGAGGGTCCTCATGCCTGGCGGAAGATAACACTGTCCGGCCAAATGAGGAATAACTATGTATTCTAGTATCCACTCTATAGTGTGAGATAAAAGTGGAGTGAGAACTCCAAGAAGCTGACTTACAGATCACATCCAATGGGATCGAGCTTCTCTCTGCAAAAGAAGTGGCCACTGCTCGAGTAGAGTGGGCCCTTACAAATTCAGGGGGCTCCGAGCCCTGAGACATATAAGACTCCCGAATTGCCTCTTTAATCCAGCGACTGATGGAGGGCTTAGAGGCTTTCCTCCCCTTATGGGTACCGGAAAAAAGGATAAGGAGGTTTTCATCCTTCCTAAATACCTTGGAGCGTTCCAGGTAAATCCTAAGACATCTCGCAATGTCGAGGGTATGGAGCCCTCTTTCCTCAGAGGAGGGGGATGGAGCCAATGTTGGTAGGGAGATCACCTGGTTAATATTATCAAAGGAGGGAACCTTTGGGATGAAGGTGGGTAAAAACTTGAGGAGTACCCGATCCTGCAGGAACTTTGTATAAGGCTCAAAGGCAGAAAAAGCCTGGAGTTCCCCAACTCGCTTTGCAGAGGTAACAGCCAACAAGAAGGTGATCTTCCAGGTCAGGAACCTGAATCCCGCCTCCTCTAGGGGCTCAAAGGGGGGAGATGTTAACCCCCTGAGCACGACCGATAAATCCCAAACAGGGATAGGTCTGATTACTGTAGGCTTTAATCTTGAGGCTCCCTTCAGGAATCTCTTGATAAGGGGGTCTTGAGAAACCGCTCTGTTGAGACAAGCAGAGATTGCTGAAATCTGCACTTTAAGGGTAGCAGGTGATAGCCCTTTATCCAGACCGTCCTGTAGAAACTGTAGGATCATCGGGATGGAAGCTTCAGCGGATGTTTGCTGATGCCTAGCACACCAGCACGAAAAAATCTTCCAGATTCTGGAGTAGGCCTTGTTGGTAGCTTCCGATCTGGAGTGCTCCAGGGTTCTCAAGACAGACCCCGATAGCCCTTCTATCCTTGGAAGGGACTGATCAACCTCCAGGCTGTCAGGTTGAACATTTGAAGATTTGAGGAGACCTGGGTGCCCCCCGACACCAGTGCTCTCTCTGGGGGAAGCCTCAGAAATTGACCCCGACTCATCTGTAGGAGTTGGGTAAACCAAGCTCTTTTCGGCCAGTATGGGATAATGGCGATAACTGACGCTTGGTCCTGCCTGATTTTCATCAAGACCCTTGGTATCAAGGAAATTGGAGGGAAGATGTAGGCCAGCCTGAACCTCCATGGGATTGACAGTGCATCTATTGCCACCGGGTTGTCCTCCCTGTAAAGGGAGCAATACCTCTCCACTTTGGTGTTGAACCTCGTTGCCATGAGATCGATCTCTGGCATGCCCCACCTGAGTGTTATCTCCTTGAAGACCTCTGGATGAAGTGACCATTCTCCGGTTGGAAGACCTCGGCTCAGGCGATCCGCAATCACATTGTGAACTCCGCGAATGTGAACGGCTGATAAGTGGGTGAGGTTCAGTTCTGCCCAATCCAAAATCACCCCTATCTCTCTCAGGAGACTTTGTGACCTCGTGCCTCCCTGCTTGTTGATATACAATACAGCGGTCATGCTGTCTGATTGTACCTTCACTGCCTTCCCCCGAATGATGGGAGCAAAATGAAGAAGAGCTAGCCTGATTGCTCTGATCTCCAGGAGATTCGATGACAATAACCTCTCCTGAGGTGTCCAGGTTCCCTGGACTGTCTTGTCCTGAAGATGCGCACCCCAGCCTACTAGGGATGCGTCTGAAGTAAGTATGATCCAAGAGGGCTGGATCAGGGACTTGCCGTCCGTGAGGTGGGACCACCACCTCAGAGAGGACCGGACTTTGTAAGGCAGGGAGAGCACGGAATTGAGTCCCCTTGGACTGTGATTCCACTTGGCTAATACTTCCGACTGGAGCGGACGTAGATGCCATAATGCCCAAGGTACCGCCTCCGCGGTTGAAGACATTAGTCCCAACATCCTCATCCATGTTCGGATTGTTACCCGTTTGGGTACAGAGAGGGAATGGGCTGTCTGTTGCACGGATTGCTTTCTTTCGGGAGTGAGATGAATCATCATCCTGACTGAATCCACCATGAACCCCAGGAACCTTACTGAGGTGGCTGGTTGAAGCTGGGATTTGTCCCAATTGATCACCCATCCTAACTGATGTAGGAATGTAACAGCCTGTTGGATGTGTTGGGACAGGATCGCTTGGGAAGGGGCTCTGAGGAGCCAGTCGTCCAGGTATGGAACTATACTCAAGCCTTGAAGCCTTAGTGCGGCCACCACAGAGACCACCACCTTGGTGAAAGTGTGTGGGGCTGAAGAGATCCCAAACGGGAGGGCCACAAACTGAAAATGCTTTAGGACCCCCCCGATATTTACCGCGATCCTTAAAAATCTTCTGGACCCAGGATGGATGGGAATATGGAGATAAGCATCCTTGAGGTCCAAGGTTGCCAAGAAATCTCCCGGCATAAGAAGATTGGTCACTGACTGGATAGTTTCCATACGGAACTTCTTTTGTCTTATGAAACGGTTGAAGAACCTCAAATCTATAATCATTCTCCACCCTCCTGTACTCTTGGGTACCAGGAAAACTGGGGAGTAGATACCTGTTCCCCTCTCTAGGAGAGGAACCTCTTCTAAGGCCCCCTTCTGGAAGTATTCTAGTACGTAACTTTCTAGAATCTTCTGCTTGTTGCTGGGAAGAAGCCTTGTCTGGACAAATTTGTCCAGAGGCCGACTGCTCAGGTCTACAAGGTAGCCCTGGGAGATTACACGCAGGACCCAACTGTCCTGGATATGATCCTGCCAACAAGGTAGAAAGTGTCGTAGGCGACCGCCTACGGGAATGTGGGGAGAAGGGAGCCCGAGATCTCCAGTCAGACCGGCAAAATACCAAGAGCCTCGAGGAGGCCCGCAATCAGAGCGCCGAGGACTTCTTGGGGGGTCTAGAACCCCGAGAGGATTTCCCTCCTCTACGGGAACCCCAATTCCTCTGGGGTCTGGGTTGTGGTTCCGCTCTGGAACCATACCCTCTGCCCCGACCACGAAAGGACTGCTGGGGAAGGGACTTGCCCTTCTTGTCCGACAGCCCCTCCATTATATGGTCTAGCTCTGCACCAAAGAGCTTGCCGGGTTCGTACGCCATGGCACAAAGATTGTGCTTAGAGGTCGTATCTGCCTTCCAGGGCTTCAACCAAAGCGGACGCCTGCCCGCGGTTGACCCCAAGCTGCGCTCCAGGAGACTGAACCTGGAGCTTCACCAGGTTTAAATAGGGCTCTTGGCGCCAAAACGAAAGTCCCGCCCCCAGGGGGGCGGGGTAAACCTCCGATTTTAACTCCTTGAAAAACAAGGAAAAAGATCTCTGTATTAGGGCCCAGAAAGGGATCCTGCACATATTAAAGGCCCCTTGGCCTAATTTCACTAAAATACACCTCCGGCCGCGCTAACAAACGGCCGGAGCGAAAAACCGGAAGTGACGTTACTTAACGTCACTCCCACAAGATGGCGGCGCCCAGCAACATGCGGGACGCCGCTTCGCCGCTCCAGCCAACCATCCGTCGGCCGGAGCGAAAACCGGAAGTGACGTAACCCGACGTCACTTCCGCAAGATGGCGGCGCCCAGCCGAACATGCGGGCACCGCTACCGCCGCTCCAGCCCGGACAGAGGAACGACCTAGACAGGGCAAAAGGAGACCAGCTAAGGCCGGAGGGTATCCTCCGGCCGCATAGGGGGAGCGGCACAGGTCCTAGGAACCTAAAAGAAAAAAAGGGAATCGCACTCTCTCCACCACAAGGATGGAGGAGTGCACCACCCGTCCCGTCCTGTCCGCAGGACAGAAAAAAACACAACAGCATGAGGGCTACGCCCCTCTTTATAGGGGGCAGGGAGGGCGTGTGCATGCCAGTGTTTTTATGTTTATGTTTCATTAAACTTCCACCTGTCCTAACCAGTCCACAGGGGCAGAATACCCCATCTGTGCCACTGGTTAGGACGTAAGGGAATCTTAGAATACCAAATGCACAGTCTTCATCATGTAGTCTGAGAAGCGATGCGACCATCTTGGATGACAGAAGAGGAGCCAGGAAATCAGAAGGTCTGCAATTGAAGAGAAAAAAAAAAAAAAAGTTTTCTGTTCATTATCCCATTCATCTGAATATTTCGCGTCAACTGGAGGTTCTCTATAAGTACACTGTAGGATGTTTAAACCCATCTGGTCATAAAGACAAACATATTAGATCACATTGAAATCATCATAGACTATCCCCCCACCTTAGGGCATCCCGAACTTACAGACGCATACTGCTGTCACTTCCTTTTTAGCAATTAGCAGATACTGGTGCTGCGCTTAAAACATGGCTGCTGATGGCGGCCTGCATTCACTAACACTGGGGACGGACCCTCCATCAGCAGCCATGTCTCGAGCGCGGTGCTGGCATGCAGGTCAAGGGACTTGCGTGTAAACTTGATTTATACATATTAAACTACTCAACACATGGGCGGACTGGACATAGACTCTACAGGGAAATTATCCGGTTGGCCAATGCCCTGAGAGCCCCCCAAGCATTCATCTTGGCTCCATGCCAGGTACATAAAGATCTGAAGCTTCCAGCATTAATTAATGCAGGCAGTAATGTGTGCTGCACTATGTTATTTTGCCCCGATTATTGCTGGCACCACCTCCTTCTGTATCGTCATCTTCTGTCACTTTGGACCCGCCTAAAAACATGGGGCCACTTTGAGGTCTTTTCCAGAGCCACTTTGAGGTCCCAGTCCGCCCCTGGTTCCCAGCCCATGGGCAGCTAGTCATATAAACTGGACAACACCTTTAAAATCATGCCTAAAATGTACCAAATATTCTCCTAATGGCTGGCAAATCTGGAACAGTTTGGGTTAAATCAGAAAAATTACGAATTGTCTGAAACATTAGCTCAATTCTACACCCAATCCACTTCCAAATCCCCAGGTCTAATCTGAAGGGACACTGCACCACAGGTCATAATAACAACAGACCTAATAAATAGAAAGCCGAGCAGGCATTGCTCCAAATAGCAGCGCCATAACGTAGCCTTACACTGCGGCTGCTGTGGCTAATCCCTCAGAGATTATTTTCTTTCTAGATGTAGAGGACAACTCCAACTCCTGCAGAAGTGTCAAAGACATGTGTTGGTCTCATATACAAGTCACACACTTCCTGTCGCACAGCTGACGTCATCCTGCAAGTCCTGCATCATTCCTCGCAGCCACGCCAGCAGGTTTGGTTGAAGAGCAGAACAGCAAAAGTCAAAGACGTCACCACATACTCTCGCGAGACCGTCAGGACCACGGTCTCCACCAGTCGATGGCCGATCGTCTCGTTCGCTTTTAAGCGCAGTTTGGGTCACGTGACCGACATCAGAGCGGCCATCTTCCTCAGCAGACTGCAGTAGTTGAGGGAGGGGAACGATTGGATCGGCGCTTGCCAGCTCATGTCTGTGTGGTCTCCGCGCTCAGAGGAGGGAGGCGGACTGGGCCGGATGGTGTTCTGCTAGTTGGAGGTCCCGCACGCTTCTGCTTCCGTGACTGTAGGAGAAGACGCCCCGGCCCTCGCCTTCCGCGGTGTCCACCGTCCGGACTGAGGTGAGTGCCCGGGACGTATTTTAATGCATGCACACAGCGTTTCCTGCAGCCGAGCTGGCCGTGGCCGACTCCCGAGCTCAGGACCGCGGGTTCCAACCTGAGATCAGTCCGGGCATCCCTGACTATCACTCCCAGCGTGCACGTGTGATCCAGGGCCATGGCTGGATGCCCTGCGGTACTACAAGTCCCAGCATATGCTCATATCTACAGCCTTTCATTCATTGGTGGGGATTACTAGTACTACAAATCCCAGCATATGCTCATATCTACAGCCTTCCTTTCATTGGTGGGGATTACTAGTACTACAAATCCCAGCATATGCTAATATCTACAGCCTTCCTTTCATTTATTGATGGGGATTAGTAGTACTACAAATCCCAGCACGTGTTCATATCTACAGATAGAGCAGCCTGTGGCTCTCAAGGCATGCTGGGAGTTGTAGTTATGTCAGCTGAGATTGGACCTCTCTGCTGTGCACTACAAGTGCCAGAATATACAGAGATCTACAGCCGGGTGGAGGAGTGGAAAACTCCTTTAATAAAACAGATCCTTAAAAGGGAACTCCATTACCAGCCAGTTCCTTGTAGGCACTGTGGCCCCTTTAAGCAGCTGATTTCGAGGGTTGTAGTCACCTTTATAGGGATTGGCCCTCAAAATTTTGATCCTGGAAAACCTCTTTGAAGCTATGCTAAGGCTTGTCAGCCTCTCTGACTGCCCCCTGCCTTACTGGTGTGATGGGTATAGTTGGCACCGCTTATCTTGGGCACCTTCAAATGTAGACAGTATTGTAAGGTGCCCATATACCTCAGATGATCAATTTTGCCAAGACCGGATGATTATCTGATGTATATGGGGGCGTCCCAAGTAAGGATTGGACATGTTGGATTTTCAGTATGCCCCATCCTTTGTTGCCGCAGGAGTCTGGGAGTGGCCACTGCCATTCTCCCCATTGAAAACAGACGCATAGGGGATGGGTAGGAATATAAGGTGCCTAAAAATAAATAATCTGTGCTTGACCTCTTGTGAATCCTGAGCAAATGTTGCAGATTTCACTTTCACTGTAACACATGGGAAAAAGATGCAGAATCTCGCCAAGATCCACAGCGGACAATCTGTCCTGTGTAGCTGATCTTTTAAAGGTTTTTTTTTTTTACCAGGTAAATGTGCCTCCATAAATTATTCGCCTTGGTTTTCTTACTGGTTCGCCGCTGCCGGTCGTGTCTCCTATTGCTCCTCCGTAGAGCCACAGTCCATATTGATGAAGACGCTGTGAGCTGCCGGCCCCCTCTGTGGTCTTCCATCCATAGTGATGGGATTTCATAGCCATTTTAAATAGTAAAACAGGAAAAATCTATCCCAGATAAAATTTGTGCTGAATATACAGTGTTCACGCAGAGGGATGTGGTCTTAAAGGGAACCTGTCAGCGGGATTTTGTGTATAGAGCTGAGGACATGGGCTGCTAGATGGCCGCTAGCACATCCGCAATACCCAGTCCCCAGAGCTCTCTGTGCTTTTATTGTGGAAAAAAACCAATTTGATCCATATGCAAATTACCCTGAGATGTCTTCTGTCCCTGAGATGAGTCCAGCGTGAAGGAGCGCGGCCCCGCATCCTCAGAATCTCCCTGACGTCAGACAGCCAGAGCGCCGTAATCTCGCGATGCGCGAGCAGCTAGCGCATGCACTGTTCCTTCCCTGAGGCTGATGCCAGCACAGGAAAGGAACACTATGAGGACACTGCGCATGCGCTAGCTCGCGCGTCACGAGATTACGGCGCTCTGGCTGTCTGACGTCGGGGAGCAAGGAGATAAATTTTTATTTTTTTTTCACGGTAAAAGCACACAGAGCTATGGGGACTGGGCATTGCGGATGTGCTAGCGGCCATCTAGCAACCCATGTCCTCAGCTCTATACACAAAATCCCGCTGACAGGTTCCCTTAAAGAGAAGCGGTGACCTCGCCTGACATGTCAGTTTTAGTAACTACATTTGTTCCCCATGTAATAACAATTCTGGAGCATCTACTCTGTTGTAGCATTCCTGTTATTTCTACTAGAGGTTTGAGTGAATTACTAGCGGTTTGCATTAAAGTTACAGATAGGGTGTTATCAGTTGGGGGGGGGGGTCCCTGCAAAGTCTAACCCTATCCAGTCAGTGACAGGGACACACACCCAGCTGTACTCCATTCATAACTTCTTGCAGGAAAAATAGAGGAATGACTCAACATAGTCATAAGAATGGAGGATCCACAATGGTTATTACACTGGGGATGTAAGTAGTTACTGAAACACATGTCAGGAGAGGAGAGGGCATCTCTTTAATAGGTATGTACCATAAAAAACAAAAAAACTTTTGTCAGAAGTTTGGGTCCAGGTGCTGAGACCCCAGCATTTCCTGAAACAAGGGGCAGTATGGCTCGGCTCACCTCTGTCGCACAGCGTATGGATTTATAGAAGGTCTCAGTCCGTACATGAATTGCTCCACAGAGAACAGGGTCGATCAGAAAGGAAGAGGCACCTGCGTTCATCTGGGCTCTTCTGACCCTTAGTGTCACCAATCGCTGGGATTCTCGGCCCCGGGCCCCATTGATCAGAACTTCTGACAGTTCACTGTGACACATGATACGTTTTTTTTTTTTTTTTAAATGGCAGATAGACTGGAGGCAGTCAGCTGACTGGAGTCACGTGTAATGGGGGTAGGAAGGGTCTCTGTGTGATGTATACTTGCTATGTTGCCGTCTATTGCAATTGTCTCACATAGTTATTTTTTTTTCTTTCTTTTTTACAGTGGGAATCATGGGGGTCAAAGTTCAGCGTCCTCGTTGTTTTTTTGATATTACAGTCAACAATGTACCTGGTAAGGCTGATATGACCATGTCATACCGTATTCTGTAGTTCTATTCTGTGCGTTGAAAAAAACGTTAACACGTCAGTGACAAATCAAAGGCTCTGATCTGTGGGGGTCTGAGCCGGAGACCACCCCTGATCACTAAAAAGAGGAGAGAGAAGCGCTGTGTGCGGGAGATGGACAATCCTGAGCCCATCTGCAGCTGGAGGGAGTGTGTGAGGTGAACGCTTCTCTCTCCTCGCTCTAGTGATCATTGGGGGTCTCGGCACTCAGAGACCTCTGTATCAAAACATATGATGTATTAAATGTTATTTACAACTACAGAAACACTTCAAGGCCTCTTTCACACGAGCGATAAGGATAGTTTCGGGATCTGTTCAGGGAATAACTAAATGCAATCAGTGTTTCGGTTTTTTTTGGTGTGAAAAAAATAAAATAAAAAAAAACACTGAAGAATAACAATCTACATCTAGTAACCATCAGTGAAAAATGCATTGCATCTAGATGCCTTATGTTTTATACACAAGCTCCATTCACTTCTATGGGGTCAGGGCTGCACAGTATAGAACTTGCTGTGATTTCAGTCCAGATGCCGTCCGTTCACAACATGCGTCGGACCTGGCTGGTAAAACTCGCTCATGTGAAAGAGGCCTAAGGGATCTTTCTTGGCCAGTCAGCCCAGTGGGAGCTGTCGCTTTGCATTCAGTGGCCAGGGACGGGTGCTCGTTGAGGGAGCACCCACTACACGAGGGCTGGTGGCTGAGAGTTGAAGACCTTTGTCCTGCGTTCTACACGATCACTCAGAGGTATTCTTAATGGTGTTCTCTCTTTTCTTGCAGCTGGAAGAGTCATCTTTGAACTGTTTGCAGACATTTGTCCAAAAACGTGTGATAATTTCCGATGTCTCTGCACAGGTTGGTTGATGCGCCTTTGTCACAGGCTCCATACTGACATTGTGTCATTGACGAGTTGCAATAAAATTATGACATTATTGCAACCTCATTATAGGAAGAAGAAAAAAATGCCACCATTTGAGGAAGTCAGAGTGTTATGCCAGACCTTATTGCTCCCCCGCCATAGGCAAATGTTGAGGTTGTGCAGTTTGTAGTAGTGCCGCCTTTGTACACCGCCATAGACCTGTAGACTGAATAGTGTTCTTGACCGTATTGTGGTGGACACTTGGCATTCTGGTGACTGGTGATGGTTTTTAGGCCACATGCACAGTGTACCTGGAGGAGGGCCACATAGGACCGGGACTCCTTTCCCACATTGTTCTGCAGTCAGACATTAAAATGCTGTGATTTTATATGGAACACGTGTCTTCTCTTTCACTACCTAGGTGAAAAGGGCATTGGGAAAATCACACAGAAGCCATTGCATTACAAAAACTGCATGTTCCATCGAGTGGTGAAAGAATTCATGATCCAGGGAGGTGATTTTAGTGAAGGTAAGCACTTGTTTCTCCATTTAGCTAGGTCTTGTTTGTGCTGCAGTAGTTGTTGCCTGATTCTTCCCCCCCCCCCCCCCCCCCCCCCCAAAAAAAAAAAAAAAGTTACCAGCTGCAATTAAGCTCTTTGAAAAAAATGTAATGGGGGGGGGAGGACTTTTTGAAAGCGTCACCACAGAGTCATGTGAATGAGTACAGCTGTTAACATGTTCATGGATGGGACCTTATCACTTCTGGTCCGCTAGAAGCCTTGGCACGGAATGGAGGGGCTTTCAAAAGGCAATTGTTGTATATTATTATAATTTTTTTTGAGGGGGGGGGGGGGGGGAGTTACACAACTTTCTTTACACTGTACATATTTTTGTTTTTAGGAAATGGAAGAGGTGGGGAGTCTATCTATGGAGGCTTTTTTGAAGGTATGTAAACCATTGGCAACCACAGGTGGTTTAGATCTCTGCACTGTGAAGTTGATGACTTATATTACGATACGTTAGTCTGATTTCTTGTTGTGCACTTTCTTCTTTTTAAAGGGGCATCTGTCAGCAGATCTGTACCTATGACCCTGGCTGACCTGTTACATGTGTGCTTGGCGGCTGAAGACATCTGTGTTGGCCCCATGTTCATATGTGTCAGCATTGCTGAGAAGTGATGTTTTAATATATGGAAATGATCCTCTAGGAGCAACGGGTGCTCAGCTCTCTCTGCAATGGCCATGCCCTCTGCACTTTGATAAGACCAGACAGTATAAACGTTATCACGCCTGGTCCTGTCAAAGTGCAGGGGGCGGGGGCAGTTGCAGAGAGAGCAGAGCCTCTAGGTGTAATGGTAACGCCCCCGTTGCTCCTAGAGGCTCATTTCCATATATTAAAACATCACTTTTCTCAGCAATGCGGGCACATATGAACATGGGAACAACACAGATGTCTTCAGCTGCCATATGCACATGTAACAGGTCAGCCAGTGTCATAGGGACAAACCTGCTGACAGAGGTCCTTTTAATTAGTTATGATTATAAATCTGCTGTAAATTTGCGTCTGCCGCTCCTGTGCAGACCTGAGCGTAGTCTGCAGCCATGTGCCACTTCTCTCTGGTCTTGCTAACAATAGTCCTGTCTTTCTTACAGATGAGAACTTCTCAGTTAAGCACAACAAGGAATTCTTGCTGTCCATGGCCAACAGAGGCAAAGACACTAATGGGTCACAGTTTTTCATGTGAGTAGTCGGATTACTGCTTGGGGTTGTCATTTCCCAGTCTGTGTCCTCTTAATGCATTTACACATTGTAGAGTTGGGTCTCTGCCTTGGACTTGTCTGATCAAAGTGTCTCTCCAATCTGGAGGAATCATAGCTGTAATGTATTACACTTGCCACTCTTCCATTCAAATGGTGCCCTCTAATACTATATTACTCTCGTAGTGGCTCCTGATGGAGAAATGTATGACCAAACCCTTGTCCCCAGTAAATCAGTGGATATAATATCCTTTGTGTGTGTTGTATTATGCAATTAACTGTGTGTTGTCTTGTTTCCCTCCTGCTTTGCTTTATGCTTCCATTTATCTGAACCCCTTCAGAACAACAAAGCCAACGCCACATTTGGACGGGTAACTATCGCTTTTGTATGGCTTTTACTTAGCCTATTTCTTCTTGGTATGCTTGGTTTGACTCCCTTTTTTTTTTTTTTTTTATAGACTTCATGTTGTTTTTGGACAATTGATATCTGGACAGGAAGTGATCAGGGAGATTGAAAGTCAGAAAACAGACGCCTCCAGCAGGCCAACAGCGGAAGTCAGGATACAGAATTGTGGAGAGCTCGTCCATGTTCAGAAGTCAAAATGTGAGAACCTCTTCTTTTTTATTATGATTAAATTGAAAAAAAATATCATGACCTGCTCTGTTAGATAGTGAATTACTTCTCCCATAGAAACATTGCTAGTACCGAGCAGTAGGAACTTTTGATTGTGTTCATGCCCGGAAGAGTATTATTTAGAAGTAAGGCAATCGTACATTATGTGTACACCAGTTGCCTAAATTGCAGTTGTCGGAGCCAAAGCAGTTTGGTTGGGAGAGCAGCTTGCAGGTATTTAAGTAGTGAGTGATATCAGAGGCGGCGAGGGATCACAATCATGTTCTCAAAAGCTGCTCTTCTGGTGCTGTTGCAGTGCGAGCACCATTTGGCAGGGAGGAGGTGTTCTTGGGGATTATAATTTCCCAATAAATAAATTTTCATACTTGGACGTTTGGCTCGTGTATGCGCTAAAAGGTGTCAACCAAACGGGTGGGTGGAAGTCCTTCCCGCTGCTATATCTTGTTCATTTCTACCTCTTGAGGGCTGGACCCTGTTTCAGAGAGGAATCCTGAAGACACCGGCAGCACAGGCCCCTAGGGGTTCTACTGATGCACACATTAGGCCCCTTTCACATGAGCAAGTTTTCCGCGCGGGTGCAATGCGTGACGTGAACCCATAGCACCCACACTGAATCCTGACCAATTCATTTCAATGGTTCTGTGCACATGAGCTTGCTTTTTATAAAAAAAAATTTTATATATTTTTTTTTTTACGCATCAGTTCTGTGTTGCGTGAAAAACACAGCATGTTCTATATTCTGCGTTTTTTCACGCAGCCCTGGCCCCATAGAAGTGAATGGGGCTTCAGTGAAAAACGCATTGCATCCGCAAGCAAGTGCGGATGCAATGCGTTTTTCACTGATGGCAGCTAAGAGATGTTTTTTGTAAACCTTCAGGTTTTTTTATCGCGCGCGTGAAATGCATTGCACTCGGGTGGAAAACAAAAATGAACTGAACGCAATCGCAGACAAAACTGACTGAACTTGCTTTCAAAATGGTGCGAGTTTCGCTGAACACATCCGGACCTAATCCGTCACGCTTGTGTGAGAAAGGCCTTAGTGTTGTCTAAATTTGCACAACAGGACAAGATGAGTAGTATTCTCTCACCTATTTAATCAATTATCAAAACCAAATCGCCCTGTGAGCACCAGCCTCTGTGCTTTCTCGTTTGCCACTGCAAGCCTGACTGCATACTGGTACATAATACAAAAAAAATATGCATACATATCTCTAGTATTATAAGGGGTGGTTCCTTGATGACAACCCCTGTCCATGCGCTCTGTGTTGACCTGGGACGACTTTAGACAGAGTGATGACGGCAGATTACTGCAGCTACCAGATCAACAACTATCAGCAGGTTCTCATTTTGGGAAAAGCTTGTGATCAAGTTATGTGTATGTTGTATATCATCTAGGATGGAACCTTCCATAAGAACTGCTTTATGTTCTACTCTATCAAATCCATTAGCTAAAAAAGAAAAGAAAAGACACAAGTCCTCATCTTCCAGTGACACTGAAGGTTCAAGTGATTCCGACTCGTCTTCTGATTCGTCTTCTGACTCGGAGGAAAAAGCCAAGAAGAAAAAGAAGAAACATAAGAAAAATTCAAAAAAGCAGAAGAAGGAGAAAAAAAAGCGTAAGAAGACCAAGAAAAGGTAAAGTCACTTCGGAGTGATTTTCTGTTATGGTTACAGTACACAAATCGCTGCTGGGAGCCCCACCAAACAGGAGAACAGGGGTCCTGTGAAATACTTTAAATAAATTTAAAATTTACAAGCTAAGGCCTCCTGCACACGAACGTTTTTTTACACGGTCCGCAAAAACGGGGTCCGTAGGTCCGTGATCCGTGACCGTTTTTCCGTCCGTGGGTCTTCCTTGATTTTTGGAGGATCCACGGACATGAAAAAAAAGTCATTTTGGTGTCCGCCTGGCCGTGCGGAGCCAAACGGATCCGTCCTGAATTACAATGCAAGTCAATGGGGACGGATCCGTTTGATGTTGACACAATATGGTGCCATTTCAAACGGATCCGTCCCCATTGACTTTCAATGTAAAGTCTGGAGTTCTGTTATACCATCGGATTGGAGTTTTCTCCAATCCGATGGTATATTTTAACTTGAAGCGTCCCCATCACCATGGGAACGCCTCTATGTTAGAATATACTGTCGGATATGAGCTACATCGTGAAACTCATTTCCGACAGTATATTCTAACACAGAGGCGTTCCCATGGTGATGGAGACGCTTCAGGTTAGAATATACAAAAAAACTGTGTACATGACTGCCCCCTGCTGCCTGGCAGGTGCTGCCAGGCAGCAGGGGGCAGACCCCCCCCCCCCCCTGTTTTTAACTCATTGGTGGCCAGTGGGCCCCCCCTCCCCTATTGTTAACTCGTTGGTGGCCAGTGTGCGCACCCCCCTCCCTCCCTCTATTGTAATAATAGCATTGGGGCCAGTGTGCGCGCCCCCCCACCCCCCCCCCCCTCCCTCCCTCTATTGTAATAATAGCATTGGGGCCAGTGTGCGCGCCCCCCCAACCCCCCCCCCCCTCCCTCCCTCCCTCTATTGTAATAATAGCATTGGGGCCAGTGTGCCCCCCCCCCCGATCATCGGTGGCAGCGGAGTAGAAGATTCATACTTTGCTGGCTGCTGCGATCTCTGTGTCCGGCCGGGAGCTCCTCCTACTGGTAAGTGACAGGTCTGTGCGGCGCATTGCTGTCACTTACCAGTAGGAGGAGCTCCCGGCCGGACGCAGACATCGCAGCAGCCAGCAGCCAGGTAAGTATGAAAATCTTCTACTCCGCTGCCACCGATGATCGGGGGGGGGGGGGGGGTTGTGCGCACACTGGCCCCAATGCTATTATTACAATAGAGGGAGGGAGGGGGGGGGGGGTTGGGGGGTGCGCACACTGGCCCCAATGTATTAAAACAATAGAGGGAGGGGGGGGGGTTGGGGGCGCGCGCACACTGGCCCCAATGTATTAAAACAATAGAGGGAGGGAGGGAGGGGGGTGCGCACACTGGCCACCAACGAGTTAACAACAGGGGAGGGGGGGGCCGCACAATGATATTCAAACTGGGGAGGGGGGGGGGGGTCTGCCCCCTGCTGCCTGGCAGCCCTGATCTCTTACAGGGGGATATGATAGTGCGGCACCTGAAGGGGTTAATTGTACTATCATATCCCCCTGTAAGAGATCGGGTGCTGCCAGGCAGCAGGGGGCAGTCTTGTACACAGTTTGTAGTGTATTCTAACTAGAAGCGTCCCATCACCATGGGAACGCTTCTGTGTTAGAATATACTGTCGGATCTGAGTTTTCACGAAGTGAAAACTCAGCTCTGAAAAAGCTTTTATGCAGACGGATCTTCGGATCCGTCTGTATGAAACTAACCTACGGCCACGGATCACGGACACGGATGCCAATCTTGTGTGCATCCGTGTTCTTTCACGGACCCATTGACTTGAATGGGCCCGTGAACCGTTGGCCGTGAAAAAAATAGGACAGGTCATATTTTTTTCACGGCCAGGAAACACGGCTCACGGATGCGGCTGCCAAACGGTGCATTTTCCGATTTTTCCACGGACCCATTGAAAGTCAATGGGTCCGTGAAAAAAAACGGAAAACGGCACAACGGCCACGGATGCACACAACGTTCGTGTGCAGGAGGCCTAAGGAGGCGAGAGGTGCAAACAAAAAAAGTAGGAGCTCAGGTATTGTAGTAATCCTTGTTGATGTAGGTGGATTATTAACGTTTCCCTGCAGACAGGTGATACTTTTTCTTTGAGTTTGGTATGTTGTGGCTTACAAGTTTTGTAGGTTGTTTATGATGGTTTTGTAGCCCTACCTGTTACTACAGTGGAATATATAGGCACTCCAGTATAGTAACTAACATGCTTTTTTTTTTTTTTTTTATTTTTTATTTTTTTTTTCTCCCCCCCTTAAGTTCTGAGAGTGAAAATGAAAATGAAGATCAAGAACTTCAAGTGACATCCACTGTCCGTCCAGAAGAGATCCCAACTGTGCCAGAAAACAAGTTTTTGATGAGAAAGAGCCCTCAAAGAGCTGAGGAACAGGAAAGCAGAGTGAACAACAGAGAACGTGAGCGGGAAAGGTAAGTGTGTACAGATCAAAGCTTGAACTGCTGACATTTTTCCTATTTCATCTCCCCGACTCCTCAGTAAATGACCAATGTGGTAATCATCTGAGTATGCATGTTTTTCATTACCCCAGTTAGAGGGAGGCAGCTGGCAGACACTTATGGTGCCACTTAGCCCTGTACTCACTGTCTCATGAGGTATGTTAAAATCCAGGGTGCCCAAGGGTGACTGCATTGGTACAATGTAGCTGACCATGTTTCTTCTATCGCATAAACTTAGAGGCGTGTAAATTTCTGAAATGGACCCGAGAACACTTAAGTGGATTCGGCATGCCTTCTTCGTACTGCAATACATGTTGCTTATTTCAGTGTAATTTTTTGGGCTGTTTCATATAATAAAATATTTTATATATTTCTGTTCCATCAGCAGTTCGCTTTATCAGAGAAGACTCTTAGTAACCAGGTCTGGAAGGAAGATCAAGGGTAGAGGCCCAAGAGTAAGTTTTTATTTCTCTAATGGAGTTGTATTTAACCACCTGATAGTTTTGCCTGAGCACTGCTCATATCTCCAGATTGGTAGGAGCTAGAGCTATGGGCCTGTTCTTGCTGGAAAGCTGACATTCCAAGTACATCACAGCATTATCTCAAGCACATCGGGAGAGTTGGGAGTAAAAGCTGAAAAAACTAGATTTTTGTACTTACCTTAAAATCTGTTTCTCTTCAGTTCATTGAGGGACACAGGCTTGACCCGTGGGTACAGCTGCTGTCGCTAGGAGGCGACGCTAAGCACAAAAGTGTGAGCTCCAGCGATACCCTTTTTACAGGGACTAAGCAAAACAGTTTGTGCAAAAGCAGTAGGAGAAGCAAAAGGAAAAACAAAAAAAATAAACTATGTACAAACCCAGAATCACGCAGGCTACAACGAGGCCTGTAACCAGAGAAGATGGGTGGGAGCTGTGTCCCCCAATGAACGGAAGAGAAACTTATTTTACGGTAAGTACAAAAATCTAGTTTACTCATCCGTATCATTGGGGGACACAGGCTTGACATTGAGCAGTCCCAGGGGTAAGCCATAAACTGGGACAGGGTGAGAGCCACTTGACTGTGGAGAAGAGCAAGAGGAGATCCAACTGACCAGATGGGAATTTTGAGCAACAAAAAACACATGCAAAATGTCGCACAGAAGAGACCGCCGGCTTTGGGGCCTGGGTTCGGACATAGTAAGTACCTGTAGTGAAAGGTAGGAGGGCTAAAGTTAGACCCTGTCGGAAGGGGGGAAAGGGCTTACCCAGGCTGTGTCCCTTTACTGCAGCCTGTCTGGGGGAAAAAAAGCCTGATGCCAGAGTCCGCAGAGGTCCTCCTGAGCAGGAGATAGGTGGAGTCAGGAGAACAAGCGCGAAGAATTTGCACCAGGAAGCTAGAAGGAGGGGGAAGCAGGGAGAACTTGTGAACCGCCCCCTAATGGAGTCGGCCGCCTGCGATAATTAAAGGGAGCGCTGGTGCACCAACTGGAGGTCTCTCCTCCCCACTCCCCGTATAGCGGTGCTGCCGCAAGGAGCCCCGGCCAAGGGGATGTGTTGGCCAGGAGAGAAGTACCGCCGCAAGCGGATCAGAGGTAGGCTGCAGTAGAAGCTGGGACCTTTAATTTACAAGCGGGGGTGGGCGACAGATGTTTGGCAAGCACAGAGGGCTACCTTTGCCTGGGTGGACAAGGCTTCGTGGGGGCCATCCACAGCAAGTAACCTGAGAGAGGGGTATGGATCCAGGGGAATACTTACCAGTCTGATGTGTTCTGCCCCCCCCACCCTGGGTCCAGCCGGGTCGCCACCTTTGGTGTGTGGCCCCTTGGGCAGGACTGCTACACCAAAAACGGAGGGGACTTGTCGCGGGCGGCCTTGGTAACCCGAAGGCTGGCGGGATGCAGAGGCTTTAGGACCCTCTGGTCCTCCTTGTCTTTTGGAGACTGGGAAGGAGCAGCGGGCTTGGGGACCCCCTGGTCTCCCGTCTCCTGGTTGGGAGTGCAGGCAGCTAGGACTGCCTGTAATCCTGCTAGGAAAAAAAAAAAAATCCAAAAGGAAAAAATCAGCAGACCTGCAAAGCAGGGAGGTCTGCCTCCTACAGACACTAAGCTAAGGCTACTTTCACACTTGCGGCAGTGTGATCCGGCGGGCAGTTCCGTTGTTGGAACTGGCCGCCGGATCCGCCGATCTGCTGCTGACTGAAAGCATTTGTGAGACGGATCCGGATCCGTCTCACAAATGCATTGCAAGGACGGATCCGTCTCTCCGCTTGTCATGCGGACCGACGGATCCGTCTTGTACATTTTTCTCATTTTTACCGATATGCGCATGCCGGAACGACGGATCCGGTATTCTGAATGCCGGATCCGGCGCTAATACATTCCTATGGGAAAAAATGCCGGATCCGGCGTTCAGGCATGTCTTCAGTTTTTTTCGTCGGAGAGAAAACCGTAGCATGCTACGGTTTTCTCTTTTTGCCTGATCAGTCAAAACGACTGAACTGAAGACATCCTGATGCAAACTGAACGGATTACTCTCCATTCAGAATGCATGGGGATAAAACTGATCAGTTCTTTTCCGGTATAGAGCCCCTGTGACGGAACTCTATGCCGGAAAAGAAAAACGCTAGTGTGAAAGTACCCTAAAACAGTTTTAGCTTAGTCCCTGGAGGGAGGAGATCGCACTTTTGTTCTTGAGGTCGTCTCCTAGTGGCAGCAGCTATACCTATTGTCAAGCCTGTGTCCCCCAATGGTACGGAATGAGAAACCTGCTTTTACTTCCACTTTCAGCTGCATTCACTGCAAACCCGATCTCTAACAGCAATATCTTCCATGGTCCTTGCCTTCTTTATATTGTCACCTGGATGCTATGATTATTACTTTTTACGAGGATCTATGTTCTCCAGTGATGACGCCTTTTTCTGCTGCTCATTCTTTATGTATTGATGTTTTTAATATGTGATTATTAAATGAAGATCCCCATATTTTTCGATGACTTTGGTATGTTGTGGCTTAGTAGTTTTGTAGGTTGTATATGATGGTTTTTGAGTCCTACCTGTTACTACAGTGGAATATATAGGCACTCCAGTGTAGTTACATGCTGTGGATTTGCTGGATTGATTAGGAGTGCTTTTACTCCTGGGTTTCAGCCCCCCACCGATCTGATATTTATGACTTAACTTCTCGGAGCCAATACATTCTAATACTGTACAGAGCTCCTGCTCCGTACAGTATTGGAACAAAGTTTTATGCGAATTGACTTTGGATGTTTCATCCGAAGTCAATTCGCTCATCCCTAGTTATGACCACTCTGCAATCCATCAGCGGTGGTCATGCTTGCACACTATATAGGAAAAACCGCCGGAATCTTAGTGGCCGGGACTATGGGAGAGCACATGAGCTAGTGCTTTTTCCTATAGTGTGCAAGCACATGTATTATATACAGGAAGTGAATGCAAGCCACTTACTAATGTATTGCGATTGTCCATATTGTTTCCTTTGCTGGATTGACTCATTTTTCCATCACATTATACACGGCTCATTTCAATGGTTACAACCAGTGATGGTCAGTTCGCAGGCAGTTCCGAGAACAGCCGCCAGGGACCTTCATCGGGCTGTTCTCGGAACTGCCTGCTCCCGGTGACTGCATTAGATTTCAGATCGGCTCCCGGCAAGGGCTTACCTGTGCATCGCCGGATGGGTGAGTCTACCTTACTAAAGATGGCAGCCCGCATGTGTTCAATGCCGAACACTGCGAACTGACCATCACTGGTTATGACCACCTTGCAGTCCAGCTCTTCAAACAGCTGATCGGCGGGGTTGCCGGGAGTCAGACCCCCGCCGATCTAATATTGATGACCCATCCTATATAGAGACAGCAATCACATCAGTCCTGTTTGCAGAGCTGCTTACTGTGTAGTTCCTTTACACCCCCAATTTTATATTAAGCCAATCGATTTGTTTTTCACGTGTGGCAGGAAGTCACAGAAAACTCAGTTCATCTTTCAAACAATCACTACTGGAAATCTTCTTTTACTTTTATCTTGGTTTCGTTCGTAGAGCAGATTAGATTTCTAGGATAAAGCCTTCTTTCTCTTTGTTTTTAGCGCTACCGCACACCCTCAAGGTCTAGGTCTAGGGATCGGTTTAGAAGAAGTGAGACTCCCCCGCACTGGAGACAGGAAATGCAGAGAACCCAAAGAATGAGATATTCTAGTGGAGAACGTTGGATCAAGGGAGATAAGTATGTTGTATTGATCAACGACCATCAAAGTTTCTTTTTTTTTTTTTTCCCCCCGCCCTTTTCATTTTACTGTTGTATGCACATACCACTAAGGCTACTTTCACACCTGCGTTCAGGTGTCCGCTCGTGAGCTCCGTTTAAAGGGGCTCACAAGCGGCCCTGAACGCAGCCGTCTGGCCCTAATGCATTCTCAGTTCAGGTGTCCGCCTGGCCGTGCGCAGGCGAGCGGATCCGTTCCGACTTATAATGGAAGTCAATGGGGATGGATCCGCTTGAAGATGACACCATATGGCTCAATCTTCAGGCGGATCCGTCCCCCATTGACTTTCAATGTAAAGTCTGAACGGATCCGCTCAGGCTACTTTCACACTTAAAAATTTTTCTACGTTATAATGCAGACGGATCCGTTCTGAACGGATGCAAACGTCTGCATTATAGGAGCGGATCCGTCTGATGAAACATCAGACGGACCCGCTCCGAACGCTAGTGTGAAAGTAGCCTTAGGCAGTCAGGATTCTGCATTGTCGTATGCACACATACTTTACGGGTTTGTTCCTTTTATCCAAACCTCCTTTTCCAAGTCTTAGCACCACTAGCAAGGCTTTACAGTATTTGGGTTCCACAGATTTCCACATCTTGTGGAAACCTGCCTGGAACTAGTCTATCACAAAGAGCAGTTTCACATGTTCTGTTTTCGAGGGGCTGTCCCCTGATGTTTTCAATTTTTTTTTGCGGTGTGTTTTGTTTTTTTTTTTTTTGGGGGGGGGGGGTTTATTTATTTTTTTCACAGCTGTTGGTGCAGGAAAGGTATAGACCACAGGCCCCCACCCAGAGCGGTCAACAGTTTTGTAAGGTCAAAATATTTGACGCACTTCCTTTAAAGTATTTCATGGGGGGGGGGGGGGGCAGCTTGTAATACGGGGCCCCCGTTCTGAGGATTGCAGTGGTAGGACCCCCCACCGATCTAATAGTTCTTCTCTATTCTGTGGATAGGGGATACATTTATATAACTAGAATACCCTTTAAACTTGCGGCAGGGCCTTTGGTTGCTGTGCTTGACAAGGCAAGACTCTTACTTTAAAGGGAGAGTTAAGTGTTTTGACCCTGCAAAACTGACAGTTTCATGCTGATAATGCTGCAGTAAAGATATGACTGCCAACCTCACTCTAGCCTCTACCTAGTGCTCTCTCAGTAGTTTTGCAGGGGTCAAAACTCCTGACAGTCCCTTTAGGTGCCAAAAATCCATTTTGTGTGTGTGTGTGTGTGTGGATAGATCTTTCTTTTTCTTTTTTCCTACAGGAGTGAATTGAATGACAAGGATAGCCAGAAAAGCCCCGTCCGTGGAAGAGAAAGGAAACATTCTGATCAAAGAGAAAATTCTGAGAGTCCACACAAAAAAAGTGATCACGGGAAGAGAAGTAAAGACCACAAACGAAGCAGCAAAGACAGGGAATCTAAAGATGCTGAAAATGAAGAAAAACGGAATAGAAAAAGAACAAGATCAGAAAGGAGTGAAAGCAAGGAGAATTTAAAAACCAATAGGGATAATCCAAGCAAACGTAAAGACAGAAGCAGTTCAAGAAGTAAGGAAAGAGGGCACGAGAGGGGAAGAGATAAAGAAAAGCACTCTAATAACAAAGCAAAAGACAAAGAGAGAAGCAGGAGTAAAGAGAGATCGAGGCACAGTACTTCAAAAAATGAGAGAGGGCGGAGTAAAAGTAAGGAAAGGGATAGAAGCAAAGAGCGAGGTAAAGGCAAGGAGCATGATAAAAGCAAGGAGCAGCATGAAAAAGCAAAGAGCAAGGAAAGAGAGTCTGAGAAAGCAAAACATAGATCTAGTAGTAAAACTAAGGAACGAAGCAAAAGCAGAGAGGCTAGTAGTAAAACTAAGGAACGAAGCAAAAGCAGAGAGGCTAGTAGTAAAACTAAGGAGCGAAGCAAAAGCAGAGAGGCTAGTAGTAAAACTAAGGAACGAAGCAAAAGCAGAGAGGCTAGTAGTAAAACTAAGGAACGAAGCAAAAGCAGAGAGGCTAGTAGTAAAACTAAGGAACGAAGCAAAAGCAGAGAGGATAATCGAAGAGCTCGCTCAAGAAGCAGAGATAATGACAGAACCAGGAGTCAAGACCATGCAAGAAGCAAGGAAAGAGACTCAAAGCGAAGAGGTCGTACCAGATCCAGAGACCGAAAGGGAACTCCAGAGAGGTCCAGAAATAGAAGAAGTAGAAGTAGGAGAGGCTCAAAATCTTCAGATAGAGAGGGCAGTCAAAGCAAAAGCAAAGACTCCTCCAGAAGGGAGGAAAGTAGCTCTCAGAAGAAGAACACAGAGAGGGAAAGCCATAAAAGGAGGCATTCTCGTAGCAGTAGTCCAGACAGTAAACTGGGCCGGAGGTCCAGTAGAAATCATACTAGTCCAGACTCCAATACAGTACATAGTACTCACGGAGAAGACCGTTCATCCCACCGAAGAAGCCAAGACAAGGAGAAAAAAAGGTCTTCACATGGCAAGGAAACCAGCAAAAAGTCTTGCAGTCGTGAAGCGTGATTCTTCCAGCGCAAAAGAAACAAAATTAAATAACCTGTCAAGTCCTAAGAGTATTGATAACAACAATGAGAAATGAAATATAAATACTACCTACCTAAACTTACCCTAAAGGACATTCAGCTTTCTGTTTTTTTTTTTTGTTTTTTTTTTAAAGCAAAAACTTTAGGTTCCATGTTTTTGTTAATCCTCAGTCTGAATCATTTGTATTCATGACATTTTAATGAACTTTCCAAAATTATTTTTAGATGTAAAACCGTGTCAAGCACAGGATGGCTTTCTCCTGAGTTGTGTATGAAATTTGGCTTGATTTAAGAGAAAAATATATTTTCTGCAGGCGTATAAAAAAAGTGCATGTTCTATAATTAAAATAATGCTATTAACAAACGTCATTACCAGTAACCCTGTTTTAAAGGATTGTCCAAGGTGTTTTTGTTTTTTGGTTTTTTAGGCAGGGAGCCTATTGGAATAATAAAATATTGTACTTACTGTCTCTGATCCCCCACTGTTCCTGTGCAGCCGCTCTATCCTCCCTGCCTGGCTTTGTTTTCTTTACTGCAGTGATGATGTGGCTGTATACCGCATGTGACCGCTCCAGATACCATTGAGGCCAGTGATTGGTCACGTGTGGTATAGGGACACCTCGTCACTGCAGCCAAAACTTGATATCATGGCTGCAGTGATGGGGAGGACAGAGTGACTGCTGAAATGGAGGGGTTTAAATGGTAAATCTAACTTCTTCCTCTTTTTTTTTTTGCTATAATGGGTTCCCTGACTTAAAAAATAATAATTAACTTGGACAACCCTTAACTGGTATGCTCATGGTAGAAACGGTTTATTGTGCGGTACTGTGCATTAAAGGCCAGTTCTTCAACCTGGAATTAGGACTTTTGGCTGCAAACAGGTGATGAAAATACACAGTGGCTAAGTTCTACATTCTCAGTGATCAGTGTAATCTAAGGCTTCGTATTTGGCCTATGAGAGATCCATTGCTTTGTTTTTCTGTTTTGTGCATTTTTATGGCGGTCAAGGGGGCTCAAATGGATCCAAAACAAAGGGAAAGGTGAATGAAAAGTAATTTGGTGTACACTGTTGATATGGAAAGTGTAAATTGCCCATGAGTCACTATAAAATATTTTTTATTTATTTTTTTTTTTTTGTGGATGGGGGGGGCACGCAGACACTTCATTCCCATGTGACTAGTAACCATATGTGAAAGAAAGTTGCAAGTGACTTTGCAGACCACACCTGAGTTGCAGTGACTTTGCAGTTTTAAGCTTTTCACAATGGGAGCCTATTGGTACGTATGGCCATGGATGCCTATACAGTGGCATACGTTGCAACCCTCCTTCGGAAATGTGCATTGGGAAATTCTCCCGACATATACCTTAGAGGGCTCCAATGGTATGTGAATAGAGCCTTATTGCAATTTGCAGATGACTCAGTGGAGCCGAGGATCCCCCATATAAAAGCTAATGTGAGTCCAAGAAAGAAATATTTAGTTAATTGTTGACAAGACTCCAAGGAGAACATATCCCCGTCTTCTGTGAGTGTCTCATACTTTTTTTTTTAAATAGTTAGCTGATTGCTTATTTACCTGATGTCACAATCTGCTTTTGTTTTCCCACAGAACCTTATTAGTTGGTTTCAAGATTTTTTTTTATTAATGATGTTCCAATGTTTCTGTAAAGTACAAATCAATTGTTTGCTGTATCCAGTGCTGTTTGTTCTTTAGCAATGTATATAATCCCTATGAGGCAGTACCATTAAAGGTGAGACATGTAGACATGTTTCAGAATTTAGGCATTTTGGTTTGTATAGTCTTATTCTGACTATTATGCTGTTTGTTTTTTTTTTGTTTTGTTTTTTACAGCTATACAGACCTTTGTGTTTTTATGGTAAACAACAAATTCAGTGTATTCTGATCTACTAAATACAAAGAAGAGCAACTGAATCTCAAAAAAGGTGATCATACATATTAGGCTACTTTCACACTAGCGTTCGGGCGGATCCGTTCTGAACGGATCCGCTCATAATAATGCAGACGGAGGCTCCGTTCAGAACGGATCCGTCTGCATTATATTAGCAAAAAAAAGCTAAGTGTGAAAATAGCCTGGGACGGATCCGTCCAGACTTTCAATGTAAAGTCAATGGGGGACGGATCCGCTTGAAGATTGAGCCACATTGTGGCATCTTCAAACGGATCCGTCCCCATTGACTTACATTGAAAGTCTGGACGGATCCGCACGGATCCGCACGCCTCCGAACGGCCAGGCGGACACCCGAACGCTGCAAGCAGCGTTCAGCTGTCCGCCTGTCCGTGCGGAGGCGAGCGGAGCGGAGGCTGAACGCCGCCAGACTGATGCAGTCTGAGCGGATCCGCCTCCATTCAGACTGCATCAGGGCTGGACGGCTGCGTTCGGGTCCGCTCGTGAGCTCCTTCAAACGGAGCTCACGAACGGAAACCCGAACGCTAGTGTGAAAGTAGCCTTAGTGTCATTGGGGGACACAGAACCGTGGGTATCGCTGCTGCCACTAGGAGGCAGACACTAAGCCACTCCTGCCAGCTATACCCCTTCCTGCTGGAAGAGAGCTAACCAGTTTTGATGTACTTCCTGCTATAAAGGGCCCTTTCTGCTCTTGTTGTTTTTGCCTTTCTTTTTATGTGGGAATCGGGGTTCTCCTTGCCTCCCTGTATCACGTGCTGGGAGGAAAGATGGTGTTGGCCCCCCTCAACGTTCTATCATTCCCAAGAATGGACGTTTTTTTAGTTTTTTTTTTTTTTTCCCCTGTGAGTATGTCCTCCCTCCCTCCTTCTTCTTCTTTTTTTTTTTTTTTTTTTTTTTTTTTTTTTCTTCCCCCTCTCTGGTGTTCTCAGTAGAGGTTTTTTCTTCATTCACCCCTACTCTATCATTGCCACCATTTGTGCTGTGACTGCTTCATTCTTGTAGGGACCAGATGCCTATCCAGAGCCCATTCATGGCTCTGGTTTCTTGGTGTTCTGATCCATCAGCAGCCACTTCCCGGTGGATTACTATTTTATGAGTTCCCAGCTTCTGAAGCCTACTAGGCCTCAACATCCCAGCCACTGGGGGGGGTTTGCGTTCCCTCACACTGTAAAGTTTTCTCCAGGCAGAGTGGAGTCTCTTCTTTTCCTGAGCTTCACCAGGGGTGGTCTCTCCTCAAACATGCAGCATGAGACTTTGCCATCTTCGAGGAGGCACCAGGACAGGGATACAGCCTGCCATCTGAATAATTTTATTTTTGCTCTTCAGGGCCTTTGACTTGCTTCCTGGTTGGGCTCTGCTGCTTTGCTCTTCTGTTTTCTCCCTCTGCTGCCCTCCTCTTGCTTAAGCCAAGTAAGTCTGCGGTTGCATTTACCTTGGCAGCCATGTTCAAATTTATGGACACACTTTCCCATCCAGCAGCAGTCCCCACCCAATACGCCTGTACAAAGTGTAACTTAAAGTTCCCTCCCACCACTTTGTGGCAAGGTCTGGACATGTACTTCGGACTCCATGCCCTTATAGTCCTGGTGTTTGCCCTGGCATTCAAGGCACCAATTAAGACTTTTCTTCATGGGGTAGCCCATTCTGTTCACCCCTATTGTTCTCCCTCTCAATCATGGGATTTGAACTTGGTCCTTGTTGCTGTTCAGTCAGCTCCCATTGAGTCTTTCTGGGCAATTTCACCTCCATTTTTGTTCCCTTTACTTCCATTAGATGGGTGTCGGAATTGGGGGCCTTTTGCTGCAAGGCCCCCTTTCTGGTACCTCACCAGGATAAGGTAGTTTGTTGCTCGGTCCCATCTTTTTCTCCAAAAGGTTGTATACCCTTTTCATCTCAACGAGGACATTGGCTTTCCTTCCTTTTGCCCTTCTACATGCCATCCTTGGAAGAGTTCTCCTTCCGCTACATGGACTCCTTGTTTGTCCTTTCTGACGGTCTGCATAAAGCTTTGACGACTTCCAAAGAAACCATCACCCATTTGATTCTGCTGGCTATTTCTAATGCCTATCACCCAAAAACACAAGGCACCCCCTCTGAGAAAATTCTCATTCAGCCATGGCGCTTGGGCAGTATGCCACTGCTCATCAGCTTTCAGGTGTGTAAGGGGCTATATGGTTATCTCTACACGCACTTACAAAATTGTACAGTTGCATCCGCAGATGCTTCCCTGAGTCGCAAGGTGCTGCAGGCTCCTGTGCTCTAATTGTCCGTCGGTGTGGCTTTGCTCTTTGGGGTTCCTTGTTCTCTTCCTGCCCTGTGGACCGCTTTTGAAATTCTCATGGTCCTGTCTCCCAATGACTTTTTTTTTGTGTGTACTTGCCTGTAAAATCTCTTTCTTGCCAAGTTAATTGGCGCTTTACTGCTTCTAGTGCTAATGTACAAACTGGTTAGCTCTCTCCCTGCAGAAAGTAGTATAGCTGTCAGGAGATGCAAACAGTTTTTTTTTGCTTGGTGTCTGCCCCCTTTAGTGGGGGTCCTGTGTCCCCCAATGGACTTGGCAAGATACATTTTACAGGTGAGTACCCAAAAAAAAGATTTTTTTTCATCCAGAAAGATCGACTGAAGACTGTTTAAAATGTTTTTCCGATAATCACTATTACTTGATAGTATTTGGTGCAATATGCTGTTCCACAAGTGATCGTTCGAAGAAGGAATGTTTCATGATGAAAGATTGTTTGTCCTGGGCTCAGTACTGCTGAACTTGTATGGCCATATGAACAAAAATGTGTGCCGTGATTTATTCCCCACTTGTTCAACCATCTACCTACTTCTGTCAAATGTGTGTGATCACATTAGGGTACTTTCACACTTGCAGCAGTGTGATCCGGCGGGCAGTTCAGACGATGGAACTGCCCGCCGATCTGCCGCTGACTGAAAGCATTTGTGAGACGGACCTGGATCCGTCTCACAAATGCATTGCAAGGACGGATCCGTCTCTCCGCTTGTCATGCGGACAGACGGATCCGTCTTGTATATTTTTTCACATTTTTACCGGTCTGCGCAGGCTGGAAGGACGGATCCGGTATTCAGGCATGTCTTCAGTATTTTTTCGCCGGAGATAAACTGTTTTATCTTTTTGCCTGATCAGTCAAAACGACTGAACTGAAGACATCCTGAACGGATTACTCTCCATTCAGAATGCATGGGGATATGCCTGGGTGTCCCCACTGATCAGATACTGATGACCCATCCTCTGCACAAGTTATCAGTATTTAAGTCTCAGAAATCACCTTTTAAAGGTGTTGTCTAGTTCAGAAGTCCTTTTCATACACACTAGTTAACAGAGCTGGGTCCCAAATTACATTGTATGTTTTTTTTTTTTTTTTTTGTCTTCATGGTTACAACCACCCTGCTATCCATCAGCAGTGGTCATGGTTGCACACTACAGAAAAAAATAAAATACACTAGCCTATGTGACCTCCCATGGTCCCAACCAATAAAGAGGCAGGCAGATTTTCCTATTGTGTGCAAGCACGTCCACCGCTGATGGACTGCAGGGTGGTCATAACCATGGAAACGAGCAGTGTATATTTTGATGGGAAAAATGAATCCAGCCAGCAAAGGAGGCAATATGGATAATAACAATACATTAGTAAGTGCCTTGTATTAACAATGTCTGTATGAGAAATGCCAATTGCTGAAGTGACGCAACCCATTTAAAGATGCACCAAATTTATTAAACGTCATGCAAAATCTGATAAATTTGGGTCAAATTACGGCAGTGTAAACTCTTGCAAATCATAAGTCTCCCCCATTGACTATTGAAAAACTTCAGTATGCTTGGGTTTATTTAGTGGATACTGTATCTCCTTTATGGATAGTGCCTAAAGGGCTGAGGAGTCTTGTATGCCAGGCAACACTCCTTCTGGGAAGAGGTTATGCAAATGAGCTCTTAGGAACACTTACTGCATGAAATGAAGGACTTGGGCAAAGAGGGTTGTGAATATTAGTTTTCAGGACACCACTAGGAATATGTGTTTCAAATTATGCCACATGCCTAGGTAGAACTCGACTTTGCAATAGAAATGTTGAAATACGCTGCAAATCTGCATGTAAGATTTTGTGGTGTATTAGTCCATGGCGTCAAAGTTCAATATGTATGCATCCTCCCTTAGATGACACACGCCGAATAACGTACTCGACCATGTTCTTCCTCTACAATTAATCAGTTTACCTGATACATGATGAACAGCTGTACCCCCTCCAGCCTGGAGAGAGCGCTTCATTTTTTTTTTTCTAGTGTCAATAGGAGGCAAGACCATCAGGAGACCCCTGATCTCCTGAAGATTTTTTTTATTTTAGTTTATTTTTTTTTCTCTTCTTTTAGGTGGGAGACAGTGGTTCCCTCGCCTCCCTGTTCTCCCAGGGGGAGCACGCCAGCGTTGATCCGCCACGCTGCCTCCTCCCCCCACAAGAAGACAAGGTGGACCAGGGCAGGCTCTCTCCCGCCAGCCAAAGGGTCACCTAGGTCTGCCAAAGAAGACCCTCCCGCCATACCAGACTCCTGCCACGCCAGTGCCAGCTGCTGAGGAGGTGACCCAGCTGGAGAAGGTCACTTTATAGGCCCACTTAGGGAGGGTGAAGAGAAGAGGAGGAAGATGAGGGGAGTACACAGGATTAGGTGAGTATGTTAACCCTCTCCTCCCCCCCTCCCTCTTGGTGTTAAAAGAAGCTCCACTCAACAGTCATGTGGATAAGCCCTAATTCGGTATTAGGCTGTGGGACATCTGATCAGAAGATCGGAGGTTCTGGTCCCCTAAGGGTGCCTAGAAGTTTTTCTAGGGTTAACAGGGTGGTAATGCGCCTTGAATATAGCCCAGGACCCCTTCTACAGTGGAGTTGCTGTCAGCTACGGGCAGTTAGGGGGTTAATAACCTGACAGAGCGGGAGGCCGGGGTGCACCGCTGCGGACCGGGACCATGCATCGGTCGGACAGGCAGGGAAGGAGCGGAGGAAGCTCCACTATATGTAATGCGCAGGTGAGGGAGCGCGCTGCCCTCTCGAGCACTGTTTTGTCCCCGGCCAGTCCCGCAGCTACGTCCGCCGCTCCGGAAGGGTGATCGGCCGGGCACTGCAAGAGATCCGGCCCCCGCTCTTCCCAGCCCGCTGGGTGAACACCCCCTGACTATTCAGGTCCCTCTGCGCCCCGGCCGCCAGGCTCCCGGTCGGCCGTGCGCATAAACTTAGGCCCTGGCTTCACTACTTACTAGGCCGCAGCTATATCCACATGTATGGGGGTGGGGTTGTAATCCGGCGCAAATTTTTCCCGCCTCACTCCCCTCAGAAGCCGCTGGGCCCTGCCCCCGGTCCTCTAAAAGGCAGCTTAACCCTTTCTGGCCAGCCACCTCTCTAGGTCTGCAACAGACATTCTGAGGGTTCTATCTCCAGTGCAATGTGCCTTAGTTGAAGCAGTTAACCCCTTCCTGTCTCTGCCCATTTGATGCTGGGCATCCTAGTTTTCAATAAAATAAAAAGCGCGTTATACGGGCTCCCCTCAGCCCTCATGACCGCAGGACCACTTTGTCTATGTGGTACCAGGCTGGGCCCGTGTCCTACACCGGACTAGGGAGGACCTCTCAGTTCCCAATCCGCCTCTAGGATTATCCTCCACCTGCACAGATTCAGGGAGAACAGCTGAAGTATTCCAATCCTCCCTCTGGGTCATGTGGTTGATAGTTCCCTAGCGCACTTCACAAGGACCTCCTAGATCCGAATCCGTCCTCCAGGGCCGTCTGGTTGACAATTCTCTACCTGCGCGATCCAGTGCAGAAACTCTGGAAGTTCCCAATCCATCCTCTGGGGTCGTTTGGTTGACATAGCTCCGTCTACGCAATCCGGTGGATGAACCTCTAGTTCCCGCTACACCCTCTGGGTAGTTTGGTTCATATATTCCCCACCAGCGTAGCCTGCAACTGCCACAGGCAAGTTTCATAGAGGTAGAACTGCGCTCAAGCGGGCCAGAGCAAAACATATATTTCCACTTCACCACCATGATGGCCCAGAGAGATTGACCCTTGACCTCTGTAGGGGCAGGAACAGAGGTTTAAAAGGACCTCTCCCACCACCATTCACCAGTGTGTTCCTGCCCCTATAGTGGCCAGGACAGAGTAAAAGTCCTCTCTGGCTTTCAGGGAGGTGAAGTGGACCTCGTTTTTATTATTTTGAAATACCTGGGTGACCGCATCGGGGGTGCTCCTTGCCTCCCTTGCGGGTCCTTTTCACCCAGAGATGCGTCCCCTGCTCTCCGGCGGACTCGTTCTCAAGCTGACAGGGGACGCCGGGGTCACGCTCCCTGTTGTGGGAAGCCTGCCCTGAGCTGCCGCGGGTCGCCTACCTCTCAGTAAGTAGCCGACCGGAAAGACGCTCTGTGCTGTCGCGTGCGTCTGACGTCACTTCCGGGCCGCAGGCCGAAACCCGGAAGTGGATGGATTTTTATAAGACGCTAGCAAGCACTTTCCCGCTGCACTCTCTGCATCGCTCTCCTACCGGAAGATGTCGGACCAGGAGAAAGAGCCACAGCAGAAGGAGCAGACCGCTCCCGAGCGCCCTTGCGTGAGTAGCCCACCTGGGCAAGACTGCAGCTTAATAGTTGGCAGAAAGGGGGGGGTGCGCCTTAGAGGGTAACCACTATCCCCTCCCCCTGGTGGTGTCTGCTGGTATGCTGCATCTAGTTGCTCCTATACCAGTTTAACATAAATTTAATGGGCTGCCTCTCTCACGTAGGCCAAACTTACTTTAAAAAAAGTAAAGAAGACCGCCAGATGCATCCAGTGCTCCGTCAGGCTTCCTGAGGATTACACAAAAAAACTGTGCAAGGATTGCATCGCTAAAATAGTGAGAGATGAACAGCCCTCAATTATGCAGGAGTTTAGATCCATGATCCAGGAGGAGGTTAAGTCTTCACTGGCCTCCCTCCTGTGAGGATACCAGGAAGATCCGCCCACTTAAAAGACCCAGGGGGGCAGACATCCCCTCTGACTCTGAAGATTTAGAGGATGATGCCTCATCCTCTAAAAAAGAGAACGACGACCACCTATCTGAGGGCGAGATCGTTGAGGATTCCAGAAAATTTTTCTTCACTCCCAGTGAAATGAGTGACCTTCTAAAAGCTGTCAGGGATACCATGGGGGTAGAAGACATTCAGCAACCCCATACGGTTCAAGAAGAAATGTTTGGGGGATTGAGGGTCAAACGCTCCAGGGTATTCCCCATAAACGATAACATTAAGAAGATGGTGATGGATGAATGGGCCCATCCAGAAAAGAAGCTGGGTATATCCAAGGAATTCAGAAACCGCCTTGCATTTAACCCATCAGACTCTAAAATTTTTGACGAGGTCCCTAGAATTGATGTCCAGGTGGCCAAGGTCAATAAGAGGCGTCCTCAAATGGAAGTGAGGTTCTGTCAGCTAAAGGACACTATGGAAAGAAAGGCTGACAGCTTATTAAAAAGGTCCTGGGAGGCAGCTAGGTTTAGTGTCAAGACAAACATAGCCGCTACTTCAGTCGCTAGGTCTATGTACCTATGGCTGAATGAGTTAGAGGGTCATCTAAGCAGCAAAATGCCTAGGGAACAAATACTAGATTCCATTCCCTTGCTAAAATCTGCCACAGGTTTCCTTGCAGATGCCTCTGCAGAGACGATTAGATTTTCAGCCAAGGATGCAGCCTTGTCCAATGCGGCCCGGAGGGCACTTTGGATGAAATCTTGGTCGGGAGATATCTCTTCCAAGATGAAATTGTGTTCCATAGCCTTCTCGGGTGAATACGTGTTCGGCCCTGTACTGGACACGATCCTCGAGAAGGCTACTGATAAAAAGAAGGGGTTCCCTGAGGATAGGACCCCTAAAAAGAAACCCTCCTTTCGTGGTCATATACCCAAAGTAGGTTCCTTTTGTGGTAAAGGTAAAACCGGACGTTGGAGTTACCCCAAAGGGGGGCGAGGTAGAGGGTACCTGCTTAATCCCCCAAAACAAGGGCGGTGAGAAACAGTGACGCCAGGATAGGGGGAAGACTATCCCAACATTTTGCTCAGTGGCAGCGGACTTCTCCGAGCCTCTGGGTGCAAAATCTTGTCAGGTTTGGATACAGAATAGAACTATCTTCCCCCCTCCAAATGTATTTCTGATTTCTCACCACCCTTCTCCTTTTCAGTACAGCCAGATCTGGAAGGAGGTCCAGAATCTTCTGGACCTAGGAGTAGTAATTCCAGTTCCCGAGCTTCAACGGGGGCGGGGGTTCTACTCCAGCCTTTTCTTGGTGAAAAAACCGGGGGGGGCGCCTTCCGCATGATCATAAATCTAAAGAGGCTAAACAAATTTGTGATCTACAAAAGGTTCAAGATGGAATCTTTAAATTCTACCATCCCCTTAATTCAAAAAGCCTTCTCCATCACCGTGTTTCCTGTTGCATTCCCCCTTTTAAAAGTTATTCGCTACAGGGGAATACCTAAGCATCTTGTGTTGCTGCAGTTCACCTAGGCCACAGCTCTAGATGCCTTAGCTTCTTTCACACTGGGGCGTGGCAACAGTCGATATCACGGGTGCCGGTGCTCTGCATCTAGTGGCGTATGGGTGCCGCCAGTGGATACGGTAGCTGTTTCCACATTGTATCCTTATTGTTCGGTGCTGGTTTATGGTTGTGACATCCTCTGTCCTCCCAGGCAAATACTTTTTTGATACTTAATGGTGGAACAACCCTTTAATTATAAAAATTCAAGTATCATAAATTCGGTATCTGTTTTATTTTGTGTTACAGAATCTTCACACGGCTTATACAGCAAAGTAATTAAAATGTAAAACCGAGTCTTCTCTTCCCTTGTTGTACATCACCACAATCATTCATTTCCTTTATTTCTTGGGTGGTGGTGTTCTGATAAGCTGGCAACTGAACTGCGCTGGTGTCTTGGACCTGATAACTAGGTCGAATGCCTCCTCTGTCAGAGTAAACCGGACCACGTCCACCTCCGGTGCCCTTCTGTGCTGCCTTTAGAAGTGGCAGTGGATTTCCGCCAGTTTTGGTGACTGAATCAATCACATTTTTTGCATACTCCTGAAATACCTCTTCTTCCTTACTGAGCAGTGCTTCATTCTGCTTGGCAAAACCAAACTCTGCTTCTAGTTCTGCTTGTGTCATTTTCTTCTTCTCAGCCTAAAGGAAAAAAATAAAAAGTTATCACAGAATGGAGAAACAAAGAAACTAATATTGTCACAAAGTTTGGCTTAACATTTAACCTGCTGTTCTACTGAACCAGCTTAGAGCACCAGAGCGTCCTATAGGTTCTCATTCAGTAGAGTTGCGGGGGTCTTACCTTGTAGTCATAGTACAGCCGTTTAAACCAGCCTGAGGGTTCATATATGTGCTCACATCTAAAAGATCTATCCTATTTATTTGGGGGGGAGGGGAGGAGAACAAGGTGACTAACAAAAAAAGGGGAATCACGCCGTTTATTTAATTTTTTCTGTTACGGCGTTCATTTTAAAAAGGAAACCTGTCAGCGGCAAAAGCCATCCCAAACCGCCAGCAGTACCTTCAAATGATGATCTTCTTACTGCATTCTGATGAGGCAGAAGTATGAAAAACTATCTTTTATCCTCCGTCCGTGCTATTTTCCAATCAGACTTGAAGTCAAGGTAACTGCGCCCCCTTCCCTGCCCCTTCTCCTGTCACTGACAGCCGGCTGTCGGGCATAAGCGCGGTCAGTCACAGGGAAGGGGGCGCGGTTACCTTGACTTGAAGCTGCACCACCAATGGAGGGGAGGGGACCCTGTGGCCACTGCCACCAATAATTTTAATACGTTGAGGGCGCACTGCATCAACCAATGATAACGGCCGGCACCCGACCTCTATGACAGGGCGCTGTGATCTGCGGGAGTTAACCCCTCAGGTGAAGCACCCAGCTCCCTATCACACAGGTCGGGTGCTGGCTATGTATGTAATTCTGCTGCTGCACCCGCCTCCTGTATCTGTATTAGATGTTAGTTTTAATTGGTGGCGCAGTGCGCCCACTCCTCTCTCCTCAGCAGCGGCACAGGGGGAGGGAGAGAGTGACTCCTCCTCCCCTGTGCTGCTGAGGGAACATGGCGCAAGCTGACAGCAGCGCGCTCCATGTTCTCTGATACGGGGCTGCGCATCCTGGTATCGATAAAAGGCAAATTCCGATACCGGGACAAAAGTATCGATTGGGTATCGATATTTCGATACCCACAACAACCCTAGTTACAGGACAGAATCAGATAATTTTACCATTAGTGTTATCTTTGTAATCTCTGCACCTTGATCATACAAGGAAAAAAAAGAGGTAAGAACACACTGGATGGCCAGAATCAAATATGTTTTTGTAATAATTCATGTTATAGCGGTTTAAAAGTACAAAAAAAATCTAACATTTGCCCTCTGTAAAGAAATGGCATGCCAATAAGCAAATGGGAGCTATATGCCCTGATTAATTAATACACATGTTCAGATATAGAGGTAACACATCTGCTGATGACCTGTCTCTTTCACACGAATAAGGGCTCATGCAGACGACCAGATGTATTTTGCGGTCCGCAAAAAATACGGATGACATCCGTGTGCATTCCGTATTTTGCAGAATGGAACAGCTGGCCCCTAATAGAACAGTCCTATCCAATAATAGGACATGTTCTATTTTTTTTGTGGAACGGACATACGGAAACTGAATGCACACGGAGTAACTTCCATTTTTTTTGTAGACCCATTGAAGTGAATGGTTCCGCATACGGTCCACAAAAAAAATGGAACGGACACTGAAAGAAAATATCTTCGTGTGCATGAGGCCTAACACAGATTGTGTCAAGATCTGTTCAGGAAAAAACTGATGGTCTTGCAATTGCACGTGAAGAAAAACTGCAGAATAACACTCAACATCTCCTAGAAACTATCAGTGAAATGCATTGCATCCGGTTGCCCCACGGTTGGTGTTCGAGCATTGCGGCCCGCAACGCGGCCATGGGACGCACACGTTCGTATGCAAGAGGCCTAAGGCTGCTGCTACACTTCTGCCAAAATCAGATGTGGATCTTAACCAGACAGAAAGTATTAAGGGCAGATAAACCTTCGCCACATTTTTTCAATCCACTCCTGGTTTTGGCTTAAAAAAAACACTGAACCTGTGGTAGCTCCCTAAAAGATCTGGCTGCCACCCAACCCATCGGATTATCAGCAAATTCCACCAAAATCATGGAATCCACTGACATAAATCTAATGTCCATGGGTGGCTAGAGACTATGATATTTGCAAAAATGTATTCCTGGAGTGAAGTTTGTTGCGTTATGCTCTTACCATTTGCTGGATCTGTGTTGTTTGCACATTTTTACATTCATCCTCTGCTCTCTTCATTTTCTCCCGTTGCTGAGCGATAAAGAAGTTATCAGCTTCTTTAATCTCATAAAGGGCCTGGAATCCTCTTATTTTTTCTTCCTTTTCTTTTTTCTCTTTCTTCTTCCTCTGACAGATGCACAAGATACAGTTATATAAACAGAGGGGAAAAAAAACTCAATTTTTACAGTGATATTATTATAACTATTTTCTCCCAGGTTGTGCATTCTCGGTCAAGTGAAAGAAATGAAAAATATATCAAGAGGAAGAGGTATACATAAAATCTAATGGTCCCTGGTAAAAAAAAAAACGACAGCCTTCCCTGCAGTCCCACACCTCCACCCTGTATCACTGGCTCTGTTCGCTCTGAGCTTCTGTATCCCTGACAGCGCTTCAGATGGCGAGCAAAATGGTCGCCAATGCGCCTTAAAATTTGCAGATGCGAGAAGACTTTTTAGCCTTGTCGACATTTGCGACAGGGCTGCCGCGCTGTAGCTGACTATTGCGGCGGGGCATGGGAGCCAATAATTCCTTGCCCCGCCGCCGATCACCTACGCTACAGGCCTGGGGTCTATTTGGTAGTGAAATCCGAGCGCAAGCGGGCGTGATGACATCATCACGCCCGCCTGTGCCGGGACGCACAGCCGTGAGGTATGCGCGTCTGCGTCGCACCATCCCGGGCTGTAGCAGAAGCTAGTGAGCGCCAGCAAAAACGGCACAGGTGAGTATAAGATTTTAGCTTTTTTTTTTTTTTTATTGCCAACATTACTGGCCATAAGGGGGGCACTGGGGGGACATTACTGGCTGTAATAAGGGCACATTACTTGCTGGAAGAGGGGCACTGGGAGACATTACAAGCCATACGGGGGGCACTAGAGGACAGTATGGGGGAAATTACTACTGTGGAGCATATTTCTACTGTGGGGGAGTAATTACTATGTGTGGGGAAATTACTATATGGGGGCAGTGTGGGAGAAAATTACTACGTGGGGGAAGTTACTACTGTGCAGGCAGTGTGGGGGGAAATTACTGTGAGGGCAGTGTGGGGGGGGGGGGGGAAATAATCTAAGGTTTTATTATTACTGGGGGCACTCTAGGTGGCATTTATAATTGCTTTAGACACTATAGGGACATTATTTCTAGTGGGGTCACTATTTTTTCAACAGTATAGTACCTAGGGCATTGGGGAGCACCACGGGCACAGTATTGGGAATGGCAGCAGGATGACACTGTTGGGACACCAGGAGGGGGGGGGGGTTGATGTTGTCTGTAACAAACTCTGTAGAGACGAGATGCGGCTGAAGGGATTAGTCATGGCGGTCTGGGTCAAATGGAGGAGAAGAGGAAAGAGAAAATCTACATGACAGGAGATGTCACTGGATGTAAGAGGTATGTGGTGCTGTATTCTCTATGTAGTGCTGGCTCATCTTCTCCAAGTCTTCTTTTATTTATTTTTTATTATATATATTTTCAATTTGGCTACAAAAAATTTAATTTGGGTGCTAAATGGAGACTGCCTGGTGGTCTTTGGTAGTGAAGGGATCAATGTTAGTATATCTGCTCGTCTTGTGCAATGAAGATGTTACTCCAGGTTTTATGCCACTCCCTTCCCCCCACTGGAGTAACATTTCTGGCACTTTTTCATTTCTTAAAGGGCTCTCCTCACTGCTGAGGACATAATCAAGATGAGCCCATAGACTTCTACGAAACTCGTCTCGTGCAAGGAGAAGAGAGAACGTACTGTTTGTGTGCTTCTCCCCCCTCCTTCTAGGGATTGGTGGGGGTCTCAGCACTTGGATCTCCACTGATTTAAAGTTTTAATATGTCTCTGACATTGAAAGTTTTGTGAAAAGTTAGTGACCCTTTAAATCAAGTATACGATAGGCCTTGGTAACATTGCTGACCACACTCCAATTCAAACGTGGTGTAAAATCACCAACATTTTTTAGCAAATAAGCTTAAAAAGTCCTATGTTGCTCATTTTTAAAGCCATAATTCTGGAGTGCAGGGCTTGACAAATCCCCCTCCATCTCGGAGTATAGATGCTGAATCCTATCAATCACTCACCTGTACACACACTAATTTTATGAGGGATTCATGAAACTGTTCTAAAAGAAAACCGGTCTTTGTTGATTTCATTTTCAATGGCAGAATACAAAATGAATGTGGATAAGGCTTCGTTCACATCACCGTTCAACCTTTCAGTTCTCCTGCTCTTTTTAGGAGAACGGAAAGGACGGAGAAGGCACAAAACAGAGCCTAATGACCCCATAGACTACAATGGGGTCCGTTATGTTTCCGCTCAGAAGATGATTTTGAAGGGGAGACAAAAGTTATGCATGCACAACTTTTGTCTCCGCTCCAAAATCATCTTCAGAGCGGAAACATAACGGAGCCCATTATAGTCTATTCATTCGGCTCTGTTATGTGCCTTCTCCGTCTTTTCCATTCTCCTGATCCTAAACAGAGCGCGGTGAAGTGAACGAAGCCTAAGCCCAAAGACTAGCAGCCCTGGTGCACAGTCATTTGCTTATTGGTTTCATAGAACGGATACATTCATGAGCACATATGTTGGAAAAGATGTACTTTGTGTGTGAAAAATAAAGCATGGAACTCAAAAATATACAATTCTAGCTGAAGGACCCTTTGCTCGGGTATATTTAATCTATTTCATTTAATGTTTGTGTGTGTCGTTGAAAGATCAACACTATCCACTTTAACAGTGACTTCCACAGCCCCGCACCCCTTAACACTGTAACCCCCCCCCCCCCACAGTGCCCTGTCCCTTAAAATTTGACCTCCACAGCAGCCCACCCCCTTAACTTTGACCTTTACAGAAGCCTTTCCCTTTAACAGTGAGTTTCACAGCACACCACCCCCTTGACAATGACCTCCACAGGGGCCCGTCCCCTTAACAGTGGCTTTTACAGAAATCTGCCCCTTAACACTGACCTCCATAGCAGACCATCCCCTTAACTGTGACCTCCACAGTAGCCTGCCCATAGGGTGGCCAGAGGTCCAGTTTTAGGCCGGACAGTCCGGCTTTCAGACTCCCTGTCCTCCGTCTGGCACATGGCCTGGACGGACACAAGGATGTCCTTTTGAACAGCTCACTCTCAGACAGCAGCACTGTGCTGTCTGAGCGTGAGCTGCAGGGAGAAAGTCACCCTCCCACCCCTGCAGCTGACCGAAGTAGATTTTTACCTTCATTTTTTGAATCCCCGTCGGCTGAGTTGGAGAAGCGTGGCCTAACCTGATCAGGGGTGTGGCTTAGTGGGTGGTGTTTTAAGTTAGTCTTTTGAGGGTGGACACATTGTGGCAGCGGGCGTGTCTTGGCTACTTCCTGCAAGAGTGACGCCCCTCTGGGCACCTTACTGGCTCATTTGCATACCAAATAAACTGGATTTTCAGAGGATAAAAACTAAAAATCTATTGCTGGAACAAAGGCACATCTGGAAATAAGGTACTAAGTGCTATTCGGCCATGGCTTTACTTCAATAGCGATTATCCTGGTGACAGACTTCCTTTAAAGCTCTCCTACAGCAGTGAAGATAAATGGCTGGGTTGTTAGGGAAACCTGGAGTAAAACTGTGTATGTTGAGGCTAACGGCCTACGAGCTTCTATTGGCTGATAAGGGTCATGTGACCAAGCTTCTATTGGGTAATTTTTTGGGAATATCTCAGGAATGGTACGTCCTAGAGAGCCGAGACCTGGTCTAAAACCTTCCTGGACACCTGATGTACCTGTGTGGCAAATTTCGTGATTGTAAATGCAACGGTGCGGATTCCTTTAGCGGACATACATACTCAGCTTTATATATTAGATAATTATCCAAGCACATAATCTGATATTTCAGTCCTGCTTACAACACAATAAGGGTGCATTCACACGACCGTATGAACGGGTCTGCATCCTTTCCGCAATTTTGCGGAACAGGTGCAGACCCATTCATTTCAATGGGGCCACAAAATGTAAACATCTGGCAACAGATGCTGCTCCTCTCCACCCCCCCCCCCCCCCCCGTCACCGGATGTTTTCATCCACGCGATGGGGAGAGAGGCAAGTACAATCTGTGTAAGGGGTCCGGTCATATGGGGAGGCATTATAGGTTTTGGATAACCCCTTTAAGGACACCAGAATTCTCACCATGGCGATTCTGTGCTCTGCTATTGCATTCAAATCTGCTTTTCTCTTTTCCTCTTTTTCCTGGCTTTCTTTTTTCAGCTTTGCTTCCATTTCATCCAGAGCTCTGGTTAGACGTTCTTCTTCGTCGTCGAGCTTTTGCTTCATTTGTGCTGCCAGCAGCTCGGTGATTTTATCCCTGCGCTCCACTGTTTTTCTATTTGACATGAAGATGAAGAATTCTATCGTTAAATACAGGGTGGCCCACGAAAAAAGTAGCCCGACTACAATATCGACAAATTCAAACTGCCTAATAGTAAATCTGTTGCCCATAGCAACCAATCAGAGCTCAGCTTTCAGTTCCTACAGGGCTCTAAAAAATGAAAGCTGAGCTCCGATTGGTTGATGTAGACAGATTTACTATTAGGCAGTTTGACTTTTTTGCAGGCCACCCTGTATAAGAGAATGTTATGCACACTATAACTCCTGATTGGAACCCTCCTCTTCCTTTAAAAATCCATGTTATATTCACAACTTCTGAAATACGATGTTTTCAGACACACTACAAGAAGGCACTATTTGTGAAAATGCATTGTAGATTCTTACCTGTACTATATTACTATTACTGTAGGTAAGCTGAAAGTCGTACATTTAGGGCTCATGCACAAATTTTTTTTTTTCCATTTCCGTTCCGTTTTTTACAGGTCCGTATGCGGAACCATCCACTTCAACGGGTCCGCAGAAAAAAATAAAAAACGGGAAATGACTCTGCGTGCTTTTGATTTCTGTATGTCAGCATGTCCGTTCCACAACAAATAGAACATGTCTTATTCTCGTCCGTTAATACGGATGTCATCCATTTATCTTTCTTTGCGGATCCGTGTTTTGCAGACCGCAAAATACATACGGTTGTGTGTATGAGCCCTTACAGTGCCACAGACTGCTCCCTGCTGCTTGCTTCCAAGAGTCACAAATGTCCACTTTTTACAAGGCAAAAACTCAGCTGACAATATAAAAATGCTTAGTATCTGGGTTCAGAAATGTCCTCACCTGTATAATTCCGCTTCTCTCTCCTTCTTCAGATTTGCCATTTTTTTCTTTGCAAGAACATAGCGTCTTATCAGGTCATTATTCTCTTCTTCCATCTGCTTCTCAAGCGCTCGTAGGAGGTCTCTGTCAGCAACATGTGCCTATGAATATTGACAGCGAGCATAACTAAAATTGATGATTTCACCAAAAATGACTGTTAGGATCCTCTCCTTTGGTTTTACTGGGATAAGATTAGCATAGGCACAGAGGATTTATGATAGTTCCAGCTATCAGTCTGCAACCTGACCGGACTTTTATCAAACCTCTAGTTGATAAGTCTATGAAATGTTTTCTGAGGAAAATGAAATGCTTATACTGGAGAAGTAGGAGTACTAGACTGTCACCTAAAGGTCCAGCCAATAACTTGGGTCTTCTATGCACAGCACTGTAAAGAATTAAGGTTAGCCTGCCACCAGAATAAGAATCTATTAGACTCCCATTCAGGGCACTGCGATATCGCATCTAATGAATGTCTGTGGTTAGGTTGTGGCAAGTCCCTGTAAGGCCCCTTTCACACGAGCAAGTTCTCTGCGCGGGTGCAATGCGTGACGTGAACGCATAGCACCCACACTGAATCCTGACCCATTCATTTTTTTTTTTCACGCATCAGTTCTGCGGTGTGTGAAAAACACAGCATGTTCTATATTCTGCGTTTTTCATGCAGCCCTGGCCCCATAGAAGTGAATGGGGCTTCAGTGAAAAACGCATTGCATCCGCAAGCAAGTGCAGGTGCGATGTGTTTTTCACTGATGGTTGCTAAGAGATGTTGTTTGTAAACCTTTAGTTTATTTATCACGCACGTGAAAAAACGCATTACACCCGCGCGGAAAAAACTGAACAACTGAACGCAGTCGCAGACAAAACTGACTGAACTTGCTTGCAAAATAGTGCGAGTTTCACTGAACGGATCCGGACCTAATCCGTCAAGCTCATGTGAAAGGGGCCTAACATGACTGTTGCCCTCAAGTCACTAGCTACAGCCTGGGGCCGAGGACGGAGCAGCAGTGCTGGATCGGAGGGACCTGGGAAGGTAAGTGCACGTTTGCTTATTTTTTCAGACCCACACTACTTTTCCAAAATAATAATAAGAATTAAAAAAAATTATAAATAAATAAAAAAAATACTGGGACAACCCCTTTAAAAAATGTACTTTATAGAAATAAGGTAATAAGGTGCCTCTCTGCATGACATGATAGCATTAAGGGCACTTAGTACTAAAATGAGTCACATTAGTGCGCACATTTGCCTTGCGGCCTACAGCACATGCTTTAAAGGGAACCTGTCACCGGGATTTTGTGTATTGAGCTGAGGACATGGGTTGCTAGATGGCCGCTAGCACATCCGCAACACCCAGTCCCCATAGCTCTGTGTGCTTTTATTGTGTAAAAAACCCGATTTGATACATATGCAAATTAACCTGATATGAGTCCTGTACGTGAGATGAGTCAGGGACAGGACTCCTCTCAGGTTAATTTGCATATGTATCAAATCATTTTTTTTGGACACAATAAAAGCACACAGAGCTATGGGGACTGTGTATTGCGGATGTGCTAGCGGCCATCTAGCAACCCATGTCCTCAGCTCTATACACAAAATCCCGGTGACAGGTTCCCTTCAAATCTGAAGGTTTGGAGCACCTGTCACCTGCTGCAATACAGTACAATGATGTCATCTAGATATAAAAGACTCGGTGCACTCTGCTTTACTGTTTTTGTACAGATATATAGTAGAAGATGACTCCCATCTATGTTTTGCACGATATCCTGACTTTTCTATCTGGTACACATTTGTCTTCACTCACCAGATGAGTCTTCATCGTTTCTTTTTTCTCCTCCGTTTTCAGTTTGGCTAACTTACTCCTTTCCCACTCATACAGCCTGGCCTGTCTCTGGATGTCTTCACTTTCTCTGTAGTTGGCTCGTTTCTCTAAGTCAGCAGCATGGGTGTGCTCCTCTATCCTGGGGACAAATGTAATTACAGTAAGTTCAGAGAAAGTAACTTAACTCAATATCTGAACGGTGGAGGTCTGACACCCGGAGACCCCGTCTCTCAGCTTTCCCTAGGCCAGTGACGACACTTTCATCTGTCACATGGCCTAGGGGCAGCTCAGTCCTATTCAAGTTAATGGGGCTGAGCTGACATACCAAGCACAGCCGCTATACTATGTACAGTGCTTGGCGCTTCTCAAAATGGCTGATCGGTGGGGGTCCCAGGTGTCGGACCCCCCACCAATTGGATATTGATGACTTATCCAGAGGATAGGTCATTATTTAAAAAAATCTTGGAAAACCCTTTTAAGTACCGGGCCCATTTTAGTTTTTGCATTTTCATTTTTTCCTCTCCACGTTTCATTAGTCATGACTTTCACATAGCCGTATGAGGGCTTATTTTTTTTGCAGGATAAGTTGTATTTTTTTTTTTTTTTATGGCACCAATTAATTTACCATGTCTTGTATTGGAAAACAGGAAAAAAAAAATCTGTATGGGTTTAAATTGAAAGAAAAAAAAAAATTCTGACAAGGTTTTGGTATAACGGCATTCACTGTGCGCTAAAAGTGACATGACGTCCTTATTCTGTGGCTCAATACAATTACGGCGATATCAAATTTGTATATTTATTTTGTTTTACTAAATACAATTATAGCGATACCAAATTTTGTATTTTTTTTTGTTTTACTGTTTAACTTATTTAAAGTTTTGAAAAAAATCGAAATTTTCTTTGCATTGCCATTTTCTGACAGCCATAGCTTTTTTTTTTTTTAAATATTGCGGCTTGTTTTTTTTGCAGTAGTTACTGTAGTTTTTATTGGTACCATTTTTGGGGTATATACAACTTTTTGATCACTGTTATTAAATTTTTGGGGGGATAAGGTGACCAAAAATGGCGAATTTCATGTTTTTATATTTCTTCCATTACGGCGTACACTATGCAGGAAAAATATTTTTAGATTTTAATAGTTCCGAAATTTTTGGACGCGGTGATACCAGGTATGTTTACATTTTTTTATTGTTTATATATTTTAATATGTTAAATTGGGAAAGGGGGGTGGATTTAAACTTTTAATATTTTTGTGTTTTTTTTCCCCCTTTATAACTATTAGCCTCCTTAGGGGGCTAGAACCTAGAATCTTTTGATCCCTTATCCTATTCACCCTAATAGAGATCTCGTAGGGCAAATGAGATTTTGACACGCTCCCTGCTGGGCTGTACCTGGTGCACAGCTTAGCAGGCAGCTTACCGTGGCAGGCCTGGGAAGCTTCAGCAGTGCCTAGGCCGTCATGGTAACCGGTGCCCCACAATTTCACCTTGGGGCCTCTGATTAGAAGGCAGAGGGAGCCGCATCCCTCTGCCCAACCTCACAGATGCTGCGATTGCCGTTTAACGCATCATCTGAGGGGTTAAATGACCGGATTCGTATTATACAGCCAGCACCTGCCACATATGGAGCAGCAGCCCGCTCTATACAATCCCTCAGCCACTTTGACTTAGGCCTCTTTCACACGACCGTTTTTTTTTTCCGTTTTGCGGGCCGTTTTTTGCGGTCCGTATACGGAACCATTCATTTCAATGGTTCCGCCAAAAAAAACGGAATGTACTCCGTGTGCATTCCGTTTCCGTATTTCCGTTTTTCCGTTCCGTTTAAAGATAGAACATGTCCTATATTTGGCCGCAAATCACGTTCCGTGGCTCCATTAAAGTCTATGGGTCCGCAAAAAAACGGAATGCATACGGAAATGCATCCGTATGTCTTCCGTATCCGTTCCGTTTTTTGCGGAACCATCTATTGAAAATGTTATGCCCAGCCCAATTTTTTATATGAAATTACTGTATACTGTATTTGCCATACGGAAAAACGGAACGGAACAACGGAACCACAACGGAAGCAAAAAACGGAACAACGGATCCGTGAAAAACGGACCGCAAAACACTGAAATGGACATACTGTCGTGTGAAAGAGGCCTTACAGGTATGTGGAAGTGGCTGAAGTGGTTAACAATTACAAATCTCCCCGCTCTGACTACCTTTGTATGCCCAACGGAGGAAGGTCATATTAAAAGCACCCAACCATTGCAATGGTTATAATACTTGAGTTTTCTGATTTAGAGAATCTATTTTCAAATGTACTTTAGCCTTACTGTATACGAAAACTACAATATTCATGGGTGCAAACCATAGATCCAGACATTAAAGGTCATAAGTGTCGGAAACCTTTACATACTGCTTCAGAAGATCATTTGCGTTATTCTTCCTCTCGGTTGATCTCTGCAGCGCCTTCTGCTGGTCATTAGAAATACTTTCTTCCAGTTCCCGCTGCATCTTAGCCAAGGTGTCCTTGTCTTGCTTATTGTTCAAACTCATCAGTTTAGTTCTGAGTTCCATCTGGGCATCTCGTTCTTTTATGACTTCAGTAAGCATCAATGCACTCTGTAACAACATAGGTAACACACTGACTGTAATCCCCTAGAACAGCAGATCACTGAACTCAAAGAGATTGTTCCCATCTGTGTTCAGGCCTCCATAGGTGATTCTGTCAAAATCAACAGAGAGAAAAGTCCTGCATGAAGGACTTTTTTATTTTCTCTCTCCACATGGAATCCTAAACGTAAACCAAATGGACCCCAGTAGAGTCAATGAGATTTGCTAAAAATGGGCACATAATTTTTGTTCTTCTGTTCCTATAATGACAAAGGAAATCCATAGCATGTTGTAAAGGGGACTTAGTATGTCTGATCTGGAAAGACATAACAAGTGTTAAACTGCAATCATAAAAACAAACTCCTATACACCATCTTTTTCACCGCATAAGGCCTCATGCACACGACAGTTTTTTTTCACGGCCCGCAAAAACGGGGTCCGTGGGTCCGTGATCCGTGACCGTTTTTTCGTCCGTGGGTCTTCCTTGATTTTTGGAGGATCCACGGACATGAAAAAAAAGTCGTTTTGGCGTCCGCCTGGCCGTGCGGAGCCAAACGGATCCGTCCTGAATTACAATGCAAGTCAATGGGGACGGATCCGTTTGAAGTTGACACAATATGGTGCCATTTCAAACGGATCCGTCCCTATTGACTTTCAATGTAAAGTCTGGAGTTCTTTTATACCATCGGATTGGAGTTTTCTCCAATCCGATGGTATATTTTAACTTGAAGCGTCCCCATCACCATGGGAACGCCTCTATGTTAGAATATACTGTCGGATATGAGCTACATCGTGAAAATCAGATCCGACAGTATATTCTAACACAGAGGCGTTCCCATGGTGATAGGGACGCTTCAGGTTAGAATATACTGAAAAACTGTGTACATGACTGCCCCCTGCTGCCTGGCAGGTGCTGCCAGGCAGCAGGGGGCAGACCCCCCCCCCCCCCTGTTTTTAACTCATTGGTGGCCAGTGCGGCCGCCCCCCCTCCCTCCCCTGTAGTTAACTCATTGGTGGCCAGTGCGGCCGCCCCCCCCCTCCCTCCCCTGTAGTAAACTCGTTGGTGTCCAGTGGGCCCCCCCTCCCTCCCCTGTAGTTAACTCGTTGGTGTCCAGTGGGCCCCCCCTCCGTCCGCTATAGATAACTCATTGGTGTCCAGTGGGCCCCCCCTCCGTCCGCTATAGATAACTCATTGGTGTCCAGTGGGCCCCCCCTCCCTCCGCTGTAGATAACTCGTTGGTGGCCAGTGGGCCCTCTCCCCTCCCTTCCCCTCCTAATTAAAATCGCCCCCCTATCATTGGTGGCAGTGGTGAGTACCGATCGGAGTCCCAGTGTAATCGCTGGGGCTCCGATCGGTAACCATGGCAACCGGGACGCTACTGCAGTCCCGGTTGCCATGGTAGCTTAGCAATTTGTAGAAGCTTCATACTTACCTGAAGAGCTGCGATGTCTGTGACCGGCCGGGAGCTCCTCCTACTGGTAAGTGAAAGGTCTGTGCGGCGCATTGCTTATAGCACAGACCTGTCACTTACCAGTAGGAGGAGCTCCCGGCCGGTCACAGACATCGCTGCTCTTCAGGTAAGTATAAAGCTTCTACAAATTGCTAAGCTACCATGGCAACCGGGACTGCAGTAGCGTCCCGGTTGCCATGGTTACCGATCGGAGCCCCAGCGATTACACTGGGACTCCGATCGGTACTCACCACTGCCACCAATGATAGGGGGGCGATTTTAATTAGGAGGGGGTGGGAGGGGAGAGGGCCCACTGGCCACCAATGAGTTATCTATAGCGGACGGAGGGGGGGCCCACTGGACACCAATGAGTTATCTATAGCGGACGGAGGGGGGGCCCACTGGACACCAATGAGTTATCTATAGCGGACGGAGGGGGGGCCCACTGGACACCAATTAGTTAACTACAGGGGAGGGAGGGGGGGCTGGCTACCAAGAAGTTAACTACAGGGGAGGGAGGGGGGGGGGGGGCGGCCGCACTGGCCACAAATGAGTTAAAAACAGGGGGGGGGGGGGGGGTCTGCCCCCTGCTGCCTGGCAGCACCTGCCAGGCAGCAGGGGGCAGTCATGTACACAGTTTTTCAGTATAGAATATATTTGTGTTAGAATATACTGTCGGATCTGAGTTTTCGCGAAGTGAAAACTCACCTCTGAAAAAGCTTTTATGCAGACGGATCTTCGGATCCGTCTGTATGAAAGCAACCTACGGCCACGGATCACGGACACGGATGCCAATCTTGTGTGCATCCGTGTTCTTTCACGGACCCATTGACTTGAATGGGTCCGTGAACCGTTGTCCGTCAAAAAAATAGGACAGGTCATATTTTTTTGACGGACAGGATACACTGATCACGGCCTCGGCTGCAAAACGGTGCATTTTCCGATTTTTCCACGGACCCATTGAAAGTCAATGGGTCCGCGAAAAAAAACGGAAAACGGCACAACGGCCACGGATGCACACGACCGTATTTTGTTTCCGTGTCCGATCCTTTTTTTTTTTTTTTTGCGGATAGGATGCGGACCCATTCGTTTCAATGTGCTGTCCGCATATGTATGTCCGTCCCGTTGCTCCGCAAAAAAAATAATGTATGTCCTCTTTTTTTCTAGTTTGTGGACAAGGACAGGCATTATTACAATGGTAATAAAACAAGTGATGTTTGGTGTGAAAAACTAGATCAAGCAGCGGTGCCCTTGATAGGGTAGGTTCAATCTCCTTAATGTAAAATATAAAGTTATATACGGGAACCGCGCTATATCGTTAGCAGTTTATGAAAGTGGTTAGAAAAACCATAAACACAGAGAGCCAAGTTCTTATTCAGCCGTAAAAAGTATCAACTGCAGGTCCGCACTTCACATCCAATGAACCTGCTGTCCACCTCCAGCCTGTTATCAGTTCTCACTTCAAGCCACCAACCGCTCGCTCCAGCCGAATCAGGATTACCGTTGATAGGCAGGTAACTTTATTCTATGGCAGGAGGGGGGTGCAAGGGTTGCAGATACAGCAGCAAGTAAGCGACAGCCGTTTCGCACGTGTATGCACTTCTTCTGGCTATCTCTAGTACGAGGCCCCCTACTGCTGGGACCCCCAGCAATCTGATAGTTATCCTCTATCCTGAGGATAGGGGATAACTCTTACTTAAGCTACATGCACATGACTGTATGCGTTTTGCGATCCACAAAAAAAAAACAACACAACAGATGACGTCTGTATGGCATCTGTTTTTTTTTGCGGATCCATTGTAACAATACCTATCCTTGTCCGCAGAACAGACAAGAATAGGACATGTTTTTTTTCAATGGCCCCACAAAAAAAAAAATCATACGGATGCGGATAGCACATGTTGTGCTGTCCACATTTTTTGCGGACCCATTGAAATTAATGGGTCCGCATCCTATACACACAAAAAACGGAACGGACACTGAAACAAAATACGTTTGTGTGCATGAGGCCTTACCGGAATACCCCTTTAATTTATAGCGAGGCGCAGGCCTATTCATAAATCAGGCGCACCTCCGACAGTCCAGGTGCCTGGAGTGAAACCACTTCCTACCCCTGACTGGAGTAGTTTTCACTCCTCTTTTATGCCTATTTCCAGATGTAAATACTAGTAAATTTGTCAGGGCCAACATCTCGGCCCTCGCCACTCCCAAGTGATGAGGTTGGTCTAAAACCGCTGGTGTAAGTGCCAAAAACGGGCGTAGCAATGTTAGTAAATGACCACCAGTGTATGTAATCTGTGACCACAGAGATGCATACGAGATGTATATACAAAATCAAACCAAAGCAGCTGGAATTGTGAAGAGTCCCTGGCAGAATTGGGTGACGTACATGGAAGGTCTTCACTTTGTCATTCTGAAAGTATTGCTTGATCCTGGCGTCCTCTATCGCTTGTCTCCTCTTTTCTGCCTGGTACTGGGCCTCCTCCAGATCAATCCTTTTTTTCTCCTCTTCTTCTCTTTCCTCCCGCAATTTTTTTGCCTGTAATTTTTCCTTTCTTAAACCCTGTGGAAAAAAAGAATATCTGTAAAATGTTAAAGGGAATCTGTCACCTGCTTTTACCATTTTAAGCTGTCACCATCGCTATGTTGACTAAAGTACCTTATTTCCAGCAGTCTATTTTTTACTTATTTTCGTTTTGTAGTTTTGATATAAAAGCGATTTTTATGTTATGCTAATTAGGGTCCAAGGTGCCCAGAGGAGAGTTTTTTTTCACTCTCCGGTGCCCAGTGACGCCCCCTGCAGTGCCCAGAAACGCCTCCTGATCCTCAAATAACCTCCCACAGCCCGGCAAACGGTCCCGCCCCCTCCCCACGTCATAGACTACCTTATAGAAATGCCCCGTCCTTCTTCCTGGTTGCGGCCAGAAAACTCGCGCAGGCGCAGTACCGCCTGCGGCCTGCGCGATCATCAACGTCCTGAGGGCAACAGCGCTCAGGTCACATCACTGGGCTCGGCGCATGCCCAGTGAGACTTTTGAGGCTGTTGCCCTCAGGAGGTTGATGATTGCGCAGGCGGTTCTGCGCCTGCGCGAGTTTTCTTGCTGCAGACAGTCACTAATTTGCTCTGGCATTTTTGAACCACAAAAAAAAAAAAAAAGAAGACGACCATAGAAGCTGCTTCTTTTTTTCCTTACCTCATGCGTTTCCAAGTCGTTGACGTAAAACGCCACCAAATTGAAAAACAGTCCTACATTTCATAATTCCCACCTGAAGCTTGCGATTTTTTACCAAAAAAACATGTGCAAAAAATGCTAAGCTTGTGTTATCAATAAGGAGAGGGCGGTAAGCTGCGGCTAGACCCCTTTGGCGTTAGCTTATTTCTCTTGAGAATAAAAGATTAGGCCTGGTGAGATGCAACATCCGCCATCAGGGAGATGTAGTAACTCCCCTACACACATTACATGGTCAGACATTTTCCTCAATGAAATCCGTGGCGGATTTTATTCCTGTGAACATAGCCTGAAGGGGCCATGGTGCTCCAGCCTGCAATGCGAGCCTAGTGTTGCAGCCCAGTTGAATCCACAAGAAGCCGTTTCGAACTGTAAGATCAGGCACGGCCGCTGCTAATAAATGCAAAACTGATAACTACAGCGCTGCGGCTCCTTCAATCAGCTGATTGACAGGGTTGTCTAGAGTCAGACCCCCACTGATCTGATATTGAGGATAGGCTAGCAATTTTCCAGTCCTGGAAAATGACCCTCCTTTAGGACCAGGCCATTTTCCGTTTTTTTACTCCCAGCCTTCCTAGAGCCATATCTTTTTTATTATTCCATTCACATAGCCGTATGAGGGCTTGTTTTTTTTTTTGCGGACAAATTGTACTTTCTAATGGCACCATTTAGGGTCCATTCACACGTCCGGCAATGTGCGTTCCGCATTTTGCGGCCCGCACTTCGCAGGCACTCTCATAGAAAATGCCTTTTCTTGTCCACATTTCGGCCAAATTGAAAATGAATGGGTCCGCACCTGTTCCACAAAATCGCAGAACGGATGCGGACGTGTGACTGGACCCTTACAGTTGCATACAATGTACTGGGAAGTGGAATAAAAAAAATTATAATAATACCGCCACACCTTTAAGGGTTTTGTTTTTACAGAGTTTCCTATGTGGTAAAACTGACCTGTTACTTCCATTCTCCAGGTCCGTAGGATTACGATACCACATATGCATAGTTTTTCTTGTGTTTTAATACTGAAAAAAATTAAAACTTTGGAAAAAAACCTTTTTTTCTTTGCATCACCATGAGATTTGATCCCTATAAGCTAAACATATGGCCATGTCGGTGCTAATAACATGAATCCTAAACTGCCCTTATTAAACCTGCTTGTGGCTCTATTAGCCCAAAAAAACGGTTTCTATAAGCTGTCACTCACCTACCTAAGGTGCCCAAGGGGTTTTACGTTAATCCAGGGTGCCCGCCCGCCCGCTCGCCGTCTGGTGCCCAGCGCCGCCTTCCTCACCTCAGCGCCGCCTCCTCAATCCACCCGTCCCTCTGCCAGATCCGGCGCCTGCGCACTAGGCTCAGCCTGATGCGCCGCGAACTCCTGGCAGCGGCTTCGTTGAGCGAAGTGCGCATTCGCTCAACGAAGCCGCTGCCAAGAGTCCGCGGCGCATCAGGCTGAGCCTAGTGCGCAGGCACCGGATCTGGCATCTGGCAGAGGGACGGGTGGATTGAGGAGGCGGCGCTGGGGTGAGGAAGGAATCCCTTTAAGACTCCCATAACTTTTTTATTTTTATGTGTACAGAGCTGTGTGAGGGCTTATTTTTTGCGGGACGATCTGTAGTTTTTATTGATACCATATATACACCGTAGAGTATGCAGAACTTTTTGATCACTTTTTATATTTTAATAGTACAGGCGTTTTCACATGCGGCGATGCCTATGGTATATTTTTTCACACTTTTTAATAGTTCCGCTAAGGAACTTGAACAAGCGATCATTACACTGCTTCCTTCATAGACTCCAATGCGTTAGAATTAGAGTCTAAGAGCATCTCACTATGTTCCTATGGACCCCTGGCACAGGCACGGTCTCAACAAGAACATAGCTGTGGCAGCCTCAGATCATTCAGGAGGACCGAGGCTGCCGCACACCCCATCTGGTTCCCCTGAGCCTTGCCAGGGGGATCCGGTAAATAGCTCCCAGGTGCCATGGTCACATTTGGCTATGTGACTGACGTTATTGACGCTCGCCCCCGGTTTCTGCTGTTTAAAACTTAAAATACCCGTCCGCCACGTGTATTTAGGTTAGGTGGTCAGGAAGGGGTTAAAACTTATGTTTGGATGGGCTGAATACATATGGACTGTACATTCTAGGAAGAACTGAAAACAGTCGACTGCCATGTGTAGCACAGAAATAAATGGGGGTCATTTATCAACGCCAGTTTGGCATTAAAAGCAAAAAAAATAATTGTAAGTCCCCTTTTTGCGACTTTTTTTACACCCATGTTACAATATTTTGTCGCACACAGCATTTTTACAACCTTCTCGCCCCCAGGGTGTGGTGGGAACAGGCGTAAATGTTGTTAAGAAAAACGACTCCACTGAGGTAGTGGAATAGGTTTTCCCTTTAGGCGCACAGACTGCTTGAGGATGTGCCTCACCAGACGCCAGTCTTTGCAAATGACCCCCAATGTGCCAGCCCCATAAACACTGGAGGGAATTTATTAAGACTGTCATTTCTTACACCAAAAAAAAAAAATGGCGTAAGATGCGCCTAATTTATTAAGTTGTGCACGCCTCTTAATTATATTAGCAATTAGCACATCTTGAGAAATCAGAAATCTATGGTTAACTCCATATGTGGTGGATTACGCACATTTTTTGGAATGCGATTTTCGTGCGGAAAATACCCAGCGTAATACAATTGCAGCAAAAGTGAGAGAGATTTGAAATCTCATGAGCACTTTGCTTTCTTTCCTTTGTGTGGAAACTGACCTGCCGTGCGGATTTTGATATCCACACCACCTTCTGTAGAGTGGTTTTCCTCATAGACTTCAATGGTGGCGTTATCGGAAACAGAAAATTCGCTATAAGAACCGCACAAAAATTTTTGGTGCAGATTTCATGTAGATTTTTTACATACAAGTCTGCCCCGTGTGCATGAGGCCTAAGCCAGTTAGGAGCTGGAGTAGATCTCGGGTGGACTTTCTGCCATGCTGCTAAATTTGTCAGGCCCCCCCCACTTCTGAGAAAAGTGGCGTGCTCGGTGTAAAAGACGCAACTTTTTGTGCAAAAATGTATGACTCTTCTAGCAAGAGAACTGGCATAGAAGCATTAAAGGGATATTCCAGTGTCGTAGCACGTTACCCCCTATCTACAGATCCACCTTCTACTGGGACTCCCACTAATCACGAGAACAGGGACTGTGTACTCTGTGAAGCCCCCTGAAAGAAATGCACGGCCCCTCCATTCATCTCTATGGGACTTCCAAAGATAGTCAAGTAGGGGATAACTTGCTACAACCGGAATCCCCCTTTAATGAATTCTCGTCAACGTATGTTTATGGGCAGGCTTCAGATGCCGACACATTGGGGGAGATTTATCAAACTGGTGTAAAGTAGAACCGGTTTAGTCGCCCAAAGCAACCAATCAGATTCCACCTCTCATTTTCCAACGGAGCTGTGAAAACTTAAAGGTGGAATCTGATTGGTTGCTAGGGGCAACTAAGCCGGTTCTACTTTACACCAGTTTGATAAATCCCCCCCCCCCGCATGTTTTGCAGAACTACTCACCGATATGGTGTTGGTCCAGTTTTTCACCATTTCCTTGGATCGTAGATGTAAGGCTTCTCTTTCATTCCTTTCCTCGTACAGTTTCCTTGCTTCTTTCTCCAGTGAATTGGCCTGGTTTGTGATACGCTCCCACTCTGCCCTGGGAAAAACGGCGACTTCCCGGAGATCTACTGTCGCGCCTGCGGCCCCCGCCATGTTTCCTGCAAACCTCTCTGCTGCAATTTTAATCAGAACAAAAAACAAATTAAAGAAGAAGCTTTCTGAGGGGATCTGTTACCAGGACATATCTATTAGACATGGTCGGGAGTTATGGACGTGCTCACAAGGTGCCACTTGGCCATTTGCCACTACGCGGCACCATCCTGAGACCCAAAGTCTTGATCACAGCTGAGGGTTTGCTACAGTTGTATCCAGTCCATAATAGCAGAAGCTCACCGATTTCCTCTTCCTAAAAGGGCTCATGCACGCAACCACGATCGGGCTGGGAAACGCGGTACGCGTGTCTGCCGGATCTCCTGGGCCGACCGTGGCTCCCCTGAACTGACTGGTTAGATTTCAGGCAGCCACATGCGGTCTGGGGAAAACAGTCCACGTGACCAACCGAACTGATGCTGTGATTTCAGGCCAGATGAGTTGCGCTCGGTCTGGGAAATGCGACCGTCACATAGACTGTTGTTCTCAAACCACAAATAGCTGTTTTGAAACCAGCTTTAACCCCTTACTGACCAGCCTGTTTTAGGCCTTACTGAACAAGTCGTCTTTTTTTTTTTTTTCCGTATGTAGCCTTATGAGGGCTTGTTTTTTGTGGGACAAGTTGTAGTTTAGAATGGTGTCATGCTGGGGTACACATAACTTACTGATTTTAACTTTTATTAAGGGTCCATTCACACGTCCGTTTTTTCTTTCCTGATCTGTTCCGTTTTTTGCGGAACAGATCTGGACCCATTCATTTTCAATGGGTCCTGGAAAAAAAAAAAAATAAAAAATAAAAATCGGACAATGTGTGCTGTCCGTTTCCGTTGTTCCGTTCCGCATGTCCGAAAAAATATAAAACATGTCCTATTCTTTTCCGCAAAAATCGGATCCTGGTACAATACAAAGTCAATGGATCCGCAAAAAACGGAAGACATTCGAATGTCATTACGTATGTCATCCGTTTTATGCGGATTCCGTTCCTGGAAATTAAATCCTGCAAACAGAAACTTTTTTTCAAAGAAATCCAAACAACTTTATTTGCCTATTGAAATTTATACATGTTTCCGTTTTTTGCGGATCCGCAAAAAACGGATGACATACGGAAACATTTTCAGGAACAACGGATCCGCAAAAAACGGACCAAAATTCGGGATATAGAAAAATACTGACGTGTGAATGTAGCCTTACTCTTTCTGGAAGAGGGGGTAGAAAAAAAAAACAGCAATAATACTGCCACTGAGTTTTTAGGTTGGAAATTTTGCGGTGTTCATTTTTCGGCATAAATAGCATAATAACATTATTCTCTGGGTCAGTGCCATTACAGCGATACCAAATACATAGAGTTTTTTAAGGCCTTCACCGTTCTAGATAAATTACATGATAATTGCGAAGTGCGGGTAGTTATGGACGCGGAAATACAAAATATGCAGAGATTTTGTTTTTGCAATCTTTTCCACTGAAAAGCATTATTTTCAATGGAAAAGAAAGCGTAAGGCCTCATGCACACGGCCGTTGTTTTGGTCCGCATCCGAGCCGCAGTTTTGGCGGCTCGGGTGCAGGCCCATTCACTTCAATGGGGCTGCAAAAGATGCGGACAGCACTCCGTGTGCTGTCCGCATCCGTTGCTCCGTTCCGTGGTCTGCAAAAAATATATAACCTGTCCTATTCTTGTCCGCGTTTTGCGGACAAGAATAGGCAGTTATTTTAAAGGCTGTCCGTGCTGTTCCGCAAATCGCAATGGTTGTTGTGCATGAGGCCTAACTGGATTTTTGAAAAAAAATATTTTATTTATTTATTTTACTTTTTTAACCATTTAGTAGTCCCACAAGGGGACTATAACAGGTGATCTTTTGATTGCTTCTAACATACAATGGACTGTAGTGCATTGTATGTGAATGTCAGTGCTATACTGGTATTCTCCAGCAGGCTGCGCCAGAGAAATGTTGAAGGCAGGAGAGGAAAAAAGTGGAGGCCCCTCAGTAACCGCCGTAAAAAGGCGTATGGGTGGTCACTAAGGGGTTAAAGGAGGTGTCTCACTTCAGGCAATAGCATTTATCATGTAGAGAAAGTTAACACCAGGCACTTACTAATGTATTGTGATTGTCCATATTGCCTCCTTTACTGGCTTCATTAATTTTTCCATCGTATTATACACTGCTTGTCTCTATGATTACGACCGCCCTGCAATCCAGCAGCGGTGGTCGTGCTTGCACATGATAGGAAAAAGCGCCGATCTATGTGCGTTCCCACCAGACAGGCCGGCGCTTTTTCCTATAGTGTGGAAGCACGGCCACCGCTTCTGGATTGCAGGGTGGTCATAACCATGGAAACGAGCAGTGTATAATACAATGGAAAAATTAATGAAGCCAGCAAAGGAGGCAATATGGACAATCACAATACATTAGTAAGAGCCGTGTACTACGTTTATCTCCTCTAATGGATCTGAGCTGCAATACTAGACACAACCAGTGGACGGAGGTGGCGCTGTAATTGGTAGAAAGCAGCCATGTTTTTCTAATACTGGACAAGCCCTTTAAGTTTTATTGTGGCCCCCAGCAGTACGTCCTAAATGGTGCAGCCCAGGTCTAAGGCATAGCTGCCATGTACTCCACCTCAGAATTATGGCGCAGTTTAGTCGCGGTGATAGGCGGGCGCCCTGTCAGCAGCAGCAGCCGCTTCTCCTGTTTACCTGTCTGCATTCTGCTCGAACCTTTCCTCCGGCCGTACTGCACCACCGGGCCGGACACAGCAGCCATCCCCTCCACTCCAAACAGCCGGCCGCGTCCACACGTTGCCCGGCAACCAGCACGGAAGTGCGATATGTCGTTGCCCAGTTACTAAAGCCCGAAAGTGCAATGAAGTCTACGCACCTTCTTACGCCTGTCTAAACTCCATGCGCCGTAAGGACCTTCTGACGTCACGGCGTCACGTGACGTTCAGTCTTACTTTCAGAGCGACCATGCACCTCTCCCTAAAATACTCTCATTAGGATTATTTTGTATACTGTATTACTTCTATCCTTTATTACCGCAGTCCATGGGATGTAGATACGGCCCTGCCGTGACATCTCCCTGGTTGCTTCAAGTTCACGTGACTTTGAGCCTAGTTGTCACGTGACCCAGCTCACGACGCCTGCGGAAGCCGGACAGTGCGCATGCTCAGTTATTTCTACCGTCGCGGCGTACTTTATTTTTTTTGCCAAATCTCTTATCACAAACGTATGTTCACCCACTAGTAACAGCAATACTGCAGATGGTTATTACAACTGGAGAGGTGCATGCTATCCACCTGAGCTGTTTCCCAAGTGCTATTCTAGCCCTCCAGGTAAGTTCCAGGTTCGGAGGGGGAGGGTATCACAAAGATCCTCACAACCCCTCATCTTAGTCCAGCAAGTGTATTATACCTTCATGTCTGAGAGGTGAGAAGAAGTGTTAGAACAGAAACGAGGAGGGGGGAGCGATAGGAGATCTGGTCCTGAAGGAGTGACCTTCTGCTGTGGTTGGTGACATATGATGGAAGAGAGGATGGTGGTCATGGTGGTCAGGAGTGTCTGGAGCTTACTGGACGTCGTCCAGGTACAAATATGGAGACCACTATAGAGATGCATTTGTCATTGAGCTGAAACGCGTCTACGTCAATTGAGGGAGAGAGAGAGAACTATTAATGAAATTCCCTATAAGCTTTCCAAGGGCCCCAAATCTTCAGGAATGTCGCGCGGGAAGGAGTTTCCCAGTGGGCTAGTTCCTCGAAGCAGTAGATCTGGTCGCCTTTTTGCAATCCAGGCATGGATCCTCCATGGGCATGGGATGAGTAGGCGGGCTGCTGTAATGAGCATGGTGGAGAGGTTACGTTTGGATGGAGTGATGGTCTTGTTTGGGCACCATGATAATGTCAATTTGGGGCCCGATGTGATGTTTGTGGAGCATATTCTGTTTTTTATTAAGCTGATTTCTGCCCAGAAGGCTTTTATGGTCGGGCAGTGCCACCAAATATGAGAGAGGGAGCCCACTTCCAGCCCGCACCTCCCAACAAAGATCAGAGATGTCCGAGTTGGTCATGTGTAAATATTCTGGGGTTTTGTACCATCTAGTTAACGATTTGTATGAATTTTCTTGTATTTTAATACATCTATTAAAGGGCTTCTGTCACCCCACTAAACCTCCTTTTTTTTTTTGTTTACTTATAATCCCTACACTGCGATTTCTGCATACATAAGCTAAATAATCATTTTGGTCCAGTAGAATTTGTTAAAAACGTAATTTTAAAATATGCAAATTACCTTGCTACCAGCAAGTAGGGCGGCTACTTGCTGGTAGCAGCCGCATCCTTCGATCCTAAAGACGCCCCCTCCGCATGTTGATTGACAGGGCCAGGGAACGGGATCGTCCTCTGCTGGCCCTGCCTGTTTGCATTCAAAATTAAAAAAAAGTATAAAAGCTTTTTTCCGGGTCCGAGAGTTTGGTCGAGAGCTCAAGAAGTATAGTCTTGGTGGTAAAGAAGATAGGAGTGACTTGTATGTTAGGGGTAGTAACCGTCTAGGGAGCTGAGTTACAACCAGTAGTTTTTCAATCCAGGACGCCTCTCTGTGGGGGGCAAGAGGTATGATGAGACGCCTGATGTCTCTCCGAAAGTCTAAAAGATGTAAGAATGGGGCTTTCTGGACCCTGGGTTGGGTGAGAATTTTTTCCCAGTCTAAAAGGCTACTTTCACACTTGCGGCAGAGTGATCCGGCAGGCAGTACCGTCGCCGGCAAAACGTATGCCAACTGATTGCATTTGTAAGACTGATCAGTCTTAAAAATGCCTGATCAGTCAGAAAAATGCATTGAAATGCAGGATCCGTCTTTCTGGTGTCATCCGGAAAAACGGATCCGGCATTTATTTATTTTTCACATTTTTTTGTGCGGACCAGAAGGACGGATCCGGCACTAATGGATTCCTATGGAAAAAAATGCCGGATCCGGCATTCAGGCAAGTCTTCTTTTTTTTGGGCCGGAGATAAAACCGTAGCATGCTGTGGTATTATCTCCGTCCTAAAACGTCAAAAAGACTGAACTAAAGACATTCTGATGCATCCTGAACGGATTACTCTCCTTTCAGAATGCATGGGGATAAAACTGATCAGTTCTTTTCCGGTATAGAGCCCCTAGGACGGAACTCAGTGCCGGAAAAGAAAAACGCTAGTGTGAAAGTACCCTAACCTGCCTTCCAGCAGAGAAACCTCACGGAACGTAAGATTAGTTAGGAGAGGCCACACACCAGAGGGCTCCGTCATATTGGAATGAATGTAGGGCTGCAGTAGATTCAGAGGTAGGTTAGGGTGAGGGAACCTAAGCTCCTGTGTCTTATATATCTTTGACCGCTCAGCCATCACGCTCTTCAGTAAGAGTGGGGAGGATAAGTCATTATGTGAGTGATGCCGGATCCCCCACAGTGTCAGGCCTCATGCACACAACCGTTGTCTTGGTCCGCATCTGAGCCGCAGTATTTCCGGCTTGGATGCGGACCCATTCACTTCAATGAGGCCGCAAAAGATGCTGTCCAAAATAAATATAACCTGTCCTATTCTTGTCCATTTTGCGGACAAGATCAGGCAGTTATATTAATGGCTGTCCGCGCCGTTCCGCAAATTGCAGAGCGCAAAACACACCGGTCGTGTGCATGAGGCCCAAGTCTCTCCCTGTTGGTTAGGAGATGTCTCTCCAACTGCGTGCAAAGGTTCGGTGGACGCGGGGAGAGTAAGGTTAAGTTGAGTAGTTCTTTGACAGAAAAAAATATATTGTCTGTTCCGTCAATTAACCATTTGACCACATATCTGACTATCTTTAACCCTTTTTATCAATAGGTGGAGATCGTCATCCTGCAGACATGAAGATCCTCCTGGTGTTTGACTTTGACCACACCATTGTGAACGATAACAGTGACACGTGGATTATCCAGTGTGCTCCAGATAAAAAGCTCCCAAACATCTTACAGAACTCTTACGAGAAAGGGAAATGGACGGAGTACATGGGTAGGGTTTTCACCTACCTAGGAGAACAGGGAATCCGCGAGGATGACATGAAGAGAATCATGATCGCTATACCCTATACACCCGGGATGACGGAGCTCCTTCATTTCATTGGCCAAAACAAAGAGCGTTTTGATTGCATAATCATCTCGGATTCCAATACAATCTTCATTGACTGGATTCTCACCCACGCCTGCGTGAACAATGTCTTCGATCAGGTCTTCACAAACCCTGCAACCTTCGACCGCTTTGGGAACCTCACGGTGCAGAATTTCCACATCCACCATTGTGCGTCCTGCCCAAAGAACTTGTGCAAGAGAAAAGTACTGGAAGAGTTTGTGGCCAAGCAGACGTCAAACGGAGTCCGCTACTCGAAAATAGTTTACATTGGTGATGGAAGCAATGACCTCTGCCCTGTAACATTCCTGAAGAAAGGTGATATCGCCATGCCCAGGGAGGGCTACACCTTACAGAAGAAAATTGCCAAGGAGATCGAGCTCATTGATTCTTCTATAAGTGTGTGGTCAACTGGGAGCGAGATATTGTCTCACCTGAAGCACTTGGTGGAAGAATAAGCTTCTGCCGTGACATCATAAATGGACTCTAAAGCGGCACAGATATAGTCTGCAACTAACATTAACATGATGAACTTTTGGTGGCGGTGTATCCTGCAATTTGTCCAGTACAGTCGGTATATCTACCCAAAGTGTTATTAAATGTCTCCTAATGATCGTTTGCTCAATAGTTGGGTATATTGGTGAAGTACAGTGATTCTTTGTCAGGGTCTTCTCTGCAGTTGTTCTCATCATGGTTTCTCAAGCCAAACGGCTCATGGATATTCATGTTTCCTAACTTTGTTCCTCAAGTGACCCCATGTTTTCAGGATATCCCTAGTACTGCACAGGTGATCTTTGTGGGATATCCTCTCCTCATGACCTATTGGCTAATATTTCTGGACTGGAGTTGAGAAACGCTGTCATGGGACGTACAGTACAGACCAAAAGTTTGGACACACCTTCTCATTCAAAGAGTTTTCTTTATTTTCATGACTATGAAAATTGTAGATTCACACTGAAGGCATCAAAACTATGAATTAACACACGTGGATGTATATGCATAACGAAAAAGTGTGAAACAACTGAAAATATGTCATATTCTAGGTTCTTCAAAGTAGCCACCATTTGCTTTGATTACTGCTTTGCACACTCTTGGCATTCTCTTGATGAGCTTCAAGAGGTAGTCACCTGAAATGGTCTTCCAACAGTCTTGAAGGAGTTCCCAGAGATGCTTAGCACTTGTTGGCCCTTTTGCCTTCACTCTGTGGTCCAGCTCACCCCAAACCATCTCGATTGGGTTCAGGTTCGGTGACTGTGGAGGCTAGGTCATCTGGCGCAGCAACCCATCACTCTCCTTCATGGTCAAATAGCCCTTACACAGCCTGGAGGTGTGTTTGGGGTCATTGTCCTGTAAAAAATTAAATGATGGTCCAACTAAACGCAAACCGGATGGAATAGCATGCCGCTGCAAGATGCTGTGGTAGCCATGCTGGTTCAGTATGCCTTCAATTTTGAATAAATCCCCAACAGTGTCACCAGCAAAGCACCCCCACACCATCACACCTCCTCCTCCATGCTTCACGGTGGGAACCAGGCATGTAGAGTCCATCTGTTCACCTTTGCTGCGTCGCACAAAGACACAGTGGTTGGAACGAAAGATCTCAAATTTGGACTCATCAGACCAAAGCACAGATTTCCACTGGTCTAATGTCCATTCCTTGTGTTCTTTAGCCCAAACAAGTCTCTTCTGCTTGTTGCCTGTCCTTAGCAGTGGTTTCCTAGCAGATATTCTACCATGAAGGCCTGATTCACACAGTCTCCTCTTAACAGTTGTTCTAGAGATGTGTCTGCTGCTAGAACTCTGTGTGGCATTGACCTGGTCTCTAATCTGAGCTGCTGTTAACCTGCGATTTCTGAGGCTGGTGACTCGGATGAACTTATCCTCCGCAGCAGAGGTGACTCTTGGTCTTCCTTTCCTGGGGCGGTCCGCATGTGAGACAGTTTCTTTGTAGCGCTTGATGGTTTTTGTGACTGCACTTGGGCACACTTTCAAAGTTTTCCCAATTTTTCGGACTGACTGACCTTCATTTCTTAAAGTAATGATGGCCACTCGTTTTTCTTTACTTAGCTGCTTTTTTCTTGCCATAAAACACATTTTAACAGTCTATTCAGTAGGACTATCAGCTGTGTATCCACCTGACTTCTCCACAACGCAACTGATGGTCCCAACCCCATTTCTAAGGCAAGAAATCCCACTTATTAAACCTGACAGGGCACACCTGTGAAGTGAAAACCATTTCAGGTGACTACCTCTTGAAGCTCATCAAGAGAATGCCAAGAGTGTGCAAAGCAGTAATCAAAGCAAAAGGTGTCTACTTTGAAGAACCTAGAATATGACATATTTTCAGTTGTTTCACACTTTTTTGTTATGTATATAATTCCACATGTGTTAATTCATAGTTTTGATGCCTTCAGTGTGAATCTACAATTTTCATAGTCATGAAAATAAAGAAAAGTCTTTGAATGAGAAGGTGTGTCCAAACTTTTGGTCTGTACTGTAGGTCTGACCTATCCTGAAGAAGACGTCAGCATTTTTCTATTTCTCTCTGTCCCTCATATGTCTTGTATAGAAGATGGAGCAAATTCTGAGATTAACATTTTTGTATCGGTACAGAAGACATAAAACATGATATTTTGGCAGATGATGACCTCTCCTTTTGTTTAATTGTGTATTGCTTTTGTTTTCCCAGTACATTATGTTCTGATATGGTGGTAACCAGGAAGCCACATATTGAGAATTAAATGATGGGAAGAACAGGACCCTCAAGGCTCCTTTCAGACGTCAGTAGAATGGGTCCGCATCCGTTCCGCAACTATCCAGAACGGGTGCGGACCCATTCATTCTCTATGGGGCCGGAAGAGATGCGGAGAGCACACTATGTGCTCTCCGTATCTGCATTTCCGGAGCACGGCCCCGATCTTCCGGTCCGCAGCTCCGCAAGAAAATAGAGCATGTCCTATTCTTGTCCACAATTGCGAACAAGAATAGGAATTTCAATGGGGGTGCCGGCCGGGTGTATTGCGGATCCGCAATACACTATGGACGTCTGAATAATTGTGGCATCTGACAAACTGATACATGAATGTAGAGAAATCCTAGGATTTTCTCGTCAGTTTGTTTCTACTAAATCAGCCATTGCCAAATGTCCCAACCTATCAACCAACACCTACTGAAAAGGTTAGTAAATATAAAAATATTTGTAAAATATAAGAAAAAGAACTGGATCGCACATCCTCAATACTATGCTTTTATCTACTGCTTCTCAGCATAATTAACCTCGCTTTTCAGTGCAATTTATCGTATACCTACCCCTATGCTATACATGAGGCATTACATTAGTATACAATTTGATCAAAAAGCATAGGCCCACTCACCGCAACAAGGTTGCCTCACTGCATGACTACCACCAACGCAGCAGCACCGCCCCAGCAGGCAGCGGGACCCAGCAGTCAAACAGCGCCCCCGCTGTCTGGCAAAGCCACCCTGGTACTGGGCCCCACCAGTACAGCACCAAAGCAACAATGGCTGCCATGCAGTACTTCACCATGTGAACAGGTGTGGAACTCGCCTTACCACATACTCTCAGGAACTCCAACTGAGAGGTAGGAATTTATACCTTATGCAGGCTCCTGCTAATTAAAAAAAATATATTACTTTTCTTCTGAAGATATGGAGGAATTATTAGGGGCTGTTAGAGCCACCATGGGTATCGAGGATATCCAGAAGCCCCGGTCCGTTCAGGACGTAATGTTTGGGGGATTACGTGTAAAAAAAGTCTCATGTATTCCCGGTCAATGAAAACACCAGGGACATGATAATGGATGAATGGACAGATCCTGAAAGAAGGTTGGGTGTCTCCAGGGAATTTAAAAATAGATAATTTGACCAGTCTGAAACCAAGATCTTTAACAAGACCCCAAAAATCGATGTTCAGGTCGCAAAAGTGTTTAAAAAAAACTTCCCTGCCCTTCGAGGATTCCTCACAGTTATGGAAAGTTAGGCAGATGCACTTTTGAAGAAAATCTGGGAGGCCTTTATGTTCGGGGTGAAAACAAACATAGCGGCAACCTCCGTGGCCAGGTCCATGTATATTTTGCTCAATGAGTTTAGAAGACCATATAAAAAATAAAACTCCCAAGAGAGGAAATTTTAAACTCCATTCCCCTCCTTAAGTCAGCAACAGCTTTTCTAGCAGACGCTTCTGCCGTATCTGTCAGATTTGCTGCAAAAGAGTGGGGCCCTGTCAAATTCAGCCAGAAGAGCTCTATGGATGAAATCCTGGGGAGGCGACAGGGCAGCCAAGGCAAAATTGTGCTCCATCGCCTTCTCAGGAGAGTACATATTGGCCCAGTTCTAGATGCTATCCTAGAGAAGGCAGCTGATAAGAAAAAGGGTTTTCCTGAGGAGAATAAAAGGAAGCCTTTTCGTCCCTTTAGTTCACAGCCTAAGCCTTACAGAGGTAAGGGCAAAACAGGACGTTGGAGTTACCAAAAAGGAGGCAGGGGGCAGAAGGCAGAAGGTTTCTCCTCAATCCCCATAACAAACAAAATGACAAACTATGACTCCAAAGTTGGAGGAAGGTTGAAGAAATTTCTGACCCAGTGGGAATCGGTCACCCAAAATCCCTGGGCCTTAGATATCATTAGAGATGGTTACAAGATAGAATTTTCCTCAAATCTTCCAAGAAGATACCAAACAACTACTCACAATCAAAATGTGCTATCAAAAATTTGGCAAGGAGTTGTAGAGCTAAAACAATTAGGAGTAGTGATAGAAGTACCCAAATTAGAAAACGGAGGGGGCTTTTACTCACGATAATTCGTAGTCCAAAAACCAGACGGTTCTTCCCGTGCTATTAAAAATCTAAAAGGGCTAAACAAGTCAATAACTTACAGAAGATTTAAGATGGAGTCAATATCATCTATCATTCCACTAATCAAGGAAGGAGCATATATGACATCCATCAACCTAAAAGATGCCTACTACCATGTCCCCATCCATGCAAATTCACAAAAATATCTGAGATATGCACTAAAAGACAAAAAGGGCATAATCCATAATTTTCAATTCGTTACTCTCCCATTCGGGATTTTGTCAGCCCCAAGGGTGTTCACAAAACTGGTAGTAGAGATGATAGCCCTGCTCAGACTGGAAGGGCTACTAATTTTTTCCTACTTAGACGACTTCCTTATAGTCGGGAATTCAAAACCAGAAACATCCAGACAAACCAAATTTGTGTTACGGAAACTTTCAGAGCTAGGCCGGATAACAAACATAAAAAAGTCCTGCCTAGTACCATCATCAAAAAGGAAGTTCTTAGGGGTTAATACTAGATTCATCCCTCCCACAGTAAAAGATGGAATCTTTCAGGGAGAGAATAAAAAACTTCCAAGCTCAAAAAGAGTGCTCTATCAGAAAAGCTATGGGCATCCTGGGACTGATGACGTCCTGCATTCCAGCAGTAGCATGGTGTCAGGCCCACACCAGAGTAACGCAATCCTGGATCCTGAGAAAATGGAACAGAAAACAGTCATCTCTGGACAAAAGGTAGGAATCCCTTACCACGTAAAGTTAGATCTGAACTGGTTGAAGGAAAGGGCAAATCTACTAAAAGGTGTAACCTGGTGAACAACGCCACAGATACAGATAATGACTGATGCAAGTGGCTGCAGATGGGGGGCAAAAGTAGCCTCCACAAATTGGTAGGGAAGGTGGTCAGAAGAAGTAGGGAAAAGATCCTCAAACTACAGAGAGTTATGAGCGGTCTGGGAGACCCTAAAGGTATCTCGGGTCATGTTACGAGGAAAACATTTAAAGATATTCTCAGACAATACCACAACCATCAGGGAGGCCCAAAATACGACTAGCAGAAAAAATAATCTTGGGCAGAAAAGAACTTCCTCTCAATTACAGCAGTCCATCTCAAGGGTTTGGAAAATGTAGAAGCAGATTATCTGAGCAGAAGAACACTGGACCCAGGGGAATGGTCTTTAAACCAAGAAATCTTCCAACAGATCTGCAAAAAATGGGGCTCACCGCAGATAGACCTGTTCGCCTCTCAGACAAATGCAAAAATAGGATGCTTTTGCTCCCTAAATCCCAGGGAAAAACCGTGGGCAGTAGACACCTTTTCGATAAAATGGTCATGGGACCTGGCATATGCTTTACCACCATGGACCCTAATTCCTCAGGTCCTGCAAAAAATTCTAAGGGTTCCAGTAACCATGATATTAACAGTTCCCTACTAGCCAAAGAGAGGCTGGTTCGCCATCCTGAAGAAACTAGCCCTAGAGGAACCGTTGGAAATACAGCTGCTGGGGAACATTCTGTCTCCGGGCCCAATTGTTCGTTGTTACTCCCTAATAAGCCTTACGGGGCTTTCTAACGTGAGGGCCCATTCCACCAGGGCAATGGCCTCTTCCTGGGCTGAAAAAGCTGGCGTTTCTCTTGACAAAATTTGTAGGGCCGCTACTTGGTCAGGTATAAATACGTTGATTAAACATTATCGTTTAAATGTCTTTGTTTCTGCAGACCTGACCTTTGGACAGACAGTTCTGAAAGCAGTAGACCCACCATACTGTTTTATCTGGTAGTGCTCATGTGTAGCCGTCATGGTGGATTAAATGGAAAACCGGAGTTAGACTTACCGGTAATTCTGTTTCCTTGAATCCACCATGACGGCTCGTATATTCCCTCTCTAAATTATTATATGGAGTATGAGGTAATACTCAAAAAATAATACCGTAATTTAGTCTCACGCCCACTTGGGTAATTTGTAAACACTGACGGGTGAGTGTGGGTGGTGGCTTTTAAACTTTGTGTGTTTCTGCCCCTATAGAGGTCAAGGGGTCAATCTCATGTATAGCCGTCATGGTGGATTCAAGGAAACAGTTACCGGTAAGTCTAACTCTGGTTTTTCCGGTATTGAGACCCTATGAAGGATCTCAATACCGGAAAATAGAAACACTAGTGTGAAAAAGTAGCCTTAGTCTTCATGCACACGACCGTATTTGTTTTGCGGTCCGCAGATCTGCTAAATACGGATACCGCCTGTATGCATTCTGCTACTAGAAATGGCTATTCTTGCAGAGAGCATTTTTTGCAAACCCATAAAAAACTAATAGGTCCATGTGCGATTCAAAAGAAATGCGGATCGAACGCAGCAGACCTAAACAGCGGTTGTGTGCATGAGGATTATGCAATTAAAGAACCAAGCTCTGAGGTGAACGCGCACTATGTGTTACTAATGATGAGGCTGCGTCGCTGTATAACTATTTGATCTACTTGTTTCAGTTTGTTTTATACTTTGGCTTAACGTGATATACATTTCCATTATGATTTGCATGAACCGGGCTGATTTGAATATAACTTGAATATAATTTACCTCCAGTATCAAAAGTATGAGGCTGCTTTAAACCCCAAAAATTAACCATCAGTGTGCTTTTGCCAACCCCTTTAAGGTGCCATGCACATTAGAGGATTGAGCCCGGGGACGTTGGATTTAACCATGTCAATCTGTTGTTTGCATGGGCGATAAGCCGCTGTCAGAGGTGTGGTAGCAGCTTTTGCCCTTGGTCCCTTAGTACACACATGCACATTCAGCCGAGTATTGGGGAAGTCAGGAAGAACAGGCCTTCAGCTGACGGCTTTTGGAGGAGTATGGGCTCCTGGAAACTTAGGGCCAGATTTATCATTAGCTCAAGTCAGAATAATGGAGTGAAAAAGTCGCAAATTTTTGCGCAATCGCTAAAACTGCGCAAAAATTTGCGACTTTTTACTGCTCTGCACTATGCTCGACAGTTTTCTGAAAGTGGGCGTGTTTTCTTATGTAAATGAATCTCTAGACAGATTTACTATTGCGACTATTTAAAAAGTCGCAAAAAAATGCGCAATTTCACTCCAGTCAGGACCATGCTTATCTTATGAGACTTTTTAATAGAACATGCGACTTTTTCATAAAAACGTGCGACTTTTGTAAAGCTGCTTACTGACGGATAAACTGCTACCGTCAAACCACATTTATCACAGTCTTAAAGGGCCGATCATAAATCTGACTTGGCTAAAACTGACTTTAGCCATATGTTAAAGTGGAGTGAGCTGTCAGAGTCGTGATAAATCTGGCCCATAGTGTCCAGTCTGCAATTGGGACTACAGTAGGTCATGGCAAACCATAGCCAGGCTTGGGAGTCAGAAACAAATGGCTGTAGGTCGGGTGTAATATGATGTGATAAACACTGGGGTCGTCAGTGTTAAACTTCTTAAACGTCGACAAATAAAAAACTTTTCGTCTGCTACTGGCAAAAACCATTTGTCCTATACTAAATCGAAATTTTGCTATGCATAAGTATGCCTAAATGAATTAAGCACTTGGAAAGCATTGAATAATTTTGAACAGAACGAGTTTTACTCCAGCAATTACCTGATCTACATCAATGTTTGCGTAGTAAACAATGTATGAAATGGAATGGAATAACAACATTTCAAAAAGTCTCGTTTTTCAGTTTAAAAGTCTTACTTGAGCAAGGCCCAGTACTGTTAAAAGTGCTTCAGGCATCTGCTTTTGCGTTTGTGAATGGTCATATTTTACCGTTGCAAAAACCAGCAGTAGTCCGCCATCATGTTGGGATTCCAGCGGCCTTGATACCTGTTCTCCATTGTAGAAATATCTTTATGGAACCGGTCTCCATGTTTGTTACTTACGTGTCCCAAATTGGGTGGGAAAAAAGTCAAGATGGGAATGTAAGAAATGCACTTTCTATGGCATTCGGCAGCCAAGTTGTTCATATGCTGTAAGCATGTTGTCTACTAATTCAGCATCGTTTGCAGCTCGTCTGTTTCCAAGGAAGTTTTGCACTACTAGCACAAATGCATCCCAAGCTGCAAGACGCACTCGCTTTGTCAGATTCTTGCGCTGATAAAAACGTAGTGTATTTGCCACACATGTAGCAGAAATTGTCTATCTATCTTAAGTTTCAAAACTGATAGCACTATAACAGATCACTTTATCAAAATCTGTCCAGCTTGCCTTATATACTCACAGGTATGTCCATTTTAATATCTCCAATATAATGCATTATTATTATAACTGAATAGGCTTTGAATGTATAACTTAACTCTTTAAGGACCTCCGCCGTACATGTACGGCACAAGTCCGGTACTCAAACATGGAACCCGGTCGCACGTGCAGCGGGCGCCATAGCCGTCGGGTTTCTGCTATTTTAAATAGCAGAGACCCGCGGCACATGTATGCGATCAGCCATAAGGCTGATCGCATACATTTTCACTTTCAGATGCCGTGGTCAAATGTGACCATAGCATCTGCACAGTCCGGAAGCAGGAAGTCACGCACTTTCGCTCCGGTAACAGCGTTCCCCGGCTGAGATCGGGAAGCCTGTTACATTGATCTAATAGGCTGAAGCCTCAAGCAGACTACGGTGCCTATTAGATGACTATACCAATACTGGCCACTAGGTGGCAGCATTGTATTGGTATAGTGCAAATGAAGTGTTCAATGGTGTCTATATAAACATCAATGAACACAATAGGCAATCTAATGATTACCAGTTATTGTCACCCAATGTGGCTTAAAAAAAAAAGTCCAAAAAAGTTTTTGCAAATATAAAATAAAACTTCTAATCACCCCCTTCCTTAAAATTAAAAATACTTAAGCAATAAAAAAAATAAACTACATGGGCATCGCCGCGTGTGAAAATGCTCGTACTATTAAAATATAACAATGTTTTGACTTTTTTTTTTTCAGTATTAAAACGCAAGAAAAATTATACAAGTGTGGTATCGTTGTAACCGTACTGACCTGGAGAATGAAGATAACACGTCAATTTTACGGCATAGTGTACAGTGTAAAAAAAATTAAAAACCTTTATCAGAACTGTGTTTTTTCCCAATTCTACCCCATTTTTTTCCCGCTTCCTACTACATGGTATGCAACCATAAATGGTGCCATTATGTCCTACATGTCCTGCAAAAAAATAAGCCCTCATAAGGCTATGTGAATGGAAAAATAAAAAAGGTAGGACTATGGGAAGGCGGGGAGTGAAAAACAAAGACGCAAAAATGGAAAATCCCAGGGTCCTTAAGGCCTCTTTCACACGGGCGTCAGTTTTTTTGCCCGGATAAGAGGCGGGTGCGTTGCGGGAAAATGCGCAATTTTTCCGTGCGAGTGCAAAACATTGTAATGCATTTTGCACTCGCGTGAGAAAAATCGCACATGTTTGGTACCCAAACCCGAACTTCTTCACAGAAGTTCGGGCTTGGGATTGATGTTCTGAAGATTGTATTATTTTCCCTTATAACATGGTTATAAGGGAAAATAATAGCATTCTGAATACAGAATGCATAGTATAATAGTGCTGGAGGGGAGGGGTTAAATTTTTTTTAAAAAGGGGCGTGGCCGGGAAGCCGAGGAGAATGGCCGCTTGATTCAAGAGCTCCTGCTCCAACACAGCGTTCCAGTCCAGCGAGACCTTATTTTTGCTTCCTGTCTTCTCCCTTCAGCGCCGATTGGCATAAAAACCTTCCCTGATGATGACCAGGGGAAAAAGGAGCATCAAAAGGCAAGGGAAACTAGAGTTTTTCTTCACGCACGATCGTGACAAAGATGGCGCCGGCACACTGGATGCGCAGGCAGAGTCAAGCTCCAGCCCGACATCGAACGCAAGCGCTCACTCACCCCGAGCTTCAGATGGAGGCGGCTTGCAGCAACGGAGCCCTCGTGGATCCCCAGCACAGATCCGTTCGGGTGAGCTTGCAAATAGCGAGGGAGAGCTGGGGTATAACATGGCGCCTTCAGGCAGCCCGGTGACGCGACAGTCTCCGAACGCAAGTCCGGCGAAACAAAGACCTAGGCTGCAGGACCCTGGGACAGAAGCCCAGGAAACTTGTGAAAGCCATGGCTCGACAGACACTGGCACACTGTCGGAGGTGCTGTGTAAATTTCCTACAGATAACAAACCGGCATCTAGTATGCTACTAAAGGACATGCTTCTGGCCTTTAACCACTCGGTTACCAGCCACTTGTCACAGTTAATTGCTCCGGTTCAAAAATCTGTTATAGATCTGGACAACAGAGTTCAGCATGTGGAGCATAAAATGGGTGATTTTGCTGAGTCACACAACAATCTCATAGACTCCCATGAAGCCCAATCGGAAGAAATTGCATACTTAAAAGCAAAAGTGGCGGACCTAGAAGATAGGTCCCGCAGGAATAACCTGAAGCTACGCGGAGTACCAGAATCGGTCCAGACTACGGACCTCCAAGCCTATATTAAAAAGTTAATTAAGCTCCTTTTGCCTGACTGCACAGATCAAGACCTTATCATTGATCGGGCACACAGGATTGCCAAGCCAAAGCACCTATCAGAGGATGTACCACGAGATGTGCTGGCTCGTCTGCACTTCTTTCAAGCAAAGGAGGACACGTTGGCCGCAGCAAGGAAATTGGAGTCTTTGCCTGATCCGTACCAGTCAGTGAAACTTTTTGCAGATCTCTCAGCGGTAACCCTGCAACTACGTCGCACGCTAGCTCCAATCACTCTGGCGTTGAGATCCCACTCCGTTCCGTACCGTTGGGGCTACCCGGTAAAGTTGCTAGTTCAGAGGAATGGAGCGGTGGTAGTAATTCGCACAATGGAGGAGGGTAAGGCCGCTTTAAGTGCTTGGAATATCGCTTTAGCTGAGGTCCATAACGAGAGGCACCAGCTTCGCCGAGAAGGAGAGGGAGAATGGCAGCGGGTGGAAAGAAGACACCAGAAGAAACATCGGTGAAAGGTCCTGTCACTAGCCTATAATTAGATGGAGCAAGGATGTGTTTCACCTTCTTGAATCCTCCTGGTGGTAGGCATGACTGTTTTCCCCCACCGACAATCACAAGGGGTTTTGCGTTATAACCCTTGTGCTACTTCTCTACTGCCCCCTTTGCTGGGCGGTCAGTTTTGGTTTACGATGTTAATGTTTTTCTATATCTGTTTTTTCCTTGAGCCGTGTCGATTTGTCACTATGCATTTGATTGCAACGCATTGTGCTGAGGGGTGCCTTCCTCCACATCGCCCGAGCGACTTCTATCTAGCTGTAATATACCCAGCAAAATGGTGTTAACAATTGGATCTTTAAATGTAAGGGGTTTGAATAGCCCTTACAAGAGGCGGATGATGTGGAGGGAGGCACTCTCGATTAAATGTGATATCTTTTGTGCACAGGAGACGCATTTAGTAGAAGCCGATGTAGGGAGGTTAAAACACCCTTCTTTCCCAATCTTGATTCATTCCCATGGGGTAGGTAAAAGGAGGGGAGTACTCTTAGCAATACGAAATTCAGTAGCGCATACGGCAAAGAATACGGTAATTGACCCAGGGGGGCGTTACATCATCCATATCTGCTATATAAACAATGTTGTCTATACTCTGGTAGGGGTGTATGCTCCGAATGTCCGCCCTTTGCGTTTTATCAACAAACTTTTTAGGAAAATCCGCTCCCTAATAGAAGGCAGAGTGATTATCTGCGGAGATTTTAACCTAGCTCCCGACCCAACCCAGGACTCCTCCTCAATCGCCAGGGCTTGCAATCCTACACTTATGCCGTCACTGCTTGCTAATTCCCTGTACGATGTATGGCGTATCCATCATGCCTCAGAGAGAGATTTCTCTTATTTTTCCCCTGCACACCAGTCATACTCCCGTATAGATTTGTTTTTAGTTGATAGAGCTTCGTTGAACGCGTCAGTGAAATCCTCCATTGGGACGATCACCTGGTCTGATCACGCCCCAGTGTCCTTAGAAATAAAAGAGGACTTTTATGCCCCACCAAACCCGTTATGGAGGGCTAACGACTTTCTACTAGCGAACACTAAATATCAATCTGAAGTTTCTGCGGCATTACAAGAATATTTCAAATTTAATACTGCCTCGGTATCGGATCCTGCTATAGTATGGACAGCGCATAAGGCGTATATTAGGGGCATCTTATTGAAGATAAGTCACGTGCACAAAAGGGCTAGAGAAAAACACCAAAATGACCTTATTAAGCAGTTACAAACTGCAGAGGCCCAGAATAAGACCTCTCCATCAAGGGAGCTCTCTGACAAATTGAAAGAGAAAGCTTTTTGCATTCATACGAGCTGGCGCTCAAGAGGACTAAGGCTACGTATTACTCGCAAGCCAACAAAGCAGGGAGGTTATTAGCAAACCGGGTTAAAGCAAGAGCCTTAAAATCAAAGATTGCCTTTTTATGGGACCCGTCAAAATCCTTCAAGTTGTATGACCCGAAAGCTATTGCCAACAGATTCAATTCATATTATTCTCAACTGTATAATTTGAAGGATGAAACTGGTTTCACTCCCGCCTCCCCTGGAGACATAGATGCTTTCCTAGGATCCTTAACGTTGCCCTCTTTAGATAAAGGACAAAGTGAATCCCTTTGTGCTCCTGTCACTCAGGCCGAAATATTTAAGGTTATTAAAGGTTTGCCGCGTAATAAAAGTCCCGGCCCAGATGGGCTTCCAAACTCTTATTATAAGACCTTCTCTGACCATTTGTTACCACATCTCCACGCATCGCTGTCTCGTGCCATGGAAACTGGTAAAATGCCCAAAGAAATGTTGGAAGCGGTTATCGTGACTATACCCAAATCTGGTAAGGATCCTTCCACCCTCAAAATTTCTGCCCCATCTCCTTACTTAATACAGATCTTAAAATCTACGCAAAGATCTTAGAATACCGCCTAGCGGCTATCATCCCAACCCTAGTGGCCCCAGATCAAGTAGGTATTGTACAAGGGCGTCAGATTACAGACAACTCAGGGAGAGTATTGAACTTGGTTGATTTTTTGAACAGAGCTAGAATACCAACGGTTCTGGTCATCCTGGATGCCGAGAAGGCTTTCGACCGAGTCAATTGGTCATTTGTCTTCTCGGTGCTCCACAGAATGGGTTTCCCAGAGTCAACAATACAAGCAATAAAAGTTCTTTATTCCAACCCGTCAGCCCGAGTCTTAGCGAATGGAGTATTGTCCGACCCGTTTTTATTATCTAATGGCACGAGACAGGGATGCCCCCTGTCTCCTTTGATATTTATTTTATCATTGGAGCCATTGGCACAAGCGATCCGCCAAGCGTCTGATGTGACGGGAGTACAAATTGGAAACAGACAACATTGCATATCAATGTACGCAGATGACATTGTTCTGTCCCTAACGAATCCTCGGAAATCGTTGAGGGCGGTGATGAGTATCATCCGTTCCTATGGGGCTATATCATACTACAAAATTAACGAAAGCAAATCGCAAGCTCTTTCGCTGGGGATCTCTAGAGGGACATTGGCCCAATTAAAGGACGAATTTTCTCTAGACTGGCAGGAATCTTCGGTACAGTACTTGGGCTTTAAAGTCACAGTGACACCGCAAGAATTGTACAGAGCCAACTTTCCCCCCCTTCTACATTCACTTCAACCAGAGTTTGATAGTATAGCAAAAGCAGAGTTATCTTGGCTAGGCCGTATCGCTGCTTTCCAGCAGCATATACTTCCCAAACTTTTATACTTATTCCGCACTATCCCTATCCCAGTACCAATATCCTTTTTTAATTTAGCAAACAGGATGCTAAGCTCATTCATATGGAATAAAGCTAAACCTAGAATAGCTAAAGGCATTATGAGTAGGCATAAAAGATATGGGGGTGTAGGTATGCCCAACCTGTATGACTATTATCTAGCCTCTAGGGTCAATCAGCTTAAAGAGTGGTGGGGAGGGGAGACAGGAAAGCATTGGGTACATATGGAACAGTCACAAATCCCTGGGAAAAACCTACGTGCCCTTCTTATGGCCGCGTTGCACGATGAATATGCAGGCCTCCAACCGGCATTTTATATCTCTACATCATTAGCTTTTTGGAAAGAGTATCACGGAAGGTGTCGGGCGGCCCCTGTCTCGCTGGCACACCTAACTCCCATAGAATCTCTTCAATATCTGACCCCAGATTTAAATGTGCGGATGTGGAGGAATTACGGAATTTCTACAATAGCGGACCTATTGACGGGTCCTGATCTGAAATCCTTTAGCGAAATCAATCAATCGTACAAAGTCCCCCAACAGGAGGCGTTTTCGTTTCTTAAGATTAGACATGCCCTGTCTAAAAAACCCTCATTCACTCTCAGGAACCATACCCAGCTATTGCTACAGTGGTCCATTCAAAGTCCAGCTCAGAAGGGGCTTAAACCCCTATACCTGTACCTGGGAGATAAAGGTCGATTTACTAAAACTACCCCTTTCTTAGCATGGGAGGCCGAATTAAAAACATCATTTACCCCAGCTCAATGGTCAGCTGCTAATAAGATTGCCATTTCCACTCTTAAATGTTCCTCACATGTAGAAGCTTTTCTTAAGACGACTCTTAGGTGGTACTATACCCCGGTCAGGTTGCATACTTTCTTTCCAAATACCAGCATAGAGTGTTGGAGGGGGTGCGGACATAGGGGTACATTACTACACATACTCTGGTCATGTCCAGAAATCTACTCTTTGGTCTCAAGTATTTGAAAAGGTCTCAGGAATTGTTGGACACTGCGTCCCTCAGAATCCAGCTCTAGCCTTGTTGATGATAGCTTTAGACAAAATACCCTCCAAATTTAGAACCATTGTTTTACATTTACTACTGGCCACCAAATTGGTAATCACGAGATACTGGAAAAGTACTTCCATACCTGATCTTCATGAGATCGTTAATGCAGTTAATACCACCAAAGCATATGAATATATTATTGCTCACCGTACCTTTCAGGTTGCCCTTCATGAGTCTGTGTGGAAGTGCTGGGGGGATGCGGGTCAAACTGTTCCAGTATAACTGGGACTAAGCTGATATGGGTTGGAGGGAGGAGAATAGATACCATTATGGTTCAATGATTGTTCCTACATACAGGGAGTGCAGAATTATTAGGCAAGTTGTATTTTTGAGGATTAATTTTATTATTGAACAACAACCATGTTCTCAATGAACCCAAAAAACTCATTAATATCAAAGCTGAATATTTTTGGAAGTAGTTTTTAGTTTGTTTTTAGTTTTAGCTATTTTAGGGGGATATCTGTGTGTGCAGGTGACTATTACTGTACATAATTATTAGGCAACTTAACAAAAACAAATATATACCCATTTCAATTATTTATTTTTACCAGTGAAACCAATATAACATCTCAACATTCACAAATATACATTTCTGACATTCAAAAACAAAACAAAAACAAATCAGTGACCAATATAGCCACCTTTCTTTGCAAGGACACTCAAAAGCCTGCCATCCATGGATTCTGTCAGTGTTTTGATCTGTTCACCATCAACATTGCGTGCAGCAGCAACCAGCAGCCTCCCAGACACTGTTCAGAGAGGTGTACTGTTTTTCCCTCCTTGTAAATCTCACATTTGATGATGGACCACAGGTTCTCAATGGGGTTCAGATCAGGTGAACAAGGAGGCCATGTCATTAGATTTTCTTCTTTTATACCCTTTCTTGCCAGCCACGTTGTGGAGTACTTGGACGCGTGTGATGGAGCATTGTCCTGCATCAAAATCATGTTTTTCTTACCTTGCAGACTTCTTCCTGTACCACTGCTTGAAGAAGGTGTCTTCCAGAAACTGGCAGTAGGACTGGGAGTTGAGCTTGACTCCATCCTCAACCCAAAAAGGCCTCACAAGCTCATCTTTGATGATACCAGCCCAAACCAGTACTCCACCTCCACCTTGCTGGCGTCTGAGTCGGACTGGAGCTCTCTGCCCTTTACCAATCCAGCCATCTGGCCCATCAAGACTCACTCTCATTTCATCAGTCCATAAAACCTTAGAAAAATCAGTCTTGAGATATTTCTTGGCCCAGTCTTGACGTTTCAGCTTGTGTGTCTTGTTCAGTGGTGGTCGTCTTTCAGCCTTTCTTACCTTGGCCATGTCTCTGAGTATTGCACACCTTGTGCTTTTGGGCACTCCAGTGATGTTGCAGCTCTGAAATATGGCCAAACTGGTGGCAAGTGGCATCTTGGCAGCTGCACGCTTGACTTTTCTCAGTTCATGGGCAGTTATTTTGCGCCTTGGTTTTTCCACACGCTTCTTGCGACCCTGTTGACTATTTTGAATGAAACGCTTGATTGTTCGATGATCACGCTTCAGAAGCTTTGCAATTTTAAGAGTGCTGCATCCCTCTGCAAGATATCTCACTATTTTTGACTTTTCTGAGCCTGTCAAGTCCTTCTTTTGACCCATTTTGCCAAAGGAAAGGAAGTTGCCTAATAATTATGCACACCTGATATAGGGTGTTGATGTCATTAGACCACACCCCTTCTCATTACAGAGATGCACATCACCTAATATGCTTAATTGGTAGTAGGCTTTCGAGCCTATACAGCTTGGAGTAAGACAACATGCATAAAGGGGATGATGTGGTCAAAATACTCATTTGCCTAATAATTCTGCACGTAGTGTATAGGTATTATTGGAAGTCTCTTTAAAAGAATGCATCTGTGTTTTAAATGGGTGGTAGACTCGGCTCGGCTTGTTGCCATACTTATGTTGTTTGTAATGCTTTACATGACATAATTTGTGCTATGTAATTTTTACAATTTTTGTATATTCCTATTTGTATTGAAATGGAAAATGGAGTATTGTGCTCACTGTTTCATATTACTGCTAGTATTTGAATGCTGTATTACTTCTGACACGAGCCATAACTCTGACAATAAAAAATGATTGAAAGTAAAAAAAAATTAAAAAGTTAATTCACCTTATCCTCTTTAAATCAGATCATTTTTATTGAGCGTTTATAATGTAAATACACCGTAGCATAGATCACAATCAAAAATGACACACAGACATATTTCCCATAAGGCTGACAGCAATCAGGTTACCAGACAATAAGTAACACTCAAATTTCACCCCATTCATCTGTAGGTCTAAAACCTATGCGGAACAAAAAAAACGGTGTCTTGTAGACCCTGTGGACAATGAACAGCTGCGAGAGTTTACGTCCTTCACTCAAGGAAGAGAGAGGTATTGCCTCCAGTATTGGTCATCTGTTAGCTCGCCAACATCTCTTACCCACTTACTCCTAGCCGTCAGCGGATGTAATAGTAAAAACTTGTCAAGCAATAGCTTGTATATACAGGAGATCATACCTCTCCTCGCCCCCCTGGACAGAATCTGGTGCAAAGCGGCATCCCTCCCTGCCACCACCGTCGGACCCCTAAATGTGGAGCTGTATGCGTGTCTCACCTGAAGGTACTTATAGAAGTGGGTTCTAGGCAACTCATATACCTCCTGCATTCTGGCAAAAGACATGAAAATATTATCTTCCAGAAGGTGGCCCAATCTCAGAATACCCTTCCTTTTCCATGCCCCAAAACCAGATAAAGAGAGGAACTCCGGCAGCACGGGATTGTCCCACAGTGGAGTGTATTCCGTATTGCCGACAACACCTCTCAGAAGTTTAACCTTGTTCCACGCGGACTGCATCAAGTAGCCCAGATCCCCCAATGGACCACTCTTCCCGGCACCCTTAGTCTCCAATATCAACATAAGGTCGCTAGATGACAAGCAATGAGTTAATAGCTGACACGTCACATCACTCGACTCCGGTTCTATCCACCCTTTAAAATGTTGGCATTGTGCAGCCAGGAAGTACACCCAGGGGTTTGGTACTGCAAGGCCCCCTTCCGTTTTAGGATACTGCAGCGTTTCAAGTTTAATTCTCGGTTGCCCCTTACGCCATATAAGCTCCCTAAAAGTAGCATTAATTTGATCAAATTTGGGCTTCGACAGCCAGACCGGGGAATTATGTAAAACATAGAGTAGCTGGGGCATCAACACCATTTTAATAAGATTTGCTCTTCCCGCCACCGACAGGTATAGTTTACACCATGCCTTAATTTTATTCCTAAATTTGACAACCAGTGGGTCAAAGTTAAGGCGCTCAAAGTCCCGGATTCTAGGGGAAACATGAACACCCAAATACTTAAAGGTCTCTACACATGGAATATTTCTTTCTCGCACTGTCTGCGACTGCTCTTGCCCGTCAAGCAGCATAATTGCCGATTTACCCCAATTTATAGTCAGACCCGACAAGGCCCCGAAGTGGTCAATAATTGTCATAGCCGCTGCCAGGGACGGACCTGTGTCCCCTAGGAAAAGCAAAGTATCGTCCGCATACATCGCCACTTTATTGTTAACTATTCCATAGTTGAATCCCCGAACGTCTAATGACCCACGAATCGCTGCAGCCAGTGGTTCAATCGCGACTGCAAATAGCAGGGGCGACAGCGGGCACCCCTGTCTAGTACCCCGGCCCAAACTGAATTTAGGGGACACCCCACCATTTGCCCTGATACATGCTTTGGGACTAGAGTATAACACTCGGACCCAGGATATATACTCATCTCCAAATCCCATATGCGCCATAACTCTCCACAAGAATCGCCATTCGATGCTGTCAAAGGCCTTGGCCGCGTCTAAAGAAAGGATAGCTCTATCTCCAACATTTTCAGCTGGAAGTTGAATACTGGTAAACACTCTTCTTATATTAATTGACGTAGATTTCTGAGGCATGAAGCCGGTCTGGTCAGAGTGTATGATAGACAAAATCACTTTAGACAGACGCGTGGCCAACACCTTCGCAAGCAACTTAACATCAGTGGAGAGCAGAGAGATCGGTCTATATGAGTCAGGGAGTGAGTGATCCTTGTCCGGTTTAGGAATGACGACAATGAGCGCCTCCTGCATAGACTGGGGCAACACCCCTTCCTCTCTGGAATAATTAAATACCGTCAAAAGTTCCGGCAGCAGTACTTCCGCAAAGGACTTATATATTTCCGCCGGAAGCCCATCTAAACCTGGCGCCTTGTCGTTAGCCATAGCAGCTAATGCCGCCCTCATTTCTTCTAACTCGATCGGCTCCTCTAACCGCATGCTATCTTCCCTAGACAGCTTAGGGAGATTCAATGAAGTCAAAAAGGCGTCGATCTCCACATCTGAACATGACACCTTAGAAGTATACAGAGAGGAATAAAAATTATTCTGTATATTTAAGATGTTTTCTGTATCACGCCTCAAGACGCCATTAGAATCTATCAGGCCAGTAATACAATGTGACCCCTTGCTGAGCTTTCTCAATAATCGAGAGCATATGGCCTACACTCTCCCCTTCAGTAAAAAACTGCTGCTTGTAAAACAGTTGTTTCCTCTCCGCAACCTCCAGGAGGTGGCACCTCAGCTCCTCCTGCCTCGACTTTAAAGCATTACTTGTCAGGTCAGAAGGGTTCAACACAAAGGCTTCCTCCGCCAGCTTCATATTGTCATGTTTCTGTATATCAAGCTCTCTGGATTTAGATTTAATCCGACTGACTGACTTGATAAGGGAGCCCCTGAGGAAGGCCTTCATCGCCTCCCAAACAACTATCGGCGACGCAGTTCCCTCATTAATACGAAAATATTCCCTAAGGGATTGAAGCGTCTCGGATGTGTCACCCATCAGCATTAGCCAAAAGGCGTGCAAACGCCAGTGTTTAACCCCCGGCCTGGCTGTCTCAGAAATGTCAAGGGCGACACTAAAAATGGAGTGGTCTGATAGGGTCCTGGCAAGATACTCTGAGTTCCGTACAAGCGGAAACATATGAGCATTCACCAACCCCAGATCTATGCGCGACAGGGAGCCATAAGTCGAGGAGCAACACGAGTACTTCCTGTCTAAGGGGTGGGTCTCTCTCCATACATCCGTCAGACCAACCTCCCTCAGTAGTCTCGCAAACAGGAGTTTCACCCACACTACCGTCACCAGATGTGATCTGGCATCTGTCAAGCGAGCTGTTAAGAACATTATTAAAATCCCCCACTATTAGCATTGGAAGCGCAGGAAACTCTGCCATAAATTCCATAAGCTTTCTTAAAGGCACCGAGGAAAACGGCGGGGGTATATAGATTGTCGCCAACGCCATCCTCATCCCTTGGACCACGCAATGTATTCCTATAAACTTTCCCTCCTCATCCACACATCCCTAAGGCATTCAAAGATAACATTCTTATGGACCAGGATACTAACCCCCCTGGAATGCGAGGAGAAGACGGAATGCACCGAATAACCCAACCACGGCTTATGCATAACATGTATAGATTGTTTGGTCATATGCGTTTCTTGCAAGCATATTATTGCTGGCTGATATCTAGATAGGTAATGGAACAGCCCATGTCTTTTCGTAGCATCCGCCATTCCCCTCACATTCCAGCTAAGTATTCTCGTAGCAGGTCCCATAAGAATGTGTACAGAAATAAAACTACAAATGAGAGCCACACATCTCCACATCCCAGCAGCTGCAAGGAAAAACAATGTTAATCACCAGAGTACAATCTCCCATCCCTTCCCCATTTCCCCCATCAGGGTGAAAAAGGACTGTACGTTTCAACATCTTAGAATTGCTATTAATAGCACATTTGACAGTATTAGCCCCCGCTGACCTCGCAGCTCTCAGTATAGTGTCCCTGTCGCGGTAGTGCAGGATTTTAGCAAGTATTGGGCGTGGCGGACGCCCTGGTGGCAAGGGCCTGGTGGGGACCCGATGCGCTCTTTCAACCGCATAAAGTGCAGAGAGTCCGCTATCACGAAATTTTCCCGCAAGCCATTTTTCAATGAATTCAGTAGCCTCTGGGCCTTCTGACTTCTCTGGTATTCCCACCAGCCGGATATTATTGCGGCGAGAGCGGTTATCAAGATCGTCGGTTTTTGCATAAAGCGCCGCTATGTCTTTTGTCGCGGCACGGCTCTCTTTCTGTAGGGTAGCAGCCCCATCTTCCAGATCCGAGACCCTCCTCTCTACCTCTGAGGTGCGTTCAGCAACCTTATGCAGGTCATGACGAATAATGGATATATCAGCCTTCAGGCTTCCAATATTAATATTCATAGATTGGAGGGTGACATTACAGTTAGCAATAGCTGCCATCACATCTTTCAAAGTAGGCTCAGGGGCAGTGATCGCTGGCAGATCTTTTTCAGCGCTGCACAGGCTAGTGCTCGCCCCCCCCTCCTGCTGGCCGAGGGGTTGCTGATCATCAGCACAGGGGCCATCTTGCTCCCCTATGCCCTCATCCACCGGTGTCAGGGTGTCATCTCTTCCACCCCAGTCATGGCTGGGGGACTGATGGGGCTTATGGGCGAAGCGCTCCAGCCGCGCAGCAGCTCCCTGACTCACCGCCGACCGCAGGTCAGGCCAGTCCTCCTCCTCGGCGCCATCTTGAAAGCGGCTCTCCTTTTCTAGGCGGCTCGGCGTTTTTCCCCTTTTCGCCGGCATATTCTTCAGACTGTGCACCGGACCGCTTCCGGAGTGTGTCCCCCGCTTCCCCTTGTAGTTACAGCACGAATCGCCACCGCAGTGGATGTAAAAGTCAGGATTCTTGCCGGAGCCGGTGCGACGTGCGTCCTACTCCATGCGCCGCTAGGCTCCGCCCCCTCACCTTATCCTCTTGATCGCGTAGTTCCCGGTCTCTTCTTTACTAGCTGTGGGCTAAATGACCTGTGGTGACTAGAGTTGAGCGAACACCTGGATGTTCGGGTTCGAGAAGTTCGGCCGAACATCCCGGAAATGTTCGGGTTCGGGATCCGAACCCGATCCGAACTTCGTCCCGAACCCGAACCCCATTGAAGTCAATGGGGACCCGAACTTTTCGGCACTAAAAAGGCTGTAAAACAGCCCAGGAAAGAGCTAGAGGGCTGCAAAAGGCAGCAACATGTAGGTAAATCCCCTGCAAACAAATGTGGATAGGGAAATGAATTAAAATAAAAATTAAATAAATAAAAATTAACCAAAATCAATTGGAGAGAGGTTCCATAGCAGAGAATCTGGCTTCCCGTCACCCACCACTGGAACAGTCCATTCTCAGATATTTAGGCCCCGGCACCCAGGCAGAGGAGAGAGGTCCCGTAACAGAGAATCTGTCTTCATGTCAGCAGAGAATTAGTCTGCATGTCATAGCAGAGAATGAGGCTTCACGTCAGCCACCACTGCAACAGTCCATTGGCATATATTTAGGCCCAGCACCCAGGCAGAGGAGAGAGGTCCCGTAACAGACAATCTGGCTTCATGTCAGCAGAGAATCAGTCTGCATGTCATAGCAGAGAATGAGGCTTCACGTCAGCCACCACTGCAACAGTCCATTGGCATATATTTAGGCCCAGCACCCAGGCAGAGGAGGGAGGTCCCGTAACAGAGAATCTGTCTTCATGTCAGCAGAGAATTAGTCTGCATGTCATAGCAGAGAATGAGGCTTCACGTCAGCCACCACTGCAACAGTCCATTGGCATATATTTAGGCCCAGCACACACACAGGCAGAGGAGAGAGGTCCCGTAACAGAGAATCTGGCTTCATGTCAGCAGAGAATCAGTCTGCATGTCATAGCAGAGAATGAGGCTTCACGTCAGCCACCACTGCAACAGTCCATTGGCATATATTTAGGCCCAGCACCCAGGCAGAGGAGGGAGGTCCCGTAACAGAGAATCTGTCTTCATGTCAGCAGAGAATTAGTCTGCATGTCATAGCAGAGAATGAGGCTTCACGTCAGCCACCACTGCAACAGTCCATTGGCATATATTTAGGCCCAGCACACACACAGGCAGAGGAGAGAGGTCCCGTAACAGAGGATCTGGCTTCATGTCAGCAGAGAATCAGTCTGCATGTCATAGCAGAGAATCAGGCTTCACGTCAGCCACCACTGCAACAGTCCATTGTCATAAATTTAGGCCCAGCACCCAGGCAGAGGAGAGAGGTCCCGTAACAGACAATCTGGCTTCATGTCAGCAGAGAATCAGTCTTCATATCATAGCAGAGAATCAGGCTTCACGTCACCCACCACTGTAAGAGTCAATTTTCATAAATTTAGGCCCAGAACCCAGGCAGAGGAGAAAGGTCCCGTAACAGACAATCTGGCTTCATGTCAGCAGAGAATCAGTCTTCATATCATAGCAGAGAATCAGGCTTCACGTCACCCACCACTGCAACAGTCCATTGGCATATATTTAGGCCTAGCACACAGGCAGAGCAGAGAGGTCCCGTAACAGACAATCTGGCTTCATGACAGCAGAGAATCAGTCTGCATGTCATAGCAGAGAATCAGGCTTCACGTCAGCCACCACTGCAACAGTCCATTGTCATAAATTTAGGCCCAGCACCCAGGCAGAGGAGAGAGGTCCCGTAACAGAGAATCTGGCTTCATGTCAGCAGAGAATCAGTCTTCATATCATAGCAGAGAATCAGGCTTCACGTCACCCACCACTGCAACAGTCCATTGGCATATATTTAGGCCCAGCACACACACAGGCAGAGGAGAGAGGTCCCGTAACAGAGGATCTGGCTTCATGTCAGCAGAGAATCAGTCTGCATGTCATAGCAGAGAATCAGGCTTCACGTCAGCCACCACTGCAACAGTCCATTGTCATAAATTTAGGCCCAGCACCCAGGCAGAGGAGAGAGGTCCCGTAACAGACAATCTGGCTTCATGTCAGCAGAGAATCAGTCTTCATATCATAGCAGAGAATCAGGCTTCACGTCACCCACCACTGTAAGAGTCAATTTTCATAAATTTAGGCCCAGAACCCAGGCAGAGGAGAAAGGTCCCGTAACAGACAATCTGGCTTCATGTCAGCAGAGAATCAGTCTTCATATCATAGCAGAGAATCAGGCTTCACGTCACCCACCACTGCAACAGTCCATTGGCATATATTTAGGCCTAGCACACAGGCAGAGCAGAGAGGTCCCGTAACAGACAATCTGGCTTCATGACAGCAGAGAATCAGTCTGCATGTCATAGCAGAGAATCAGGCTTCACGTCAGCCACCACTGCAACAGTCCATTGTCATAAATTTAGGCCCAGCACCCAGGCAGAGGAGAGAGGTCCCGTAACAGAGAATCTGGCTTCATGTCAGCAGAGAATCAGTCTTCATATCATAGCAGAGAATCAGGCTTCACGTCACCCACCACTGTAAGAGTCAATTTTCATAAATTTAGGCCCAGAACCCAGGCAGAGGAGAAAGGTCCCGTAACAGACAATCTGGCTTCATGTCAGCAGAGAATCAGTCTTCATATCATAGCAGAGAATCAGGCTTCACGTCACCCACCACTGCAACAGTCAATTTTCATAAATTTAGGCCCAGAACCCAGGCAGAGGAGAAAGGTCCCGTAACAGACAATCTGGCTTCATGTCAGCAGAGAATCAGTCTTCATATCATAGCAGAGAATCAGGCTTCACGTCACCCACCACTGCAACAGTCCATTGGCATATATTTAGGCCTAGCACACAGGCAGAGCAGAGAGGTCCCGTAACAGACAATCTGGCTTCATGACAGCAGAGAATCAGTCTGCATGTCATAGCAGAGAATCAGGCTTCACGTCAGCCACCACTGCAACAGTCCATTGTCATAAATTTAGGCCCAGCACCCAGGCAGAGGAGAGAGCTCCCGTAACAGAGGATCTGGCTTCATGTCAGCAGAGAATCAGTCTGCATGTCATAGCAGAGAATGAGGCTTCACGTCACCCACCACTGCAACAGTCCATTGGCATATATTTAGGCCTAGCACACAGGCAGAGCAGAGAGGTCCCGTAACAGACAATCTGGCTTCATGTCAGCAGAGAATCAGTCTGCATGTCATAGCAGAGAATCAGGCTTCACGTCACCCACCACTGCAACAGTCCATTGGCATATATTTAGGCCTAGCACACAGGCAGAGCAGAGAGGTCCCGTAACAGACAATCTGGCTTCATGACAGCAGAGAATCAGTCTGCATGTCATAGCAGAGAATGAGGCTTCACGTCAGCCACCACTGCAACAGTCCATTGGCATATATTTAGGCCTAGCACACAGGCAGAGGAGAGGTTCATTCAACTTTGGGTAGCCTCGCAATATAATGGTAAAATGAAAATAAAAATAGGATTGAATGAGGAAGTGCCCTGGAGTCCAATAATATATGGTTATGGGGAGGTAGTTAATGTCTAATCTGGACAAGGGACGGACAGGTCCTGTGGGATCCATGCCTGGTTCATTTTTATGAACGTCAGCTTGTCCACATTGGCTGTAGACAGGCGGCTGCGTTTGTCTGTAATGACGCCCCCTGCCGTGCTGAATACACGTTCAGACAAAACGCTGGCTGCCGGGCAGGCCAGCACCTCCAAGGCATAAAAGGCTAGCTCTGGCCACGTGGACAATTTAGAGACCCAGAAGTTGAATGGGGCCGAACCATCAGTCAGTACGTGGAGGGGTGTGCACACGTACTGTTCCACCATGTTAGTGAAATGTTGCCTCCTGCTAACACGTTGCGTATCAGGTGGTGGTGCAGTTAGCTGTGGCGTGTTGACAAAAGTTTTCCACATCTCTGCCATGCTAACCCTGCCCTCAGAGGAGCTGGCCGTGACACAGCTGCCTTGGCGACCTCTTGCTCCTCCTCTGCCTTGGCCTTGGGCTTCCACTTGTTCCCCTGTGACATTTGGGAATGCTCTCAGTAGCGCGTCTACCAACGTGCGCTTGTACTCGCGCATCTTCCTATCACGCTCCAGTGCAGGAAGTAAGGTGGGCACATTGTCTTTGTAGCGTGGATCCAGCAGGGTGGCAACCCAGTAGTCCGCACAGGTTAAAATGTGGGCAACTCTGCTGTCGTTGCGCAGGCACTGCAGCATGTAGTCGCTCATGTGTGCCAGGCTGCCCAGGGGTAAGGACAAGCTATCCTCTGTGGGAGGCGTATCGTCATCGTCCTGCCTTTCCCCCCAGCCACGCACCAGTGATGGACCCGAGCTGCGTTGGGTGCCACCCCGCTGTGACCATGCTTCATCCTCATCCTCCTCCACCTCCTCCTCATCCTCGTCCTCCTCGTCCTCCAGTAGTGGGCCCTGGCTGGCCACATTTGTACCTGGCCTCTGCTGTTGCCAAAAACCTCCCTCTGAGTCACTTCGAAGAGACTGGCCAGAAAGTGCTAAAAATGACCCCTCTTCCTCCTCCTCCTCCTCCTCCTCCTCCTGGGCCACCTCCTCTTCCATCATCGCCCTAAGTGTTTTCTCAAGGAGACATAGAAGTGGTATTGTAACGCTGATAACGGTGTCATCGCCACTGGCCATGTTGGTGGAGTACTCGAAACAGCGCAACAGGGCACACAGGTCTCGCATGGAGGCCCAGTCATTGGTGGTGAAGTGGTGCTGTTCTGTAGTGCGACTGACCCGTGCGTGCTGCAGCTGAAACTCCACTATGGCCTGCTGCTGCTCGCACAGTCTGTCCAGCATGTGCAAGGTGGAGTTCCACCTGGTGGGCACGTCGCATATGAGGCGGTGAGCGGGAAGGCCGAAGTTACGCTGTAGCGCAGACAGGCGAGCAGCAGCAGGATGTGAACGCCGGAAGCGCGAACAGACGGCCCGCACTTTATGCAGCAGCTCTGACATGTCGGGGTAGTTGTGAATGAACTTCTGCACCACCAAATTCAGCACATGCGCCAAGCAAGGGATGTGCGTCAAATTGGCTAGTCCCAGAGCTGCAACGAGATTTCGCCCATTATCACACACCACCAGGCCGGGCTTGAGGCTCACCGGCAGCAACCACTCGTCGGTCTGTTGTTCTATACCCCGCCACAACTCCTGTGCGGTGTGGGGCCTGTCCCCCAAACATATGAGTTTCAGAATGGCCTGCTGACGTTTACCCCGGGCTGTGCTGAAGTTGGTGGTGAAGGTGTGTGGCTGACTGGATGAGCAGGTGGAAGAAGAGGAGGAGGAAGCCGAGAAGGAGGAGGTGGCAACAGGAGGCAAAGAATGTTGCCCTGCGATCCTTGGCGGCGGAAGGACGTGCGCCAAACAGCTCTCCGCCTGGGGCCCAGCTGCCACTACATTTACCCAGTGTGCAGTTAGGGAGATATAGCGTCCCTGGCCGTGCTTACTGGTCCACGTATCTGTGGTTAGGTGGACCTTGCCACAGATGGCGTTGCGCAGTGCACACTTGATTTTATGGGATACTTGGTTGTGCAGGGAAGGCACGGCTCTCTTGGAGAAGTAGTGGCGGCTGGGAACAACATACTGTGGGACAGCAAGCGACATGAGCTGTTTGAAGCTGTCTGTGTCCACCAGCCTAAATGACAGCATTTCATAGGCCAGTAGTTTAGAAATGCTGGCATTCAGGGCCAGGGATCGAGGGTGGCTAGGTGGGAATTTACGCTTTCTATCAAATGTTTGTGAGATGGAGAGCTGAACGCTGGCGTGTGACATGGTTGAGACGCTTGGTGACGGAGGTGGTGGTGGTGGTGTTGGTGGTACATCCCCTGTTTGCTGGGCGGCAGGTGCCAACGTTCCTCCAGAGGCGGAGGAAGAGGCCGAGGCGGCAGCAGCAGAATAGGCCGAGGCGGCAGCAGCAGAAGAGGTAGCAGGGGGAGCCTGAGTGACTTCCTTGGTTTTAAGGTGTTTACTCCACTGCAGTTCATGCTTTGCATGCAGGTGCCTGGTCATGCAGGTTGTGCTCAGGTTCAGAACGTTAATGCCTCGCTTCAGGCTCTGATGGCACAGCGTGCAAACCACTCGGGTCTTGTCGTCAGCACATTGTTTGAAGAAGTGCCATGCCAGGGAACTCCTTGAAGCTGCCTTTGGGGTGCTCGGTCCCAGATGGCGGCGGTCAGTAGCAGGCGGAGTCTCTTGGCGGCGGGTGTTCTGCTTTTGCCCACTGCTCCCTCTTTTGCTACGCTGTTGGCTCGGTCTCACCACTGCCTCTTCCTCCGAACTGTGAAAGTCAGTGGCACGACCTTCATTCCATGTGGGGTCTAGGACCTCATCGTCCCCTGCATCGTCTTCCACCCAGTCTTGATCCCTGACCTCCTGTTCAGTCTGCACACTGCAGAAAGACGCAGCAGTTGGCACCTGTGTTTCGTCATCATCAGAGACATGCTGAGGTGGTATTGCCATGTCCTCATCATCAGGAAACATAAGTGGTTGTGCGTCAGTGCATTCTATGTCTTTCACCGCTGGGGAAGGGCTAGGTGGATGCCCTTGGGAAACCCTGCCAGCGGAGTCTTCAAACAGCATAAGAGACTGCTGCATAACTTGAGGCTGAGACAGTTTCCCTGGTATGCATGGGGGTGATGTGACAGACTGATGGGGTTGGTTTTCAGGCGCCATCTGTGCGCTTTCTGCAGAAGACTGGGTGGGAGATAATGTGAACGTGCTGGATCCACTGTCGGCCACCCAATTGACTAATGCCTGTACCTGCTCAGGCCTTACCATCCTTAGAACGGCATTGGGCCCCACCATATATCGCTGTAAATTCTGGCGGCTACTGGGACCTGAGGTAGTTGGTACACTAGGACGTGTGGATGTGGCAGAACGGCCACGTCCTCTCCCAGCACCAGAGGGTCCACTAACACCACCACGACCATGTCCACGTCCGCGTCCCTTACTAGATGTTTTTCTCATTGTTATGGTTCACCACAACAACAAATATATTATTTGGCCCAATGTATTGTATTCAAATTCAGCGGGATATAAATTTGAGGCCTAGTATTTAGGCGCTGGGTGACCGGTATGGATTTAGTGACAGAATTAGACTTGGAAATGCACAGAAGCGTGTGTGTGAAGTTATTCTGAATGACCCTATGTGCACCTTGAATATTATATACCCTTTTTGGGATAGATTTCAAATAGCTCTGATATAGCAGGAACCACTAAATTATGAAATTGCTAAATTGGGAATTGTACTTCAACCCAGAACAAAAAATGTGCTTTGACGGGCACTAAATAACTTTCCCAGCTACAACAGGACAACGGTAACGAGAGATTTAGAGGGATTTAAATTTGAGGCCTAGTATTTAGGCGCTGGGTGACAGGTATGGGTTTAGTGACAGAATTAGACTTGGAAATACACAGTAGCGGGTGTGTGTGAAGTTATTCTGAATGACCCAATGTGCACCTTCAATATTATATACCCTTTTTGGGATAGATTTCAAATAGCTCTGATATAGCAGGAACCACTAAATTATGAAATTGCTAAATTGGGAATTGTATTTCAACCCAGAACAAGAAATGTGCTTGAACGGACACTAAATAACTCGCCCAGCTACAGCACTAGGGACAGATTTAGCTGGATATAAATTTGAGGCCTAGTATTTAGGCGCTGGGTGACAGGTATGGGTTTAGTGACAGAATTAGACTTGGAAATACACAGTAGCGGGTGTGTGTGAAGTTATTCTGAATGACCCTATGTGCACCTTCAATATTATATACCCTTTTAGGGATAGATTTCAAATAGCTCTGATATAGCAGAAACCACTAAATTATGAAATTGCTAAATTGGGAATTGTACTTCAACCCAGAACAAAAAATGTGCTTTGACAGACACTAAATATCTTGCCCAGCAACAACAGTACAGCGGTGGGTAACGAGAGATTTAGAGGGATTTAAATTTGAGGCCTAGTATTTAGGCGCTGGGTCACCGGTATGGATTTAGTGACAGAATTAGACTTGGAAATGCACAGAAGCGTGTGTGTGAAGTTATTCTGAATGACCCTATGTGCACCTTCAATATTATATACCCTTTTAGGGATAGATTTCAAATAGCTCTGATATAGCAGAAACCACTAAATTATGAAATTGCTAAATTGAGAATTGTACTTCAACCCAGAACAAAAAATGTGCTTTGACGGACACTAAATATCTTGCCCAGCAACAACAGTACAGCGGTGGGTAACGAGAGATTTAGAGGGAATTAAATTTGAGGCCTAGTATTTAGGCGCTGGGTCACCGGTATGGATTTAGTGACAGAATTAGACTTGGAAATGCACAGTAGCGGGTGTGTGAAGTTATTCTGAATGACCCTATGTGCACCTTCAATATTATATACCCTTTTAGGGATAGATTTCAAATAGCTCTGATATAGCAGAAACCACTAAATTATGAAATTGCTAAATTGAGAATTGTACTTCAACCCAGAACAAAAAATGTGCTTTGACGGACACTAAATATCTTGCCCAGCAACAACAGTACAGCGGTGGGTAACGAGAGATTTAGAGGGAATTAAATTTGAGGCCTAGTATTTAGGCGCTGGGTCACCGGTATGGATTTAGTGACAGAATTAGACTTGGAAATGCACAGAAGCGTGTGTGTGAAGTTATTCTGAATGACCCTATGTGCACCTTCAATATTATATACCCTTTTAGGGATAGATTTCAAATAGCTCTGATATAGCAGAAACCACTAAATTATGAAATTGCTAAATTGGGAATTGTACTTCAACCCAGAACAAAAAATGTGCTTTGACGGACACTAAATATCTTGCCCAGCAACAACAGTACAGCGGTGGGTAACGAGAGATTTAGAGGGATTTAAATTTGAGGCCTAGTATTTAGGCGCTGGGTGACAGGTATGGGTTTAGTGACAGAATTAGACTTGGAAATGCACAGAAGCGTGTGTGTGAAGTTATTCTGAATGACCCAATGTGCACCTTGAATATTATATACCCTTTTTGGGATAGATTTCAAATAGCTCTGATATAGCAGGAACCACTAAATTATGAAATTGCTAAATTGGGAATTGTATTTCAACCCAGAACAAGAAATGTGCTTGAACGGACACTAAATAACTCGCCCAGCTACAGCACTAGGGACAGATTTAGCTGGATATAAATTTGAGGCCTAGTATTTAGGCGCTGGGTGACAGGTATGGGTTTAGTGACAGAATTAGACTTGGAAATACACAGTAGCGGGTGTGTGTGAAGTTATTCTGAATGACCCTATGTGCACCTTCAATATTATATACCCTTTTAGGGATAGATTTCAAATAGCTCTGATATAGCAGAAACCACTAAATTATGAAATTGCTAAATTGGGAATTGTACTTCAACCCAGAACAAAAAATGTGCTTTGACAGACACTAAATATCTTGCCCAGCAACAACAGTACAGCGGTGGGTAACGAGAGATTTAGAGGGATTTAAATTTGAGGCCTAGTATTTAGGCGCTGGGTCACCGGTATGGATTTAGTGACAGAATTAGACTTGGAAATGCACAGAAGCGTGTGTGTGAAGTTATTCTGAATGACCCTATGTGCACCTTCAATATTATATACCCTTTTAGGGATAGATTTCAAATAGCTCTGATATAGCAGAAACCACTAAATTATGAAATTGCTAAATTGGGAATTGTACTTCAACCCAGAACAAAAAATGTGCTTTGACGGACACTAAATATCTTGCCCAGCAACAACAGTACAGCGGTGGGTAACGAGAGATTTAGAGGGATTTAAATTTGAGGCCTAGTATTTAGGCGCTGGGTGACAGGTATGGGTTTAGTGACAGAATTAGACTTGGAAATACACAGTAGCGGGTGTGTGTGAAGTTATTCTGAATGACCCAATGTGCACCTTCAATATTATATACCCTTTTTGGGATAGATTTCAAATAGCTCTGATATAGCAGGAACCACTAAATTATGAAATTGCTAAATTGGGAATTGTATTTCAACCCAGAACAAGAAATGTGCTTGAACGGACACTAAATAACTCGCCCAGCTACAGCACTAGGGACAGATTTAGCTGGATATAAATTTGAGGCCTAGTATTTAGGCGCTGGGTGACAGGTATGGGTTTAGTGACAGAATTAGACTTGGAAATACACAGTAGCGGGTGTGTGTGAAGTTATTCTGAATGACCCAATGTGCACCTTCAATATTATATACCCTTTTTGGGATAGATTTCAAATAGCTCTGATATAGCAGGAACCACTAAATTATGAAATTGCTAAATTGGGAATTGTATTTCAACCCAGAACAAGAAATGTGCTTGAACGGACACTAAATAACTCGCCCAGCTACAGCACTAGGGACAGATTTAGCTGGATATAAATTTGAGGCCTAGTATTTAGGCGCTGGGTGACCGGTATGGATTTAGTGACAGAATTAGACTGGGATATGGCCAAAAAATGAACAGACTATTGCTGGTTAAATGCACTTGGTGTGACAGCTTCACCCTGATGTAGGCTTTAGCCAAAAAACAACCACACCATTGAGGGTTAAATGCACTTGGTGACAGGCGCAGCTTGCCCCTGATTTTGTATATGGCCAAAAAATGAACAGACTATTGCTGGTTAAATGCACTTGGTGTGACAGCTTCACCCTGATGTAGGCTTTAGCCAAAAAACAACCACACCATTGAGGGTTAAATGCACTTGGTGACAGGCGCAGCTTGCCCCTGATTTTGTATATGGCCAAAAAATGAACAGACTATTGCTGGTTAAATGCACTTGGTGTGACAGCTTCACCCTGATGTAGGCTTTAGCCAAAAAACAACCACACCATTGAGGGTTAAATGCACTTGGTGACAGGCGCAGCTTGCCCCTGATTTTGTATATGGCCAAAAAATGAACAGACTATTGCTGGTTAAATGCACTTGGTGTGACAGCTTCACCCTGATGTAGGCTTTAGCCAAAAAACAACCACACCATTGAGGGTTAAATGCACTTGGTGACAGGCGCAGCTTGCCCCTGATTTTGTATATGGCCAAAAAATGAACAGACTATTGCTGGTTAAATGCACTTGGTGTGACAGCTTCACCCTGATGTAGGCTTTAGCCAAAAAACAACCACACCATTGAGGGTTAAATGCACTTGGTGACAGGCGCAGCTTGCCCCTGATTTTGTATATGGCCAAAAAATGAACAGACTATTGCTGGTTAAATGCACTTGGTGTGACAGCTTCACCCTGATGTAGGCTTTAGCCAAAAAACAACCACACCATTGAGGGTTAAATGCACTTGGTCGCAGCTTGTGCTGGCGCACCACAAGACACAAAATGGCCGCCGATCACCCCAGAAAAATGAGACTGACAAACGGTCTGTGCAGCCTAAAAACAGTGAGCAATTGAGGATCAGCAGCTCAATGATCCACAGCTGCAGATCGATCAGTTAATCAAGTCCTTTGGAGGAGTTAATCTGCCTAATCTCGCCCTACTGTCGCAGCCGCAACCTCTCCCTACGCTAATCAGAGCAGAGTGACGGGCGGCGCTATGTGACTCCAGCTTAAATAGAGGCTGGGTCACATGGTGCTCTGGCCAATCACAGCCATGCCAATAGTAGGCATGGCTGTGATGGCCTCTTGGGGCAAGTAGTATGACGCTTGTTGATTGGCTGCTTTGCAGCCTTTCAAAAAGCGCCAAGAAAGCGTCACAAAAGCGCGAAGAAAGCGACGAACACCGAACCCGAACCCGGACTTTTACGAAAATGTCCGGGTTCGGGTCCGTGTCACGGACACCCCAAAATTCGGTACGAACCCGAACTATACAGTTCGAGTTCGCTCATCCCTAGTGGTGACGTCAGATCACATGCTCCAATCACATGGTCCATTACCTTGGTGATGGAGCATGTGATCTGACGTCATCAAAGGTCCTTTACCTGTATTTAATGCTCACCACAGGTCCTGCTCAACAAAGGATACAGAAGGAGATGCCGGGCTTCGCGATCAAGTGGACTAAGGTGAGTTAAAAAAATTTTTATTTTTTTTTAACCCCTCCAGCGCTGTTTTACTAAGCATTCTGTATTCAGAATGCTATTATTTTCCCTTATAACCATGTTATAAGGGAAAATAATAATGATCGGGTCTCCATCCCGATCGTTTCCTAGCAACCGTGCTGGAAAATCGCACCGCATCCGCACTTGCTTGCTGATGCTATGCGATTTTAACGCACCCCATTCACTTCTATGGGGCCTGCGTCGCGTGAATATCGCACAATATAGAGCATGCTGCGATTTTCACTCAACGCACAAGTGATGCGTGAAAATCACCGCTCATGTGCACAGCCCCATAGAAATGAATGGGTCCGGATTCAGTGCGGGTGCAATACATTCACCGCATGCATCGCACCCGCACGGAAAACTCGCCCGTGTGAAAGGGGCCTTAGGGGTTAAAATCTAGACGTGTCAGGCAAATTCCGAGTTCCGCTCATTTTAGTATAAATCACATGTTTTTTTCTCAGTAGCAAAATCATTGTTGCGCGGTATAATGATGCAAGTAGAGGAGTCCTGACTTTCTCGAGATCAGTGCAGTGAATGGTTGTATGGTAGGCAGAAATGCTTGCTAAGCACCGTGGGGCAGCTTAGATTGAGGACCTGTGATTCGTTGAAATTTTGATTTTGGACAACAGGTGTGATCATAGGGAAACATTGGGGAAAAAACCTGCGTTTTATTTTTTTTTAAATCTGCTGGATGGAGTAATGCAAATGCCTGTGTTCTTTCATACACCTAGAAAAAAAAAAGAGTGCAAACAAGACAAAAACAGATATCATTAACCGAAAATAAAAAATGTGATGTGAAAGACTCCTTAGCCGCAAGGTAAATGTGTCATCATAAAATTACCTGTTGTGTAAATCAGGTTTTTATGTTAAACAGATTTTTTTTATATATATAATTTTTGCTGATTTTCTTGTCTTTTAATTTTTCATATACCTATCTATATAAATAAAAAAAACTGCAGTTTTCACACTGGTCACCAGGCCTAAAATATGTCAAAGGGAATCTGTCAATAAATTTGTACCTATGAAACAGGCACCATGGATCCCATGTTCATATGTGCCCACATTGCAGAGAAAAGTGATGTTTTAATATATACAAACAAGCCAATAGGAGCAACGGGGGCGTTACTGTTACACCTACAGGATTAGATGTCTGAGCAACGGTCGCACCCTCTGCACTGTGACAGGGCCTGGCAGTGAAAATTAATCTCACCTGGTCCTGTCAATCAAAAAGAAGAGGATATGGCAGTTGCAGAGAGAGCAGAGCCTCTAGGTGTAATGGTAACTCCCCAGTTGCTCCTAGAGGCTCATTTGCAAATATTAAAACATCATTTTCCTCAGCAATGAGGACACATATGAACATGGGACCAACACAGATGCCTTCAGCTGCCAAGTCCACATGTAACAGGTCAGCCAGTGTCATAGGTACAAATCTGCTGACAGATGCCCTTTTAGATGTCCTGTTCTTTAAGCCACATAGACACAATGGTCAGCAGGGGACCTCACTGACTTCTTTGGGACAGTTTTCTAGACATGCTCTGTGACCTGTGCAAAGGTCAGGAGGGAGAAGATCAGCTGTGATATCACCTATTGTAAATTGTGGATCCTGTGTTATCTATGCAGAGGTGATTCATTGTAATTCTGTCTGCAATGCAACAGGAAATCATGACCTACCATTAGGCCTAGTGGTCAGTGTAAAAACAGCACAAAATATATATATATATACAGTACAGACCAAAAGTTTGGACACACCTTCTCATTCAAAGAGTTTTCTTTATTTTCATGACTATGAAAATTGTAGATTCACACTGAAGGCATCAAAACTATGAATTAACACATGTGGAATTATATACATAACAAAAAAGTGTGAAACTACTGAAAATATGTCATATTCTAGGTTCTTCAAAGTAGCCACCTTTTGCTTTGATTACTGCTTTGCACACTCTTGGCATTCTCTTGTTGAGCTTCAAGAGGTAGTCACCTGAAATGGTTTTCACTTCACAGGTGTGCCCTGTCAGGTTTAATAAGTGGGATTTCTTGCCTTATAAATGGGGTTGGGACCATCAGTTGCGTTGTGGAGAAGTCAGGTGGATACACAGCTGATAGTCCTACTGAATAGACTGTTAGAATTTGTATTATGGCAAGAAAAAAGCAGCTAAGTAAAGAAAAACGAGTGGCCATCATTACTTTAAGAAATGAAGGTCAGTCAGTCCGAAAAACTGGGAAAACTTTGAAAGTGTCCCCAAGTGCAGTCACAAAAACCATCAAGCGCTACAAAGAAACTGGCTCACATGCGGACCGCCCCAGGAAAGGAAGACCAAGAGTCACCTCTGCTGCGGAGGATAAGTTCATCCGAGTCACCAGCCTCAGAAATCGCAGGTTAACAGCAGCTCAGATTAGAGACCAGGTCAATGCCACACAGAGTTCTAGCAGCAGACACATCTCTAGAACAACTGTTAAGAGGAGACTGTGTGAATCAGGCCTTCATGGTTAGAATATCTGCTAGGAAACCACTGCTAAGGACAGGCAACAAGCAAGAGAGACTTGTTTGGGCTAAAGAACACAAGGAATGGACATTAGACCAGTGGAAATCTGTGCTTTGGTCTGATGAGTCCAAATTTGAGATCTTTGGTTCCAACCACCGTGTCTTTGTGCGACGCAGAAAAGGTGAACGGATGGACTCTACATGCCTGGTTCCCACCGTGAAGCATGGAGGAGGAGGTGTGATGGTGTGGGGGTGCTTTGCTGGTGACACTGTTGGGGATTTATTCAAAACTGAAGGCATACTGAACCAGCATGGCTACCACAGCATCTTGCAGCGGCATGCTATTCCATCCGGTTTGCGTTTAGTTGGACCATCATTTATTTTTCAACAGGACAATGACCCCAAACACACCTCCAGGCTGTGTAAGGGCTATTTGACCATGAAGGAGAGTGATGGGGTGCTGCGCCAGATGACCTGGCCTCCACAGGTCACCGGACCTGATACCCAATCGAGATGGTTTGGGGTGAGCTGGACCGCAGAGTGAAGGCAAAAGGGCCAACAAGTGCTAAGCATCTCTGGGAACTCCTTCAAGACTGTTGGAAGACCATTTCAGATGACTACCTCTTGAAGCTCATCAAGAGAATGCCAAGAGTGTGCAAAGCAGTAATCAAAGCAAAAGGTGGCTACTTTGAAGAACCTAGAATATGACATATTTTCAGTTATTTCACACTTTTTTGTTATGTATATAATTCCACATGTGTTATTCATAGTTTTGATGCCTTCAGTGTGAATCTACAATTCTCATAGTCATCAAAATAAAGAAAACTCTTTGAATGAGAAGGTGTGTCCAAACTTTTGGTCTGTACTGTATATATATAAAAACAAAAAAGTGATTTAGAGAATGTCATTTTCTGATGTCACATTCCCTTTAAAGTCTAGGTATGAAATTGAGAACAGCTGCTTCACTTAAATGATGGTGATCTGAAACGTGATAACTTGCTCCATCCCTGGCTCCTTCTTCAGGCATGTCATTGTGATGTGGTGTGAACTGTACCAGCGAAATAAAAGATGGTGTCTGTTACAGTTCAATAAATGAGAATCTGATCCTGTGGCATCACGTGGTGGCTCTTCTCAGGCATCAAAGCAGACGACACCAATGAGCTGGTGAGGCAAAATGCATACCTTATGTGCAAAATCCGGAGTGCTCATCCTAGTGTAGAAAAAATTAAACATCCGGCCTCGTGCACTCCGCATGACGGATATGGACCCATTCACTTGAATGGGTCCGCAATTCCGGAGATGCGGAACGGAGTTACGGAACGGAACACCGGAAGCACTACAGAGTGCTTCTGTGGTGTTTCTTTCCGTTGTTCGGCACCGCAAATAAATAAATGACATGTCATATTTTTTTGTGGTGCGGACAGACCACAGACCCATTCAAGTTGAATGGGTCTGGCCCACTGCACGGATATTGCCCGTGCATTGGAGACCGCAATTGCGGCCCCCAATGCACGGAACGGCCGCACAACGGCTGTATGCATGAGGCCTAAGGGCTCGTGTACACGGCTGTCTCCGTTTTTGCGGTCCGCAAATCACGGATACTGGCCGTGTGTGTTTTGCGGAACGGAACATCCTGCCCTCTATAGAACAGTCCTATTCTTGTCCGCAAAATGGACAAGAATACGACATGTTCTATTTTTTTTGCAGGGCTGCGGAACGGACATACGGATGTGGATAGCACACGGTGTGCTGTCCACATCTTTTGCGGCCACATTGCAATGAATGGGTCCGCAGCCGACCCGCAAAAAATGCAGATCGAATGCGAACCAAAAATGTGTTCATGTGCACGAGCCCAAAGTTTCACATGCTGATCTCCCTGCAGACTTGTGTACTGTACTGTGCTGCAGACTTCTCTGCTCCAGTGCAGAATCTGAAAACCACCTACAGGTGAAACTCGAAAAATGAGAACATCGTGCAAAAGTCCATTTATTTCAGTAATGCAAATAAAAAGGAATTGCATTAATGCAGCTTAGACCTCATGCACACGACCGTTGTTTCATTCCGTTGTTCTGTTTTTCGTGATTTTCTGCGGACCCATTGACTTTCAATGGGTCCGTTAAAAACTCGGCTAATGCACCGTTTGTCATCCGCGTCCGTGATCCGTGGTTTCAGTCCGTCCAAAAAATAGAACCTGTCCTATTTTTTTCACGGAAAACGGTTCGCAGACCCATTCAAGTCGATGGGTACGTGAAAAAACGCGGAGGCACACAAGATTGTCGTCCGCGTCCGTTTTTTTTCTATCATTTGCATGGCAAACTTGACTTAGATTTTTTTTTTTTTCCTTTATGTCTGGTGATCCTCCAAAAATAAAAGAAGACACACGGAAACAAAAACGGACACGGATCACGGAACAACGGAACCCCATTTGCGGAACGGAACACAACAACGGTCGTGTGCATGAGGCCTTAAAATTTGAATTTTGAGAAAAGGTTGAATATTCTAGGCTCAAAGTGTCACACTCTAGTCAGCTAATTAATCCTTACACCCTGAGCAATGGGAACCTGAGATTGTGACTTTGGGGTTTTCATAAGCTGTAAGCCATAATCATCCAAATTAGAACAAAAAAAAGGCTTGACATATCTCGCTTTGCATGTAATGAGTCTCATATGTAAGTTTCACCTTTTAAGTTGCATTACTGAAATAAATGAACTTTGCACGATATTCAAATTTTTCGAGTTTCACCTGTATAACCTCTGAATATGGTCTAACAGGTCCCAGTAGGTTTTGTCAAGATCCGTTATGCTTAAAGGGATATTCCCTCCCATAGATGTTTGTCAGATCCGCAGGGTATGCCATAGATATCTGAAAGATATGGGTCCCACCACTGGGACTAAAGGGCTCATGCACACAAACGTATTTTTTTACCCTTCCATTATGGGTTTTTTTGCGGACCGTATGCGGAACCATTCACTTCAATAGGGCTGTAAAAAATACAGAAGTTACTCCGTGTGCATTACATTTCCGTTTGTCCGCATGGCCGTTCCGCAAAAAAGTAGTGCATGTCCTACTATTGTCCGCAAATCACAGTCCGAGGCCCCATTCAAGTCAATGGGTCGCAAAAAATATGGAACGCACACGGAACACATCCGTATGTCATCCGTATTTTGAGGATCAATACTGTAGAAATGCTATGCCCAGCCCATATTGCTCATGTGTTTGGTGATTAATAAGTTACTGTTTCTGTATACGATCCGCAAAAAACGGATCAAATACGGAAACCATATGGATATGTTTTGTCCAATAACGGAATGGAATAGGACTTAAATAAGAGGAAAAAAAAACCTCAGATACGGAACAACGGATCAGTGAAAAACGGACCGCAAAACAACAACGGTCGTGTGCATGAGCCCTTAGGGCTCATGCACACGAACTTAATTTCTTTCTGTGTTTTTTCCTTTTTTTTTGCGGACCGTATACGGAACCATTAATTTCAATGGGTTGGTCAGGTGCTTGTTTTTGGTACAGAACAAAAATATAATCTAGAATCTCAGAAGATATGAAATTAAAGAATATTTAAAGAATAAAAAGAGAAAGCTGTGTTATTTCTAATTGGCTTTTCTTTCTGGGCCTGAAAGTAGTGTTTTCTATTACACTTTTCTGTGACCGTACAGAATACCATTTTGGAGAACATATAATTTATTTATTTTTTACTATAGCTTTTTATTCATTTTTATTCCGTTTTTTACAGTGTTCACCATGGGATGGGATAAATGCGCTTATTTTAACAGTGGGTGATTTAGGACACAACAATGCTTATGATCTACCGTATATGTTTTATTGTTTATTTTCATTTTGGGGAAAGAGAGTTGATTTGATTTTGTTATATATATACAGTACACTGAACAAAAATATTAACACAACACTTTTGGTTTTGCTCCCATTTTGCATGAACTGAACTCAAAGGTCTGAAACATTTTCTACATACACAAAAGACCCATTACTCTCAAATATTGTTCACAAATCTGTCTAACTCTGTGTTAGTGAGCACTTCTCCTTTGCCGAGATAATCCATTCCACCTCACAGGTGTGGCATATCAAGGTGCTGATTAGACAGCATGAATATTGCACAGATGTGCCTTAGACTGCCCACAATAAAAAGCCACTCTGAAATGTGCACAGATTTGCCTTACTGGGGAAAGGGGTTCAGAAAACCAGTCAGTATCTGGTGTGGCCACCATTTGCCTCACACAGTGCAGCACATCTCCGTTGCATAGAGTTGATCAGGTTGTTGATTGTGGCCTCTGGAATGTTGGTCCACTCATCTTCAATAGCTATGCGGAGTTGCAGAATATTGGCAGGAACTGGAACACGCTGTCGTATACGCCGATCCAGAGCATCCCAAACATGCTCAATGGGTGACATGTCCGGTGAGTATGCTGGCCATGCAAGAATTGGGATGTTTTCAGCTTCCAGGAATTGTGCACAGATCCTTGCAATATGGGGCCGTGCATTATCATGCTGCGACATGAGGTGATGGTCGTGGATGAATGGCACAACAATGGGCCTCAGGATCTCGTCACGGTATCTCTGTGCATTCAAAATGCCATCAATAAAATGCACCTGTGTTCGTTGTCCATAACATACGCCTGCCCATACCATAACCCCACCGCCACCATGGGCCACTCAATCCATAACATTGACGTCAGCAAACCGCTCACCCACATGACGCCACACACGCTGTCGGCCATCTGCCCTGAACAGTGAAAACCGGAACTAATCCGTGAACAGAACGCCTCTCCAACTTGCCAGACGTCATAGAATGTGAGCATTTGCCCATTAAAGTTGGTTAGGACGACGAACTGCAGTCAGGTCCAGACCCCGATGAGGACGACGAGCATGCAGATGAGCTTCCCTGAGACGGTTTATGCAGAAATTCTTTGGTTATGCTAACCGATTGTTGCTGCAGCCGTCCGGGTGGCTGGTCTCAGACGATAATGGAGGTGAACATGCTGGATGTGGAGGTCCTGGGCTGATGTGGTTACACGTGGTCCGCGGTTGTGAGGCCGGTTGGATGTGCTGCCAAATTCTCTGAAACTACTTTGAAGACGACTTATGGTAGAGAAATGAACATTAATTGCTCGGGCAACAGCTCTGGTAGACATTCCTGCAGTCAGCATGCCAATTGCACGCTCCCTCAAACGTTGCGACATCTGTGGCATTGTGCTGTGTGATCAAACTGCACATTTCAGAGTGGCCTTTTATTGTGGGCAGTCTAAGGCACACCTGTGCAATATTGATGCTGTCTAATCAGCACCTTGATATGCCACACCTGTGAGGTGGGATGGATTATCTCGGCAAAGGAGAAGTGCTCACTAACACAGATTTAGACAGATTTGTGAACAATATTTGAGAGTAATGGGTCTTTTGTGTCTGTAGAAAATGTTTCAGATCTTTGAGTTCAGCTCATGCAAAATGGGAGCAAAACCGAAAGTGTTGTGTTTATATTTTTGTTCAGTGTATATAAATATATATTTAGAAACTTTTTTTTTTTTTACTCTCCTAGTGAACTTGAATATACGATCGTTAGATCACATTCCATAGACTGCAATGATTTAACATGTTCTATGGAGGCCTGCAGGTACGTACTATTGCTGTGGTAGCCTTGGATCCTTCAGAGGGACTGAGGCTACTACAAGGAATGAACAGGTCCACTATGGTATCTGAGGGGTTAAAGGTCTGTGATCGGCATTATCGTTTATCACATACAATAGCCCTGGATGCCTGCTGCTTAAAATAGCAGAAACCTGGCTGCTATGGTGCCCACTAAGCTCAGGAGCATAGACTTCTGTTGTCTGCCACTGTAACCTAATCCATCAGAGATCTGCCAAACAATGAAACAACAATTTATGTTTTCTCTTTAAAATTTCCATTATCAGTGGCCCATTCCGTTCCGCAAATTGTGGAACGCACATGGGCGGCATCTGTGTTTTGCAGATGCGCAATTTGCGGACAGCAAAACACGGCATGGTTGTGTGCATGAGGCCAAAGTTTGCCTATATAGACTTTTGCTGACAAAAAATAGTGTTCACCATGTCGAACAGATACCCGTCGTAGAAAATAAAAATAACGGCTGTGGGCAAATCTTTCATTAGATCCCCAATGTGATGTTGTAAGTGTATTTGAACAGTGGAATTTTCCTCTGTTTCTGGTAAGTAGTTTCTCGGTATCAATCAATTCTCATTTGCATTCCACTGTTTAATAAAAGAAATGGACAGCGGATGTCATCTCATATTTTCATATTTCATGTCGTTAAGGACGTGAGCGCCGCCTACTGTTTAAAAATGCAATAAAAGATTTTATGCAAAAAAGGTAATTTGCTTACAGAGAGGATCCTTGTCCTGTATCACTCCGGTAGACATCTTCTATTAAATGAAACATATCTTTAGGGCTCATGCACACGACAGTATGCCCTCCGAGACATACCGTGAGCCGGCCATATGTCCCGGAGCGGCATACATCGTGCGCACGGGAGCGCACAGCATCATAGGTTACAAATATACTGTGCGCATCGGGCCGCCCGCGGGACTATTGTCCTGCACTCATATGATGCTGTGCACTCCCGTGCTGTCACGGCTGTTTGAGGGTAACAAGAGCAAACACAGTGAAAAGAGCTACTGACCGGACCCAAACTAGGGAAGATAAGGGGTGACCCCTGTCAGACCCTCAAAGCTCTCCCTATGCTGCTAAAGCACATGCCTGGATCCAAATGGTGGAAGGAGGCATGCCCGCGTACCTCAGACTGATGGCCACTGTAACCCCTACAATAGTGGAAGGGGCACGGCCACCGGTGCCCTACTCAGTATATGGAGGGAACCGTGGCCACCTCAGATCCAGTCAGAAAATAACCAGGTAAACAACAATATCTGCACACTTAGCTGAAGGAGATGCAGCCGCAGAGAAGACGGATCCAAGGACAGCTGGCAATATCCGGAGTGCTTGCTGCAGCAGAAACCAGGTCCAGTGAACTGATAGCTTACAAGTGAAGTTACTCAAGCCAGAGCTACAACTGAAATGAGAAATATAATCCACGCCCTGCAACAGGAGGAGGGGTGATTTAAAGGCAGGAAAATCAACCGCAGGAGAAACAGCTGAGAGTAAAGACCTCATCACAGGGGCGGAGAAACAGAACAGTGAGAACACCTCCAAGCTCTAAGTGACATCATCGCAGGGGTGGAGACACAGAGCTGTGAGAACTTCTCAAAGCTCTGGTAGTGACAGTACCCCCCCCTCTACGGGTGGACTCCGGACACCCAGGACTCACCTTCCCAGGATGAGCCCTATGAAATGCCCTGATGAGGCGAGTGGCTTTAATGTCCGACACCGGAACCCACATCCTCTCCTCAGGACCATAACCCTTCCAATGAACGAGGTACTGAAGAGAACCGCGGACAATGCGAGAGTCCACAATTTTGGAAACCTCAAACTCCAGATTGCCATCAACCAAAATCGGAAGAGGAGGCAAAGAGGAGGGTACCGGGGGCTGGACATATGGTTTTAAGAGAGATCTGTGAAATACATTATGTATCTTCCAAACCCGTGGAAGATCAAGACGGAAGGCAACCGGATTGATGACTGACAAAATTTTATAAGGCCCAATAAACTTGGGACCCAATTTCCAGGAGGGAACCTTCAGTTTAATATTTTTAGTAGACAACCACACCAGATCACCCACATTCAGGTCCGGACCAGGCACACGTCTCTTATCAGCCACACGCTTATACTTCTCACTCATCTTTCTAAGATTACTCTGAATCTTTTGCCAAATGGTAGACAAAGACGAGGAAAATCTCTCCTCCTCAGGTAAACCCGAAAGAGCCCCTCCCGAGAATGTCCCAAACTGCGGATGGAACCCATATGCACCAAAGCCGGAATTAGACTTACCGGTAATTCAATTTCCACGAGATCACCACGACGGCTACAAGGAGATTGACCCCTGACCTCTGTAGGGGCAGGAACAGAGAGAGGGTTTAAATCCCCCCCTCCCACCACCAGCACCAGTGTGTCCAAAATTACAGAGACAGAAAAAAGTGGTGAGAACAAAACATAATAAACCAAGAGGGTATTCCTTCATAACCTCCCAGGTAACGCAAAAGAAGGGTAGGGAATATATGTGCCGTCGTGGTGATCTCGTGGAAATTGAATTACCGGTAAGTCTAATTTCGGCTTTCCACTTCATCACCACGACGGCTACAAGGAGATATAAAAAATTATAGCTTAGGGGGGGACGACCGCCTGAAGGACTTTCCGTCCAAAAGACAAGTCTGAGCTAGATAGGTCTAACCTATAGTGTTTTGTAAAGGTGTGGATGTTAGACCACGTAGCGGCTTTACAAATGTCTTCAAGGGAAGCTCCGGCCCGTTCTGCCTGGGAGGAGGACATAGCCCGGGTAGAGTGAGCTCTTAAATTTGAGGGGCAAGACAGGTCTTGGGACTCGTAAGAAATGGAAATGGAGTCTTTTATCCACCGTGCTAGAGAGGATCTGGAGGCTTTTAGACCCTTATTCTTCCCCGAGAAGAGGACAAACAGGTTATTGGATCTACGGAAACCTTTTGACACTTCAAGATACCGTAAGACAGAGCGTCTTACGTCTAGAGAGTGGAAGTTAGATTCCCTATCGTTAGAGGGATTATTGCAAAAGGAGGGTAAGACTATCTCCTGGTTACGGTGGAAATCCGATACTACCTTAGGCAAGAAACCCGGATCCAATTTAAGAATAATCCTATCATCGGTGATACGGAGATAGGGTTCCTGTATCGATAATGCTTGGATCTCGCCTATCCTTCTTGCGGACGTGATGGCCACCAAGAAAGCAGTTTTAAACGACAGATGTTTGATGGAACAATCAAATAGGGGTTCAAATGGAGCGAGAGTTAAGCCAGTGAGTACCACGTTAAGGTCCCAGCTGGGGATCCTAGATTTTAGAGAGGGGCGTAGACGGGAGGCAGCTTTCATGAATCTCCTGATCCAGTGATGACTGGCTATATCTCGATCAAAGAAGCAGGCTAGTGCCGAGACCTGTACCTTTAGGGTAGAGGGTCTGAGACCTAGTTCAAGTCCCTGCTGGAGGAAGTCCAAGATCTTCAAGAAATTGGGCGGCTCTAAGTTTGGGGCCGGGTTCCCCATCCATGTACAGAATCTCTTCCAAATTTTTAGATAAATTGAGAAGGTAACTTTCTTCCTACTCGCTTTAAGGGTAGTTATCACTTGGTCCGAAAGCCCCTGTGACCTCAACTTCTGGACCTCAGGATCCAAGCTGACAACTTGAGGAAGCTTGGGTTTGGGTGTAGTATTGGGCCTTGGTGAAGCAGGTCCCTCCTGGCAGGAAGAGGCCATGGGTCCTCTACTGATAGATTCCTTAGAGCAGGGAACCAGCTCCTCTTCGGCCAATAGGGAGCTATCAGGATTAGTGTCGTATCTTCTAGGTAGAGTTTCTGGATTATCCTGGGAAGTAGAGGCAATGGTGGGAACACATAACTGAGATCCCAGTCCCAACGAATTGTGAGCGCATCCAACGCCCAGGGATTGTCCCGTGGGTTTAACGAACAGAACGTCGGTACCTTTGCGTTTCTTTTGGATGCGAACAGATCCACCTGTGGAGTGCCCCATCTTTCTGCCAGTAGCTGGAACACTTCTGGATTCAAGGACCATTCTGTCTGGTCTATCGACTGGCGACTGAGATAGTCCGCTTCCACGTTCAGTATCCCTTTTAAGTGGATTGCGGAGATGGAATTCACGTGGGATTCTGCCCAGTTGAAAATCTTCTTTGTAATAGACATCAGTTTCTCCGATCTCGTGCCTCCCTGGTGAGATAGGTACGCCACCGTCGTCGTGTTGTCTGAAAGAATCTTTACGTGTTGACCCCTCAGAAGTATCTCTGCGGTTTTCAGGGCTTTCCAGACTGCTTCTAGTTCCCTGAAATTGGAGGACTGAGAGCGGATAGTTGGGGTCCAGGAACCTTGAAACCAACGGTCTCCCACTTTCGCTCCCCATCCTTTCTCGCTTGCGTCTGTAAGCACCTGAATGTAGGGGATTTTCTCCCAAACGACCCCCAAGGACAGATTGCTTGTGTTTTTCCACCAATCTAGGGAGGTTTTTACTGCCCGAGGGATCAGGACCTTCTGATCCAAGGAGGCCTGCTGTCTGTTCCAAGCTCTGAGGATCCATGACTGGAGGGATCTGAAGTGGGACTGGCTCCATGGGACGGACGTGATGCAGGACGAGAGAAGACCCAGGAGGCTCATAGCCTCTCTTATAGGACAGGACCTCCTGTGCTGGAATCGTCGGACCTTTAATTGAAGGTTTCTGACCTTGTCTGGCGGAAGGAAGGTATGTTGTGTTCGGGAATCCAGGATAACACCCAGGAACTGGATAGTGCTGGAGGGCACCAGGTTTGATTTCTTCAAGTTCACCAACCAACCCAGATCCTGAACGAGAGACAGAAAGGTTTGTAGGTCTGTTCTGAGTTCTTTCTCTGAATTGCCAATTAGGAGGAAATCGTCCAGGTACGGTATGATCACCAGTCCTTTGTGTCTCAAGAAGGCCATCATCTCGACTACCAGCTTTGTAAACACTCTGGGTGCAGATGATATCCCAAAGGGAAGGGCCGTAAACTGGTAGTGACGGGTTACCCTCTTGTGGTCCTGGATGGCGAACCTCAAGAACCTTTGTGACTCTGGATGAATTGGGACGTGATAGTATGCGTCCTGAAGGTCTACTGAGCACATCAGGGCATTCCTCTTTATCAACGGAATCAGGGATTTCAGGGATTCCATCCTGAACTTTCGATAGATGACAAATTTGTTCAGGGCTTTCAGATTTATGATTGTACGGAAAGAGCCTTCTTTTTTCTCTACCAAAAACAGGTTTGAATAGAAACCTTGTTTTTGCTGTGTTGGCGGGACTTGTACTATTACGTCCGTTGCCAGAAGGCTTTGAATTCCTTCCAGAATCTTTCCGCGTACTTTGGGGGAATGTGGGTTGGTAACAATGAAGCGGTTTGGGGGAGATGAAGAGAGTTCGATCCGGTACCCGGATCTTATGATGTCCCGGACCCAAGGGTTCGGGGTAATGGACTCCCAAGGAGTCAGAAAATTCTTCAATCTCCCCCCCACTCTGACGTCATTGTTTATCCGAGGGTTTACTCTGGGAGGAGGAGGGGTTATTCCTACCCCTGCCCCCTTTGGGGTAACTCCAGCGTCCTGACTTCCCTTTACCCTTAAAGGGATTGTTCTGGCTAGTGGGGGCCCGAAAGGGATATTTCCTTTTGTAGGGTCTCTCTTCAGGGAATCCCTTTTTCTTGTCAGCCGCTTTCTCCAGGATACGGTCTAGGACAGGGCCAAAGACGTATTCCCCTGAGAACGGGATGGAGCAAAGCTTCATCTTTGATGTGTTGTCGCCCGACCAGCTTTTCATCCATAGGGCGCGACGGGCCGCATTGGAGAGTCCCGCGTCCTTTGCAGCGAATCTGACCGATTCCGCTGAGGCGTCAGCCATAAATGCTGTGGCGGATTTTAACAGGGGGAGGGATCTCAAGATCTCATCCCTAGGAGTATTATCTCTGATACGAGATTCCAGTTCCTCTAGCCACAGTTTCATGGATCTTGCAACTGAGGTAGCTGCGATGTTTGTTTTTAAGATAAGCATCGCTGCTTCCCATGATTTTTTTAAGAGGCTATCTGCCTTCCTGTCCATGGGATCACGCAGTTGAGAGGTGTCTTCAAAGGGCAAGGCAGTCTTTTTATTGACCTTTGCGACCTGAATATCGATTTTCGGTGTTTCACTGAAGATTTTAACTTCGTCCGTGTCAAACAACAGCCGGTTTTTAAAGGACCTGGACACCCCCAACCTCTTTTCTGGGTTGGACCACTCGTCCAGCACCATATCCCGTATGTTCTCATTGATTGGGAACACCCGGGTTTTTTTAACCCTGAGTCTCCCAAACATCTCATCCTGGACTGAGTGTGCTTTAGGGGCTTCTTCGACCCCCATAGTGGCCCGGACTGCCCTTAGCAGGTCTGGCATCTCGTCCAAGGAGAAGCAGAATCTTTGATCTGATTCTGAAGTCTCAAGATCAGAGGAGACCGCCTCGTCCTCCCGTGTTCTGGAGGACGAGGCCTCCTCCTCTATAATCTCTGGATCAGATAGGGAAGGGGAAGGGCCCCTATGTCTTTTTGAAGGGGGTGCATCCCTAGATAGAGGCATCTGGGATAAGGAGGTTTTAACTTCCTCATGGATCATGGACCTTAGATCTTTAAGGAAAGAAGGCTGTTCCTCGGCGATCACATTAGATATGCAGTCCTTACAAAGCTTTTTACGGTAGTCGTCCGGTAGCCGTTTGAGGCAGGACACACATTTGGACTGTTTTTTGATCTTTTTCTGAGCCTCCTTAGTGACCTGGGGAGAACAACCCTTATTAGCTATGGTAAGTACACATGCTAGCAGCAGGAGCCCCAAGCCAGAGATGTGGAGGAGGAGGAACAAGCAACCTGGTACAGTGTATAGACAAGTAACAGGGTAAAGGAAGAAGCGCTTCCCCACAGGGGACTTACTACAGGCGGCACAGAAGGGTCTCCAGGGGAGCGGGGTTCAGCCGACATGACTGCACGCTGGCTCCGATGTACGCCAGTACACTGAGACATTCGGCGCTGCTGCGCGCGAAAATTTGACTCGGAGACGCTTCTGAATGACGTCACTTCCCCCGGCACCCGGAAGTGACGACGGCCGTTATCCTGAAGCGCTTAGGCGCGCACCCGGCGATAGCCAAACAGGCCCGGCGGGAGATCGCGACCGGGAGCAGGCTCACATATAATAATGGAGCGAGGCCTCCCTCCTTCGCCCCTGCCCAGCGTTAGTACGAAGACCGCAGGAGGGCAGGGGGAACACCCGGTAGGTGTCAGGAAGTTCCGCTTTCATCTTCATCTCCCCGCAGGGAGACTCTCTCTGCCCCTGTCCTCTGTAGGGACAGGAAACACTGGTGCTGGTGGTGGGAGGGGGGGATTTAAACCCTCTCTCTGTTCCTGCCCCTACAGAGGTCAGGGGTCAATCTCCTTGTAGCCGTCGTGGTGATGAAGTGGAAAGAATGGTGACTTATCAGAAGATTCCTGACGACGGTTGTTCAAAGCAAACTCAGCAAGAGGGAGAAAAGAACACCAATCCTCCTGGTTCTCTGCCACAAAACAGCGCAAATATGTCTCCAGATTCTGATTGAGGCGCTCAGTCTGACCATTCGACTGCGGGTGAAAAGCAGAAGAGAAGGACAGCCGAACCCCCAGGCGAGAACAGAAAGCCTTCCAGAACCTGGACACAAACTGCGAGCCTCTATCGGAAACAATATCAGAGGGAATGCCATGCAATTTAACAATATGGTCGATAAAAGCTTGGGCCAACGTTTTAGCATTGGGTAAACCAGGGAAAGGAACGAAATGAGCCATCTTGCTAAAACGGTCCACGACCACCAGGATCACCGACTTCCCCGAGGAACGAGGAAGATCCGTGATAAAGTCCATGGACAGGTGTGTCCAAGGACGGGAAGGTATGGGTAACGGGAGAAGGGAACCTGAAGGTCGTGAACGAGGGACCTTAGCGCGAGCGCACGTCTCACAAGCAGCCACAAAACCCTCCACCGACTTACGAAGAGCTGGCCACCAAAATCTCCGAGCAATGAGATCAACCGTGGCTCTACTCCCGGGGTGACCAGCAAGAACCGTATCATGATGCTCCTTAAAGAGTTTGTGACGTAGCTCAGGAGGCACAAACAACTTCCCGGAAGGACAACGGGCAGGTGCCTCAGTCTGGGCAGCCTGGACCTCGGCCTCCAAATCGGAATAAAGAGCAGAAACAACTACCCCCTCCGCCAAAATGGGACCCGGGTCCTCGGAGTTTCCTCCTCCCGGAAAACAGCGAGAGAGAGCATCAGCCTTCACATTTTTGATCCCAGGGCGGAATGTAACGACAAAATTGAATCTGGAGAAGAACAGAGACCATCTGGCCTGTCTTGGATTCATACGCCTGGCCGACTCCAAGTATGCCAGATTCTTATGGTCGGTAAAAACGGTGACAGGGTGCCTGGCCCCCTCCAACCAATGACGCCATTCCTCGAAAGCCAACTTGATGGCCAACAACTCCCTATCTCCCACATCATAGTTTCTCTCTGCCGGGGAGAGTTTTTTAGAGAAAAAGGCACAGGGTCGCCATTTGGCAGGAGAAGGGCCCTGGGACAAAACTGCACCCACACCCACCTCGGAAGCATCCACCTCAACAATAAAAGGTAAGGAAACATCGGGATGCACCAAGATGGGAGCAGACGCAAAACTCTCTTTAATCTTAGAAAAGGCTGCAAGCGCCTCCTCCGACCAAGAGGAAAAATCCGCCCCCTTTTTTGTCATGTCAGTAAGGGGTTTGACAACAGAGGAATAATTCAAAATGAACTTTCTGTAGTAGTTAGCAAAACCCAGAAAGCGCATCAATGCCTTCTGATTCTCAGGAAGCTCCCACTCAAGTACAGCACGGACCTTCTCAGGATCCATGCGAAAACCAGAAGCAGAGAGGAGAAAACCCAGAAATTGAATCTCCGATACCATAAAAAGACATTTCTCCAGCTTGGCATACAGTTTATTCTCCCGCAGTATCTGCAGAACCTGAAAAAGATGATCCTGATGGGTCTGAACATCAGGGGAAAAAATCAAAATATCGTCAAGATACACCAAAACAAATTTCCCCATTAAGTGGTAGAAAATACTATTAACAAAATGCTGAAAGACGGCCGGAGCATTCATCAGGCCGAAAGGCATAACGAGATTCTCGAAATGTCCGTTAGGGGTATTAAAAGCCGTTTTCCATTCATCCCCCTCTCTGACCCTGACCAGGTTGTACGCGCCTCTCAAATCCAATTTGGAAAACACCTTGGCTCCAACAATTTGGTTGAAGAGGTCCGGGATCAGAGGAAGGGGATAGGGATCGCGAATCGTGATACGGTTCAGCTCCCTAAAATCTAAGCAAGGTCTCAGAGAGCCATCTTTTTTTTTAACAAAAAAAAAACCCGCGGCAACAGGTGACTTTGAGGGACGAATATGCCCCTTATCGAGACTCTCGGAGATATAGGTTCGCATTGCGATTCTTTCCGGTTGTGAGAGATTGTAGAGGCGTGCTTTTGGCAGCTTGGCGCCGGGAATGAGGTTAATGGGACAGTCAAACTCCCGGTGAGGAGGTAGCTCCTGAACACCGCTCTCGGAAAACACGTCCGAGAAATCAGAGAGAAATGATGGCACAGTTTTAGTAGACACCTCTGCAAAAGTCGCTGTGAGACAATTCTCTCTACAAAAGTCACTCCACTCATTTATTTGCCTTCCTTGCCAATCAATAGTGGGGTTATGTCTCGTGAGCCAGGGTAACCCCAAAACTAGAGGAGAAGGCAATCCGTTAAGGACAAAACAAGATATCTCCTCCACATGAGTGTCACCTACAGCTAGCCGGATATTGTGAACAATGCCTTTCAGAGATCTCTGCGAGAGTGGAGCAGAGTCAATGGCAAAAACAGGTATATCCTTTTCCAATGTGCAAACCTGAAAACCATGCATGGCTACAAATTGAGTGTCAATAAGATTGACGGCCGCTCCACTATCGACAAAAATCTCACAAGAAATGACTTTGCTCTCTAGCGCCACCCTGGCAGACAGGAGAAAAAGGGAACTGCAGGTCAGAGGAAAAGCATCAATTCCTACATCAAGTTTGCCCAAAGTAGCAGATGAAGTAGAACTTGGTGATTCGCCTTTTGAGGTTTTTCTCTTCTTATCACTCTTAGTACAGTTCAGGAATCTCCTAGACGGACAAACATTTGCCAAATGACCTATGCCCCCACAACAAAAACACACCATATTCTGAGGACTAAATCCTCTTTTATCAGGGGCAAGTCGGCCTAGCTGCATGGGCTCCTCCTCAGAGGGGAGCGAGACAGGATGAGGCCCCTGCACACTGAATGAGTCCGCACCATTGCCCCAAGACTGACAATGGCTGGACAGAGAGGTCTTGTTTCTTTCTCTTAGACGTCTGTCAAGGCGTACCGCCAATGACATGGCAGACTCTAAGGACGTTGGTCTCTCATGGAAAGCAAACGCATCTTTCAATCTCTCTGAGAGACCATGACAGAACTGACTCCGGAGTGCAGCATCATTCCAACCTGAATCAGCTGCCCATCTCCGAAATTCAGAACAATAAAGCTCCGCAGACAGTTTGTTCTGGCATAAAGCACGTAAGTTCGATTCGGCCAGAGCAACACGATCCGGGTCATCATATATTTGCCCCAGGGCCACAAAAAATCTTTCCACGGATCGAAGGGAGGGATCCCCTGATGGCAGCGAAAAAGCCCAAGTCTGAGCATTGCCCCTGAGCAGGGAGATGACAATCCTCACCCTCTGTTCCTCATTACCAGAGGAAAGGGGACACAAGCAAAAATGGAGTTTGCATGCCTCTCTGAAGCGAACAAAATTCTCACTGCCCCCGGAGAACGTCTCCGGAAGTGAGACCTGTGGTTCGCAACAGACTCCATGAGCCGGAGCAGAGCCTAATGCTTGTAACTGAGTCATAGATTGACGGAGATCCGCTACTTCCAAAGAAAGACCCTGCATGCAGTCAACCAGGCCAGAAAGCGGATCCATGTCAAAAAAGGACGGTTTTGGTGGATTATAATGTCACGGCTGTTTGAGGGTAACAAGAGCAAACACAGTGAAAAGAGCTACTGACCGGACCCAAACTAGGGAAGATAAGGGGTGACCCCTGTCAGACCCTCAAAGCTCTCCCTATGCTGCTAAAGCACATGCCTGGATCCAAATGGTGGAAGGAGGCATGCCCGCGTACCTCAGACTGATGGCCACTGTAACCCCTACAATAGTGGAAGGGGCACGGCCACCGGTGCCCTACTCAGTATATGGAGGGAACCGTGGCCACCTCAGATCCAGTCAGAAAATAACCAGGTAAACAACAATATCTGCACACTTAGCTGAAGGAGATGCAGCCGCAGAGAAGACGGATCCAAGGACAGCTGGCAATATCCGGAGTGCTTGCTGCAGCAGAAACCAGGTCCAGTGAACTGATAGCTTACAAGTGAAGTTACTCAAGCCAGAGCTACAACTGAAATGAGAAATATAATCCACGCCCTGCAACAGGAGGAGGGGTGATTTAAAGGCAGGAAAATCAACCGCAGGAGAAACAGCTGAGAGTAAAGACCTCATCACAGGGGCGGAGAAACAGAACAGTGAAAACACCTCCAAGCTCTAAGTGACATCATCGCAGGGGTGGAGACACAGAGCTGTGAGAACTTCTCAAAGCTCTGGTAGTGACACGTGCGCACGATCAATGCCGCTCAGGGAAATATGGCCCGCTCACGGACCGTATGTCTCGGAGGGCATACGGTCGTGTGCATGAGTCCTTATACTGATGAATCAGTTCCTGGTGTTTATTCCCAGGGATCAAAAGGCTTAAAGGGGTTCAGAGCTGAACCCGGACATATCCCCTTCTTCACCCAGGCAGCCCCTATAAAGCTGTATTGCGCAGGGCAAGGGCTGTTTGTTTATATTTTTTACACTGATAGGCGGGGGCTTCTACCTAGCAGTGTATTCAGTGATGTCACCAGCCCTAGCCGTTCTCTACAGCCCATTAGTGTCGGTGATGTCACCGGGCTCACTGCTGGGCAGAAGCCTCCACCTAGCTTTACCCATGGAGAGCTCGGTACGTCACCGGATCTCCAGAAAAAGCCTTTGCCCTGCACGATCCAGCGATCCTTGTCAGGGGGGCTGCCTAGGTTAAAATATAAGTATGTCTGGGTTCAGCTCTGAACCAGGACAACCCCTTTAATTGTTTTTTATTATTTCCATCACGAAGTGTAAATTCACCTTTCTGGTCTTTTCACAAAACCGTATTTTTTGTCTGCGTGCACGTTGACTTGCACGCCACTTGCACCATTGTTTTTCAGCATGGACCCTCAGTTTGAGAACCTCAGGGAAGTTCTTATCTTGGTCCGTGCCTCACGAAAAAGTAAGGATGGTAAAATATATCAAATATGTAGGTCAAATTGTAGAAAAAAGATGCGACGTTTATCAAAACTGGCGTAAACAAAAACTGGCTTAGTTGCCCCTAGGAACCAATCAGATGGATCCTTTCATTTTCCAAAGGAGCTCTGATAAATGAAAGGTGGAATCTGATTGGTGGCTAGGGGCAACTAAGCCAGTTCTTCTTTACACCAGCCTTGATTAATCTCCCCCATGGATCACACAAACAGGTAATGTAAATTTATTGCTTCTGAGTATCATTTATAAACATGTACAAGACGCACTTAATGCACATTTTCGCCAAAATACACAGGCCCACTCACCACGTCAAGGTGGCCTCTTTTGAGTGGGTCCCTACTCTAATCGGCAACATCGGGACCACTGCTGCTGCAACTCAGCATCTGCAGGTGGTAATACCCAGTGGTACCTGGGAGGAGACCACCTTGACGTGGTGAGTGGGCCTGTCCATTTTGATCAAAACGTATATTAAAGGGGGAAAAAAATATTCTACACTTTTTAAACCAGCGCCTGTTTCTGAATACTTTTGTAATTGCATTTAATAAAAAAGTTTGCATAGCTACTGAGTTATTCAATCAAATTTATCTGTATAGCGCCACCTAGTGTTTGTTCTTTTCCTTTGATTTTTTTTGTCCACCTCACTCAGCTGATCCAACACGCTCAGTTTAAATCTTCAACTGCCGCCAGCCATATGTTCTGTTAGAAGCGGTGGAAGTTACAGGGAGAGAGAGCTGAAGCAGAAAGGACACGTCCCCGAGCTGCCAGACTGAAGATAAATCTAGCAGAGCAATTGGAGCAATGAATGTGGAGATCTCTGGATCCATGTGAGGTACAGGGCCGGTTCTAGCTTTGTTAGGAAGAGATTGTCATGTGCTGTATGATGTCTCATTTCTCATGGCATAACCTCTTCAGGTGCCTGGTGTACATGTATATAAATTATGATGAGAAGCAGTACATCACTGCATGGCATGTGGGTGTGCCGTCCAGATTTAACAGAACTGGTGCCAAGGAATACTGACTTACTTACCCCCAGCAACCAATCAGATTGATCATTTTACTTTCCAAAGGAGCTCTGAAAAATATAGGGTGGAATCTGGTTGCTATGGGCAACTAGGCCTGTTTCTGTTTGCACCAGTTTTGATTAATCCCCCCCCCCCCATGTCTTTTTTTCCTCTACAGTTTGACATATCAACTATTTATTACTATAATTATTAAATTAGTATATATAGATATATAGGGATAGATAGATATTTTTGTAATGCTTTTAATATCATTACTATTAGTAATATATGAAATAATATGTTACTTAATAAATATTAGTAATATAATAAATAAATATATATATATATATATATATGACAGTATATATATATGTGTGTGTATATATGTATATATATATATATATTTATATATACAAAACTTTTTTATTACATGCAATTACAAAATATATATATATATAAATATATATATATATATATATATATATATATATATATATATATAATGTTATTTGCAGCTTGTGGCACAGTGCCAGGAAAATGAATGTCTCCAGTCCGGGTGACCTCTGGGAGGGCTCAGGCGGTGGGGATGGGAAGAGAGGGACACTTTCTATTATTACAGGGGAGCAGCTGGGATACCAAAATAGGATGTGCCATTCCCTCCCCTTTGCATAGCAACTCTCCACAATCCCAGATCCCCGTGTGCAGCTCATGCCAAAGATGGTCAATGAGGAGGCGCTGCATCCAGTGGCATCAAGCCTGGGAAACACTGCAAGCGCCAAAGCAGCTGACAAGCCATTAACACTTCGCAGCCCACGCTGACAGCTCTGCAGGTAAACAAAGAGAAGGCATGTGAACCAATACGACGTGATAAAGCTCGGGGGGGGGGGGGTCTGCGCACAAATGCAGGATGCACCCATGTGCATGTGAGCTGAACCCATTGACAGAGAGGAGACAAGCCAGAGACAAAGAGGTAACCATCAGGAGCATAGAAGTGAATGGGGTCTTGCAGCGGACTATACATAGGAAGTGCATCCCCAGCCTGTGATCTGCAGGGGCCATCGCTAGGGCATCTATTAGCTCTTGGCACATATGCTCTGTAGATAGGAAGTTGCACAGCGGATATATTATTGCTTGCATTTGCATGCTTGTGGCTGTGTGCCCTGGTGTAAGTGCACGAGGGAAGTGACTTTATCCTAAGGCTGACAGCTAATCCTCGGGGGGGATAAGAGGAGGCATTGATGGTAATAGCTTTGCAGTCGAGTCTTGGCTTTATTTACAGTAACACAACCGCAGGAGGCTCCCCACACAATAGCATTTCATTGTGGTTAATATTACGATGACGTGCAGCGATCTGTGGGGGTGGGGGGGCATTATTTTGGGAAGCTGGGGTATAGTCAGGTGAATAGAAAATGCTCCACGAGGCCGAATCTGATTGTTCTGTAGGCTGCAAAACAAGTGATCGAGTGACCTGCGGTAATGTATCCAGAATATACCGTATCGTATGTGTCTTTGTACTCTAGAATAGAGCATTGCCACTGTGTAGCCCAGTAATGTATACGTCGTTCCTTTGCTTTGGTTTTAGGTATCTTCACAGTCAGGGGTTGTGTGCTCTGCTATTGATTTTCCAGTCCACAGATGACAAGTATTAATCTTATTATGTCTTTTCTTCTTCTGATCCTTTCTTGTCTTATTTTTATACAGCCATGTCACAAAAGGAGCTGGAAGATTACTGTCTTTTATACAGTGACCCGACCCACCATGTCGATTTCCTTGACTCCTTCAGGACATTTTATAAAGAAGGTCTCTTCACCGATGTCACGTTGATGAGCTCCTCCGGTAAGATTTTTCAGTGCCATAAGGCTGCTTTGGCTGCCTGTAGCCACTACTTCAAGGTGATGTTCACAGCGGACATGAAGGAAAAGTCCAACAGTCAGATCAAGTTGTCTGGCATCGATCACTCCATCCTCGAAGCTCTACTGAATTATACTTATACTGCACAGATTAAGATAACAACTAAAAACGTCCAATGTCTTCTGCAAGCGGCTGACCAGCTCCACTTCGTAACGGTCAAAGAGGCTTGTGAACAGTTCCTGGTGAGACATCTGGATGTTGACAACTGCTTGGGAATGCATTCTTTTGCCGAATTTCATGTGTGTCCGGCTCTGGAAAAGGAATCTAGAAGAATCATTGTATCTAGGTTTCAAGAAGTTTGGACACAAGATGAGTTTGTGGACATTGGTGTTGAGAAGCTGCTGTATATCTTCTCTCAGAAGAACCTCAATGTGTGGACGGTGGAGGCTCTTCTGCAACCTCTGGTTAGGTGGATTGCACACGATTCCAGGAATCGCCTAGAACATATTTACAAACTGTTGAGATGTATTAAAGTTGACGTAGATGAAAATTATCTCAGGAACTCTTTGGAGCTGCATAAGAAGCACTTACTCAAAGAAAATCAGATACACTCTTTACTCTGCTACGCTTTACGGACTAAATCACAAGAAGTGCCCAAAAGATCAACAGCCAACATGTTTATAGTTGGGGGCTACTACTGGCATCCCTTATCTGAAGTGCACATCTGGGATCCTGAGCGCAACCACTGGGTTCAGGGAGCAGACATGCCTGATCATACCAGAGAGAGCTACAGTGCCACCAGTTTAGGACCTCACATCTACATCACCGGTGGCTACAGGACAGATAACATAGAGGCGCTGAGCACGGTGTGGATTTATAACACAGAGACAGATGAGTGGGCAGAGGGGTGTCCGATGCTTCACGCAAGGTACTATCACTGCTCCGTCACACTGGGTGGCTGCGTTTACGCTTTAGGTGGTTACAGGAAAGGAGCTCCTGCCCAAGAAGCAGAATTGTATGATCCACTAAAAAAGGCCTGGTTTCCCATTGCAAACATGGTAAAAGGTAGGTAGGTTTTGCATACTGTATAACATCCACGTAAGGGTACTTTCACACTTGCGTTGTTTGATTCCAGCAGGCAGTTCCGTTGCCTGAACTGACTGCCTGATCAGGCAAACTGTATGCAAACGGATGTCATTTTTTCTGACCGGTCAGGCTTTTTTCAGACTGATCAGGATCCTGATCAGTCAGAAAAATGCATTGCAATACCGGACATGACCGGCCACCGCTCCCATTCACTTCTATGGGCCCCACGGAAATAGCCGAGCTAGAAATAGCCATCCATTTTCGGCGGCCCCAAAGGAAATGAATGGAGGGTGGCTGCGCATGCGCAGTGCGCCCTCCAACGCTTTCGGCGCTCTGTTCTCGATATCGGTGCGGGTCCCAGGGGTGGAACCCACACCTATAAAACAATGGGGGCATATCTTAGCGAAATGCCCCCATTGTCTGTGATGAGACAACCCCTTTATAAAATCTCATCCACCTGCTGCTAAAAATAAAAAATAAATCTGCAGCATAAATTGACCTGCATGGGGATTTTAAATCTGCACCATGTCAATTTATACTGCGGATATCCACAGTGGATTTCACCTTTTGCAATGCATGCGGTGGAATCCGTGGTCAAATCAGTGCAAATTCGAACCATACCCTAGGGCAGTGATGGCTAACCTCCGGCACTCCAGCTGTGGTGAAACTACGACTCCCAGCATGCTCCATTCATTTCTATGGAGTTCTGAGAACAGCCAAGCAAGTGTACATCATGGGAGTTGTAGTTTTACAACAACTGGAGTGCCGGAGGTTAGCCATCACGGCTCTAGGGATAACTTCACAGCACATTTGGGCAGTACACCAGAGGTGTATATTTGAATAAGCATATAGTTGCCGCTCAGGGACAGGTCACCACTGAGGCCGGTGGGTGGCTGCAGTGGTCCACTTGACCATGTGGGACTTCACATTTGCAGTCCATTATAGGGACTGTGAAAAAAAAAAAAGGAAGGGAAACTCAGTTTTTTTTTATCTTCTTTCAGTTTCCTGACCGTCTGTAAATTTTTTGGGGGTCTGACAACCCCTTTATATCTGCACAATGAAAACCTATAGGTGCACTTTGTGCCTTTTGATATACGGACCTATACGACTGGTATGAGAGGGCCCTGCGCAAAAAAAGTACAGCTATGCTGCCGATAGTGAGCTGCTCCTTTCTAGCAAAAATTGGCTGACTAATTTAAAATCACTTTTACATTTTTAGTTTTTTTGCAAAGTTATAATTTACCTGCTGTTGTACATTTCAAGAAAAGCTGAAGTTGGTTCTTTCTCACACAAGAGTCCGAGGCCTCTGATTTCGGCTGTGGGTTTGGTTTTGATTATAATTTTTTAGCAACTATCATTTTATTAATTTTTTTAAATGGTGCAGATTTATACGGATTGATAGGTATTAAACCACAATGTTTATACTTCTCGTGATGTGTACTGGTTGAAGGCAATCACCCATCTGCTTATAGTTGACGTAATTCTTCCCATAGGTGTGGGAAACGCGACCGCCTGTGTGCTGCGTGATGTCATCTATGTCAGCGGAGGTCACTATGGGTACAGAGGAAGCTGCACGTACGATAAAATTCAGAGCTTTCAGGCGGACCTAAATGAATGGAGCGTCTTATCTGTGTGTCCACATCCAGGTAGGGGCGATATTTTACTGCTAGGACTGCGTCATAGTAAGTTACACGGAGAAGCTCTTCACTTCACACAGCCGTATAAATAAATGATGCTAGGCCTGCCACAAGGGGGAGCTCTTTGCATACATAGTTACATAGCGCCCATTCAAGTTGATGACACCAATACTAACCCATATGCGCCATACTCCCCCCATAGTGACTGAGTCTAGGAGATCTCTTCCATTTTGGGAGACTCTTTGACAATTCAGGAGTATATGATTACTATGGCTCTGTATGTAGCACTAAAATCTGATATGCGATCTACCGTATGGAAATGTCTCCTTTTACCATGTCTGTCTTTCCTTCTTCAGAGTATGGACTGTGCTCCATTGCACTACAGAATAAGCTTTACCTGGTCGGAGGACAGACTACAACTACTGACTGCTATGATCTTGACAGCAATCAGTGGGTCGAGTTGGCGCCAACTATGGAGCGGAGGATGGAATGTGGCGCGATTGTCATGAATGGATTCATATACATCACTGGCGGCTACTCCTGGTCTAAAGGCACCTACCTGCAGAGCCTAGAGAAGTACAATCCTGAATCTGACAAATGGGAGCTGGTGGGAAATCTTCCTAGCCCTATGCGTTCCCATGGATGTGTCTGTGTATATAACGTATAGAAACACGCAATGAGTCTTGTATTTAATCATCCAATGTGAAGTCTAAGACGTCTGCTCAGGTCCATGGGGATTAAACGGGTCCCAAACTATTAGTCAACTGGCATTGGTCAAATACGTTGACTGGACTTAGTGATCTAGGTGCCCTGCTGCCAGTCTGGCATGTTGTGAACTCCCTCTAGAAGGGATTGTCCCAGAATTTGATATTGATGACCTATCCTGGCCGATCAGCTGGTCGAAGAGGCCACAGTTCTCTGGTGAGCGCTGCGGCCTCCTCACAGCTTACTGAGCACAGCGCCTGTACATTGTATAGTGGTTGTATTTGGTATTGCAGCTCAGGTCCATTCACAGGAATAGAACTGAACCGCCAAGGCCATGTGACAGAAGAACCCAGGATTGGACTGGCCCATCCGAGTACCAGGTGGGCCCAAGCTCTGACAATATTCGACCCCTAGTAAAACAAGGCCTTTAAAAGGGCTCTGTAGTTTGTTTAAACTGATGATCTATCCTCTGGATAGATCATCAGCATCTGATCGGCGGGGGTCCGACACCCGGGACCCCGGCAGATCAGCTGTTTGAGAAGGCAGCGGCACTCCAGTAGCGCCGCGGCCTTCTCGCTGTTTACCGCTGGCCCAGTGACGTCACGACTAGTATCAACTGGCCTGGGCAGGGCTAAGCTCTGTTCACTTAATTGGAGCTTAGTGACGCCCATGCCAGTTGATACAAGTAGTGACGTCACTGGGCCAGCGGTAAACAGTAAGAAGGCCGCTGCGCTCTTAAAGCGCCACTGCCTTCTCAAACAGCTGATCGGCGGGGATCCCGGGTGTCGGACCCCCGCTGATCAGAAGCTGATGCTCTATCCAGAGGATAGATCATCAGTTTAAACAAACTGCAGAACCCCTTTAAGGTCTTATATACACAGAGGGTAGGCCCTCAGAATCATTTCCTCTGGTGGGCCAAAGGGACTTCAATCCGACGCTGGATGAACTTGACATCACTGACCTAGGAAGAGGTTGCAGTGCTCAGTGACCTCTTCAAACAGCTGATCGGTGGGAGTCCCGAGAGTCTGACCCCCAACAATCAGATGTTGGTGACTTATGCTGGGGATAGGCCATCAGTATCAATATCTCAGACAACCCCATTCAAGCGGTTTCCCGTTTTTAATGAATCATTGTATAATGAAAGGTTATGCATCTTCCGTATATAGTTTGTGTCTCAATTCCTCACCTTATTCGAGATCTCTCCTCCCTGTCAGTGAAGAGCCCTGACTGACACAAGTGCATGTCATATTCTAGGAAACCTCTTTGACACCGCCATGCCACTGTGTGAGCAAGACTATGTCAGGGCTAATTTTCAGTTTCTATTCACAAAAAGCAAGCAAAGGTCTAGGAAACGGCAAGGAATTGAAACACAATGTACGTTACAAAGCTGCATAATGTTTCATCATATGATGGTTAACAAGTGTTCCCTACTTAGATGTCTATGGGAAAAGCCACCGGACATGCCATAAAGTCCCCTGACCCCTCTGGTGACATGGCCCTTTCTATAGACCACACGCGCAGTTCTCTCCATTCACTTTTGTAGCAGTTCCCAAAACAAGAGTTCCCCCTCATTCTGGAGATAGATGCAGGTCCTAGAGTTGGTACCGACTTCCGTCAGACATTTATGGCATATTCTGTGGACATGCCATAAATGTCCAAAATGTGAATACCGCTTTATGGGTCATTGAACATGTACAGTTTGTCTTTAAAAAATGCCACATTTTTTAGCAAAAACTCAGCGGCCAGAAGTTACAAGCTGATTAAATTAAAATACATCCTAAAAACACTGGATATTTTTTTCCCCTTTCCCATAGAATTATAAAACACAAGTAAAACAGTGGCCCAGATAAATTTAGACCGGCTGTCTAGACCTGACCCATATTTATGACAGGGTCTCAGGCTGAGGCCTCTTGCCCACGACCGTATGCCCTCCGAGACTATACGGTCCGTGAGCGGGCCATATGTCCAGGAGCGGCATTGATCGTGCGCATGGGAGCACACAGCATCATAGATTACCATGATGCTGTGGACGTCTGGCCGCACACTCATATGATCTTATGATCCCGCGGGCAGCCCCGACGTCCATAGCATCATTGTAATCTATGATGCTGTGCCCCCCCCCCCCCGTGCGCACGATCAATGCCGCTCCTGGACATATGGCCTGCATATCTCGGAGGGCATACGGTCGTGGGCAAGAGGACTGAATGATAAATCTGGTGCAGGGATAGACTCTTCTGTCTACCGCTATACCAACTATTGGTTGGCTCACTTTGAGACACAATTTTACGTCAGAAATGTGCCGTAACTTTGGCACAAAAAGGTGCCTATTACCTAGTGCCCTTTCCATGATTGTCACCCGTTTTACTTTAAGCCGTGCCCTTATCAAGTGTTGAAACCCTAGAAAATTAGGGTGGGTTTTATGCCTCTGTTTGACGCATATGTTAAAAAAATAAAGGATACAAAAACACAGCACGCCACAGTTCTTGTATCCTGCAGAATCAGGTAAAAAAAATAAGTTTTTTCATTGCTATGGAACTCTATGGTGAACGGATGCCTCTGTATGGCATCAGTTTGAGGCATCCGTTTAACGCAGGGATGCCCAACCTGCGGCCCTCCAGTTGTTTCAAAACTACAAATCCCAGCATGTCCGCTCAGCCTACAGCAAGGCATGGTGGGAGTTGTAGTTTTACAACAGCTGGAGGGACAGGTTGAGCATCCCTGGTTTAACGTATACATTTTTTGTATACGTTAAACGGATGGGAAAAACATGATGTGAACCCAGCCTTATTTATTTATCCGCAGTATAGATGATAGATAATGACTGCTACCTACATTGGTCCCATAGAAGCGGGTGGAGTGATGGACCAATGTGCACGGTCACTCCATTCACAGAGGGGACACGGCGACCTCTTTGAACTTGGGATCGCAGGGGGTTTGACCTCTGGAAATTTTTATGACAAATGGACTTTCATGTAATGCATGGATGACTCGAGTCACTAACAGGCCATCCTGACAGATGTTACATAATGACTCCACTTCTACCAGTTTCCATGAGGCCACGTGCTACGGAAATTGACCTGTTGCGCAGATACTGAAATCCGAGGCATTTTGTTTGTTTGTGCGGATTTTCAGTACAGATTTTGCAGAGAGCCCCTGGGGAACCAGTGCAGAGGATGGGAGTGGTAGTGGCTTGATGAGATGTGGCACGGTGTACTCCCTCAGGCTGTTGGTCCCTGGAGATCAGTGCAGTGGTGGTTTAAAGACTCAGGCCAGAAGTAAAAGAATAAGGCCTCTTTCACACGGGCGAGATTTCCGCGTGGTTGCAATGCATGAGGTGAACGCATTGCACCCGCACTGAATTCCCTTATAACATGGTTATAAGGGAAAATAATAGCATTCTGAATACAGAATGCTTAGTAAAATAGAGATAGAGGGGTTAAAAAAAAAATATTTAACTGATTTTTCTCACGCGCGTGCAAAACACATTAAAACGCTTTGCACTCGAGTGGAAAAATTGCGCATTTTCCCATGACGCACCCGCATCCTATCCGGCCCTCACACGCGACGCCCGTTTGAAAGAGGCCTAAAAGTCTCACTTTACTCAGTGCAAATGATAATGTGTGGTACATCCAGCAGTAGTTGTACAAAGTGCAGTTTCTGTCTCCAGATGATAAGGTATGGTGGTGGGTAAGGTGATATACACCTCAGATATACTGTCTTGCACTTCTGGCTAACAGCTGTAAGTTGGTGGATATGTGTCCACTGTGCAATGCAGGCTTTAAATTGGTATGGCCTGGTTGCTGTTTAGGTGATGGGTGTCTGAACCATAGACCCTCATCTGCAGCAGGGTCTGTAAACCTGTAGTAGCTGGTCACTCTGTTGACTATCAACTCTGAAGCTTTTCAGGTTTCCTAGTGTTCTTGCAGTCTCTTTTGAGTAGTGGTCTCACAGGAGAATTGGATGTCTTGCTGATCCCTAAGACTCTCGGAGTAGGAGCAATTGGACGTGCTTCCACACTCCTTACTGTCCTAGCTAGAATGTCCCCTCCTGGCAGGAAGCAGGACCAGCCCACTCCTACCAAGAGGGGAGGAACAAGGTGGTTAACCCTGTTCCTGCCAACCACACCATCCATACCCCATCTGGTAGTGTACCTAACATAACAATTGCAGATACCCCCAGGTCTGGGGTACTGCAATTTAACCCTTTGCAATGCAAAGTGTGAGATCTGGGGAAAATCTGCAAGTAACACAACATCTGCATGAAAATGCACCCTAAGTGTTACTCAATGACTCCACTTCTTCCAGTTTCCATGAGCCATAAAATCTCACACTGGGTTTTTATACTGGAGGTTGAGTATGTCTATACTGTATCTTCATGATATGTCAAATTCCTAATGTTTTCCAGTTTCTACTTCCATCCCTGTTCTAGGGTTATTGAAAACGTCATAGTTATATAATAAAAAGTAAAATGTCCATCTCTGAGGCTGAAAATAATCAGTTAAAGGGCTTCTGTCACCCCACTAAACGAAAAAAAAAATTTTTTTTGTCTACTTATAATCCCTATTCTGCCATATTGCCATATATTATGTTATTAATAATTTTCGTTCAGTAGATTTAGCCAAAAACCTACTTTTATGATATGCTAATTACCTGTCTACCAGCAAGTAGGGCGTCTACTTGCTGGTAGCAGCCGCAGAAAACCGCCCCCTCCTTGTGTTGATTGACAGGGCCAGCCGCGATCTCCTCCTCCGGCCGGCCGGCCCTGTCAGCATTTCAAAAATCGCGCGCCTGTGTTGATTCGGCGCAGGCGCTCTGAGAGAAGGAGGCTTGCCTCCTCAGCACTCCCTCAGTGCGCCTGCGCCGATGACGTCACCGAAAGAGAAGAAGTCATCGGCGCAGGCGCACTGAGGGAATGCTGAGGAGGCGAGCCTCCTTCTCTCGACACAGGCGTGCGATTTTTGAAATGCTGACAGTGCCGGCTTGAGGAGGAGATCGCGGCAGGCCCTGTCAATCAACACAAGGAGGGTCCGGTTTTCTGCGGCTGCTACCAGCAAGTAGACGCCTTACTTGCTGGTAGACAGGTAATTAGCATATAATAAAAGTAAGTTTTTGGCTAAATCTACTGAACGAAAATTATTAATAACATAATATATGGCAATATGGCAGGATAGGGATTATAAGTAGACAAAAAAAAAATGCGTTTAGTGGGGTGACAGAAGCCCTTTAAAAATGAATTTATGTGTAATAGTAAATTATTGTCATGTTACCAGATTTTATGAAAATACTTGTTATTTAAAGCACAATTTTTTGTCATAAAGTGATTTTTTTGTATGAGTAGGTGCAGATAGCAGATTTATATGTAAATATGTTATTCTTTTTTTATGTTGCTCCTTGTCGCTATGAATGAGAATCTAATAAAAAACAAATGGACATGTTGCTCATATGGAGAATGTAAATAATTCATTTCGGCCTCATTCACAGGACCGTATTTTTGGTCCATGTCCAATCGACATTTTTTACGGTACGGACGCAGAACCATTAATTTCTGCGAGGACGCAAAAAATGCATCTGTGCGGCTGTCCCACAAATGATAGAACATGTGCTATTCTTGTCTATTGTGCATCCGAGTACAGCCATTTCTATAATAGGGACTAAGACAAGTGTGGGATACTTATGGCCACAATCTGCATTTTGAGGATCCGCAGTTTGGGTCGTGTGAATGAGGCCCTATTGTAAATTCACACCTATTAACACTCTTATAAAGGGCTTCATACACTGCTGGAAATTGGATCACTTGTGGGGAAGGTTAAAAAGAAAAAAAGATGCTGGTTAGGCTCTGTTCACACACACTGTTTGCAGGATACATTTTTGCCATAGGGCAGGTCCACAGAAGTCTATGGATATGCTTAGTGTTTACAGCAAAAGCATGTTTTCTCTGAAAAAACTGAACGTGCACTTCAAATGAAGTGTGATATCCCGTAACATCCTCTCTAAAAAGGTGTTTCCCCACAATTGACATGTATCACCTGTCTACAGGATACGTGTTACAGGCGTTTTCTGAGATTTTTATACATGACCTCTCCTCTGGAAAGGCCATTAGTATCTGATTGTTGGGGCCCAGGAGCAGCTCAGCCCCATAGAAGTGAATGGGGCTGACCGCAATACCAAGCACAGCCACTATACAATTTATGGCGCTGTGCTTGGTGAGGAGTGAGAAGGCTGCAGCGCTCACTGGAGCACCGCTGCCTTCTCAAACAGCTGATCAGCGGGGTCCCGGGTGTCGGACCTCCACCGATCAGATAAAAGTCTCGGAAAACCCCTTTAAAGTTGTTGTCTGACCCTTGAGTCGACAACCCAATTTGTGCCCCTAAAATAAAAAAACGCCACTCACTGGTTCATGGTCCTACTGCTGCCTTTTTCCCAGCTGTTTCCCTCAGGACCAGGAAGAATCTTGGTCCCATGGCTGCTGCAGCCAGTCCTAGGCCTTAGTGGTCACATTGGCTTGAGTGATACGTCACAGCTTTCAGCTCCAAGGCCGGACAACCCCTTTTAATGTCTGGTCGCTGTGTGTCCTACTACTGGTACCTCCACTAGATCCACCTCACGTTCCTGTGCACTTCATGACTGATGTCAGAAGACATTTGACCCAGAGCGTGCACACTGCCACGTCTTTCCAGGCCTAACGGACACCCAAGTACAGCGCTCGGCTGTTCCCGTCAGCCCCACAGACACTGAATGGATTGGGACTGCACGCGCTCGACCACCGCCCCATTCAATGTCGTCCTCACTGTGACCGTGTAGTAAATAGGGACACAGAGTTTGGGACCTCTGTTCTATTGATCATGGGAGTCTCAGAGATCCCCAGGCATTAGGCATCCAGCACCAATCCTGCAGCCAGGTGATAGAGGGTCATTTTGGAAAAAAACCTTTAGGTCATTCCCTGGCCCGTCTGCTTCAGGGCGATATGGCCTAAAATCTATATCGTGATATAATTTGAAGCATGATGTGCGATATAACGATATATTATTTTCTCCTGTATGTATACAAATTACTAAATTTGTCAAGAAATATTTAAGATGTGTATCGTGTAACAGATTTTTTTCCAAACAATGTAAAGATGAAGTGTTAGTAAAACACAAAATTGTTTAAAATAAAGTGCAAAATGTAAAAAAAGAAACGTTACGTTTCTTCCTGCTGTCCTGATTACTTATTTATATTGCACACAAATAAAGCTGCACATATTTGAACTAAAAACCCTTCAAGTTCCACGGGTTTCTTTTCCATTAAAGGGAACATGTCGTCACCTTTGTGCTGCACATACTAACGGCAGAATAAAGTAGAGACAGGCGAGTTGATTTCAGCGGTCTGTTGTTTTTAAGTTAAAAGTAAGTGGTTGCCGAGAACCAACCTTGACTCTTCTCAGGTTGGCATGACTCTTTTCCAGGCCCAGTCTGCAATGATTGTGATCATTGCAGACTGGGCCTGGAAAAGAGTCCCGGCCACCTGAGAAGAGTCCTGGTTATTCATGATCTCCTGCCCACCTGCTGATGGCTGACAGTCTTCTACCTAGTTTTCTCGGTTTCTCTCTAGGAGAGAACTGCCAATCATCAGCAGATGGGCGGGAGAGCAGGAGATTATAATAACCAGGACTCTTCTCAGGTAGATTTGACTCTTTTCCAGGCCTGGGCTGCAATGATTATGATGCTGGTTCTCAGCAACCACTTACTTTTAGCTCATGAGTGACACACCGCTGATATCAGCATTTCTGTCACTGATGACAGGTTCCCTGTAAATATACAACAAATTCCAAATGCTCCTCGCGTGCCGTGATTAAACTTTCTTGCACATCAGACAAGGTTTTTCGCCAGGAACACAAGTTTGTCCACAGTCTCGGGCTTCAGTGCAGATCGGTGGCATGTTACTATGTTGCCACTGGTGCTGAATGCCCTTTCTGAGGGGGCACTCATGGCAGGTATGCAAAGGTATTTCTTGGCTAGGCTTGCCACCCTGGGAAAATTAGCCGGGTGCAGCCTCCACCACACCGGTGGGTCAGCTTCTCCATCTACATCCAGTGCCTGCAGGTAACTCTTAAAGGGAACCTGTCATGTGGATATTTGATTATATTCTAACTAATTATATACAATCATTAACTACTAAAAAGTGCCTTAGATGTATTCACTTACTGGTGTGACAGATGGTTACCTCATAATATACACACAAAGATGCCGCATGTTAATGAGCTGATTTGAGTCCAGCGTGATGTCATTGAGTCCAGCGTATATTTAATTCAGAGCTATAGCCACTCCCCTGCCCACCTGCTGCTGATTCATATGGAAACAAACTGTCATTCAGCAGCAGGTGGGCGGGGAGAGTCAGGAGCTCATGAATATTCATGACTCATCATTATCAGCTGGAGCTTTTCAATTCAAGATGTTGGCAGATTGACTGGGTCAATTAAAAGAAAGTGACCCAGCATTTTGCTAAGAGATTCAGTCACTTATTTATGTTGCCCTTAGTTAGGACACCATAAAACTGGTGACAGGTTCCCTTTAAGCTCAATTTCTATTGCTTCTCTGTCAGTAAAGGAAGCCTGGCCGGGCTGGGCGGATGCATTTTTAAAAAAGCTGCCTAGACTTTGTTTACTTCTCTTGGGTTCTCCATCAGCTCCTGTGCTTGTGTGTGATGGTGGTGACTCTGACACAGCCTGCGTCTCTAGCAGTGCCTGAATTTCTGCTGCTGCTTTTGTCAAGGTGAACTCTCTTCGGTCATCTGCTATACATGATGACCTGAAGCGTGGGTCGACAAAGGAGGCCATATCCAGGAGGTCATCAGTTGCAGGGTCTGAGAACTTCTCATTTAAATACTTGAGGATGGCTCTCTTCATGTCCTTCGTCAGGTCTGTGTCAATGTCATCATCAGCTATAGGAAGAACTGTGGTGTTTAGAAGGTGGAGCACAGGTTTGACATACGACACACTCGCATAGTCTTCTCCAGACAGAGCATCTGTGAACTCCAACAGGGGATTGAGGGTCTTGTTCATAGATTCTAACACATCAATGTCCTGCCATGTTGGTACCAGGTTTTCCTGTCTGCTCTCAGGACCTGTGATATGGCCTTCTCTTGTTCAAGCAGCCGCTGAATCATCTGTTGTCGAGACCCCCATCTTGTTGGTGTTTCAGTGAGGAGGCAGGTTTAGCTCAGCCTGGGCATTAGCCATTTCTCTCTTCCTTTTCCATGTGTAAGAAAAGGCACTCACTATTTTCTTGCCAATTGCATGTTCCACACGGGCGTCTTTCACACTTCTCTCTAAGGACAAAATTGGAAGATATTATTAGCACAATACTCCCGCATAATGTTCAACTAGTCTTGGACTAAAAGAAGTGTTTACCTACTGATGGCGAGGTGGAGCCTGTGGCCGAAGCACTGCAGTCTTGTCCAGCCGTTCATTTCCACTGCCTTCACGATATTTGCGCCATTGTCGATGGTTATGCAGACTTGTAACTCTTCTTTAAGTCCCCATGACGCCAGCGCTTCCTTTACTCCCTGAGATATCAGTTCACCCGCATGATCCTCTGGGAAATAAGATGTTTGTAGGCTTCTGCTGTAGAACTTCCACTCGTCATTTTTTTTTTATAATAAATTTATTTTATTTTCAAAAAGGAGATAGAAAAACAGGAGATTACAATATATCATATCGGATATCATATTACTAAATACATTACCATACAATACAGCATGTTCTCATCCTATATCGAATCCCCCTCTTATTTTATACCCGCCCACCACTCCCTCCCCCCCCACCCCTTTTTCTCAGCGGAGCCGCTGCTGTCTCACCTACTTTTATTTAATATTTTTGTTATTTAGTGTTTTTTTTTATTTCCACCTACCCCATATCCGCTGCCAAACTATTTTCTTTTTTTCCGTATAGGCAAGACTGTATTCATACAACTTTACCCTGTCCATATACTCTGTCCATTCCTGGAAATTAGGGTATTTTATAGAGCCCCA